>NC_081418.1:71052086-71652086 GCF_949786415.1 Peromyscus eremicus
GCCATGTGCATGCCATGGAGTGTATCTTTGATCTTACCTGTTGATTTCATTTCTAAGTGAAGTCAGCTTTGAGAACTGAGTGTGGCTGATCTGGTGAGCTGTGATTCAGTTTGAGCGCTAGCCTTTTCATAGCGAGAACAGTGAGTTTTGTTGCTGTTGTTATCTATAAAATACTCAGGGAAGAGCGAGAGGTGGGAACTGATGTAGTTCTCAGAAATGGCCTCTGTGGTTCACTGAAAGCCCACCTGGTGTGGAACACATCGCGGTGATGCTACACCAGTATGTGCAGGGAGTCTCCCGCCACTGGGAATCGTGAGAGTCCTCGGAAGTGCAGATTGACCTCCAGTGGGAAGAGCTCCTTCCCTTCTACCGACTCAGCAGTTGAAACTTGCTTCCCTTATCCCCGTCTGTGTCTAAGTGACCTCAACAGCAAAAACTTACTTCCCTTGCTCGACCCTCAGTCTTTGCCGACCTATCTCTGCATGTAGCATTTTGCATAATCAGTTTTAAAACTTTTTTATTGCAAAAAAGTAAAAAAGTATATATATAATTAGAAAATATACTTGAAAGGTGAAAAATCCCTTATAATTCCTTGAAGTTAGTTTTCTCACTTTGTGAAACATGAATACATGTAATATCAGAAATGTAGTCACTGTTCACCTTGTCCTGACTGTGTTCATCTGTCTGTATTGTCATTAGAGTTTGGACATTTAGTGAGTGCATTTCTGAAGTTCTGTGGTCATCTCCGTGGGGCACTCACTGGTGACCGGGGCCCAGGCCCATTGGAAGATGAGGGTTTCAAAATGATCTTGTCCTCTGCTGGTGCTTTTGATTAAAGAAAATAAGGGAACTTCCCTTACCAATTATAAAGAAAATTGAGAATCCGTGTTTGATCCATGCCTCCGTCCTGTTTTTTAACCTATTTGTTGAGTCCTTACATCCATCCAAAAGTGCATAAACCGTCGTTTTCATAAAGCCCAAATGGAAACAGTGAGTTCCCATCTGTCTGTCTCGTTGGTCTCCTGCCTTTCTCTGTTCTTATTTAGAAGTTAAGCAGCTGGTTGTGGTGACGTACGCCGGTAGGATTTGCAGAAGGAGGGGGAGGCAGGAGGATCACGAGTTTGAGACCAGCATGGGCTACACATTTTAGAGTCAGGTGGTGGTGGTACACACCTTTAATCCCAGAACTCAGGAGACAGAGCCAGGTGGATCTCTGTGAGTTCGAGGCCAGCCTGGTCTACAGAGTGAGATCCAGGACAGGCACCAAAATGACACAGAGAACCCTGTCTTGAAAAAACAAAGAAGCAGCAGCTAAGCTTTGATGCACTTCCGTAACTGAACCATTAGGCTTCCTGAGGGTGGAATTGCCCGCCTGAGCTGTCAGGAGCATCAGTGAGTCCCCCGTACAGCTCGGTACTCTGATAGCTTCCTTGCTCTTTGGTGTGACAAGATAATTGCAGGCTCATTTTGTTCGTTTTGGGTCTCAGACCCGGAATCAGCCTTTTTCCCCAAGCAGGCCTTGTCCTCATTAGTGGGGATGTTTCCTGGTCATATGTTTGGGCTGGGGACTTCTGTGTTAGTGTGGCTGGAGCGGGATGGGACGCAGCTGTGTCTAGCAAGCACTTGCTCTTGTACCTTGTTCTCTGGTTTCCGCACTAATTGTTTTCTTTGTGTGTCCTTCAGCTTGATAACTATGGACAACAAGAACTTGGGGATCTTTTTGTAAACTATAATGTAAAGTCTCCTACTACTGGCAATGACCTGTCTCCTCCAGTACCTTTTAATTTAATGTTTAAGACCTTCATCGGGCCTGGAGGAAATATGCCTGGGTATGTATTGTTTTTATTTATCTGCTTGTCGAACACACTTACCTGTAATAAAAGGCAATACTCAGTGCCAAGGAGAAAGGCTGCCCTTTCATAGTGGGGTTGCATTTGTTATTAAATAAGTACAGAAGCCCATGATCATCATACCTTCCAGTAAGAGCTGCATAGGACAGGAGGGCCAGAGAGAGATGATTGCTTTTTTATGTTACTGTATGTAAATACTTTAGAAATGATGAAGTCTGTCCAGTGCAGTTTATGTACCTTGTACCATACTGTCCCTTATAGCTACTAGTCATGTATGGCTTTTTAGCACTTGGAGAGAAGCCAGTGCGTCTGAGGATTGAATTTCAGCATGTATTTCACTTTAACTACATCTAAGTAGATCTATCAACTAGCCCACCGTGCTGGAGAATGTCTGGCCCACATTCTTGAAAGGCAGCTTTTCTACATGAAACAAAGCTGTTAATCTACAGAGCCAGGTGACCCTATTGGACAGACCTCCTGACTCACTCTTCATTCCGGGTGATTTAAGATTTTAGTTCTTTTAATCAGTCAGTCTTTCTTTTTTCTTTCTGTGTTTATTAATTTATTCTGGAAGTAGGGGTACAAGTGCCACAGCACTGGAATTGTAGCAGTTAACTCTCTCCGCCAGTGACTGAACTCAGATTCATAGTTGTGTCAGCCAGCATACTTCCAGTGAGCCACCTTCAGGCTGTGCTGGCTTGTTTATGTCACCTTGGCACAAGCTAGAGTCTCTGCAAAGACGGAGCCTCAATTGAGAAAAATGGCTCAATAAGATGTGGTTATTTTTCTTTATTAATGATTGATGGAGGAGGGCCAAGCCCACTGTGGGTGGTGCCACCCCTGGGCTGGTTGTCCTGGGTTCTAAGAAAACAGGCTGAGCAAGCCATAATGAGCAAGCCAGTAAGCAGCACTCCTCCATGGCCTCTGCATCATCAGCTCCTGCCTCCAGGTTCCTGCCCTGTTTGAGTTCCTGTCCTGACTTCCTTCAGTGATGAACAGTGCTGTGAAAGTATAAGGGAAATAAACCCTTTCCTCCCTAAATTACTTTGGTCATCTTGTTTCATCACAGCAATAGAAACTAACTAGGATACAGGCCACTTAAAGAAATAAATGAAAGGAAACGCAATTAAGTATGTTAGTGAAAAGTAGAAATAACCAGGACAGCTGTATTATTAGCAGGACTTTATCTTTACGATAGAGAAATACAAAAATACCTGGTTGAAAATACAATGCATAGACTACAAAGATAGGAGAAAGTGACCCGACTTGGCTAATGACTGAGCACTGGCTGCGCTTGCAGAGGGCCTGGGTTTGGTTCCCAGCACCTATATGGCAGCTCACAACTGTCTGTAATTCCAGTTCCAGCAAACCAGATGCCGCCTTCTGTCTCTGAAGGCGCTTCATGTATGTGGTGCACATACATGCAGGCAAAACATTCATATACATAAAATAAATAAACCTGGAAGAAAGAAGGAAGGAAAGAAGGAAAGAGAGAAAGAGGAGAGGTGCACTTAGCCATGCGGGAGGGAAAGATCTTAGGGAGCTGGAGGCAGGAAAATAAAAGGAGCAGTGGCGTACACATGATAAGAAAGTAGAGGTGGAAGGAGTGGATCTGGCGAGGGAACCATCGAGGATGGAGTGAGGAAGGGGGATGGGGAAGAGCAGTGGGAGAAGGGATAAATAGAAACAGTAAAATAGCATTTGTGTATGAAGACGCCACAATGAAATCCAGTCCCTTGTTTTGTATGCCAACTTTCAAGTCAGTATGCTTAGACATGGGTCTTATTTCAGAAGGAACTAAATTTGGCATCTGCCTCCATATAAATGATTGTTCCAGAGAGGCCTTATTGGCTGTATTAGTTACTTTTCTATTGTTGTGATAAGAAACCATGAGAAAGGCAACCTTTTTTTTTAACTAAAAAGATTTTCTTAATCTTTCTACCTTCTCTTCCACACAAATCCTTGAGCTTTGAGGGGGAGGGGTGTGATGAAACCATCCCAATTAGGACTGGGTGCCCCAGAGTCTCTCACTCTGCACATTGTCCAGTTGTGGGTCCTGTGTTAATTATCATCCTCTGAAAGAAGCTTCTCTAATGAGGGTTGAATGCCCTGATGTGTAGGGATATCAATATGTCATTAGGAGTCATTTTATTTTGATCTTCCTTTAGTATAATAATAGTATTAGGTTTCCCCTAGGCCTGTTTCCTGTGTAGTCTCAGGTTCTTGGGCACTTTAGCAGGATCCAGTATGGTTTCACCTCCTGAAGTGGGCCTTTAATCTGACTTAAAGAAACAAGATGGTTGGTTATCCTTAACATATGTGCTACTATTGGACTAGTATATCCTGCAGGTAGATTGCTGTTGCAGGTTATAGTGTTTGTATTGTGTATTATGGATCATTACCATTCTTCTCTGGTACCATTCAGAGTACCTTCCAGTACCGTGAATGCTACTTAGTAGGAGTGAAGCTTCTAGGTGGGTACAGCTCAGTTTCTCCATGTTTGATGACGTAAGTTGTGTCTTTAGCAAAAGGACCCTATTTTCAGGTTATGGAGAGCAACCAATAGCCTTGAAATAGCTTGTGATATTTGGGGAGATTCATGGGACCCTTTGGCCAATGACTCAACCAAATATAACCCATCTAGACACCTGTAGCATAAGACATCTAGTTGGGGCATTGTCTCTCCCATTAAATGTTTTTTTTTTTTTTTTTTTTTTTTTTTTTTTTTCCAAGACAGGGTTTCTCTGTGTAGCTTTGCGCCTTTCCTAGAACTCACTTGGTAGCCCAGGCTGGCCTAGAACTCACAGAGATCCGCCTGGCTCTGCCTCCTGAGTGCTGGGATTAAAAGCGTGCGCCACCACCGCCCGGCTAAATGTTTTTTTAAAGGAAGCTTCTACAGTAGTAGGTTTCCATATGCTTTTTCAAAAGGCCTTTAGTGTTATTGTCCCTAAAAGATCCTAATGACTTCACCAGGAAATTTCTACACTTCCATCCAGCAAAATAGCAGGCTATAAAGTTGACAGGTAGAAATCAGTAGCCTTTCTGTATACAAGTAGAAAACACTGAGAAAATTATCTGGGAAAAAGCACCTTTCATGGTAGCCTCAAAACCCAACATCTTGGAATAAGTAACCAAGTGAGTGAAAGACTTGTACAATAAAAACGTTAAGAAGACAATGAAGACAGCAATCGAAGACACCAGCATATGGAAAGATCTCCCACGCTCATGGATCAGGATTAATTAATATTGTGAAAATGGCCATCCTACCAGAGTCACTGTACAAGTTCAATGCAATCCCCATCATAGTTCTAACACAATTTTTAGAAATTGAGAAAAATGATTTTCATCTTCATATGGAAACATGAACCAAAAAAACCCAAAATAGCTCAAACAATACTGAATAATAAAAGAACTGTTGAAAGTATCACCATCCCAGATTTCAAGTTGTACTACAGAGCTATAGTAGCAAAACCAGTATTCTGTTGGCATTAAAAACAGATATGTTGGTCAGTGGAATCCAATTAATGACCCAGACACAAGTCCACACACCTGTGGACACCTGATTTTTGACAAAAAAGCCAAAAATACACTCTGGACGTAAGATGATATCTTTAGTAAATGGTGCTGGTCAGACTGGATAGCTGCATGTAGAAGAATGCAAATATGTAGCTAGAGTTTTCCTGCCTGGCCCACAGTCAGGACAAATCTCTCTCACCTGCCAGTCCCACAGCCGCTCAGACCCAACCAAGTAAACACAGAGACTTACATTGCTTACAAACTGTATGGCCGTACCAGGCTTCTTGCTAACTGTTCTTACAGCTTAAATTAATCCATTTCTATAAATCTATACCTTGCCACGTGGCTCGTGGCTTACTGGCATCTTCACATGCTGCTAGTCATGGCGGCGGCTGGCAGTGTCTCTCTCTGCCTTCCTGTTTTCTCTGTTTTCCTCTTTGTTAGTCCTGCCTATACTTCCTGCCTGGCCACTGGCCAATCAGTGTTTTATTTATTGACCAATCAGAGCAATTTGACATACAGACCATCCCACAGCACAAATCCATATTTATCACCCTGTACAAATCTTAACTCCAGATAAATCGTAGACCTGGCACATTTACACAATGGAATGTTAAACAGCTGTTATGAAGAAAAGAAAAGAAAAATTTGTAGGCAAATGGATAATGGATGAAATTAGAAAAAAATCATCCTGAGTGAGGTAACCCAGACTCAAAAAGACAAATACTACATGTTTTCTTTCCCCTTATATATGGATATTAGCATTTAAAGTTTTAATAATTGTGCTACAATCCGAGTAATCACAGAGGGAAGGGGAAATAGAATGTAGTGTAACAGAGAGATAAAGGGAAAAATAGAATAGGAGGATTAAATGGGGGAGGGGAGTAGGGCAAAGGAGACAACTTTAAAACAGAGTGTATAATTGAGCTTAAGATTTTAGAGGGTTAGAATCCACTGTGGTGATATTGTGTTCATGCTCTAACAAATAAAACTTGCCTGGAGATCAGAGTGCAGAGGTAACAACTAGTTAACTACAGAGGCCAGGCGGTGGTGGCACACACCTTTAATCCCAGAGCAAGGGAGGAGGAAACAGGAAGTGATATGGTTGGGCAGAGAGAGGAATATAAGGCGGGAGGAGACAGGAGCTCACCCTTTTCAAGCTGAGGAGTTGGTGAGGTAAGAAGTGGCTGTGGCTTGCTCCTTTGTCTCTCTGGTCTTTCAGCATGTACCTTGACTCTGTTTTTATCACTAAGACCAATTAGAATTTGTGTTACAATCCATGATGGTGATGTGAAGGTGTGGTGGCAGGAACAGCTGAGAGATCCCATCTCTAACCACAAGCAGGAGACAGAGAGCACTCTGGGAATGGCATGAGTCTTTTGAAACCTCAAAGTCCACCCCCAGTGACACAGCTTCTCCAACAAGGGCATGCCTTCTAATCCTTCCCAAAGAGTTCCACCAACTCGGGGGACCAAGCATTCAAACTTAGTAGCCTTTGGGGGCCATTCTCAAACCACCATAGTGATACTCAGAGAGGGAGGTGGGTGTTTTGTCATTGGAGTAAATAAATAAGGACAGTTCTGATGGCATTGTGGCCATCCCAGGTTCTTAGTCTATCCCCATGGTTCTGTGGGAGTGTTTGCTGCTTAAGACAGGATAGGATCCCTTCCTTTTAATTTAATCCCTTCCTTCTAATTTAGGCCTTAAGCATAACTTTGCTGTGAAAGGATATATGTGATACTTGACTTGTAACAGACTTTGTTTTATTGAAAGACACAATTTACTTGTAACAGCCTGACTTATTTAACTTTATAGATATCTGAGACCAGAAACTGCACAGGGAATTTTCCTGAATTTCAAGCGACTTTTGGAATTCAACCAAGGGAAATTGCCTTTTGCTGCTGCCCAGATCGGAAACTCCTTTAGAAATGAGATCTCGCCTCGGTCTGGACTGATCCGAGTCAGGTATTACTTTTGCCATTGGGTTGGAGGTGTAAACTGACATACTTGTACTTTAATCTTGACCTTGGATTTATTATTTATTTATTTATTCATTCATTCATTCATTCACTCATTCGTCTGTTTGTTTGTTTATTTATTTATTTATTTATTTATTTATTTATTTATTTATTCCCAAATGTAATCTCTGGCGAGGGTGGCAGTTCTGATTGAGGAAAGGAAGGAGCCTGGATAATAGCTTATGGCTTCTGCTTGCTCTGAAGTTACCTTTTCCTTTGCTTACCACCTGTTCTGGGGTATAGAGATCTTGATGTTGAAACCAATGCCTTTCTGTCATTGGTGTGTATTATGGGGTCAGTCAGGGTGTGTGTATGTGTGTATGTGTGTGTCTGTGTGTGTATGTTAGTGTTACAAAGAATGGGTAGTGTCCAGGGCAGGTGGTGTTGCTGGGAGGGTTTGTCCTGGATGCAGCCTCTGGGTATGTAGGGGCTTTATGACATAGGGCAGTTGGTAAGCCAGCACTGATGAGTTCAGACACCTGCTTGTCTAATAGCCCTCTCTGTCTGATGTGTCCAGGCATGTTCAAGAGGCATCCTGGCACTGGCTAGTCTCAGTCTCTCTCTCTCTCTCTCTCTCTCTCTCTCTCTCTCTCTCTCTCTCACTCAGCCTACTGTGATATAAGTCTGTCATTTCCATATTTCTTCCTGACATCATCATTCTGAGTAATATAGTCCATACACAGGTAGGCTGTGTAGCCGTGGTTAGCTTTCTTAGACTCCAAAACAGTCTTCTGGCCCAGCATTCCACCATGTCTTCTCTTCTTACTGTAACTAGAGATCATAGTTTTCAAGGTTATTGATATATACATTGTGGAATGATTACCACAGGCAAGCTCATAACTCATCTGTCCTTTTACATCATTGCCTTTCAGTTCATACTCTGGTGGTAAGAATCTTAACCCTTTCAGAGGCTGCTGAGATGATATTATTATTACATTATTAACTACAGTTGGCATGCAGTTTCGTACAGAACAGATGGAAAGACTTTGGCAGCACCATTTTGGGGGATTCTGGGTAGGATCCTTAATCCATCTTCCCTGCACTGTAGAAGTTCATTTCCTGTCAACCCTGGTATAAGTTATGCAAGGACACAGCACCACGTTCACTTCAAGTCGTCATGTGCACAGACACATTTTGTAGTTGTTGAAAGATAATTAAGACTTAGTGCTGTGGGACCAAATAAAATGTGCCATTAACGAGTAAAATTGAAAACCCGGAGCTCTTGGCAGTACATTTCCTATGTTTAGGGCCAATCTGTGCAATTTTGTGTTGCTTCTAGAACATCTGAGATAATCATGAGAGTACACCAGTGAGATTGTGTCCATTTTTTAAAAAAGATTTTTTGACTCATAAAATTAACTTAAAACACTCTCCCTTCCCCTGTAATAGCTACTAAATTGCAATTCAGAGAAATCTCTTTGGAAAGCCATTGCCGTGTGCATATTTATTTCATCATTATGTGCTGAGCTTGATAGTGGCTTGTTCAGTTCATGCCCAGTGTCCTTTGCCTGGAATAACACTTTATTTAGAAGCTCTTACTCTAACGAGACCATCTGTTTGGTGCCATTATCAGTCATTTACTTGTTTGGAGCCATAAAACACAGTCAATCAAACTGCTTTAAAACCCGGAGAACCATTTCAGTTCACTTCTAATTTCCCATTCTTTGGAAAGTAAATGTCTGTGGCTTCTTTAGTATATATTTGTGCAAAGACCTGATGCTTTAAGCAGAATCATTTTATGTGGGTGTTGCTGTTCAGTATCTCGGTTCTCTTGCATGTGGCCTTTGCTTGTCTTCCTATTTTAAAGGCTATATTAATCTGCTTTTAAAAATTATTTTTATTGCCAGCTAGTGATGGCACATGCCTTTAATCCCATCACTTGGGAGGCAGAAGCAGGCGTATTTCTCTGAATTTGAGGTCAGCCTGGTCTACAGAGTGAGTTCCAGAACTACACAGAGTAACCCTGCTCAAAAAAATCAAAACAAACAAACAAAAATCTTATAACTGATACTCTTGGGTATAGCTACGTAGAAGGAGTTAATATTTGAAAGCAGGTTGTTGCTGAAGTTATTATTATTTTTATTGTTGTTGTTATTTTGATACTATGGAGTGGACCTAAGGCCTTGAGCATAGTAAGTATGAACTCTACCACGAAGTTGTATCCCAGGTCAGTTACTGATATTTTTTTAAAAAACAACCACCTACACAAACCTAATCTAAAAGTCTTTGGGTAATTTCCTTAGAAAGCCAGTGTTCTGCTTGGTCACAAGAAATTCCTGGAGTTTGGGCCCTTTATCTGTGGAGGAATGAGCAGCTGGAAGTAGGAGCTGTTGTTGACTGAGTTTTAGAATTAAGCCTGCAGATTTCTATCTTTCTTTTTTCTTCCAGGGAATTCACAATGGCGGAGATCGAGCACTTTGTAGACCCCACTGAGAAAGACCATCCCAAGTTCCAGAGTGTGGCCGACCTCTGCCTTTATCTGTACTCGGCAAAAGCCCAGGTCAGCGGACAGTCTGCTCGGAAGATGCGCCTGGGAGATGCTGTCGAGCAGGTAAGACTCTGGAGGAAACTGATTTAAATTATGCCCAGTCACGGATGGAAGCGCTTAGCAACTGGGTTGTACACTGGGTGAGGAAATATTTGACTTTAGCTATATTTTTGTTTATTTATTTTGCAGCATTGTGGGTCAAGCCCAAAGGCATGTGCAGGCTTGGCAAGTGCATGAACTGCATCCTCAGCCCCTGACAGTTTTGTCTGTTATGGTACTGGTGAGCAAACCTAGGTCCTCGCATGCTGAGCAAGTGACCTACCTCTAAGCTACAGCTCCAGTCCCCATGTAGTATTTGCTTTATATAGAAACACCCAGTTCTGAGCCGTGAGGCTGAATTAAGAAAAATGTTTAGGGGTTGCAGAGATGGCTCAGAGGCTGCTATCCAGAGGACCCAGGTTCAGTTCCCAGTGCCCACATGGCAGATCACAGCTGTCTCTAACTCCAGTTCTAGGGGATCTGACACCCTCATACAGATATACATGTAGGCAAAACACCAGTGTATGTGAAATTAAAATTAAAAGAAAAAGAAAAATGTTAGCAGATGGGCCAGGGAGGTGGTTCAGCAAGTAGAGCACCTGCTGCTAAGTCTGGGGACTTGAGTTCGATTCCCGGGACCCACATGGTTGAAGGAGAGAACCAACTCCTGCAAGTTGTCCTCTGCACACATACATTTAAAATAAAATTCTTGTTGAGCAGAGCACTTAGAAAATAGATCTTGGTTTGGACTGTGTACTGTATCTAACTGATCCTGCTTTAACAATCTCCACCACTTTGAGAGAGACAGAATTTTACTCAGGAAAATCAAACACTCTGGATTCAAGCCTCTTTGTGTTGCGAAGAGCATGGGGTTATAGGCCTGTATGTTGGTGGGTTTCTTTAAATATCTGCCTGGAGAAATGAGTGAGTGGAAACTTAGCCTCATTAGCTGCTTCCCAGTAGTGATTCACTTGCCTGGAGGAGCACTGAGCCATCTGGTCCCAGAAATATACAAGAAGAGGTATTGCCCATTTTATGGAAATGATCTGCTGTGTTAAATATCATAACCAAAAGCAATTTGGTAGGAAAGGGTTTATTTAGAGGCTGTAGTCCATCATTGAGAGAAGCCAATGTAAGAGCTTGAAACGAAACCAATGGAGAAATGCTACTTACTGGCTTGCTTCTCCTGGCTTGCTAAGTTACCATTCTTATACAGCTCAGGCACCCCTCTCCAGGGATGGTTCCACCCCTAGTAGACTGGGCCCTCCTATATTAGCAATCTGCAGGGGTCTCTGCATCCACCTTGGCCAGCAGAGTAACTATTTTTGAGAGGTAAGAAGGTAGTTCTGTTTAGCATGACTCAGTAGCTGGTGTTGGTTCAAACTTTGAGAGTCTGACCCTGAGTGGTTTATTTTAGGCATATTTAAGCACACCACAATTTGGAAAAAAGTTTCCTGGTGTGATTTAACTCAATCCCATATGCACAACAAAGCTTAAGACATGACTATTTCCAACTCTTTTTAAAATACAAGCAACATCTTCTATAAAGGTTACCTGAGTAGACAGGGTCAGGATAAGGGTCTGGGGCAGGATAGTGCTGTAGATTGACTGAGACAAAGAAACTCAAGGGTCCTGGGGAAGGTCAAGGTCACCAGGCTATTAACCAAGTCTGTCCCCAGCCTTGGGGCAGAAAACAGGTTATCCATCTCTCCCTTTAAAGAGACAACCTTGTGTGTTCCTAGTTTCCTTATTGCTTCTCTGTGAGCACAAGGACTTACATGCCTTTTACAGCAATCAAGAAAATGCCCACTGGCCAATACGATGGAAGCAGTTCTTCAGTTGAGATTCCTTCTTCTCAGGGATCTCTAGGTGTGTGTCAAGTTGGCAAAATTAACCAGTGGACTTCCTTGTAGTGGTGGGAGGTGAGGCTAGAGCATTTCTAAGATCTAGTACTAAAGTTATAAAATGATATGTACTTTAGGGAGCAGAGGAATTTCAGTGGGTAAGAATAAATTTTAAAAAAGCAAAAAAAAAAAAAAAAAAAAAAAGGTCGGGCAGTGGTGGCACATGCTTTAATCCTAGCACTCAGGAGGCAGAGGCAGGTGGATCTCTGTGAGTTGGAGGCCAACCTTGTTTACAGAGTGAGTTCCAGGCTGCCTGTCTTGGAAAACAAAAACATTCAATCCATCTCTTTAGTTAATTTAAATCTGGGTCATTTTAAACTGGATTTAGGAAGTGTATGGTATAGGGCTGACAGTGTGCTGCAGCAGTTGAGTCCATGGACAGATATGTTAGGCATTTTTGTTTTGTTTTTGTTGTTTTGTTTTTTGAGACAGAGTCTTACTATTTAGCTCTGGCTGTCCTGGAACTCACTCTGTAGAGCACTCTAGCCTGGGACCCACAGAGATCCGCCTGCCTCTGCCTCCCAAGTGTTGGGATTAAGGGTGTACACCTCTATGCCCAGTGTGTTAGAAATATTTGACAACTTCATTATTAACTTGTTAACTTGACGTTACCTCTTTTAAAATAACCAGGATCTCATTTCATTCTGAAAGCAGGAAGAAAGTTTACTCTGTGTGTCCTTTTTTCAGTAGACTATGAAGTACTACAGATCGTTCCTTGGTCTTCAAAGGTATTGATGTGTATTTTTCCCTTGCTGCACTCTTCTTTGTTCAGGGGGTGATTAACAACTCAGTATTAGGCTATTTCATTGGCCGCATCTACCTCTACCTCACGAAGGTTGGAATATCTCCTGAGAAACTCCGCTTCCGGCAGCACATGGAGAATGAGATGGCCCATTATGCGTGTGACTGCTGGGATGCTGAGTCCAAAACGTCCTATGTAAGTAGACTGCAGTGAGGTTTCTACTGTTGCTTACTGTTCTTCCTACCAGAGTGGACCAGAGGGACTAACCAGACACCAGCTGACTTGTGCTCTTACAAAGAGGGGCTGCCCCGTCTGTCTTAAAGCCCCTGCGATGCAGATTCTCCCAGGTCTTTAGGAGGGAGTTCAGCTGGGTTAGCGTCCAAACTGTCTTACTCCAAGTGATGTCCTTGACGTTTGAGGTCAGGGATCCAAACATGGGGTCCTAGCATGGAGACTGACTTGTGTTATGGACGTTAGACGGTAGGGCTAAATAAAAGCAAAAGCTTCAGATTAACAGAGAGAAGGGAGTACCTTTAAAGACATTCTGCCTGGGATTTGATCTTCCCGGCTTGGCCTTCTGAGTGAATCCAGGCTGCTTAGCCCTCCCCTTTAAAAACTTTGATGCTTTCTTTTCATGTGTTTCTGTTATAGACAGATGTAAAGGGGAGGGAAGGAGAGAAGGAGAGAGGGAGAGAGGGAGAGGCAGAGAGAGAGAGAGAGAGAGAGAGAGAGAGAGAGAGAGAGAGAGATCATAGTTACACTCTTATTTTCCGAACAGGGTAACCTATTTCCCAAAGCTGCATTTCCAGCCTTATATTAGAGTAGTTCTACTTTTTAGTTTAGTTTTTAAGTATGGTAATTATCATATTCATGAAGAATAGCCATCCAGATGTATATTTAAGAGCACAAGTAACACTTAATGGACATGTTAAGTAGTGAAGGTCATATTATTACTTGCTTTCAGTGCCCCCCCCCCCTTTTTGTCTTTCAAGGTAGGGTTTCTCTGTGTATCTCTGGTTGTCCTTGGAACTCCTTGTAGATCAGGCTGGCCTCTGCCTCCCCCACCCAGCCTAAAAGCCTGAATGCCTTTTTTGTTGTTTCGTTTTTAAATTTCTGAGTTTATAAGTTTTTTCATTACCTTCTTTATTTTAAGCAGCCACCAATGGCTAAAATTTCCAATACTTTCCATGCTCGCGTGCGTGCATGTCTGTCTACTACCCTCAGCAGTAGCTAAAGTTAGCTTTTACAGACTTTCTTGTTCTTACCCACATAGTACATCTGTAAAGGTGTGTCTTAGTTTATGCTTTACTGGGTTGACAATTGCCGTCTTTGCCATCTTCTTTTCTGCTCACCTATGGAAAGAGGGCAAGAAAGTTGTCCACTGAGTTCTCTAGTGAAGGGCACTCAACCCATATAACTCTACCCTCATGACCTAATAACTTCCTGAAGTCACCTCTTTCCTGTGCCGTCACAGAGCAAGTTAAGGTGTCAGTGTAGGACTTGAGGGGTGCTACAGGCAAATCACTCCAATGTATGTTATTTGAAAACTTTTTTTTTTTTTTTTAATTTAGTATCTTGGGTATTAAAAAGAAACGGAGTGTGACACCTCTGGTTCCTCAGTGACTGATCCTTTATCCACTTGTATGAGTTGCCTTTAGTTCAGTTAAGTGAACTGAGCCCAGTGCTTACATTCATGCCCAGCCATGTTTAGTTAGCCTTTTAATTGTACTTCATCCAATGGGAGGAATAATTTGTTTTGAGTCCTGGCTATAAATCTGAGCCAAGCCTATAGGTTTTGGTCAGACTCCTGCTTAATTTCCATAATCAACTTGTAGATTATTCATTTGCTGCAGAGTTGAAATATGGCATTGTGTGTCAGCCTGGAAAATAAGGTCACTGAGTATACAGTGTTATTTCCTCTATGTACTTTATAAGTGTGTTAATTCCCTCTTGTATGAAAATGTTCTCTTTTTAATAATTTACAAAATTCAATTGGAGATTCTCTAACTGAACTGTCCCTGAATATTTGGAAGTTATTGTCTGCATGCTTTCATGAACAAAGCCATTGTGAGCAGTAAATGAATTTGTTAGTTCTGTCTTCCTAGGGCTGGATTGAGATCGTTGGATGTGCTGATCGTTCCTGCTACGACCTATCCTGTCATGCTCGAGCCACCAAAGTCCCACTAGTAGCTGAGAAACCTCTGAAAGAACCCATATCCTTTCTGGCCACTCCAAACTTAAGGCTAGAAGTGTGTGAGCCCCAGTTTGTCCCTTGTCTTTTGGATGAATGGAGAGCTTTGGAATTGTTGATACTTGCTGATTGGTACCCTTCATTGCTCCTTTCCTAGTCTCTACGGAGGGTCTCACGAGCACGCACAGCATTAGACCCTGAAAGACACACACATTTAGAAGTGTACCCCGAATGTCTTTCGGGGTGCTCCTTTTTCTCAGATGTCTCCAACATACCTTTCTCTGAACCTGCCCCTACATATATGATACCTGGTGAATATTGTTCTGCTAAAACTGGAGAGCCATTTTAAGATCATTTAGCTCATTGGTTCTGTAAATTAGCAGAATGGGAACTTGCCCCTTCTTTGGTTTTTCTAGACAGGGTTTCTCTGTGTAACAACCCTGGCTGGCCTGGAACTCACAGAGATCCACCTCCCTCTGCCTCACAGAGTGCCGGGATTAAATGCGTGTGCCACCATGCCAGGCTGAGTTTGCTTCTTTATCTGTCTCTGAAATTGTGAGCTGGTTCATAGGGTTGACTAGTGACAAAACCAGATTTTTAAGAAAATTACGTTTACATATGGCTTGTTTGTGCTTTTGATACAGCACATGTGTGGAGGTCAGAGGACACTTCAAGGAGTCACTCCCATCCTTTCGTCCTGTGGGTCCAGGGAGTTAATTCAGGTTATCGTCTTGGAACCAAGCACTTTTCCCTATTGAGCAACCTCATTGGCCAAAGATATTACCAGAAGTTTCTGTGCTGTGGATTGAGATATATTGTGGATTAGATGATACCTCCTTTATTTCACTGTAACCTTAAAGCTCTTTGTTAATGGCATTCATTTATTCTTTGTTTGATGTACACGTTCGTATGTGTGAGGGTGCATGAAGACATATGCATGTGGGACCCAGATGTCCACATTGAGTGTCTCCCTCTGTTGCTCTCTGCCTTCTTTTCTGAGACAGTCCCTCACTGAAAACGGAGTTCACTGATTTCACCAAGACTGGCTGAACAGCAGCCCCAAGGAGTCCTCCTGTCTCTGCTTCCTGAGTGCTGAAATTGTGGGCACGAACAGGCACGCTCGGTTTTTATGTGGGTGCTGGGCGCCTGAGCTCAAATCATCATGCTTGTATGAATTTTACCGACAGAATCATCTCCCAGCTCCTACTCCATAAGGCTGTAGGTTCATCTTGTGCTTGAAAGAGGAATAAAAGGGTCTGGGATGCTGCTGCTGACAGGACGAATGGTGTTTTACATTGTGATTGAGTGTTGAGATCGTTTTCCAAATCCTAAAGCAGTGCTGTGTTGCGATTCCTTGACTGTTGCATACAAAACAGTCAACGTTGTACAGTTTGAGCCCAATAAGGGAGCAGTGGGCAAGGCGTACAAGAAGGACGCAAAGCTGGTGATGGAGTACCTTGGCGCCTGTGACGAGTGCTACATTACCGAGATGGAGCAGCTGCTGAACGAGAAAGGGTAAGTGTAGCTAGAGTGTTCCTGCCTGGCCCACAGTCAGGACAAATCTCTCTCACCTGCCAGTCCCACAGCCGCTCAGACCCAACCAAGTAAACACAGAGACTTATATTGCTTACAAATTGTATGGCCGTGGCAGGCTTCTTGCTAACTGTTCTTACAGCTTAAATTAATCCATTTCCATAAATCTGTACCTTGCCACGTGGCTCGTGGCTTACCGGCATCTTCACATGCTGCTTGTCATGGCGGCGGCTGGCAGTGACTCCTCCCACCTTCCTGTTCTCTCAATTCTCCTCTCTGTTAGTCCCGCCTATACTTTCTGACTGGCCACTGACCAATCAGTGTTTTATTTATTGACCAATCAGAGCATTTGACATACAGACCATCCCACAGCAGGTAAGCTGCTGCTTCTCCCCGGGGCCACTGCAGGCTCAGAGTGGGGGCAAGATGAGTGTTTCTAGAAGGGTTTTAAAGTGAGTGCTATCCGTGACTTACCTGTGCTTAAGTAACTCTCTTTGCTAGAATTTCAGCATTATATCCTAGAAATATCTTTTTATTATCTTTATGATCACTGTGCCGGCTTTAATCCCCAGCATCTCAGAAGAACAAGCAGGAGCAGGTCCTTTTCTAGTGATTTCCATGGAGGAGACTACTGAGTTAGATTAGAAGCTAATCTAACTTTTTTCTGGAGGCGTGGAGTACTCTGTCATCATAAATATAAAAGCAACAGTGGTGAATCTTTAAAGGAATACAACAAAATCCAGCACCAAACAGTACAGAACCTACAGTAATAAAAAGTTATCGAACATCTGTAAAAGCAATATCATATGACTCCTGATGAGGGAAATTAATTAAAAGACCTAGAAATAACGAACATGACTAGTAAATACATAAATATAGTAAGGTGGTTACATATGTGTTCATGTTCTTATGGAATATAAAGGAAGGGCTGGAGAGCTGGCTCAACAGCGAAGAGTACTTCCAGCTCCAGGGCTTTTCTGACCTCTGAGCACCAGCCCGCATATGGTATACATTCACAAACATGGTCTTTAATAAAGAATGTAAACAGGAACATGAACCACTGTGAGAAGTGGAAAGTGTAAACACAAATACCAGTTGGCACCTCGAGTTGCTGCCTTGATGCTGCATGGGGCAGTAGTAATTAAACAGTGCAGAGGAGAGATCATTTAATTTAAGGTCACAACTTCAGAAACTATCCATAGAGCATCAATATGAGAGGCTGGGGATGCCGTGGGACAGTGCCGGACAGACAGACGTGTTTCTGATAGTCACAGTGTAAGGAGCAAACATCTGATGATACAGTTGCAAGAACAGTTTCAGGTTTAAGAGCTTGACTCAGGCAGGTTGAAGACAAAGAAAATCACATGATGGCACATAAGACTCAAATGGCTGAACACTGGGTTAGGGTCTTTAGGTGTCTGGAGCCAAGGGCACAAGTGTGCTAGACCCAGCAGTCCTGTCAAACAGAGCCAGCGCCCCGCCAAGTGGTGGAGTGCGGATCTCTCCTAACGGTGCAGGGGCTTTAACAATGAGAAATGGGCAGTGATGGGCAGTGAGTATAAGTCATGCCGTAAGTTCTGTAGAAAGACAGTGGACTGAGCACTGGGGAGATGGCTCGGTGGATACCGTGCTTACTATGCAGGCCTGAGGACATGAATTCCCATCTCCAACCCCCACATAAAAGCTACACTTTGTGCAAGGCATCTGTAGCCTCAGTACTATGTGGCAGATTTCAGGGGCTCAAGGAAGACATCCCACACAACCACTGACCTTCACATGTACCCACACGGACAATCCTGCATGTACAGAAAGAGAACAAACTATTTAAAGCAAAAGTGACAGTGTTGTGGAATATGTGTATGGAAATAAAATGCATGCCAGAGTAAGAGCAAATGATTGGGAATACACTACTATAAAAATGGATGGAGTGAGAAAACCCAATGAAGTGCGGCAGTCAATCCCAGAGCTGTTGCCTACAGAGACCACACAAACCAGACACAAACTTAAAGATAAAATACTGTTTAAGAAAAAAAAAAAAAAAACTCTAGAAAAATGGTAAAGGGGACAAAGAACAGTTGGAACAGATAAAAAAAAAATAACTTGGAAGATGACAGATTTGTACTAAATGCCAGTGAAATAAAATAATTAATGATCGTCAGTCAGTCTGCTCCAAAAGTCCCAGACTTGATTAAATGCAGTTTACACCAAACTCACTTCAGTGGTAATAAAGAAATGGGTTTAAAAATAAAAGGATCAAGTTTTTGATATAAATATTAGCCAAAAGTTAGAGTGGCTATGTTAGTGTCAAAACAAACTCCAAACAGTGGAAATTAAAATGTCAAAGAAGGACACTTTATAACGATGAACATGTAACCCAAGAGGTCATGTCATTTCTAAATATGTACACAACTGAAACCTAGAACTTAAAATAATACATAAACCACAAAACCGAAGAAAAGCCAGGCGACTTAGTTACTGTAGATGTCTGCTGTAACTGGTAGACTGAGCAGCAGAGGACCACACTAGGAATGAGAAGGCACACACTGTTAATAACTGAATTTGCCATTTGTAGAGCAGTCTTTACAGTGCGTTAGAACACTTGTGCCTCCACCCCCTCTCCCTTTGTGTATCACTCTCCAGCATTGTCAGGGGGGTGGTTTGAAACAAGAACAGCAATAAAAATACTCAAATGAAACAAAATGAAAAAACAGTACACAAGAGACCTGACCTAGTTCATGACTTGTCTAGTTACTGAAAGGTTGCCTTCCAGTCTCATCATAGACTAGTTACATAGAAGCCTGGGAAAGACATTTCCTGTAATGGAAAGCGGGGTTAATTATCATTTCCAGTAAGGGCACAGAGAGGGCCTTGGGAACTTTGAGGCCATGATGGTGTGCATGTTTGCATTTGTTAACAGTCATGGACTCTGCAGGACCGTTTGCTGGGCTTACTCTCCAGCAGTGGCTGTCTTCTTGCTAATTCCAACTGTTCTGTAGGTGTTTCCTACTCTGCATTTAGACTACTCACAGAGTACATGACACTGTGCGCACACACAAACTTCCAGGAGGTCAGTGGAAACCATCCAGATGAGGCAGAAGGTTATGACAGGAAGAGCCCTGCATTTGGTAATGGTAACAAGGACCCCATACAGCTTCAGGACAACCACAGGAGGGCTCTTTCCTAGTTCTGGGCTGCCATCAGGCCAGAGAAATGCAAACTGCCCTTCATAGTGAGAAAATAGCTGGAATGTAGGGCCCTGTGGAGTGCCCCTGGTAACCTGTAACTGATCTCAGGACTCGAACATATGGCAGCCTTGGGGGGAGTGTTTTATACTCACAGAGCAAACAGTTGGGAAACTTGTTTAAAGTTATCTTTAGTTACTTTATTTTTGTGTGATAATGAGCTAGTTTGTGTTTATGTTTGCTGGGATAGTATGAAGAACAGTGGTCATTTTACCTGCAGAGCTATATCAAACAAATCTGGTTACTCTAAAAATTTTTTAAGTTGTTATATTTAATTTTGACTTCAAGATTAGAGGAATTTGCTGTTAAATCACTTGTAGACTTATAAATTAGCTGCACTTTCGCCATCTTCAGGATATGGTTTGGTGCCCTTGTTTGGGTAATAATTTGGTGATCCTTATGAAGTGACTTTGATTTGACTTGAGTTGTCATCTGGAGCAAAGACCAAATTGTGTTAGCACTTAAAATGAGGACTGGTTCAGTATCCTGGAGAAGGGGGACTTGTTTTAACTGCTGTGAACTGAGTTTTGTCCTTTTTTTTCTCTGTTTGTAGGGAATTCACTATTGAAACTGAAGGGAAAACATTTCAGTTAACGAAAGACATGGTTGGTGTGAAGAGATTCCAGAAAACACTACACGGTAATTTATGAGAACAATAAAGAGACAGGCAAATAACAGTCATGAATCCTGAATTTAAAAAAAAAAAAGAAAGAAAGGTTTAACCGTTTTACGTAAGTTTTGAAGAGAAAAGCCACTTAATGGATATGGGAAAGCCTTCACTTGGGCGTCTCTCTCTTTAAAGAGGCTTGTCTCTGTACTGAACAATGTAAGTGCCTGTTTTTTCTATGGCCCAAGGTACATAAGATGAAATCTGACTGAAAACATTACTACTTTTAGGAGAGTCTCTTTGTTTCTTGAGTAAAAGGGCTTTCTTTCCCCTAATCTACATTGCTGGGTTTTTTTGGGGGGTTAAAAAACTTAAAGATAGTTCTTTTGCTTTTAATGTCTTTTATAAAGCTAAGGATAATTGTCTGTTTTTGTCAGGCAGATTCTGTGCATTAGGCAGTGTATATTTTGGAGCACATGTGAAGGTTACTTGGATCTGAAATGAAGCTCTTAGAAACTGTTGTAGATATTTGAAAAGCTATGGCCAGTGGACAGGTAGACCTGGCCTCATGTCCAGCACAGGGGTGAATAGGACGGCCATTGTGTCCTGACAGCTGCTTCAGAGCCTGTACTTTGCCATTACTCAGATGCTACAAAGGACGGACAGGAAAAGTTCCTTATTATATTCCTAAAATGCATTCTTTCTTTCCCCTGTGGTACTAAGGATTGAACCTGGGGGCTTGTTCATGCTAGGTAGGCAGGTGCCATACTGAGCCATGGTGTGTGAATCTGTTAGTACAGTTTATTATGCTGGTGGTGCTGATGGTCTCTGGCAGGAGGGCACTCGGCCAGCATGATGCATCTTTTGATATGATGAGTGCAGCACATTGTACAGGAAGGGAAAGCGCTTCCATTGCAAGCACGTGACAACAGTGACTCCTTTATCACAGATAAAAAACTGCCTCTCCTTAGACCAGGGAGTTGTTGGTCCTGGTTATTTCATTCCCCATAGAGCAGGAACTCCCCGAGGCGGGAGTAGATGGTGATGCTTCTCCATGGAGTAAGTTACATTTCCTGAGTGTGGCCTATAGCAGAGCTGTAGGGCCCTGTGGAACGTGTTTGATGGGATGCTGGGCCCTGAACAGATCCTACCTTCAGTGTCTCCTGACCCCAGAGCCTTGAACACAATGGTACTAACTTGGCTCTGAAAGTGTTCTCTCCTGGTAACAAGCCAGAAAGTCAAATACAGATCATAGTTGTTGCGTGTAGGAATTGTTCTTTGTTAGTTTTGTTAGCTGTCGGGGTTGGTAGGTATTTTTTCATTCTTCATGTTTCTTGCAATATTGAGGACTGAGCCAAGGACCTCTCACTTGCTAGGCAAGTGTCTGCCATTGTGCTGTATCTTCAGCCCTTGTAATCAATCATCTCTTATATTGAGACGGGCTTTACTTAGTTGTCCAGGGCTAGCCCTAAAGTTGCTTTGGCCCCACAGTTCTTGAACTAGCAACCCTCCCTTCTCAGCCTCCTGATTATGAGCCTGCATTACCAGGTCTGGCTTAAGGGATTTGATTTTTTGTTTTGCTTGTTTGTTTGTTTGTTTGTTTTTTATGTGTATTGGTGTTTTGCCTGCATGTATGTCTGGGTAACACAGAAACCAAAAGAGGGCTTCAGATTCCCTGGAACTGGAATCACAGACAGTTGGGAGCCATCTCTCCAGTCCCCAGTAGTTGGTTTCACAGTCTTAATGCAAGCTCCAGGTCTCTCCAGTCCCCAGTAGTTGGTTTCACAAAGTCTTAATGCAAGCTCCAGGTCTCTTAGCCCTAGAAAGGTAAAAACGGGTGGTAGAGAGTGAGTGCAGCTGCTGCTGTTCATCGCTTACCAGTTAGAAGGACTGCTCCTGGAACCCAAGCTTTGTCTTTGTGATATGTGCATAAAGTCTTAAATTGGGTCAATATTCTTTGACTCTAACTTTCTCTTCAAAGGGATCGTGTGTTTTGTTTTTTATCAGCACATAGATCTTACAGTGTATTCCTCATCCTCCTCTACAGAGATCAAAGTCCCATCTAGGGTAGAGATAGCGTTAGTGCCAAGGATTAGTCCAGGGCTCTGAGTTGCATCATATGGTTCTGGAGAGAATATTACTGAATTATCACCTCTTTTGCAGTGGAAGAAGTTGTTCCGAGTGTCATTGAGCCCTCCTTTGGCCTGGGCAGGATCATGTATACCATATTGGAACATACATTCCATGTCCGAGAAGGAGATGAGCAGAGAACGGTGAGCTGCCCCTGGCACGAGCTCTTAGCTGTTGTTTCCTGTGACGCACACACTCGAGCAGGGCGCTCTTGTGGTCTTATCTGAGCCTTAGCACATGAGGTTACTCTGGAAGCCGTTATTGCAGCTACCTGGTGGTCCCTGCACCGAGATAGCTTATTTGGGGAGGTGTGTCGCATTGGTGCCTGACATGGTCCTTTCTGGTTTGGCCCTTTGTTTTTAGAAAGTTCAGAAAGATGGCAATTTGGCCAGACAACAAAATTGTTTGTACGCTCTCACTAACCAGCCCAGCTGCCTGGATTGTCTGGCATACTTGTAAGATAAGGTGTAAACCCCTAGGTTCTAGTCTAGCAAACTGATAGTTTAGAGCTGAGACCCAGGCATTTGTGCAGTGTTGGGTTTTGTTTTCCTTTAATAACTCCCCCGACACACACACACACACACACACACACACACACACACGCACACGCACACGCACACGCACGCACGCACGCACGCACGCACGCCATAATTCCAGTGCGTTCACCTGACAGATCTTAGAGTGGGCAGCATCAGGGGTGGAGCTCTCCCGGCATTCAAGCGTTGAGGAAGTTGGGGTTTGTAAAAAGCCTCATCAGTCCCCTCAAATTTTCTCTTCATTTGATGATCCTGCGTCTTGGCTCCATGCCTTCCACTCTGACTCCTTGACATTGTGAGCCTTTTCGTTTCTCATCTCGCTGTCTTGGAAGGTATATTCCTGTAACATCAGCAGATTCCCAGAATGGTCAAAAAGCTAGCTAGAAAAGAGAGAGGTTCTGCCTGTATCTTACCGATTGAAGAGACAGTCTCATTACCTACAGGCCAAAGCCCAGCATATTTGTAACACTGAGTGTCAGCCCTTGGCTCTTTGCCAAGCACTGAGCCTTGATGGATGAACAGGTGAATTCTTGGTGCCTTCTAGAAGGTCTGACACACTGTTGTACTATGTAGCTAATACAATTGCCCTTTTGGCGGGGCGGTGGTGGCGCACACCTTTAATCCCAGCACTCGGGAGGCAGAGGCAGGTAGATCTCTGAGTTCAGGGCCAGCCTGGGCTACCAAGTGAGTTCCAGGACAGCCTGGGTTACACAGAAACTCTGCCTCAAAAAACAAATGACAACAACCAACAACAACAACAATTGCCCTTCTTGTCTCTGCTAAAGTTGTGTCTTCATTCCCGACATGAGGGAGCTGCTGTCCTCATTTGGTAGATAGTAGAGCCTGGCCCAGGCAGTAGCTACACCCATGTAGACACAGCCCATGGTGTACAGAACTAAAGGTGTTCTTTTAGATGTTGATTTTGCTTCATGTTTTTCCTGCTTGCTTTTCTAATAGAAAGGTTTTTAGTTTTTAAGAAAAAAAAGTCTTTTGGCTGTTTCTTTGAATTGAACAGTATTGATATAACTAGAGCTTTAATAGACATTTCATAAAGGCTAAACAAGAATAAATTAGTCACACTGTTATGAATTACATAGAGTCCCTTCATGAAGAGAAATTTGATTAGGCTGTGGGAAGCCAAAAATGTTTCTGAATTATTAGCACCCACTTACTTAATCCATTTGCCTACAAATTTGGTATGAAAACATTTCCAGTGAAATTAAAAAAAAAATATTTTCTGTAAAGGCAAGTTCCTTCTTATGTGAAATAGAATCATCGCAAGATGGAGGAGGGAGTTGGGTTCTGAATATCCTGGGATGTAGGCCTCAGTGTTGCTGGAGTACAAGAATCCGTTATAGAAGAATATTTCTCATTGCCTGCCTTCAAGGGATAATTAAGCTTGGACTAGGAGCTAGCCTGGACTCTCATTCAGTGGTTTAATGGGACAGATCTACTCTCAAGTTACATGTTCTTGCCTTCAAATGAACCTTTTGTACAAGTGCTATTTAAGAACTGCCTTCAGTCATTCCAACCCCAAATGGCCAGCTGGTTGGCCTGCTGCAGAACATCTGCTCTCTTTGACTCTGAGTTACTCCTTCGTGCATAGTGTAGGAGGGTTGAACTATTCCCTATAGCCTGATAGGACATCTTTTATTTTTTCGTCTAGTTTCTTTTGTACAGTATTGCTGTTTGAGTTCACTAAAGTTTTCGGTTGCACTTGGTCTCCAAGGCCTGTGGATTCTTCTCTGAAGAACTGATGGGTTGGGGTTTGGGCACTGCCATGTGTTACGTAATTCTCTGGGAGAGGCTTCAGGTAGGCCTCAGAAAGGTAAGGCTTTCTTTTATGTAAATTGACCACTGTGCATACACAGCACCCGTTCAGAATGCTTTCACACCGTGGAGTTTTAGTATGTGTGAGCTCAGCAGAGGGGGCAGTGGAAATCCACTCTTCGAAGTGGAGACAGTTCAGAGACTCATCAAGCCAGGCCAAGCTCAGAGGAAGCTCTCATCCTGGTTCTCTGATGTCCCTTCTGTCACACTGATTAGCAGCGTATCCAGTGTCTGGTATTCTGATAGTCAAGTGGTCTGAGTTACCTACTGAGTACATCTATGTGTGCTTTGGGACGTTAACAATTATTTATAAACTAACATTTGAATTTCTTTCTTTTTAAACCATCTAGTTCTTCAGTTTCCCTGCTGTGGTTGCTCCATTCAAATGTTCTGTCCTTCCACTGAGCCAAAACCAAGAGTTCATGCCATTTGTCAAGGAATTATGTAAGCAAATCCAATCGGGTAATCTCCATGGGAGCAATGTCAACAGACTGAGTTTTACAGAATGTATTGTCTGTTTCAGTAAAAGCAGAGATTGAGTATGAGTAAATGTGATTTCAGCCTCTGCTCTTATACTTTCTCAGCTGTCTTAGCATTGGGGGAGTCAGGAGCCAGATTTAAGGATTCCTGGCTGCTCTTATTGAATGAGGCACCCTCCTGGATCTACAGCCAAAGTCCACAGCACTGGAAAGGTTCCCAGGAGTGCTAGCCCCCTTCTCAGTTGGGAAGAGGGAAGCCTGCGTGAGCAGCTCAGGGCTGTGCAGACAGAGGTGACTGCTTTTACCTCAGCACCCGTCCAGTCCTCCTTCCCTTATAGCTCTGTCAGGTGTAGATAGCAGTGACTGTCTGGGCTCCAGCAAGGGAGACCAGCTGCTCTCTCGTCTCGGGGTCTTCTATGTTTCCTGAGCATCTCAGTTTGTATTCAGCTGACACTGAGTTACTGCGATCTTTCACTCTTACCTCACTTTGTTTTGGATAGCGGAAGCTCTGACCAGGAATGGCGTGTCTCATAAAGTAGATGACTCCTCCGGGTCCATTGGAAGGCGCTATGCCAGGACTGATGAGATTGGTGTGGCTTTCGGCATCACCATTGACTTTGATACGGTGAACAAGACCCCCCACACTGCAACGCTGAGGGACCGAGACTCCATGCGACAGATAAGGGCAGAGGTGACTGGCCTTTTCTTTGACATGTTTTGTCTTAGACATGTGCACAGCTTCCTACTGGCTTGAATTAGACTTTGATGTATTTATATTCCTGGTCCTTTTTACTTTGTAATATTAATGATTGGTTTGTATCAGACAAAGCCCGATTCCCAAAACTGTTTGGTTTAATTATGAAAATACTCATTAGCACTTCTCTAATATTGTATAGACGTTTGGATTGCTCTGGGCTCTGTCTCCAGCAGTTTGTTTTTATGGTTGATTGTTTATTGGGCAAGAGAAATGTCATCCCATGAGGCTGTTGCCATAGTTTTATTGGCAAGCTTTGGGAACTTAGACATTTTTATCATTTTATTTCTATAGAAATATAAATGTGTGTCTAAACTTTGTGTTAGTCCATAGAGATAGACTATTTCTGTGATTTTTATTAACGAGAAGGGACTAGTGAGGTGGGATCAGCACAGAAGGGTGGGCTGAGTGCTGGGCTGGAAGGGGCACTGTAATTGATAATTGCCTGGCTAAGTTTTTAACTTTGAACAGATATTTATTCAGAGTACCTATTAGTATTCATCTTGATATAGTTACAATAAGGAAAATAGAAATAAAAAACTGCTTTTATCCAAGAGTTCACAGTCCACTTCATAAGTCACAGGTTTCTGACTTGTGCTTACACACCAGTCCTGGCTGCTCTGAGCTAACATTCCCAGTGGCTGTGGTTCTCGGAGTGTGAGCCTCAGAGCAGCCTCAACACCAGCATCTCCTGGGAAGTTGTTAGAGCTGCAGGGTGCAGACCCCACACCTGCCACCTGTTAGTCAGCAGGAGAGGAAGGTGGCAGAAAGGCTTTAACAGGGTCTACAGAGGCTGGTTTTCCAGGCCCAACTGTAAACCACTGCTGGTGGCCACCAACACCTGCATCTGCTGGGCAGCCGCTGCCTCTGCTGCACCTCGTAGACTTGATTAACTGCAGGAGTTAATGTAACAGAACACAGAGGTGCAGAGTGGGACGGGAAGCTTTGCGGCAGTGCTGAACTGTGCAGGGACTTGAACACAAAGACCCGGCCTAGGAAGGGATGAGTATAGTTATGAAAACAAACACAGCTTGGGAAGGGACTTGGCCATCACATAGAGTGTTCGTGCTCTGTGTTGTGTATAAGGGCCCTGAATTCAGGGCGAATACTCTGTTCACAGATGCCAAGTTGGCTAATGCTGGCTCTCATTTTTTCCTCTCAGGTCTCTGATCTGCCTGGTGTGGTCCGTGATCTGGCCAATGGCAGCATCACTTGGGCTGATGTGGAGGCCAGGTATCCCCTCTTTGAAGGGCAAGAGACTGGCAAAAAGGAGACAGTAGAGGAATGAGAACAGCTGGCACCTCGTGACAACTTGTGCTAATGAATTAACTCATCATGTCCACTACACAGAGAAGTGTGATTGCTTCCGGGGACTGTATTTTTCCTCAGTGGCTGCCTGATTTTACCCTCAGAATTAAAGTGGAAGGAATTCTGAACAAATTTATAATCCATTTGTTGTGTTTCCTTTTTTTTTTTTAGCAAAGACATTTCTCTCATACATTTATTTGGTTAGATGTGCTTGTGTTTAACATGGTATGTCTTTAAAAATTACATTTTATTGGGATATAACTTATATACTGCAAATTACTTTAAGTGTACAATTTAGTGTACTTAGGGAGTTAAACAGCCACAGTCCAACTTTAGAACGTTTATATCCGAAGGAATTCTCATTCCCATTTGTCTTAAGCCTCCATTGCCCCCTCAGCTCCCAGCAGGCTCTAATTTACTATCGGCAGATGAGCAAGTGATGCTCTGTGCCAAAGAGACAGCCATTTCCAGGCAGGTTGGTGGCTTCTAGGAAAGGCTGAGTGGATGGGGAAGGCGGGGCTGGGGTAAGTTTCTGTCTACAGCCTGAATTCCTGGCTTCCTTGGGAGTCCTGGATGTCACTGGGTTCTTGAGGCTGGGGCTGCCCGGCTCAGCAGTTCCCAGTGTCTTGAGCCTGGATTTGTCGTTTGGGCTTTGTCTTTAAAAGGCTTTGTGCTAGTACATTTTTGTGTAGAACACAGATGCCGTGTACTTACCTAAGGAACAAAGACATTCAAGGAAGTGGGAATTTGTAGAGTTGAGGCCTTGTCTGGCTGCCCAGCTCTTGCCCATGCAGGTCTAGGACTGTTGGTCTCCAGAGATCCCCCAGTGTTCCCTCACCATCCCTGCTGTGATGTCAGCCACAGTGCTGCAAGCAACAGGGACTCAGCAAAGACCCTGGATTAGTGGGGATTAGTCTAGTTTTCCGAGTTGGGACTGGAGATTGTGCGTGTGTGTTAGGACGCACTGAGCTATACCCCAGCCCCAGCCCCAGCCCCAGCCCCAGGCCCCAGCCCTGAAGTTACGAACAGACCTTGTTGGGAAGAAGTCCTTACACCAAGGTGATGTGACTTCTGTCTGGTGCTTCCTAGCCCTTGTTATGACACTAGAATGAGCCATCCTTTAAATGGACTACTCGTTCTCCAGGGATCGCTCTCACCTGACATTCTTAGACTCCCGCGTCCTCCTTCCCATGTACTTATCTTTTCAGCAGATTTCACCATAGCAAGACCGCACAGACTGAGCTTGTTCATACGGGAAGATACATGAACCACATCGTAAGATTGGCCTACCGTGCACCATAAAGGGATTCCAGCTAAAGCCTTCTCTGTTGGACTGTAAATGAGTTACAGTCTGCACGTGACCTGCAAGCCCGCCCTTCCTCTGCTCTGCCTCTAGGTGTCGGTGTGCCATCCTCCCCAGAGAAGGCATGCCTTCTCCAAGAGGATAGCATTTCCAGTGAGGACTGGATTTAAGCACAAGTGTGCAAAGAGCTGTATTCTAAATGAACAGGCCTTTGCACACACATTTGTGCTCATGCTCAGTGATGGTTTAAAGCCCACATATTTCTGGCTTGATGCCCTGGCTTTTTAGATTTAAAGAAAAAACGTTTCAAACCTGTGTCTCAAGTGGCGAGCTAAACGTAGTTAAATTAGCCTGGCTCAGAAGTCCTCCCAAACTGTGATGAGGTGGCTCAGGCTAATTGCTTCCATGAAACTTAAAGAACGCCATAGTAGGGTTCTTTACAGCTTAGGTTGGACTTCAGGACACTTGGCCAAGTGTGACACAGAGTTTTGTCTAGAGCGTGTACCTGTCTCCTGCAGTAGTCATGACACCTTAACATCTGAAAACCATAGCAGCAAAGCATTGAGGATAGAGGGCCATTCCAGAAATGGGCTCGCCACCAAGTCAGAAGAACAGACAGATCTTAACACTAATGTCATGAGATGGTGTTCCCAGTTCTTGAGAACAAGGTCACTCAAGCATTCATTCTGGACCTTTATTTACAGTCGTATTGGCCAATGTAATCCCAGTGAGTGAAGCTCCATAGTGTCTGTCTGAGAGGATCAGATGCCTGGGAGAAAAGTCCCAGTTACCTTTGCTGTATTAGTAGCTGCCTGGGATGAGCCGGTTGTGACCAGGTTTCCCTGGTCATGGGTGTAATGGGTGAGGCTAGTGTGCATCGGTTTTGAAGGCATTGCTTCCCACACAGCTTGTACCCTCATTGTAGAAAATCTATGTTTCAAGCAGGTGTTTGTGACATTTGGCCAACATGGACATGAAATTGAATTGAAGATTCAGTAAACGAATGAGTAATCGTGCTCTGCCTCAAAATTCACCTCCTGTTGACTGTCCAATAAGTCTTGGCTATTGGGCTGCCTCTAAGTAGTAATCATGTTAAAACCATGTGGATGGAACTAATGTCTTCTCTGGAAATTAGGATGCTGATTTCAGAGCTTTACCAGGGTTTGCTTGAGAGAAGCAGCCTGCAGCCCCACCCTCCTGCCTCCAAACCCCTTCCCCAGGTGGGCATGTTGAAGAACACATCTTTTTTGGGTTTTTTTTGTTGTTGTTTTGTTTTTTGTTTTTTGTTTTTTGTTTTTCAAGACAGGGTTTCTCTGTGTAGCTTTGCGCCTTTCCTGGATCTCGCTCTGGGCCTCGAACTCACAATGATCCTCTTGCCTCTGCCTCCCAGAACACATCTTTTTAACTCCATTGCCTTCGTTTGTAGTTCTCAACCCTGGCTGAGTGTTGGAACACCTCCAACTTGAAAAATACTCCCTTCTGAGCCCTACCTCTCCCTACTAGGAAGTTTGTCTAGGGTGGGTTTTGAGTGTCAGTGTTTGGGGACGTTACTGTTGCCCCAGGGAACTTTCTTGCTTTGGAAAGGCAGGGCTCCCAACAAGGTGCTTTGAGACTAAACTTCATGAGGAGAGATCTGTGCCCAAAGCAGCTACATCCCTCTTCAGCCTCCAGCATAGCAGCCTCCCTTAAGTCTGATGCCTCTGTCTCAGGCCAGGAAGAGGAGCCCAGCTCCCAACACCAGACTTGGCACCGAAGGGAGCCAGGATAGATCTTCTTTTGCATTTATTAGATCTTTAAACTCAATCACCGACAATTAGCTGTAAAGCAGTTATGCTAACTAAAACAATTTAGGCTAATTAAAAGAGTTTTTGGCTCATTAAAACTCTGCCCTGCATCAAAGTGCATTAATTGATAGTGAGATTAAGTAGAATGAAATTGTAGCAGGGCAGGGGCAGACCTTCACTGACAAGCATTAAAAATAAAGAAATTTGAACCTAAACTTAACATTTAGGGCCTGCCAATCTGAAGCAAGTTTGCTGGTTCATGGGTTCCAGTGACCCATCCTCAGTGATGACTCTCATGCCTCAGGAAGACCATTGGCCCACCTGTACCCCAGATAGAGAACTAGGCCTCCTCTCGCCACCTTCTCCGCCACCACTGTCTTGCCACCAGCACACATGTACATTGGTGCTTTTTGGGGGAAGACTTGTCTGAACTTGTCACTTAGGGTTTGTGTCACACCCAGTAGCTAACGTGGTCCCTTTCTGCCCTTAAACTCAGTGGCTTTTCATGTCCCTGGGGGGGGGTGTGCAGGGACACTGTGTACTTTATCCCTCCCTAACCCACCACCGCTCTCCCACTGGCCCTTTCCTGCTGCCCCAGCACCCCACACACTTTTTCTGTCATCACTGCTGGGGTTTTGAACTCACCCAAAGGGCCAAAGCAATCAAAAGAAGCAATACACAGTAAGTTGGATGTTAAATTTGGTTTACTTTGAATTGACTACCCCTTGCATATCACGCACCTCAACCTTGGTTAGAATTCAGTTTTCCACCCAGCAGAAGGCTGGAAGCCACTAGACAGATTATCAAATTTAGTGGAGACTATTTTTTAGGGAAATGAAATCTCAATCCTTCAAAAACCCCTCACTGGAGAAACTTCAGCTCATATTATGAACTGTAAACCATCTTTCAGTTGACATCAAGTAAATGATGTAACTTGCAAGCCATTTTTCAAAATTACCACAAAATTAAGGCAGAAACGTAAGAACCTCTAAACTGTGTACTCTGAGAAAAGAGGTTCCATGTGGACAGTGGGAGATTGAGGCCTGCGGACCCCAGAAGAAGTAAGTTATATATTACCAGGACTGATGCTCGAGGCTGGACCACATGTGGTCCTGCCCGCAAGCCCTTGCCAGGTTGGGAAAATGGCTACAATACAATGTGAGTGTGGCCCCTGAAGTGTGCTCTCTCTAACCTGGAAAAGTAGGGCCACCTGGTGCAGTTGATATTGGCAGATAATTGGGGATTTGTGGGAGTCTCCAGAGATGTTCACGTTCTTGTGGCCAGGAACAAGGAATTGGACAGTTGACTTGAACTCCCCACCCCCACCTGATCACCACCAAAAAAAAAAAAAAGGCCAAGCTGCCACACCTGTGTTAAAGATTCCACAGGACTGACTGATGGATTAGCCTTAGTGGTTGTGGAGAGCTGGATGTTGGAGGTCTGGAACCAAATTGCTATGATCTGTCTTTAGCTTCCTATATAGCCTTTTATAAGCAGTGATGAGTCTGAATTGTTCTGCCTTCCTGGGCAAAGGATCCTCTGTGAGGATCCATGATGCTGAAGTGTGGATGGGAGGCTGAGCCTCGAGGACCCAGAGGGAGCCTTGCTCGGTTCCCTGCAAAGCCAGTTAAGAGCACAGTTTATTACTGTGCCGTCTTCCCAGCAGTGGTGAAGGGCAATTTTATCCAGATGGAGCATCATTAGCTTGTCTCTGCCTATGCTAACTTGTGGATTTAACCAGCAGATACTGAGATGGAACTCGGGACTCTGCCTGGGAAGATCCCTTTTATTCCGGTCTCTTCCCAAACCTCAGGGTTTTCTGTAGATCTGACTTTCACCCCTCACTTCTTCCAGCCACATTTGTGATCCTCTCTACTGCAGTGAGACAGTTTGGAGTTAAGTGGGGTGATCTTGTAACTTACTGTCCAAACCGGGACACATGCAAGAAGGAAAGGCATTGCCTGCACCAGGACACAAGCGTAAACCATGTCTGGTTCCATCTTTAGGAGGTGGTGAAGAGCAGACTGCATCCTCCACCATTGGGAAGTCACGTTCCAGCAGGCTGGAGTCCTCAGATGAGATCCTGATTATGATGGGGACAGGCTCTTACTATGTGACTGCGGCCTTGAACTTGATGTGTAGCTAAGCTGGCCTTGAACTTGCTATGTAGCCCAGGCTGGCCTTGAACTCATTATGTAGCCTAGGCTAGCCTTGAACTTGATATCCACCTGCCTCTTCCTCCAGAGTGCTGAGATTGCAGGCGTGAACCACTACATCCTCAGGAAGGGGTTACACTGTCTCGTGATGTTGAGGATCAAGCCTGGGGCCTTAGATATTAGGCAAAGCACTCTACCATTGAGCTACACCCCAGCCTTCTGTTGACCCCCATTTCTGTCATTCCTGTGAAATGGAAAAGAGGGGATGCCATGTTGGGGACTGGCCCTTGGCTCTGATGCGAGGTCAGGATAGGAATGGAATGGAAGAATAGATTTTTCCCTTTGCCAATGCTGATTGCTTTTCTGGGCCCTTGTTCTGTCCTGCTGGCACTGGACTCCTGTGAGTTAGCCCAGCCTTGAACAGAGCAAATGAGAAGGGACTAAACGTTCAGTGAGCGGTTAGAGAGTTCTAGGGGACAGCACAGGGCCGGAGATACCTAGCCCAGCAGTGGCTTCTGTCGCAGGAGCACCTAGATGCACATGTCTGGCCGACACCAGCGTAAGGCTCTCAGAAAGGGGCTGTTGGTCAGGCTTTGCCAGCTAGAGACAGAGGCTACTGGTGGTCTGTTCTGTGAGGAGCATGTGATCCAGTCCCATGTGGAGAGCTTTGCATTTCCTAAGAAATGCCCCCAGGAAACCTGGAGGGATCAGCCACCAAGAGGTGGAGAGATCCTCCCATCCCTCCTGCTAATTAGCATCTTTAAGTGATGCTGAGCCCCACAAGAGAATAAGGGGTGACCTTGTGGGCAGAGCCTAGAAACCATACCCCGTCATACCAGTGAGTAAACAGATGTGCATGTTAAACAGGCCTCTTCCCCTCCTACCACAGCTGCCCTCCCCTAGAGGTTTCCAGAGAGACAGGTCTCACCTTGGTTTTCTATAGCATCCAAGCACGAACGCACACAGTGGAAAGAGGACTTGGAATGACCTCGCTGCCTGTTAGCTCAGGCACAAAGCCCACAGCTGCTGGAGGGCTACTTACTGGCTTCTAGTTCCTGCTGAACCTTGAAACATTCCACCCCTGAGAGGCCTGTATCCCCATCTCTGGACAAGTGAATGTTAGGTCACTTTTTGTACTGTCTTAGCTCCACCAGAGTCCAGTTTCGCCATGGCTTGTCAGCCACCCTCCACAGGACCCTGCAGCTCTAGAGGCTTCAGGCCTTCAGTAGCTTTTCTACCGTGGACTCTCAGCAAAGCATCCTAGGAAATGTCGTCTTCATCTCCGACGTCCACCCCACAGATGCTCCATCACCTGCCTTTCTTGAAGCCACATTTACAATTTACCAGTTCTTACCCCAGCCTGCACTTTCTGGCCCCACTTTATGAAGGGACCCCTGGGCTTGGAAACAGGCTGCGGCTTGGTCTGCAGTCTTACTGCAAATAGGACCATTGGATTAGGGTGAGAGATTTCCTGTGTGCTCATCTTCCCCAGCTTTACAGAGTTGGAGAAAGGGTTAAACCAGAGCCCAGGGCCCTGCAGAGTCTGGGTGTTGGAAGTTGTTCCGACAGAGTCTGATAATGAGACCTCTTTCTAGAAAGGCCACTCAGCGAGGGTCTCAGCAAGACACTAATGGGGACTGGCTGGGCTGTAGGGATCAGAAGCTGAGTGAGGTTAACTAGTGGGGACCCAGATGGATGACCTGATGTCTGGTGGCACTTCAAGGGCACCACTCAACCAGGGCCATAACCAGGAGTTCAGGGAGCAGGGCGATGCAGGGCTGAGGTGGAATCTCTACCCAAATGGTCCGTAACTTGATGCTTCTCATGGTGCTGGCGTGGGTAGTACTGTCCCGCCCAGCATGGACCACAGAACCCTGAACCCTCCAGGTAACTCATACAGGAGAAATAATAAGTGCTATGTGGTGGTATTGTGTTCCCCAAAATATTGTGTACCTTAATAAACTTATCTGGGGTCAGAGAACAGAAAAGCCACAAGATACTTAGGCTAGAAAATGTTAGCACATGCCTTTAATCCTAGCATTCCAGAGACAAAAATCCCTCTGGATCTCTGTGAGTTCAAAGCCGCATTGGAAACAGCCAGGCATGGTGACTCACGCCTTTAATCCCAGAAAGCAGCCTTTAATCCCAGGGAGTGGTGGTAAAAAGCAGAAAGGTTTATAAGGCGTGAGGACCAGAAACTAGAAGCATTTGGCTGGTTAAGCATTTGGCTGGTTAAGCTTTCAGGCTTCTAGCAGCAGTTCAGCTGAGAGCCATTGGGATGAGGACACAGAAGCTTCCAGTCTGAGGAAACAAGATCAGCTGAGAAGTTGGCCAGGTGAGGTTAGCTGTGGCTTGTTCTATCTCTCTAACCTTCCAGCATTCACCCCAATAACTGGCCTTGGGTTTGATTTTATTATAAGACTCTTTAAGATTCCTGCTACAGTGGTACTGAGGGGGGAGTCTGAGGAGCACTGATGGGTGGTACTGAGGAGGAAGGCATCTGAGGAGCACTGATGGGTGGTACTGAGGGAGGAGGACATCTGAGGAGCACTGATGGGTGGTACTGAGGGAGGAGGGCATCTGAGGAGCACTGATGGGTGGTACTGAGGAGGAGGAAGGGCATCTGAGGAGCACTGATGGGTGGTACTGAGGAGGAAGGACATCTGAGGAGCACTGATGGGTGGTACTGAGGGAGGAGGGCATCTGAGGAGCACTGATGGGTGGTACTGAGAAGGGAAGGCATCTGAGGCGCACTGATGGGTGGTACTGAGGGAGGAGGACATCTGAGGAGCACTGATGGGTGGTACTGAGGGAGGAGGGCATCTGAGGCGCACTGATGGGTGGTACTGAGGGAGGAGGACATCTGAGGAGCACTGATGGGTGGTACTGAGGGAGGAGGGCATCTGAGGAGCACTGATGGGTGGTACTGAGGAGGAGGAAGGGCATCTGAGGAGCACTGATGGGTGGTACTGAGGAGGAAGGACATCTGAGGAGCACTGATGGGTGGTACTGAGGGAGGAGGGCATCCGAAGAGCACTGATGGGTGGTACTGAGGAGGAAGGCATCTGAGGAGCACTGATGGGTGGTACTGAGGGAGGAGGGCATCTGAGGAGCACTGATGGGTGGTACTGAGGAGGGAAGGACATCTGAGGAGCACTGATGGGTGGTACTGAGGGAGGAGGGCATCTGAAGAGCACTGATGGGTGGTACTGAGGAGGAAGGCATCTGAGGAGCACTGATGGGTGGTACTGAGGGAGGAGGACATCTGAGGAGCACTGGTGGGTGGTACTTAGGGAGGAGGGCATCTGAAGAGCACTGATGGGTGATACTGAGGAGGAAGGGCATCTGAGGATCACTGATGGGTGGTACTGAAAAGGGAAGGCATCTGAGGAGCACTGATGGGTGGTACTGAGGGAGGAGGGCATCTGAGGAGCACTGATGGGTGGTACTGAGGAAGGAGGGCATCTGAGGAGCACTGGTGGGTGGTACTGAGGAAGGAGGGCATCTGAGGAGCACTGGTGGGTGGTATTGAGGGAGGAGGGCATCTGAGGAGCACTGATGGGTAGTACTGAGGAGGAAGGCATCTGAGGAGCACTGATGGGTGGTACTGAGGGAAGAGGACATCTGAGGAGCACTGATGGGTGGTACTGAGGAGGAAGGACATCTGAGGAGCACTGATGGGTGGTACTGAGGAGGAAGGACATCTGAGGAGCACTGATGGGTGGTACTGATGAGGCTCTGTGGCATCAGCCCTGATAAGTCCCACTGTCTCTTCTAGTCTCAATAGCTCTTCAAATGACCTCTTGGGCCAAGCCATTTATACCTCTTTGCTCTACAAGAGCGTCTACAATGCTCATCCATTCAGCCATTACCTCTCCTCTGACTAGGCAGGGAGACTTTGCATGCTTGACTTCTGTCCCTTGAGAAAGCCAAGCCTAGGCACTCCTGCCACCTACCTCCCCAATAAGAAGAGAAGCAGAGCCAAAGCCTTGCCCACACCACTCTCCAGGGCATCGTCAAGCGTGAAACTCCCCTTCACCAGCCCCCACCAACACTATCTGATACACGGGGCGGGGAGCAGACACCGAACACATGCTGACCGGGGCCACAAAGCTTGCCGCAGAATCATTTCAGCTCATTCTTTTTGGTCAGATACAAAGAGGGCTTAAGAGGCAGCTGATAGAGCATTTTTGGTTATAGATTGCCATGCAATTTGGGACATACATCTCAGAAGCATATAAGGAAGTGAGTGGCATGCCTACAGCTTCTTGTTTATACAGATGTGGAAAAAAAGGGAGGAGGGAGTGTGGTGGGGGATGGGGAGGGAGAGGAAAGAAATTGATTCTGAATTCTGACAAATTTTGTTCTGTAAAAATGCATCCAAGGATTCCTGAACTATTAAATTTCTATTCATTTGTTTAAGGTATGGTTTCAATATAATTTCCATTTTGGATTTAACAATTAGTTATAAAAATTGTAATGTCAATATCTAGGGCTAGCGAGATGGCTCGGCAGGTAAAGGTGCTTGCGCCAAAGCCGGCTGACCTGAGTTTGATCCCAAGGACCCCATGGTAGAAAGAGAGAACTGATTTCCAAAAGATTTCCTCTAACTCTACAGCACAAGAGTGGTACACACGCACTCCCCTCAAGGACATAAGTGTAAAAAATACCCTTCAATATCTAATGTGGCTTTAATAAGTTGTTTATATTTAAAAATAGTTTTAAGCATGTGTCTATAATCCTAGTACTCAGAATGCTGAGGCAGGAATGTAAGTTCAAGGTGAGCCTGAGCTACTCAGCAAGTTTGAGTCCAGCCTGAGCTAAATAGTGAGGCCCTGTCCAACAAACCCAGAAAAGAGCTGTGATAGATAGCCCAATCTAGAAGGCTCTAAACATTCCTAAGAGCCAGGCAGAGAAGTTCGATAAGGGAGTCGAAAGGACCTCTAGAAATAAAACCCTCTAGGGACAGTGGAGTGAAGGCGGGGACTAGGAAGAAAGGGACAACAGAGGCCGCCTGCTGACAGAGTGTTTGCAGACGGGTCACAGTGGCCCTGGAATCATGCAATATCTAGGTGTCGTTTGCTGTGTTTTAAGAGAGCTGTGACAGGTTTCATCTAGAGTTCAAATATTTACCAAATGTCAGAAACCACATCTTTCCACGCTTTAAAATGTATTAAATGCCAAACTAAATATGTATAAAACAGAATAATTTTTCAAAGTTTATTTTTTGTGCCGTAGCTAGACAAGGGGCCCTCTTCAAGACTATAGTCTGCTGGCTTCTCGCTCCTCTTCTGCTGAGGGGAGGGAGACAGGGGAATGGAGGTGGAGCCCGAATCCAAGCTCTGTTTCTTCTTGTTTGTGGAGCCTGAGGGGCCTTGTCTCCCCTCCCTCCCAGTTCCAGAATCTTAGTCCCTGGCACAGGCAGGCTCTGCATTGGGGATGGGGCAGATGTCATCCTCAAGGATGATTCAGGCCCTTTGAACCTGAAGACTCCAAACCCGCCACAAGCCAGAGGAAGGCCTGCTTGGGCCCAGGCCGTCATCTCTAAGGAGAGGTACACGGCTATGCCCTGCAGACACTCTGTCCTCATCATTGGCCCACATCATCTCTCGGATGTCTAGTTGCTTGACTTGAAGCTTGCCAACTCCCCGGCAGACACCTGGCTGACGTCACAGGAGCCATTTCTGCAGCAGAGGCTGAAGTGGTCGGAGGAGCCTCCCGCCACTCCCCCCCCCCAACGCGCCCTCCCCCCACCTGGCCTGTGCTGCTCCCCTTCTGTCCGGCCCTGTGTATCTGATTGGCCTGAGAGTGTGACTGTCTCTCTGTGTCATTGCCCATGGCATTTCCAGGTCCCCAGGCCGAGCCCAGGCTGAATGGGGGTCTCCCAGGAGGGGCAGTGGACTGGAAGACAAGACAGCATTCTCCTGGAGACACGGGGGGGGGGGGGGGAGTGGGGGGAAGAGAGGAGGACTGAGAAAGGATGGGGGGGTAGGTACCGAGGAGGGAGGCTTCTCTGCTAGACAGTCCCTGGGATGAAGCCAGATAAGTTAATTCTTGTCTCCTCCACCTACAGAGGGCACCCCTAAGTACGGAGCCAGAAATCAAGGAGCAGAGCCAACTATGGGTGCTGTGAGTGGGACAAGTAACTGTGTGACTTGGCCAGGCCCTTGCCTGCTCTGCACCTCCATTTCTTCATATGCAAATGGTGCTACAGTGAGGATCTGCAAGAGGCTGGGTGTGCAAAGCCTTGAGGATGTGAGAGCCTCTCTTTTTGAGGGGTCTGCAGCAGCCCTCTGCTCCCTCTTGCTTGCAGACTTGTGGCTGCACTGGGCCCTGGTCCTTCAGAGCCCCCTCCCAAAGCGTTCCTTTCCTTCCAGGCTGGAGAGTGGATCTCTCTCCTCCTTTTCCTGCACCCCAAGGGTCAGTGTAGCAAGGAGGACCCAGGGGAAGGCTGTAGAGGATGGGGACGCCGCCTCAGTGGTGTAGTGATGGAGGCCAGAGGGTCACACCGTGGCTGTCTGCTTGATGCTGTGGAAGCTGATCCTGGTGGGCGATGTGGGGATGGACATGGCCCGGGCCACAGGCACTCGGAGGGAATGATGATCCTGCCAACGGTGCCATCGCTTCCTCAGGGCTGAGCGCACCTGCAGGGAGGGAGAGGCTCAGTCACCTGCTGGCCCAGGCCTCTGCCAGTCCCCCAGCCCCACCCCAAGAGCCATTAAGGAGTCTGGGATGGCCCTCAGCCTGCCACCCTCACTCCAAGGGGCTGATGAGGTTCCAAACAGAGGTCCTCCCCTAAGCCCTATTCCCTGCCCTGCAGCGTCTTTCAGGGATCCATCTTCCCTCTCCTCCAGGAGAGGCCCTTGGCTCACTTAAGGTTCCAGTTTCCTGGGGATACCCCTGCCACCATGAATTAGGCGTCTCTGGCTTTGTAAGTCAGCCCCCCAGCTCAGCTCAGCCCCTCCTGGAGCAGGTATCAGGCCTTGCCCCCTGAGCAGTCCTGCCTTCCCTACCATTGTCTAAGGGGCAGCTCCTGGCTCCTCGTTCTCTACACATGATAGAGCCTCTTCTGTTTGTATTGTAATGGAAGACATCAGCTTCTTGGTGTGTGCGTGTGTGTGTGCGTGCATGCGTGCGTGCGTGCGTGCGTGTGTGTGTGTGTGTGTGTGTGTGTGTGTGTGTGTGTCCAGTGAGCACCATGGCATGTGTGTGGAGGTCAGCTTTCACTCAAGCATCGATTCTCTGCTTCCACTATGTGAGTTTCAGGGGTTGAACTCAGGTTATCAGGTTTGGCAGGCAAATGCTCTTATTCACTGAGCCTCTCCACCAGCCCCTGACCGTCTCTTTTCTGCTGAGTTTGTAAAGAACTGCTTGAATGGCGTTTTCTGGAAGCTTCCTTCTGTCACGTCCTCTGTCTGGCTTCCACAGGCCCTGCTATCTTTGTACCTTGCTCCCTGGCTCAGAGAGCATGCACTGGGCGCTGACATGTTATGTCTGGCTTGTGTAGTTGATCTACACTGGTTCTGCAGGAGAAGTGCTATTTGCCTAAAGCTGAGTGGTTTCTCAGCCCCTCTCCCATCCCATGGAGCTGAGCAGAGCCAGTGCTGAAACTCTTCTGAAGGGCTGGGCAGCTTGACCAGACCACCTGGGAGTGCCATGTAAGAGGCCTGAGCCCCTAGACCACCTGAAAGGCCCGTCTCCTACCTCTCCATTGAAGAAGCAATAGAAAACAGACACAAAGAAACCCTAGAAAGGAAGGAAGGAGAAGTCAGACATCTGCTGAGGAGTCATTCCAGCTGGAGGTGCGGGCGGACACAGGACCTAGGGCTCAGAGCTGGGTGGGACCTCAGAAGTCCTGGGCCCAGACAGGGGATGCAGTTCCAACAGGGTCTGCTCCGAGTGGCTGTGGTCTCTGGCCTCAACTTCCTGAGCTTGCCCTAAGGTCCTTTCAGAAGTGCTAACACATCTGAACCCTGGGGTGGGGGTGACATGACCAGGGCAGCCTGGTCAGCATCTGAGTGGGCCAGCACTTGGGTTTCAGTGCTCGTATCACTGATCCTAACAGGCAGGCCCAGTGTGAGCTTCCAGACCTGGGATGTGCACCGCCCCGCTGGGGTGCCTACCTGGAGGGACTGCAGGAAAGAGTTGAAATAGATGAACACAATCTGGGACAGGTCGTCCTCTCCAGGATTGACGAAGAAGAGCATGTAGGTGATGCCCAGCAGGGGGAGGAGGACCAGCGTGGCCTTCACCGCCTTCCTGGATGGGGAAGCGAGAGGACAATGACAAACGAGTTCACCTACAGGCAGGGCTCGCTCAGGTGGGAAGATGGGTTGCCCTGCTTGGCTTCTCAAGCGAGCTCTCGGGGTGAGGACTCCGAGGGCGCTGGTGAGGGGGTGGGCCTTCTTGCTTCTTCCCTGCCTGCCAGGCTAGGCATCCAGGCATTCCCATACCTGTACTGGATTGTCTCAGATGTGGTGGATGCTCGTAATTTTGTCATCAGGATCCGGACGATGTTGAACAGAAATATAAAATTGATCTGGAAGAAAGCAGAGAGGGGCCACGTAAGGTCTGTCGGGGGTGACTGAGAAGCAGACCTCCTCCCCGAATTCCTGACACCTGCCTTCCGGTCACAGGCTCCAGCACCGAGCACCTGCTTTGTGCCCCCCCCCCCACCAACTTCTGCTCTTCCCTAACCAGGAGACATCCATTGACTCCAGGTCCTGATCTCCACCCGTGGCTCAGGCAGCTCGTAAAAGCAGTGAGTGGGAGAAGTGAGCACTCCTCTGGGGGCACTTTTGAGAGCTCCAACTGATGCCCTGCTCAAAGACTACACAGAACCACACCCCAGATCTTGGATCCATCTGTCTTCTCTCGGTCACAGGGTCCCTATTTACTGATGGAAGATCTCAGAGGCTCTCAAACTGTCACCAGCTCTAGGTTGGTCAAAGGTCCTTTCAGCTTAGCCCTGGGGGGAGAAAGACACAGTCCAGATGGAGTGACTAATCTCTACCACCCCCTAGGCGCTCCTACGCCTCCAGACACCCACAGGCAAGGAAGATGAATGGGCTGCCCGGCAGTTCTGGGAAAGGACTAATTTATCTTCATTTGCGCTTTCCCTTAACATCAAAGATGCTCCCACCTCTCACTGCCATGGGTCTGCCGGCTCCTGAGTCAGCTTCATGCTGCCTGGCTCTCTGTGGGTCCCCAGAGTCTCTTGGTCTCTGAGGGGATCTCCAGGGTCAGTAAATTGGTCAGCTGGTCCCCGTGGCTGTGCTCTGTGTGCGTTGCCGTGTATGCTTATCCATATGTGCTTGTCTCAGAGTGGGTCCTGTGCGACCATGCGTGTGTGTCTATCTGGGAACACTGTGTGCTTGCATTTCTCTTCACGTACTGCCAAGTGCAAGCAAACAGGAATGGGAGTGTGTACGAGCCTGTTGCGACTCTTTCCTCAGAAAGTGTTCACAGGCTAGGAGACTCGTAATTAGCCTAGGGATGTCTGCTGGCCCATATGTGTGGACACACACACATGCTCCCTGCTCCAGTCTCTGTCCAGAAAAATCCATTGCTTCTACAGATTGAGCCAGCCCTTCTAATCCTCCTACACTAGATTCTAGGCAGGGGGTAAGGGACGTCAGCATGGATCAGCCGCGTAGCCCCTGACTGTCTCCCAAGCTGGAACGTAGAGGGACAGGAGGACTCGAACTCTCACCTCCCTGCAGCTCACAGCTCTCTCACACGCTTATCTAGTATACAGGCGCGTGAGCCCACAGACGGCTGGAGGGGAAGCCTTCCAGGAGGCTGCTCATAGCCTGCCACCTGTTTCTCTAAAGGCTCACCTAGCCTAAGGTAACACGAAGTCCTTGATCTTTTTCTAGTTCTTTCTGACTTCTCTGAGAGTAGAGACTGCTGGAATAAAAAGATATTCAAATTTCTATATCATTTTCTTGCACTAAATATTGTCTAATTCACTAGTTAGTTCATTCAATGGTCTATCCAGTATTTCATCTATCCATTAACCTACCAAACATTCATCCATCTATCCATCCATCCTCCTACCAAAAAATACTTCATTCCATTGTCCACTCATGGTTTTTGCCCATCCATTCATCCATCCATCTATCCATTCATCCATCCACCCACCCACCCACCCTCCCATGCACCCAGTGGTCACTGAGTACCCCTTGGCTACAGGCCCCTGTTCTCTGTGGTGAGCAGGGCACGAAATGTGGTTAATATGGAGCCTATAGAGAACTGGCCCTCTCCTTTGACTAACAGGCTACCACCTGGGGCTCTACCCCCAGGAAGCTACTCTTTCCTTCTGAACTTGTTTCTCAGCCGCCTCCTTCATGGTGTCTACATCAGCCTCACTCCAGACACCTTCCTCTCTCTCCAGGGAGCCCCCTGATCATTCCAGCCCACAATGAACTCTTCAGTACTCCACCTTAAACTCTACCCTGCACACCAAAGCAAAGCATACAGCTCCTCAATGGGCCACTGTACCCAGACTTTGTCCAACCTGGCTCTTGGTAGTATTTAACCATTCTTGCACTCAGCCAATCACCTTACCATGCCAGCCTCTGTGCTGGGCACCAGTGAAAGGCATGTGGACAGGCAGACACAGCACCTGCTCACGGAGATCTACGGACTAGTTGCAGATGGGGGGGGACTGCATTTTTCTTAGGGACTCCCTCAGAAATGCTGGAGAAATGGCACTAAAATAACCTGAGAACCGGTGACAATGTTAGCTGTGAAAGCGGGAAGCTTCCTGGCAGAGACCAGACCAGGAGAGAGGGGTCTTGGGTGGAGGAGCCAGCCCCTGATAGCGCTTGTGGGAGTCAAGACAAGCTCCACAAGGGAGAAGCACCTGAAAGCTCACACAGGGAAATCCCATTTCCCTCAACATCTCCCTTGCAGAGCACTCCCACCTGGCCTGGAATGTTCTTAAGGTGGTCCACATGGCTGGATTTTGAGAGTGCTGGAGTGGTACAGGTGAGGCTAGCTCCCTGAAGAAGCTTTCCCCAAGAAGTCTGTCTTCCCACACCCCTACCATTGGTGGTTCAGTGCCACAGACACTTGCATTCCATCTGCTTCTCCTCAGGAGGCTCAGTGGAGTGGGTGCCAGGCCTAGAGAGGGCCTGAGCCTGGAAGGTGGTGGTAGGTATCAAGGCAGCCACCATGGGGCAAGATCTTGTCTTGATTCCCACAATGTAAGCATTTCAGTCTCTACACGCTTTGACAGGCCAGGCCTGGGGAGGCCTATGCGTGCCTAGAGCTCAACAATGAAGCTCTATTGTTCACACCATTCCGAGTGTAGTCCCAAACACTACACAGCTATTCCTCAAGCTGCAGCCTCTTTTACAGGCAGGCCCCACCACCAGCCATGCTTTAGAGATGCCCAGGTACAATAGACTGATTTGTCAAGCCATAGACGGCAGCGCTGGATTCAGAAGCCCCATTCTCCTAGCCCCTACACATGCTGCTGCTACAGGGATCAAGGAAACGTGGGCAGACAGAAACTGACTACCCTCAGCAGCTTGCCTCCCCTCCTCATTGGAGGTCTGTCCCAGGGAGGCTTTGGGTACTCCAGGACCTGCTGAGAAAGAGTCCAGAGCACCAGCAAATATCTGATCCTCTAGATATACGCTGTACCTATGCATTATAGAGGGAGAGCATGGGACCAAGAGGGCTGAGTTCCCTCAGCATCACACCACAAACCCAGAGGCTACGGCCACTGCCTACCCCACAGTGCACATGGCACAGCCCTGCCTGCCTCCATAACCCAAGGCAGGGAAAGTACAAAGCCAGCTCGCTGCTTCTGCACCCCAGTACGTAAGGCTCCCAAGCCTGCTGGAGGGGAAAGCACTTAGTAGGTCATGTTGTTGCTACAGGATCCCCGTTATTGCCACATCCTCACTGTAGGCACAGGCTGAGAGGGAGGCAGGGGATGAAGGGTGGTGGGTGGGCAGGGGAGAAGACCAGATAACAAAACAGGTGACTTGCTTCATCTCTCTGTGGGCTTTAGACTTGCCTCCTCCTGTCATCTTTCTTTTTGGTTGGTTTTTGTTGTTGTTGTTGTTGTTGTTTTTGAGACAGGATTTCTCTGTGTAGCTTTTGGAGCCTATCCTGGAACTCACTCTGTAGCCCAGGCTGGCCTCAAACTCACAGATATCTGCCTGCCTCTGCCTCCCAAGTACTGGGATTAAATGCGTGTGCCCACCACCACCTGGCACCTCCTGTCACTTTAAGATAGTCACCTCAGGCCTAAGGGACATCTCTACCCTGCCCTATCCTGGCTCTGAGCAGGTCTCTCCAGCCTTTGTACTTGCCTCCTCCTTTTGGCTCTCACCCATCTTGCAGCTCTCTGTACCACACCTACTTGGGGACCACACCTGTCTGCTCTACATGGATCTGTACAGCCCGGGGAAACCCACAAGATGGACTTGGTTAGCAGCAACAGCCCCTGGGAAGACTGGCTCTCACTACATGAATTGCTACATGCACGGAGCTGACTAGCACAGGGAGGAAACTCCGAGAGCTCACTTCTCTCCCAGCAGCTGTGCACACCTGACATCATACTCAGGACTCCAGATGTGCACAGCCAAGCCCCTGGATGTTGTTACGTGTGCACGTTGCTGGAGCAGACTGGGGCCTCAGGCAATCTATCTGCACAAGAAACAGGTATGGCCAAGGACTGTAGGGATGCTGTATGGATGCTGAAGGTACTTTGGGGAGGCATGTAGAGTAAGAAGCCACCACCCATGAGCTACAAAGCCCAGCCTCAGTCAGTCAGACCTTAAGTATCACATGCTTTAGATGTCTATCCTGTGTCCTTTGAGCCCGAGAGCACTTGAGGGGACAGCGCTCAGCCTGAGACTTTCTCCACTGTCACAGGGATAGTTCAGCACAAAAAAAGGTAGAATGAAGATGTGGAGAGTTAATAGTCCTGAGGCAACCTCCAGGGCAGATAGCGAGGACAGCCTCCCCGCCTTCAAAGGGACATGGCTAAGACCTTTGTTCACACAGCTCTTCCAAGGTGCCAGGTTGAGACCAAGGCTGTTTGTCTTGGAGATAACCCTGACCTTGCTTCTGCCCCTATCGCCTACTGCAGGTCCTAAGACCATCTCCAGTGAACTCTTGGCTCCAAGCGTGGGCCTCCAGGTTCAAATTCCCTGCATTTTTGTGACCTTGGGCAAATCACTAGCCACAGATTCTGCTTCCTTGGCTGTCCAACACAGATAACCACGGAGCTGGCCTTGAAGATGGGCGCAGGGTGGCCATCATGGTGAAAAGACCATGGGTCAGTTGTAAAGAATGAACGTCCTTTTCCCGTAACAACCAGTAGGCCGTGGTCCGGCTTCTCACAGACTCCACCACCAGTTACATTCACAGAATCCAGCAATGAATGACGGCGAGCCTCTAGAGAACGGGAGAGGCAGAAAGGCCAGGCAGGCAGGGTGGTGAAGCAGGGAGGCTGGTCCCTGGGTCTCAGCTCCATGAGCTGTGCTGGAGACCTTGAGCTCATCTCTGCAATGGGGAGCACCCTCTCTCTATGTTGCACAAGTGTGAGGATGAAAAGTGCTGGGAACAGAACCTGGAGAAGGGCTCAGCTCACGTCCTGGAAGCCTCTGCTAGTATAACTAACCGGCTCCACAGGAAGGGGGTGTGTGTGTGTGAGTGTGTGTGTGTGTGTGTGTGTGTGTGTGTGTGTGTGTGTGTGTGTGCAGCAGGAGAAGGGGGCATACTCAGGCAGTAGGGAGCTGGACTCCAAACGCTCCCTCCTCACTCCTTCATGGTTTCCTCATTACCTGAACAACAGCGTCAGGCAGGAGCTATTCCCAAGCTTTTGGTTCCCATCCAGGCCAGCCTTCTTGGCTGGGTCCCAGGTTTATCAAAAGCCCCATCTCTCCACATGAGCTCCTGGCAGCTGGCTGGGAGGTTTTCATTCACACTGAAGAGTGAGTCACTGCAGCTGCCTGGCCAAGGACAATCCTTCCTCACTGCTGACAAAGACCAGCTTCTGCCTCTCAAGTGAGTGGAGCCCTGAAGGTGGGTGGGAAACCTTTCTAGCCATCTTTAGCTGATGTCCATCAAGGACACTCCAAAGATGGGGTCCAGTGACTCCAACAGTCACAGGAAGGAGAGAGTCAGGAAATGGAAGATGTAAATGGTACTTGTCACCATGATAGACAAAGGTAGGCCCTGCTAGGCACCTGCTGTGTGCAAGAGGAGGGCATCCTCTGAGTTTTCCAGAAGGCTCCATGGCCCTTTAAGAGAGCTAGTACACACAGAAGCCTGAAATAAATCTTATAGAAATGTCAATTTCTTATGGATTTTTTTGTATATTTTTAATGTATGATATATAATGGGATTTTTTTTTTCAGAATGCAGCCCCTACTTAAACTCTATCTTAATTAAAGCTTGTTGTGGATTAAAGATGTGGTGGCAATTATATCTTAGATGCGAATACGCTTGGCAAAGGGCGGGGAGCTGGGCCTAGGAACAATCGCTCATTATGTTGCATTCTGGAATCTACTGCCAGCCTGAGGGCGGTGGGCGGGGCCCTAGAGGGTGCTCCTGGGGGCAGAGGAGCTCAGTTCTGTGCCGATCAGGGGCCGGCACACCTTTCGCTTGTACCAACTGCTTGTCTACCTTCCCATCTCAGCACTGTACCCGGCAAAGAGCACAGGACCCGGAAGGATAGAACCAACCAGTCAGACCACGTCTCCACCCAGAGAAAATACCAAGGAGAGTCTGGAGCCATGTGCAGGTGGCCCCAGGCAGAGCCCAAAGGAGAATCGGTGACGATGGAAGCTGGGTGCCTCGGGCAGGGCACAGGAGCAGTGCAGGGTGCTGCCCAGGCCGGGCCTTTGTCAGTGTCTCTGCCTGGGTGGATCTCCTGCTGTGCTCCTAGTGCCCCAGCCCCTTAACCCCCAGAGGACGTACCAAGAGCACGAGGATGATGGGGCCCTGGTAGATGTAGTCCACCAAGTCACCAGGTTCCTTCCCAAACCAGCACCTGCAAAGACAGGCCAGCTGAGGTGGCCTCCTGGGCTGTGCCCGGAGGGCCAATCTCAACTCAGAACTAGAACCCTCTGGGGTGATGCGACCCTTCCTGAGCCCAGCCTCCAGGGCAGTTCTTGGTGGACAGTTCCATGCACTGCCCTTGCAAGGCCCTGCCCTGTCTTTGGTTGTATCTGGTGGGGCTGGCTGCCTGTGACCAGCCTCAGGGCTTGCCTGGGGCCCTCCACAGTCCGCTACTCTGTTGCAGGTTGTGGGGCCCCAGGACTCGGAATTCAGCTGGTACAGGAACCTCGGAAGAGCTGGGCTCCCCTTCACTGGTCTAGGGCCTAGCTGTCCCATGCCACCCCGTTGTTCACTGACTGCTGGGAATGGTTTGGGACCTAGAAGAAAGGCCAGGCTAAGTTCCTGACCCTACCAGCAAGTATGGAAGTTCAGAGGTCACCCGCCACAGGCCAGTCTCAGACAGCCATCTCAGAACACCCCAAATTTCTGTTTTCTGTTTGAACAGCCCCTTTGAGAGAAAGCTTATCAGCTACCGAGGGCCTCTGCTTCCTGAGTAGCTTTCGTCTTTATGAGACTTCCTCAAAGCTAAGGTCCTCAAAGGTGATTCTAGTCTTGTTCCACATCCTAAATTCCACTTGCCACCTCTTGCCCCTGTGATCCCATGGGGAGCTGTCGTCATCTGGGCTGTGGTCCAGTACCCCTGTGATCCCATGGGGAGCTGTCGTCATCTGGGCTGAGGTCCTGTATCCCAGTCTGAAGGAATGCTGAATTGAATTCCACAGATACACTGTGTGAGCCTGGTGTATGAGGACTCATGGGGATGGACCTATTTCTTTCTGTCTGAGGACTTACAAAAGTGTGGTCTGTTCGGGTAAGGGTTGCGATTCCACCCAACTCAGGGCTGGGCCAGAGCCAAGGCTGACCTATCTTAACTTAACCCCCCACCCCACCCCACCCCCCACACACCGGCCTGTCCCACTTACTGTTCGTTCTCATAGTAGAGTTTGCCAACCGCCCAGGCGACAATAATGGGGCAGGGGATGCCTGAAAGGAGAGATACGCGCTGCATAGGATGGACAGATGCGTAGAGACCCTCTTGTATCAAGGCCTGGAACTGTGTGTTTGGTCTTCCAACTACAGGCCATCTGTGACACTATGGTGCCTGTCTCCGCTCCTGCCCCGACTCTCAGCCATCCTCTCCAAGCAGAGAGGATGCTGTGGTGGACACGTGGAGCCAACTCCTTTATCTTTTGAAGTCAGAAACAAGGATCTTTGGTCTGGTCACCTTGGGTAGGAGGAAGGCTTCCTGGAATGACCTTTGGAAGGTTTGGGGAGGGGGGCAGAAGGGAGGAAGCAGATGCATCCTGAGATGGCGCATGGGTGGCGGGCAGAGCTGTCCTGGGGCATTGGCCGAGACGGCATAGGGTAACGACAGGGGCTGCATGGGGATAGCGAGGCAGGTTGGGCTCCAGTCCTTTGCCTCAAGACCACGGGGGATGTTTTACCAGCAGTGCCCCTTTCCCAGGAGGCCCTCCTGCCCCCCCCAGGGACCCTCACACCATCCAATGAAGAGGAAGAGCCATTTGTGCAGGTGCTCGGTGGAGTACGTCATGACGATGGCCGTGTGCAGGTAGCAGCCCTCCACAAACATCCAGAAGAAGTTGGTGACCACGAAGTAGTTGAAGATGGCGGTGATGCAGCGACACCAGACCTGCATGTGTGTGGGGGTGGTGGTGAGAGGCTGCTGGGGCAGGAGAGCAGGTCCCACAGGGAGACGAAGCACCTCCCACTTCGGGGCTCAGTGGGGTAGCTCGGCCGCCCACCCTCACTTCTGGGCAGCATTTCCCCCAGGCCACCCCCTTCCTTCTCCTCCCCTACCTCCTCCGTCTCTTTTTGCTTCTGTGCTATAGGGGACAGCACCCACGCTCCCCTACCTGCTGGGCAAGCATTCTGAGCTACAGTCTTAGCTTTTTAAGACATCTGAAAACACTTGGAACAGTGTCTCACTAAATTGCCCAGGCTGGCTGTGAACTCACTATGTGACCCAGGTAAGCTTCGAACGTATAAAACTCTTTCTCAGTTTCCCAAGTAGCTGAGATTACAGGCCTACATCACCATGTGTGATGTATGCTTTCAGTCTAGAAAGGGAGGCTGGTCGGCTTTCTGCAACCAGAGCTGGGTCTGACCAGCCCTGTTTTCAGTGTTTGGGTCCCTTCATCTACATAGCTAGTCAGACTGGATTCCGATTAGGGATAGACTTTGAACTTTCACTTTAAAAGAATGAAATGCCGGGCGGTGGTAGGGCACACCTTTAATCCTGGCACTTGGGAGGCAGAGGCAGGTGGGTCTCTCTGAGTTTGCAGCCAGCCTGGTCTACAGAGTGAGTTCCAGGACAGTCAAGGTTACACAAAGAAATCCCATCTCGAAGAACCAAAACAAATAAACAAACAAAAAAATGAAAACAACGTGAGGGAAAGAAGCCATAAGGAGCAGTGTGGGGCCATGGCCGCTGAGGTATTGGAGAGGCTCATGTTTCACGCGGGACAGAGGGGGGGTCTGGCTAGTTTTGAGGTCTCTACAAATCTGGACGCTTCTCTAAGCCTCGAGGTGGTGAGAGGAAAGGCAGGCACCGAGACAGGAGTGGGAGCTGTGCTCAGGGCTGCTATTGTGACCTGGTGGTGAAGCTCACCTCTCCGAGCTTCAGTTCCCATGTCTGTGGAAGGGGGATTAATCTCTCCAGTCCTATGCTAAGATTAAGCAATAAAGCCCCTGGTAGAAGTTAGTGCCGGCTCCTTTTCCTCTAAGGTACCTGGACTTACAAGGCGGGTAAGGGCAGGGAACGGTAATGGTTTTAGCTGGGCGCAACCCCCAAGGCCTGGCCCGGGGCCGGTCACTACATGCGACTGACTATCAAGTGTCAGGCAGCGAGACAGGCAGCCCCAAGCCTGAGGCTCCCAGCAGTGACCTCGTTCCCCTCGTGCACTTCATGGTCGATGAGCTGCAGCAGGAACCATGTGACGTTCCTCAGGATGAAGGTGGTGACGAGGTTCCAGTGGATCACGTTCCGCAGGCAGCGAATGCTCCTGTGGAGGCCCAGGTCAGGGTCAACCAGGGTTGGCTGGGGCTTGGGCTGGGGGTCAGCAGGGTAAGGACCCACTGGGAAAGACACGGTCTGGGGTGAAGTGGAGCTGCACCAGAGCCCAAGATCCCCCTGGCGGTCACAGCTGGGCCTGCTCTGCACCCTTCAGGCTGGCTAGTGGTCATGCTCCAGCACCTGGCTTAACCCATCTCTGTCCACTCTTCCCTGGGTCCCAGAGTGGAGGAGACAATGTCTGGGAGAGACAAAGGTGAGGAGAAAGCAGGGTGGAAGTGGACTCACCGCAGGACCAGGAAGAGCAGGAAAGCGGCCACCAGGGCCACCACAGAAACACAGTGGCCCAGGTAGTTGACAATGAGGGCGATTCGGTAATGCAGGTCATACTTCCTCTGCTGGACAGACAGACAGGCATGGGAAGACAGAAGCACGGCTGCGTGGGGGTAGGGCTGCTGTTCCAGCCATTTCTGTCTTAACCTTGGGACAAAAGAGGCTCAAAGTATCCCCACCAATCCTGGCTTCTAGATCTCCCTCTGCTGGCCTGGTGGCTCTATTAGTATAAATGGCTAAAGCCTGGAGGTGCAGACCTGTAATCCAGCTACTCGAGAGGCTGAGTTAGGAGGACCTCTCTGGACAACTTAACGTCTAAAAAAGAAAGAAAAAAAATAGAAGGCTGGAGCTGAGGATCAGTGGTAGAGAGCTTATCACACACTCACAGATACTGTAATCAGGCCTCCCAGCATGAATTTTTAGGGGCACATTTGGACATGGACATGGACATGATCTATTCTTTTTGTTTGTCTGTTTTTGTTTTTCAAGACAAGGTTTCTCTGGCTATCCTGGAACTCTTTTGTAGCCCAGGCTGGCCTCGAACTCACAGAGATCCACCTGACTCTGCCTCCTGAGTGCTGAGATTAAAGGCGTGCGCCACCACCGCCCATCGGACACGGTCTATTCTGAGGTATCCTGGAGCTACAGGTACAGATTTAAACCTCGAGCCTCTCCAGTGCCACATCTGGGTTTTGTGTCTCCTCAGACCCCAGCTGGCAGAGCAACTCAGGGTGAGACGGCCCTTAGCTATGACATCTGTATTATGGGACCAATCTTCCCTCCTACCTTAGAAGCAGTGAACTATGGGAGGCCCGGAGGGGTAGGTTTGGATTGGTCCCTGAGCAGAGCAGTGAAGATACACATTGTAGAACACTTAGGAACAACACTCAAATGGAATACAAGTCAGTCTACCTTGTACCATCACCTGAGGGGTGTAAGGACATAGAGGAAGAACAGAGGGTTGTCCAAAGAGAGCTTCTTTCTAGCCAGGTTGTCTGGCTCTCCTCCTGCTCCCCTGAGGCCTCCCTGTGGAATGCCTGGGCTCACAGTCTGTGGCACTCCTTCTCAGAAGAGGCCAATGTTCCAGCCTCTGCACTGGGACTTTGTCTGAGAGAAAGCTTCAGACCCACTGAGGACTTCCTTGGGTCAATGAGGGGAGGGAATGGAGCTGGGACATATCATTTTGGGTCAGAAGTGAAGCACAGCTTGCTGGAGGGGGACCTCAGAGGAAGGGCATTTGCCTAGCATGTATGAGGCCCTGGGTTGGATCACAGTACTGCACCCAAAGGCAAGGGAGGCCAGATATTTGTCAGCACTGAATCCATTTCCAGAGCAAGAACCAGTACTGGGTGGCAAGGCCCAGGCAGGCCCAGCTTCCTGCCCCGATGGTCCTCATGAGGCCGTACTTGCTTCTTCATGGAACGGTAGAAGCAAGTACAGCCTTGTGGGGAGAGTGAGGCTCAGTGGTAGAGGAAGGAACGTGCTCACAGAACCTGCTGGCTGCAGGGAACACCCGCTACATGGCTGTACCCTTCCCAAGTTTCATGCCACCAGCCCACGCTCTCTTGGAGGGGGACTCCAGGCAGGACAGGAGACGCGGAAAAGAGGATCTGGGTAACACAAAGACTGGTTCTGTCGCCCATAAAGTCCTTTGTGCTCAGCCTGAGTCCTAACACTCTATGAGGAGCCGGGTGGGGAAAAACAGGGTCACTCACCTTGTCATCCAAAATGGGTTCACAGTGTGAGTAGTTGATCCTGGAGGCCCATGTTCCATTCTCCAAGCATTCTCGGTAGGCATTCCCTAGAGAAGATGCCAACCACTGAGAGTCAGGTCACTCTCCCTTCTCAAAAACCCTCCCTGGCTCCCCGGTACCTGCAGGAGGAGATCCACACTCCTTAGTTCCCCTGGACCTGAAAACACAGTGCGTATCTGAACGCTTATGTGAGTCATTTATATGAAAATGGCACAAAGGGCTTTATCTTACGCAGTGGCTGGGAGGCACGCAAAACCCATTTCAGACACACTCTCTGACCAGCTCTCTGTGCACCTTCTTTCATTTTATTCCTCTGCTACAAAACTGAACCCAATTGTCAGTCCCGGGTTGCGGCTGAAGATTGGCTGCTTTTAGCACAACAAACAATTTCCGTCCCTGCCTCCATCATTTCCCACGTGTGCCCCATCCTCTTCTCCAGTAGCATTTCAACAATAGCTGCCACTTACACGGTATGTGCTTGCCTGCCCAGGGACTCTTCTAGCTGAGTCTAATGGACAAGATACACTTGCCGTTCAGTCTTTGTTCTGATCCTTTATCTAGAGAGGGGGAAACTGAGGCAGGGAGAGGCAAGAATACCAAGATGGCAAGGGTTGGCTCTGGGTTTTGTGTTCATGACTTCTAGGTCACCAGGCTGTGGTAACACAGAAGTTTGGGGATGCAGGCCTGTGCTCCTGCCCTGGACCTGTGACCACTTTGCGGGCCACTGTGTGTTGGATATGTTCAGAGAACCAGTATTTACATCAAAGCTGAACGTGGTGTCCAACGGGACATTTTGGAGCAGTAGCATCCAGTGAGCAGAAGCTCGGGCTTCATCAAGGGTAAAGTGTGAGGCCAAAAATGTTCAGACCCAGTGTTCAACCTGAGCTCTGACCTGGGAAGTCTAGATCCGAAGCAGCTCTCTCCATAGCCTACCCCCTCCAGGCAGGAGGGTGCCTCCTTCCTGAGTTCCCTGAAAGCCTTTCCCCAGTCTCTACTCTGCAGCACACTGTTAGCAGGAGCTCACCTCCCCTTTGATTACAATTCCGAATAATCCATTGTTTGAGGCTGATTTGTTCCAGGGCTCTGCTTACTGGCTAATGGGCAGCTGTTCGTGGGTTTTCTTTTTTGGCTCATGTTAGATATACAATATAAAGCTAATTAAAATAAATAGCTCAGAACACAGAGTCATGGGGCTGGAAGGGAAACTTTAGATTGTTTGTGGAAGCAGTGAGTTCTGAAAAAAAAATATTAAGTTACTTAGAAACTCACTTCCACTGAGTTGACAGTGAGCTCAGAGAGATGGGATTATTAAGGAGCATTGCCGAGGAGCAGAGAACAATGGGGCGAGATTCTATTAGCTTAATTATTCTTTAATCTGGTGCTCCAAGCCAACAGAGTTTTCAAATTCAGAGTTTAAAAAAAACTTTGCCTCCGGGACCATCAGCCTGAGGCCTGTCTCTGTCAGGATCCTGAGTCAGCCTGTTGTACCTCACAATGATTGTAACTCTCAACGAGAGACCCCGGCACCTCTCCAGCACTCAGTCCCAGTCAGAAAGGTATGAGAGATGGCTCGGTGATTAAGGGCAGGGTTCAGTTCCTAGCACCCATATGGTAGTGCACAATCATCCCTAACTCCAGTTCCAGGGAATCCAATATCGGGTTCTGACCTCTGACACTAACAACATACATGGTGAACAGACATACATGTAGGCAAAACCACTCATACACATAAAATAAAAAGAAATCTTTATGCACTCTGTAGAAAGACCCAGACTCCCAAGCTAAAGTCCTGCTGCTCCTTTAGCCAGTGATATCTCTTACCTGGCATGTTGTGGGAACACCTCCTTCACTGTTGGTAAGAAAGGTGGTACAGGCCATTGATTAAATGTCATGCCTGCTTAAGAATCATCAATAAGTGTCTCTTTATTACTCTCAAGAATGAAGTTCAACTTTCTTGGCATAATATTAAGATTTCTCTACCCCTGGACACCATGTCTGCCTTGCATCCCATACACAGCTGACATTTGTCTTAGTGGATCTAGCGCATGTTCAGAGCAATGCTGCTCCAGCTTGAGGCTCTCCTGTTCTCTGCTCTCCAACGAACTCCTGCTTATCCTCACACTGGCCCAATGCCAGCTCCTCCACAGGGCCTGTCCAACACTCTATACCTGAATCCATCATTCTTCTCCCTCAAAGTACCTCTTCTAGAGAGTCTCACTTCTTGGAACATAGCACTTCACCTTTTATTGCCCTCGGGCTCCATTAACACACACATTTTTGTATTATTGAATACACACACACACACACACACACACACACACACACACACACACGTGCACATGAGTGCTTGGATCCAGTTTCACAAAGTAAAATTTAGTTTGACCACAGCTATAATGTTTTGCATTCTACTCTGTCCTAATGTATCTATTTGCTTCATATACAAATGCTAGTCCTGACCCACAAAATCAATTTCACAGTCCTCTATTGTCACACAATCTGTAGTTTGAAAAACAAAAATCTATTTTAGGGCATTTGCCATGATTCAGTGCGGGCTCTGTCTCTTCGAATCTGGTCCTTTCCTTTGCTACTGAACTTAGCTCCCTGGTGACAGACAAGTAGGCAGAGTTCATGGTGGGGCCACTTTGTGCCCCTCAGGAGCAAGGCTGAGTACATGTGGACAGCACTGAACTGACTTAGATTTGCTAAACTTCGAAAATCATTATCTGAGATGCTGTATGTGGGAGTGAAAAGGCCTTCCCTCCGGGGGACCAATGCTGTCTGGGGATGAGTTTCTGGCTATCAACACTGGGTACCAGAAGACTGGAAGACAGATGTGCCTGCTCTTTGAGGGAGCTGTCTGCTACAGCTAATGAGGGCACCAAGCCCTCAGGCACAGCCTTGGACAGGAGAGTGGAAAAGCCCTGCTCCTCCCTCCCCCTAAACCACAGGAGGATGGGCACATACAGTCTAAGGGCAGAGTCCAGGCCAGAACTGTGGGGCTGGATGCAGTGAGGTGGGTACCTGTTACCACAGCAACACAGGTGCACCTGCTGAGGATCGATGCCAATGGTGTGCGATGTGTTCTTCCAGGGGCATTAGGGTATGGATGTCCAGAGTGGCACTGGGCAGTTGAAGCAACAGGCTTTCCCCATTTCAGGTGCCAATGCTTTGCTAATAGTTCCTTGTTAAGAGGTTCACCCATGATGGTTCAGAAGCCTGACTGGGAGATGAGATCTCTAACTTTGTTTTTGGTGGCTAGGTGACCATCGCCAAGTCTTCTCCCTTTTGTCTCAGTTTGCCCTCTCAGAAAAAGTCATTCCCATTGGTTCCCAATAAAACTACTGACATCTTAGGTAGGTGGCTTATCTAATAAGTGAGCCTTCCTATTTTGCTAAATGCCAACCATAAAACCATTCTGACAGTTCCAAGAATCCCTAATACCAAATGCTCCCTATATGACAACGTCTATCTCTCATATCCTCACAGATGAGACAGGACCATGTAAAGAAGTGTGGCAGACTATTTTGGGAAATAATTCAAGAGGCAGGTTGGGCATAGGAGAAAGAGCGAGTGAGGTTGTGGTACAGGGAGAGATGCTGTCATGGGCTGTTTGGAAGGAATTATAAGGAGGGCAGGTGATGGCGGCAGAGAAGTAGAGGCTAGAAGTGACATTTGCAGAAGCCAGGGCACAGGCGTGGCCCATTCAGCACCACGGACAGCAAAACCAACGCTCCAAGCCATCTCTGTAGGTGGGAAGACCTTGGAGAGCTCCTGACCAGAGTCCAGAGTCAAGCCAGTTCCTCCAGTAGCTTCCCCAGACGCTGTTGCCTCAAGGATCCAGCTATTCATCTCTGCCTGGTACATGCGGGGCTGGGATTGTTCTTTCGATGACTCCCGTTTAAAAAGACCCTTTGCTCCCACCCCGCCCACAGGCTGCCTGGAGTGAGAACCTTCATCTCCAGGCTGAGATCCACTAAGGCAAGGCCTACATTTCCCTCTTATCTGACCCCTTCTTACGTGCTGAACAGAGCTGAACACACAGGGATGGACCCAGACCGTTGTAGCCTTGGTTGCTGGGGAACTCAAAGGGTGACAGAGATTCAGGGCAAGCCAAGAGAAGGACTGATAGCCTTGGATGTCGGGACCCCACCACCCTGTACAGCAACACACACGAAGAAGGCAATCACATCTCTCAAACATCCAACGACAGGCCAACCCCACTGCTGAAACTTCAGCCACCAAAGTCCAAGCCCCTGTCCTGTGGGGCATCAGTCTCCGAAAGCCCTGTGGGCAGCATCCTTTACTTGCCAGACAGTCATTTTTGCTCTGAGGAGGGCACATTAGAAATCTAGTCAGTGGGTACTTCCTTGAGAATGTAAGAGGGGAAGGAAACTTCTCCCTCATTTTGTCTGGTTGCGACCAACAAGGGAAGGGAAGTGACATGTCTGTGGTCAGCCAACAGTGTGGGCCTTCCTTGGGGAACACATCCTCCTGAATTGCCATAAGGCCAGTTTTTTTTCCCCGGAAGAAAGGAGCCTTTCCCATTGTACCTAAGTTCTCTGCAGCCACCGGTGCCATCTCTGAGGGGCTTTGGGACTCCTAGTGACCACACTGATGATACCTTAGGGACCACATAGCCTACTTCAATCTCCCCATTGCCTGAAGTCCAACTGTCCCAGATTAAGCTATTTCTTTACTGAACTATTGGGCCTTGACTGACTCATTTTTCCTACTTGGTGAGAAGAAAGTTTATCCAACTTCTCTCACCCTGTCCTCCACTGCCTAGCCTGGGTAACAAGGTATTCCATGACTAAGTGCTGAAGAGACCACTGGGGAGGCATAGCGAGAACTGGGTGGTTGAGACACAGTCATGTTGCCAACAGAGAATTCTCTGAGCCTCCCAAATGAGGTGGACCACCATAGGAGTGGTTCTGTACAGGACATTTAGGACGGGCTGGATCTAAGGTCACCTTGCACATCTCCTTGGTCTTATCATAGCCCTTAGGAAGCAGGTAACCAGAGATGGGGTGGTTGGTGATGTCCACACTTGCCCAGGCCCAGCCTGACCTAGAAAGCTTATTGGGCTGAATTCCCAAGGCTGGTAATCTGCTATTGCCCAAACTGGATACTGGGTGGGAAAGGGCCGATAACACCTAGGGCCAGAGAATGGCCACCGCACAGCTATTATGCTGTGTGGACACTGCGCTCTGGATTTTGACTGTCTACACTGGGTCTCAGGCTTCCTAGTTCCACAGGGCTTTTCACTCATTATGTCCTGCCATCCCTGAGTGGGCAGAGTGAGGACAGCAGCCTGTACTTACAGGGCACAATGGGGAAACTGAGTTACAGAGACACTGCGCACTTTAACGGTGGTCACACTAGGTCCATGAAGGAGGGCAGGAGTGAGTGGGATCCACATCACTGTGGACATTTCTTCCTTGGGAGAGGAACCTTTGAGAGAACCTCACCTGGTGTCCCAGCCTCTGCTCCTCAGTGCTCCTCACTCCAGCCATCCCTAGCAATGCTCAGTGAGCCTGTTTCCATGATGTTGGTCTGTCATAATGCTAGCCTGTAAAGGGCCTGAAAAAGGAGGTGAGCTGGGGACCTTGAGGTACAGGCTGTTTTGGAACCAAGGACTGTAGGGGAAAAAGGACCCTCCTAAAGCACAGAAATGGAGGTCCAAAGAAGGAGATGCCGTTGCCAGAGGAAGACAAGTAGCCATTATGAGAAGAATTAGGCCTGGCTCTCAGCCCAGTGCTCTTGCGAAGTAATGGCTGCTCCAACCCACCCCCAAAAGCAGAGCAGCCTTTTGAAGGCTGAAAGGCCTGCCTCCTTCTAGAAGTCTTTGGACACCAGATATTCTCAGGTGGGATGGACAGACTGCTTTCAAGACATTATGCAGAGACCATACCATCCTAGAATGGCAACCTCTGTGGTGTGGGATGTCCCTGTCATGCCCAAGAACAAGGATGCTCCTCCTTTCAGGCCCCAGATCACTGCCTGCTCCCCTCTCCTCTTGTCCCTCGGTGACTGTTCCCTAGAGTCCCCAGGGATCCCCAAGCACTGTCCCCTCTCCCCTTTGACATGGCCCCACGAAGTCAGTATTTTCTCTTCACACAGAGAAGAAAACTAAGATAATTTAGTATCAATAATGGCAAGGAAATGAAACCAGCTTCGATGTCCGTCAGCAGATGAATAGATAATGAAAACGTGGTAAAATTCAATGGAAGTTTACTCAGCTGGACAGAAAAGATGAAATTAGGAAAAATGGATGGATCTGGGAAGTATTATATTAAATGAGGTAACCCAGACTCAGAAAGACAAAAATGTCATATTTGATCCTAATTTTATTGTTAGTGTGTATGTAAATAAGAGAGTACGAGAGTGGGTATAGACTATAAAGTGACATGGGGGATAAAGAGAGAGGAGCAAGAAATGTTGAGGAAGGTGTGTGGGTCTGGTGGCAAAGGAATGATACATGTGCCATGAAACTGGAAAGGAGTTACTGGGGCAGGAGAGTAGACAGGGAGAAGAAGAAGGAAGAAAAACAGCAAAACTTAATTATTCGTATTCTCAACAAAACAAAGTCATTAGTAGTGTGTGCTAATGGAGACATACTAAGGCAGGAAGATAGCACAGAGGGAAAAGACTCACCCAGACAAAAGACTCGCCATTTCTGGAATCCACATAAAGAACTGGCTCAGGCAAGTTGTCCCCTGACCGCCACACGTACGCTGTGGCGTCGGCCCCACCTCCCACATCACGCACACAGTTGCACACATAATAGTGAAATTGCAAAATTCATAAAATGGAAAAAGGAAAGAGAGCTAAAACACAAATCAGGAGGTGGCCAGTCACCAGGGAACCTTAGCCCTGCACTGAGGCCACCTCCCACATCTCAACAGGCTCCTTGCATTCTCCTGCCTCTGCGGGTACTGCAGAAGTACTTCCTCTCTGACTGTGAAGCATGGCTGGAGGTGGTCAGCGGGGCCCAAGTGACTGAATTTGTGCTGAGAACAAGCCCTTTGGGGTGCTGGAGGGCAGGTGTGAGCACTCCAGGCCTCCAGACTTCCGTGGTTGCTGGTGGTCGTCAGAGAGAAGACAGGGCATGGTGCCGAAGAGAGGTCAGGACAACAGGACAGGTCCTGGTGGCCTTGGACCAAGATTCAGCTGGCATACCCTGAAAATCAAGCAGTATCCCTCCATAATTCTTGGTACCTCACCATGAGGCTGTGGACAATCAGTCAGCATCTTTGGGTCTTGCAGAATGAATGCCTTCAGCGCCTCTATGGTCCTCCTCTTTCCTGCTCTCCTACCCTCTCTCCTCTCAGCTCCAGTGAAACTCTTCCTTACTCTCCATCCTTCCATTGGCTCTGGCAGCTGTGACTGTGTGCTGTCTCACCTAGGAGCCAATACTTCATTCTCTGCAATATCTACTGCCTTACTCTTTGGGACAGGGAGCCCTTGGATAGTGAGGTGAGGTCTTAAATGTCTTCGGGGAGCTGATTTCTCGGCTTCTTGCGGGGGAAACGGAGGGCAACACAGCCTGGTATGAAGCAGAGATTCAATAATGTGTTTTGGGGCTGCTCCACCCAGGGGCGGGGGAGGGAGTAGAGTTCGGAAAGAGAGACTTCTCTGTCCCCAGCTCCTTCCACACAGGCAGATGGACGTTAGAGCGTGGCTGGTCTTTTTCTACCTGAAGTGACAGCGGAGGGTGGCTGGAGGCAGGTGGATAGATAGTTCTAGGTACTGGTGGCCAGAGAGCCTCCCCACCTGCTCTCTCTCTCCTCTCCACCCTCATTAGCCACCTTCTGTGATGGGGGAACATGTCCTGCCTTCCCTCTCTCTCCCAGCAGGGAAACAGTCCTCACACACAGAGGACTTCCTGCCTCAGGAAAATGAAAAGGTATGACCATGTCTCCCTGGAGACGGTGGCAGTCCAGTTTCTGAATCTGTGGCCTCTAACTCCTTGTCCAGAGGCTGTGGTCTGTCTGGGACCCTCAGACTTGCAGCCTCAACAAGTGTCAAATGATTGCTGTTGCAGACCTTCGGGAAGCCTCCCAGGCGTAGCCCAGTGCCTGCCATGCCCCTTATCCAATCTCTGGCTGTTGATTTGTCCAAGTTTGGTCTATAAGCAGTCTAGGGCTCCGGAGGCCAAGGGCTTTTCAACCTTTTGACACGTCTCTCCCATAGCACTGAAGAGGGAATTCCTGCCCAGGGACACAGACCTGGTGGGAGGTTCTCTGTCTAGGGGCCCCTTGGATTGTGTTTCTATTTTAGAATGGGGTTCTGGGAAGTGAGGCTTCAGTCTCCTCCATAGGTAGTTAAGGTAGATATCCCTTCTCCCTGCCCAAGGATGCCTCAATACATATTGGCCCCATTGTTTCCTCTTGACATGGACAAGGAAGACAAGGTGGAGACCAGTCCTTTTGAAAGAGGAAGATGGGCTACATCTTGGAAAGCGAGGAGACCCTCATATGGAGCCATAGAACCATGGCACAGACGAAAGGAGGGGCCAGGACTGGGAGAGCGGGAAGAGGCAATGCACACTGATCTATGGACGCAGGGAGATCGGGGTAGAGAAGAAGTAGGGAGAGATGGAGAGAGCTGGAACGAAGACAGAGCGATAGAAGAAGGAAGAAATGAAGAGGAGGAGGGGAGGAAGGGAGAGAGGGAAAGGGGAAGAGAGAGGAGGGGGGAATACTTGGAGATGTGTGCTCAGAGAAGTCTGTGTGAATGAGGAGGTGGAGTAAAGTGGAATTTACGTGCCTCCCCAACAAGCTGCTGCTGCTGCTGAAAACCCATTCCTTTCTCCTTACAGGTGGGAGACAGAGATCCAGGAAGGATGGGGGCCTTACTATAGGTTATGCTATGCATGGACATTTTAGGATTGGTTTTAGCTGCCCAGGATTTGAACCTAAGCTGGTGGAAACCTAGGGGAGACAGGGCCCACCTCCCTGGGTAGGGAGCATTAGGAGCCCTGGCAGTCAGAACTTGATCGTGTGAGCAGGAATCACCATGCTCCCTACCCATCAGACTGCCTACCCACAAAGTAGGCATGAGCGCCCCTCCCTGCAGAGATCACTGCAAGGAGCTCTATTCTGAGCAGCGTGGCATTGCCCAGCTGGTGGTCAGGAATGATGGCATCAGCCACCCAGGGAAAGCAGGGGTCTTCTCATTGGGTCAGCTCTGTCCTATGTTCCTGTCTGGGGTCCCAAAATCCAGCTGCCTAGGTTTAGGATCTTTGTTTCATTAGGAGGTAAATTATTTCAGGTCTTCAAGCCTCTGTTTCCCCATGTGTAGCATGAGGATAACCCCAAGTCTCCATCTCTGGGCATGGTAAGTTAATTGGGCACCAGTGTAGATGCACCAGGGCTCAGGGTGCCAGAGGAGATAGGGCAGGCGGTTCTGCCAGGGTCCCTTCCTTTGGGACCTTGCCTCCCCTTCTTTTGGCCACTGTTGACTGTGACATCTGGTGACAGTCTCTGCACAGGACCAGTCACAGCTCTGATGTGCTCTCGGACACCTGTTCCAACAGCTCCACTCTGGTGCCCTCCCTGGGGCTCTCCTGGGCGGTTGCTACCCAGTCAGCTGCTTCTTGGATGCCTCTGCTCAGAGATGCCCTCCATGTCTCAGAGCCAGCACATGCCCCACTGTGCCCAGCCATTTCTTTCCTGCAATTCCTCGTCCCTTGCCATCTCCTCTCTCTCTTGTCAATTCCAGTCACCAAGGCCACTTTCATGGGAACCCTCCTCAACTCCCAAAGCATCTTCTCCACCAGAAGGCTGCTGCAGTGTTCTTACCTTCCTCCCTCCCCGCCCAGACCGAGAGGACCTCAGCTTAGCTCCTCTATACTCACAATCTTGCCCAGGCTCCATCCTATACCTCCAATAAAGCCCCTGGCAGTGCTGTGCATCTCAGTCCTCCATGTCCCTCTCTGGTCTTAGTTTTTTTTTTTTTACCTACTATGTTCTACAACACTCCATAGTTCCAAGGCACTAAGCACACCCCATCCGGAGGCTTGAGTCTTCTCAGATCCTCCTTGCAGAGTGAACTAACTGTCTGTCACTCCTGGAGACGGTGTTGCCCTGAGGTTGCGTGAGGGTCTTGGCTTCCTACCTGGGCTGGTGCACAGGAGCTAGCTAGCTGTGCTCCACCTCTGGGCTCTGCAAACCTGGGCCTGAAAACAGCTGGGTCTTGGGGGTGGGGGGTGGGCAGGAGTGGGATTGTGGGTACTAGGTTCTCCTGGTGAGTCTGGCACCTGACAGTGGTTAGCACTTAGAGGTTCTGTGACAGGTCCTCTGTGCTCAGCTGAGTTAACAGACCACAGAGATGTCAGCAGACACTGTCATCCCCACAGGGCGTTTCCTGGCCTCAAGCAGTTTCTGCCCTCTGAGAAGCTTGGCTTTGGGGAGGGGAAAGGGTGGCTGTGACTTGATGAGATTAGGGCACTCTCCCCTCAGGCCTTTCACTTTCTCCCCAGTCCTTTCTAAAGGATCCTGCTGAAAAGGCCAACAGGAGGAAGCCGTGTGCAGGCTGGCCGGAGGCAGGAGGACCATCAATCAGGTATTTCCCCTGCTGTCAGAGGCCTCTTCCAGGCAGGGTGATTGCACCCTCCCAGCTCCAGGTATCTCTCTAAGCCAACACCCTACCCCCAGCTCAAGTGTTCCCCGGGAGCTGAGGTGCAGACAGAACTTTGGTCCAACGGAGAACATTGTTCATTAGACACCAAGGACTAATTGCCACCACATTTACCAACCTCAGTGGTATACTGACCCTTTTCAGTTTCTCATTTGATTTGGTAAGAGGGGTCTGGTATATGATGTCCCTGCCCCTCCTTCTTCCCACAATCCCCTTGCTATTTCTGAAGCAGGGCAGTTACCACTCTGTACTCATCTGTGTACAGTTGGGAGGGCAGCCTCAATACAGTACAGTTGCTGCAGCTGAAACACAGTAGGTGTTCAACAAATCGGTTATGTACTGCTGTGCTGGGCTGTGCGCAGGACGGAAGTCAGGCACTGCCCCGGGCAGGTGGGGTTCCAGGTGGGTGGAGGTAACGGGGTCAGGGTAAGAGCTGAAGCAGAGCTTCCACAGGCTTAGTCACTCCACTTGGCCCTGCATGGCACTTAGTCTCAGCCCTCTGAATTAGGCGCCTGATCTCCACTGCCCAACTCACGGAGGTTACATCCTAAAAATACAACTGTGTTCGTTACTCCTGGGAAGGAGCTTGAAGTCACTCCTTTCCTTGCATACCTCTTGGGTCAGGATCCTCACTACCTACCAACGAGATCTGTTTTAACTATGCTCAGGAGGCATTTCTCAGGTGGTAGGGAAACCTTCCTCAGGGCTTCCTCTATCTCCACTGACTTCTCTCTTCTTAGGAGCATCCGGTCCTAGCTTTCTCAGAGCAGGCTGCCCCTGGCTCCCAGGGAGCATGGCCTGGCCCCAGAGCAGGCACTGCTTCCTCGTCTTAAGCATCTAGAAGGTGAAGGCCTCCTTGCCCTCAGACAGCTGGGGCACGCATGCGTATACGTGTTACAATCAGACACAGCTCTGCTAGGATGTAAAGGCTGTAGACAAATAGTTTGCTGCAGAGTCTCCGCAGTGCCCTGTTAACATGTAGGGCCGGACAGGTGAAGGTGTCCGGGTGGGCCAGCCATGGCTACCTATGACCTCACAGAGCTCAGCACCGGCTCCTATCAGATCATTTGTGTTGACATGTGCATACACACAACCACCACCACCCCAGATTGAATGCCCCCGCCCCCACCTCAACACTCCCTGCTGCCCTCTTCCTATAGTCTGTAGCCTTCATGGAGCTTGTCAGCAGGAAGGAAGCAGCAGGCTGTTCTTCCTGGGAGGTGGGGGGTGTGGTTCTGATTCAAAACCACTGTTAACCTGAGCTTGGTAATGCTGCCCAGAGCTCCAGACTTAAAAGGCCAGTGAGCGAGTCCCAGAGTGTAGGCTCAGTATGTTCGCTAACACACGCGCTCACCTCAGTTCCCTACCTCCTTCTGATCTCTCCTCTCCAGTGCTAGGGTCTGATTACCTGAGTCACAACGTGCGTACAGGATTGGGGCCTTAACGTCTATATGCTGCGGCGTCGCCTTAGAGATGGGAGAGCATTGTATCTGTTCATACAATGCTCTCTGTGCAGACGAAGCCCGAATGGGTGAACTTCAGGCACCTGAGCAAATAGTGCAAGGGACACTTGCGGCCGAGGAGAAGTATTTCCTACTCCCTTGTTTGGCTCTTTCCAAACGTGTAGCACAAGAACTCTGGGCAAACCACCGCCTTACCGGGGGTTAGAAGCGCCGTAGGGTTAGGCACAGAAGGCGAGCCCCCACATTTACAGAGTCCCCAGGGTAATTGCTATAGCGGTATGAAGGCCCTCGGTAGGTGTCCGATTCAGGGTCGAGAGACCTCCCCCCTTCCTGAACCGCCTTTCTGGAAAGCCTGCAAGCGAGGGGTACTCACGGGTCGTGTTGTACTTGATGCCATTGAAGTACTCGGGGCACGGTCTCTCCACCAGGGCTCCGGGCGTGCTCTGGGGCCAGCAAGTCCCGATCTGGTCCAAGGTCGTGTTGCAGTAGGAGTAGAGACCTAGTGACAGGAGGGAGCGCAGCGGAGCTCAGAGGGATGGCCCGGGAGCGGCGCGGGGTGCTGCTCAGACCCGCTCTAGGAGAGCGCACCCACGTGTGGCTAGTCCGTTCGCCTCCTGCCTACCTTCGGGGTCCGGGGGCACCCCCCAGCCGTCCAGGAGCAGCTCTTCGGCCAGCGACAGGCTGCAGTTGGCCTCCAGCAGGCTGTGGAGCAGCGCGGCGTCCATTGCGCTCCGGAGCCGCGCGCGGAGGGAGTGGGAGTGCGCGCCCCGCGTGGCTGCGAGGGAGCGGGCGCGACGGGGAGCGGCCAGAGAGCGCAGCGTGCAGGTCCCTGCCCGCCCACCCCGGACCAAGCAGGCAGCTCCGGGGCGCCGCAACCGATCGCGCTCAGCCGCGGAGCCAGGACCTTGGCCAAGACGATCGGCGAGGCTCAAGGAGCTGCGGGGCGGCCCGCTACACCACGGCCAATGGCGGCGTCGGGGGCGGGGCTCTGTCTCCTGCCCCGTCGGGCCCGCAGCCCCCGATGCGCTTTCAACTCTAGGAGTCGCGAGAATACTGGCGGGGCTGGCTATCTGGGGTGGCCGAATAGCTCATCTGAAGGTCGAGGGTCGCAGGCCCGGGGGCTGCAGGAAACCCACGACTACATCCTATACCCGTAGCCAACCAAAGTTGGGCGGCTCTTGACCAGAAATTTCTTCTCCTGAAGGAGAACATTAGAGCTGGGTAGGGGCGACTGGCCAGTCCTGGAGCAGATTTGCGCCCTGGGGAAGGAAGTGGATTGAAGGGGCCCCGGAGGGTAGCAGAGAGGTCACCGGAGAGGGTCTAACTGAGGTGGAGAATATGGATGGACTAGTAGGCAGCTCTCAGCCAGAGCTAGGAACCAGGAACAACATCAGGTTCCACACTGACAGATTTGCCACCAGCGGCGAGATGGGGATATCTAGGAAGGAATTAATTAAAATTATCTGGAAGACTTGAAGGTCTTGGTGTCCTGGACACCAGATAGAGTAAGTGAGAGGTGAAAACATGTCTTTTTTCCTTCTGGATTATACAGGGCCCTCTGAGGAGGGGAGAAAAAGTCAGTCTTCCTCACCAGTAAGTGTGGAGGAGTGATCACCCCTGTAGAGAATCTGCTGGGCTACCAAGCACTGTTTGCACGGGGATTAGTTGGACCCAACTGCCTCGGAGTGCTCATACCTGTGAAGTGGGTGGGCCTATAGCTCAGGCCTGTGAAGTGAGTGGGCCTATAGTTCATACCTGTGAAATGGGTAGGCCTATAGCTCATGCCTGTGAAGCAGGCTTAGGTTAGCATAGGTGTGTCTTGCTCTCAGTCTAGGTTCTGCTTTGTCTCTCCTTTCCACCATGTTGCCCCAGGCAAGAGTTATCTCCATCAGTGGCATGTTCTCTAGCATCCTCCACAGCTCACAGAGTCGTGGTTTTAGAGGCTCTAGAACCATTCCCGTGCCCCCCTGAGCCCTCCATTGGAAACCAGGCGCTGGTGAAGGGCAAAGTGCCCCTGAGGAGGCCAGCACTACAGGTGGAGAGAGACAGAGAACAGGCCGGTGACTCTCTACACTCTTCCTAGCCTCCGTATTCATGTTCCTGTCACTCCTAAGCAGAGCCAGTGAGTTCATGAGAGAGTGAGTGAGCAGTGAGACCAGGCAGAGCCCTGGAATCTCTCCAGGACCTGCCACTGGCAGGGAGACCGGCAGAGCTACCAGAGAGATCTACCCTCTGCCTCCTGAATGGACAGTTAGGGCCCTGGCCCAACTCCCCGCAGAGCCTTAGTCCAGAGCATGACTGGCTGGGTCGGTCCTCACAGGGATGTAGTCTCCTTCACTATCGAAGGATGGCCCGTTACACAGCATCACAGCACAGACAAGGAGGAGACCAGGCCAAGCTCAAGGGTAACTTTGTTTATCATCAGAGCTCAGAAGACGCATACCGTTTTAAGGAGGTGGTGGGCACCAGCGACATGCTGCTTTACATGCAGAATTCTGCAGAATAGGAATTGGCCTAGGTGACCTGCATTGCTTAACAGAGTTTCCTCCAGAAAGTGACCAGCTCAGTGTCAGGGCCAGAAGCTACTGTGCACCCTAAATGTGTGAACAACTAAGATCTCTAGGATCCCAGGTACCATTTCTTCATAATTTCCTGTTTACAGGCACAACTTTCCATCATTCAAGATGTAACATAAGGAAGCCAATGGACTTCACATCTCACGTTAATGCTGGCGAATGGGTGGACACAGGGTCCAGCCAGTCCTATCACAGACCCAAGATAGGCACGAGGGGACAAGTATTTGGAAAGTCTGTGTGTCCTAGGCTGGTGGGGCCAGAAACGTTGAAGACTTGGTTCGGGGAAGTGTGTCCAGTGCCAGAGAGTGCCTTGTCATGAGCAGCCTGGGGTAAGGCATGAGACCACCACTGATACCAGCTATGGTGGTGATGAATGTTGCCAAGTCAGCTTAGACACATCTGCTGCACAGCTGCATACATGCTGTCAAATAGGACCACAGAGCACCACAGAGGCACTCTACTGTCACAGACAGTACACTCTGCCAAAACTCACACACGCTCTCCTTTACACCCCCACCACGAAAATGCCAAGTGGACAACAAGCTTTGCAGGTACAACCATTGCTTCTCTGAGGGGCTGTCCTCCATGAGACTGTGCAGACAGGGAGTCTATTCAGGGGTAGCTAAGGACGAGCAACAAGGTCTTCTGGAAGTTATAGTGAAGTGTGAGGCATCTCTCTTAACCTATGACATTGAGGGATGCTCCAGGCCACCTCTCCCACAAGCCTGCCTAAGCAGAGAAGAGGTGATACAGTGTCCTGGTAGATCCAAGCTGTGGGACCAGAAAAGGCCCAAAGTGATCACCCCACCACACATATTCAGTGTATGATTGGGCAGTAGGAGACCCAGAGGAGGAAGAGCCAATTCCCTGTCCCATTCTGCCAGGCTGTACTCATCTCTGGATCAGCTCGGCTGGGCTCCCATTTCCTCCACAAGGCAGATGAAAAGGGCCTTTATAGTTATGATAAATCATTTTACTTCCATGATTGGCTCCTCGTAGTCTCCAAGGTGAAGCCTGTGTCTGTGGCATTGTAAAGAAGACACTTGTCATCATCTCCCGCTCCACCCTGTTGCTGGCTGAGATGTCCTGTGGAAGACCCTACTTTCATGAGACCTCTGTGCCTCTGCCATGCTGTGCCCACCATTTAGAATGCCCTTCAGCTCTGTAGTCCAGTCCAGCCTCTCTCCTCTTCCTTCAAGCATTCACCTGTGGTCTTACCTCTCCTGCCCCTACTGCTCAAGATGCTTCCCTGATACTCTATTTGTAGGGGCTCATGTAGGGCCCACCAAAGAGCTACCAACCTGAGACTCCATGGTTTCCCCAGAGTCCCCAGCACCCATCAGAAGTTCCAGAGATGGTAGCCATTGCATGGGAAAAAACAAGTTCTTTGGCCTTGGGGCTGGGAAAAACCCAGGGTTCTGTCTCTTTGGCCAGACTTTGTGCCCCCTTGACTGACACTAGTATGCCTCTCTGTGCACACATGAGGGTGTGTGTGTGTGTGTGTGTGTGTGTGTGTGTGTGTGCACGCACCTTGGACTGGAAAGTTACCTCAAAGATTACTTGGATGCCTTTGGACCCTTATATTATCTATGAATAGAATAAATAATATGCCTCCCAATAATGCCCTAGCATTTTTCAAATAATATGTAGATGCATGTGTGGTGAATAAAATAGAAATATTCCATTAAAAGCTTGCTGGAAGTCATAATTGCTCTTCTGACTGTGTGTATTTTTTTTTTTCATTTATTTGGACCACGGTGCCGTACAGCCCAATTGGTCATAGTCTTTGATTCATGGTCTCTTGTCATTATCAGCCCACACATGGCCTAACTCTATTTTATGGTCTCTTCTTTTATGAAGGTTTGTGTATAGCAGAAACCATAATGAGCGGGCCGCCCAATCTGGAACAGATATTACCAGTCATTCCCGCATTTATCCATGCCTGCCTTCCCAGAGGGAGCGTTCTCTTGAACGTTACATTTGTCACTCCCTGGCTCGTATTTTTTTTTTTTTTTCAGTTTTTTGCATCAAGATTCTTTGAACAATTGTGAGTGTGGTTTTGCTTGGTTTCACACTTTTTAGTCATTGTACATTCTCCTAACTAGTGGGAACAAGATAAGAAATCACTCACATGTGGGGATGAGAGAAGCAATTTCTGCAGCCCGGCAGACATCCTAACAGTTCACATGTCCACCCCAGGGCCGTGGCTAATGAGGGATGATGTGTCCCCACAGTGGCTGCTAGGCAGCGTCACCAGCAACGTGCGGGATGAATATTTAATGACACGGGGAAGCATTCGCTCTCAGTCATTAGAGAGAAACAGGTTAGAGAGCTATGGACACAATCACAGTTCATTTCTGGTGAAAAAAAGAAAGCAAAATGAGAAAACCCCCAAATCCCAAAAAACAACATGAGGTTCTGAGGACAATGAACTCCTAAGGGACACAAAACACCGTCAAAATCATTGGGCGATGAGATCATGAGTTCTTATCTTATGATTCAAAAAGGTCCTCCACCAAGTTTTGTATAAATAGTATGGGTGCCTTTTGTCAGCTGATGGAGGCCTTAAAAATTAAGTGGGGGAGGGGGGCTGGTGTCAAAGAGCTTGTCCCTGAGCTCAGGTTGGAGGTGGGCCATCCATGCTACCTTTTCAAACATTGAGGTGGGCGAGGAGGGCAGGGAGAGGCCAGGGTGTCATTGAATAGCAGTGTTGCCTCAGATGACAAAGTGCAAGAAGAGACGGCACTTGGGAAGTAAGGAACCTCTGGTCCTGTCTGTGTCTGCTAGACGTGGCCCATGCTGTCTGTCCCCACTGCCAAAGGGTGCCTCTCACATAGACTTAAACCTCATTTCTAACAGGTGAAGAAACAGAGGCAGAGACTGAGTGGGGTCTCTCCAAATTCATGTGCTGAAATCTGAAGTCCCAGGACCTCGGAATGTGGCCTTAATTGGATCTGGAGTCTTTAAAGAGGTGATTCAAATAATGTGAATGCAATTTGGCTGGTTGGCCCAGTCCAATATGATGAGTGACCTTCTAGGAAGAGGAGGTGGGACAGAGTCTCTCAGAGGGAAGACTTTGTGAGGACAGGAAAAGTCTGCAAGCCAGAGAGAGAGAGAGGCCCTGGAATAACCAAACCATGCCACCGCTTAGCCATGCCCTTCCAGACTCCAGAACAGGGAGAAAATGGGTTAGAATCCATCAAACCATCCCGTACAGTGCTCTGCCACAGCAGTCCAGGAAACTCATGTAGACAGGTGATTTGCCCAAAGCCCCACAGATGCTGAATGGGGGAGCTGGGACAAGAGTGGCCTGTGCCTCTGAGAGCTGAGTTCTGAACAGCCCCACAGCAGAGATGTAGGTGATAGGATTTAACTCTTTGCTGCCTGCTTCAGGTTGTGTTTGGATGTCCAGGGCTGGCTAGCTCTCTTGTCCTCTTGAGCCCTGACAGAGGCTCTGAGCCACAAAGCGCCCTCACCCTACCCAGTCCTGGAACTCACTCTGTAGACCAGGCTGGCCTTGAACTCACAGAGATCTGCCTGCCTCTGCCTCCTGAGTGCTGGGATTGAAGGCGTGCGCCACCACTGTCTAGGTTAGCCATCCCTCTTTCCCTGCTGTTTCTGCGGACCAGTCCTTGGAAGTCAGGAGATGGGGGTGGGGCCCTGGAGATATCTCCCTAGAGTCCTCCACTCAGCATTCTTCAGCACTTCCCCTGACAGTGTGAATCAGCTTCAGGAAGCCTCAGAGGGTCAGACCCCAGAGCCTGGCTGCGGTTTCACAGGGCCATACTAGGGTGAAGCCTGTAGCCACGGCAACCAGAGATGTTTTTACACCTTCTGCTGGTCTTGCCTTTGGACTGAGTTTGAAAGCAGAAGGGTCATCCTCTCCTTGGGCTCCTGAACACACCAGTCTAGCCAAATTTTTCAGGTGCCCATGCAGGGACAGTGAGCAAGAAGAGGCTGTCTAGCCCAAATCTTGTCATTGATGAAGAGCCCGAGGCTCAAATGGGGAAGGATACTATGCAAAGACCGCGATGATGACACCAAGCCAGGCCTTGGAGTCAGGGCTCTATGTGCTACCTGAGCTTCCTTGCTCAAGCTCCAGGGCTCCCCTCAGCTTCTAGGACTACTGCAGGATGGGGTGGGGGTTGGAAAGCGTGCATACCTGAAAGATTGATGAGCGTCGTGGTCCTGTGGCAGTGCTGCTCCAAAAGGGCCCACAGGGGCTGGTCCTGGGGCACCTGGCCTGGTCTGGCCACCTAGGAGAGCAGAGGTGTGGGTTACTGTCCAGGTCTGGCTGGCCGTTGACAGCATACGTCTGCTCCCACCCCGGAGAGGGACAGCTGAACAGGGAGGTGCTCAAGACCCCTTGGAAAGCAGCGCTTCTTCATCCCCTGTTGCCCCACAAAGGCTGTGATCTGGGAAGGGACACCTTCGAGGCAGGAGTCTACTCCTTCCCTCAGCCCCAAAGCTGGTTCCTTCCCCACTGGATGAAATGCACCAAGGCTAGTGTGCTGTTCTCTATCACCAAAGCCTCCAGAAAATACTTCCAGATGACCTTCTGTGTGTTAGGCCCTGGGACGACCTTAGGTGTCTCGGCCAAGGTGAACATATCCTACGCTTATAGAGAGAACAGAGGTGGGGAAGGCAGGCTGCAGTTTAGCTTCTCTGCCCCAGATAGATGGGAGAGACATAAAGGGCCTTAGGTTAATACATGGGAGAGACAACTAAGCAGGTCCTGGAGGGCTTCCTGCAAGAGGAGTAGTTGGATGCTAGTGGGAGGAAGAGCAGGTAAGAGGAAGGACTACAGTGCCAGCTCAGACGCCCATCAGGGAGCAGATGTGACAGCGGAAGTCCAACCCAGAAGACAAAGCCATCTAGGATCCCATCTTCCAGGAAAGTGTTCAGAGTGATTGCTGGGCACCGTGGAGAAAGCAGATGGGAGCACGTCTGCTCTGGATGAGAGCATTTTCTGGTGAGAATGATGGATCAGTGACCAGCTTTACTGAGGGAAGCTAGGGTAGCAGCATGGAAGAGATCGTGAGGAAGTGGATTTTGAAATGTGAATAGGAGTTTGCTCAGCTGATAACAGTCCCTGCCTAAGTGGGGAGCACATCATGAGCAAAGGCAGAGGCAGGAAAAAAAATGGCATCAGGCTGGATTAGAGCAAAGCACTCAAAAATCCTAACCCTGGCCTCCAGCTCCTCCCAAGACCAGACTCCTCTTACTCTGCAACTAGCATGCCAGTGCGTGTTCGTGTGTGTGTGTGTGTGTGTGTGTGTGTGTGTGTGTGTGTGTGTGTGTGTGTGTGTGTATGCACACGTGCGCTTTTGGGTTCCTCCCAGCCCTGTCACTTTTGATTCTGAGGCTGCAGAAGGCATTGTTCCCTTAGCAAGCAGCTGTCTTTCTCTTGCTTGTCAGGGTTTCTTTCCTGGACAGCTGGCCACATGTTTGCCCCAGGATGTCCCCACAGGCTGAAGCCCCCAGACACCACATTTAGTCGACTTCCTGGACTGGGGCTGAAGGCTGAGCATTTGGTCTCTCCATGCTGGCTTGGAGCTGCTGATTAGTAATCCTACCACTCAGATGGCAAGCTTGTGTCCACATAGCTTACTGGAACCTTGCTGATAGCCCTGGGTGCCCAGAGAAATCTGGAGCAGGGGAAGGGGTGTGTGTGTGTGTGTGTGTGTGTGTGTGTGTGTGTGTGTGTGTGTGTGTATGTGCGCGCGCTCTAAGGGGGAATCCTGAGCTGTCAACCTTAAGCTCTTGCCTTGTGACTCCATAAGGGCCTGGGGATTCTGTGCACAGGTTCTGTCAGCTGCTGGCAGCTCCTTTACCCCAGCTTCATGGGCATCAGGAAGATGCTGCTTGCTCAGCAGAAGGACCCCCCACCAGGTGGCTAGGGGAGATTTCAGGCCACACCCTCTGCTGCTTAGTCTCCTCTTGTCTTCATGGACACAGGGTTCCTGAAGGCATGGCCTCTGCCTCCCTCTCTGGGCTCAGCCTGCAGTACTGCATGATGAATGCCTGTCTTGTCTTGTCATGGGCAGTCGAGGCTGTGGGATGCCAGGACTTAGAGCTGAGTCCCAAGTGGGGATGAGTGGGAAGTATCAGAGTAGACAAGGGAGAGGGGGCCAGGCCCCGCTGTCACCCCTCTTCACTTGTCTCCTTCCTTTCTTCTTTCTTTCTTTCTTTCTTTCTTTCTTTCTTTCTTTCTTTCTTTCTTTCTTTCTTTCTTCCTCTCTCTCTCTCTCTCTTTCTTTCTTTCTTTCTTTCTTTCTTTCTTCCTTTTTCTTTCTTTCTTTCTCTCTCTTTCTTTCTTTTCTCTCTCTCTCTCTTTCTTTCTTTTTACGCGCGCGCGCGCGCGCGCGCGTGTGTGTGTGTGTGTGTGTGTGTGTGTGTGTGTGTACATCTATCTAGGTCTTCCTGGAGGGTCAGGCTCCCAGGGAGCCCAAGACTGCAGAGGCAATTGAAGTCTAGAGGCTTGTACCCTGTCTAGCCAGGCTCTCAGATGCCATCTCCGTTTCTCAGAGACCCCACCATAGCATCTGTGGGCCCAGGTGTCTCCTCCTGCCACCTGCTCTGAGCCCACAGGTGTGAGGGCGATGTTCTCAGGACTCAGGTGATGTGGGCTTAACCTTGTCTCAGATGTCTGGTCTCAGACTGTGCCAGGTCTCTCGCTGAGCAAAAAGCATTGCTGAGGATGGGCACAGGGGCACTGTGCTCAGCGTAGGAGCACATTGCTCCACCTTGGGCAAGAAGAAGAGCTAGCCAGAGTGAGCTTTGAAATCTTCCCACACCTTGGCTCTGTCTCTCCTAACTCCTCCTTCTGTCTCTCCTAACTCGGTCCAAAAGCTGGCATAGCCAAGAACGCTCTCTCTCTCTCTCTCTCTCTCTCTCTCTCTCTCTCTCTCTCTCTCAGGGTCTACTTGATTACATTTGACTCAGTTCAAGCCCATAGCACATCCTGCAGGTGCCTATTTTGAGCAGAATCCCTGGGGGCAGTTGAGATTGTGAATGAATAGGGAAAGGGTAGCATAGTGGGTAGTGTGAATGGAGCTTCAGACATCCCCACATTCAGTCTTCTAGGGGATATTGCTGTTATACTGTGTGGCCTTGGCAAAGTTATCAAGCCTCTCTGGGCCTTAGTCTTCTCATCTCTTCAATGGACAAGCTCCTGAAGACATGATCTCCACCTCCTTAACCAGGCTGAGCCTTAGTAGTGCATAGTGAATGGTTGTCAAGACATCTGAGGCTCTGGGAAGCCTGGACTGAAAACTGAATCCAAAGGGGAGATGAGTGGGGAAGTATCCGGATGAACAGTAAGAAAATGAATGACTCCGTGAAGCAAATGAACAAAGGCTCAAAGCAGCCAGCAGAACCTGGTTAGGGATGCTGTTGGGGGATGGGAGGACATAGGCCAGCAGAACCTGGTTAGGGATGCTGTTGGGGGATGAGAGGAGGACACAGGCCAGCAGAACTTGTTTTGGCGGGGGCTGCTGAGGAGCGGGAGACAGTGGGAGATAGACACTTTTCTGTGTAGTCCTTGCTGTGTGCTGGCCTCAGCTCCAAATGCAGCCCAGGCGACAGCTCATTTGCTCCTTGTCACAGCTTCTGAAGGAGCTGTGAATAACCCCACTCCACAGAAGCCAAGGCCACTCAGCAGGTAAGAGCTCAGGGCAAGATCCCAGCCCAGACCACCTGATGAGCTATGTGTGCCTGGTCTTATTACACATATTACACATTACACACTGGAAGAGTGGTCCTATAGAAGGATGTAACTCGAGATGGACAGAGGCCAATAGGACATGAGCCCAAATGTGGCACTCAGTTGCCCCACAAGTAGGAAGACCCTCGCTGGCCACATAAGAGCAGAGTGGAAGGGAGGGGGACCTCACAGAGAGCTGAGTGGACAGGAGGCAGGTGCAGCCTGCTCGGGTCAGAGTGCCAAGTGGGGAGGTGAGAAATTTGCATTGTGATGTTGGGATATGGAGTAGAGCCTCTTTTGGCCGTGATCCCTGGTCCACTGTGACATGGAGCTCCTGAAGCCTGGAGCCCCCATGACTTTCCAAGTGCCAGGTGTCCTTTCCCCCTTCCTCCACATCAACCAGCATCTGGAACAGATGTTTTCCTGAGGCCTTGAGCTGTTCTAGTCCAGTAGGGGACTCAAAGACTGGTTATAGGGCCCGGGTTCCCCACAGGCTCTCTGAAGTCTGAGAGCCTGGATCCATGCACTGTTATCTGAGAGGCCCAGCTAAGCCCTCGGGGAAGATGCTGTACCACCTCCACAGAGGCAGTGTCAGAGAAGAATGGAATTGCAGAGGCCCAGGGGGACTCCAGGGAACCAGGGACCTGCTTGGTGTGCAGAGAACAGCCTTTGTTTTCTTTGGCCATCAGCCTCCATTCCGACTGGCCAGTTTTGACTTCTACACTACTCTTGGCTAGCCTGGGACCAGAGTGCTGCCTTCACCCTCACATCTACCACAGGAGTCCCACTGCAGGTCAGGGTCCACATCTATACCCAAAGTTTCTAATCGTGGCTGCCTGGTACATAGCAAGTGCTCCACAAATGTTTGCTGATTGACTGAGTGACTGCATGAATGGATGGATGAGGTCTGTTACCTGGGCTAGTTAGGGTCAATGCCACGCCCAGTTCTGGGAGCTTGAGTTCCTAGCTTTTGCTGTTTCTCGGGTTGCCTTTGCTTTGATGTTTCCTCAGAGGTTAAGCTGTGGGGCCCATTTCCTGTCTCTAGGATGTGCCCTCATTGAGGAAGACAGCAGAGGCCCTGGCAGGGAAGAAGGCAGGAGACCAGAGCCAAGCCTCCAGCTGTTCTTCCTCTACCTGGGCCCTATCCAAGCAGAGCTTGTGCTCCAGGGGCCACCGCACAGGAGCCAGGGGGTCTGGCTGGACCTACTCCTCCTCCTGGGTCTGGTGACACGTTCCCTCTAAATTTAGGCCTCTGCCTAAGCCTGGCAGATTTATGGACCTCGAGTCTTGGGCCGGCAACCGGGAATCAGCCCCTCCCTGCCTCTTCCCGCTGCTGTCCAAGGTCAGGGAAGGAACCAGGGAGGGAGAGCTCCTCCTACTATCTGGCTGATTCAGTGTGTCCATTGAACTGTGCTCAGCAAGACAGTCAGGAAGAGAAGAGGAAAAGGAGGAAGGGGAGGAGAGGGAACAGGGAAGGAGGAGGGCCGAGTGGGGAGGAAGGAGGGAAGGGAGGGGAGACTAGGAAGACGGGGAGAAGACAGGGTAGGGAATAAGTGAGAGAGAAAAATGAGGAGAGGGGGGAGGACAAAGAGGAAGAGGGAGGAGGAGAATGGGAAGGGACCAGAAGAGAAGGATGAGTCTGGGTCCCATTGGGATTCAGGGGAGGCAGTAACGGAGCTATACCTCCCACAGATGAATGTGGGACTAGACAGTTTATGGAGAGGCCACCGCTTTCCAGAGCATTGGGGTCAACAACCTCAATGCTCAAATGTAACTCACAGGGTGTGGGACCTCAAGGGAGGCCTCTGGTGGTCTTCTCACCCCTGCAGTTTTGCCAGTGGACCCCTCAGTGAGCCCCTCTTCCTATGATGTCTTGATATCTCCTTTCAAGTCCCGAATCACCTGCCAGGCCCTGGGAGGGACTCTGGCCTCCTCGCTCTGCCCTACTCTCTGAGGGCTGGTGAAGTTATTTCTTCCATCCCATCCCTCTTTCTCACCTGGGCTCCAGAAGCAGCTCCTTGCTGCTGTGTGGAGGGAGCTGGCCAGCAGGAGGCCTTAGGGCAGGTGACTTGGTTTAAGAGCACTCTCCTTATCTATCAACGCATCTAGTGTCCACTTGGCCTAATAGTCACCTTCTGACCTGTGGCGTCTGTCCGAATGTCATAAAAATAGCTTGACATTAAAATTAAGGTTTTTTTTTAAGGCAACAGAGTCAACTGCATATTTAGGATTCTGACCCTGCCCTTCACCAGAGCAATGACCCTGAGCCCTGACCCCCCTCCTCAACTGACAGATGGAAATAAGAGGGTCTTAGGTCTGGGTTCCCTGTGTTGTCTTGAAACTTCAAGCAGAGGAGCACAGGGCACCTAGCTGGAGCCCCACATGTTCTACATAGTCCCGCTGCACAGAAAAACCAGCAAAATCCGGATGTGGGGCAGTCCATCCTCCCCACCCCTGTAGATCTAAGATGCCATTTTCAGAAGTTAGCATTTTCGATAGTCACTCCAGACACACTGTTTCTGACCAGATGAAGTTCATGAAGAGGCTGCTGAGTTCTGCTGTCAATCTACAGCCGCCAATTCAGGGCTGCCAAGTTCTGCAGAACTCAGTAGGCAGTGCCCACAGACAAATTACTTCAGGAAAAAAAAAATACTTAAACACCGGCAAAATGGCCAAACCAAAGAGACTAAATTAGCTGATTAGGTTAGAAAACACTCAGAAGGGAGTTGAATTTTTGGTGGAAAGTCATTAGATGACAGAGCTTCTGGGAAATGGCCTTGGGTATGCTGTATTCTTGGCAAGGGGTAGTGTAGGGGGGGATGCAGAAGCGTGGGTATGAACTCCGCTTTGGGAGAGGATGGAGTGGGTTATAAGGTCCAGTTTTCTACAGCTGTTTGGACACAGCCTGGCATCTCTGTGTCTCCTTTCTTTGCTGGGCCTTCTCTGGGCAAAAACCAGCACCTGGGGTAAGGGGCTCAAGAGAAGCCATCCCTTTCCCAAGGTGAGGGGCTGGAACTGGCTGAGAGGGGCTGGACTCCTGGGCCTTCACAGAGGTTAGATGGGAGATACAGCAGCTAGGGTGTCTTTATTTGACATGCTTAGGACTGCAAATGTCTCAGACATCGGAAATTTCCCAGAGTTTGGAATATTTATATGGACTTCACTGGCTGAACATCCATAATCCCCAAATTTGAAATCCCAAATACAAAATTTACTTTAAAAGTTTGGGATTTTGGAGCACTTCATCTAGTATGCTTGCCCTGCCTGAACCACCAGTCTGCGGACCAGCACAGGACCTGGCATGCACCATTTCTCTGAGGTCCCCAGAGGCCTTCAGAGGCCCTCGAGGGTAGGTTGGAAGCCCTAGTTCAAGACCGGCTATATCCTCCAGGCTCTGGAAGAGCAGAGAGGGAGAGGGATATTCTCCCTTCTCTATGTTGACCCCTCTCCTGTAAATCAGACCCATACCGCTTCTGTTTAGAGGTCTCCCTATGCACTTGGGATGTAGATCTCTTCTGCAGGTCTGGCTCCTGACAGCCTCCCCCAGCCCTCCTTTCATAGCCACCCCAGGCTGCTGATCGGCCTCTGCCTCCTCCCACCAGACTTCTCTACTTCCCGCCAGGGTCTCTCACACCTTTTCTCTCATTCTGCAGACCCAATTTACAAAGGTTATAAATACACACTATTTCTTTGCTGTTCTCCCTGCCAGGGCCCTTTCCGACTGTGAGCACACCAGGACAGAAGCCCGGGGTGGGCTTCCACAGCTGCAGCCTTGGTCTGTGGGTACTTGTTAAGTCCAGATTGGATAAGTGAGAGAGCTTCGAGCTACATTCTTCCTGCTGCTTTTCCCCACACTACTGCCTTGCTCTCAAGTTCGCATTTCCCTGGGGGCTGAAATATCAGAATAGTTGGCCAAGGACCCAGAAATCAATCCTATTACCGAGAAGGCCTGGGGCAAGGAAGGGGCTTGGGGGTCAGAAAGACCAGGGTGTATTTATGCTCCATCTGGTGGTGTGCCCAGTAACTGTGGCAAGGAACTAATTTCTGTCTCAGTCTGGGGACCTTAGAAAAGGTGGAGGAAGGTGTGGGCTGGTCCTGAGGGATGTTGAATATCATGGCCCATACCTCTGTCTGGTACCCACTTCTTGGCCCTGGCCAGGCCTCAGGGAGGACAGAGCCCTGATGTCCTCACACCTGACACCCACACCTAGAATTTTCTCCACACAGGCGCTTGACTTGTATGTTCTTCGTTATTCTTTAGGATAACCCTACTGAGGAAGCGTCTTCATTTTCCTGATGAGGAAACTCAGGCTGGGTAAGTTTGAGGAGCCTGCCCAAGGTGGTAAAAGCCATAAAGCCTCAGATAGCTGACACTAGGTGTCCGTGGAATGATGGTCTAATGTATCAGTCCTGGCACCCCTGGGGATACTGAGGTCCAAGACGTTGTCCCTGAAGCTACTCCAGGGCATGCAGGACTTCTAGCTTGGCTCTGTCTCGTGGGGTCATTTGAATATAGTTTTTCATGAGAAGGGTGGCCTCAGGAAGGTTACCTTGCTCTCTGAGCCTCAGTTTCCCCATATGTAAAATGAGAAGACAGTTGGAGGTGGATTGCTTCTGCACCTGTTTCTGGGAGCCACCCCACTTCCTCAGCCCTTTCTTTTTAGCTGCCCTCTATCCTTCACACCAGCTCCTCAGACAGCATGTTTTCTCCTGGCCTTCTTGCCCGTGGCTCATTTGGTGCTGGGTGGGGGTTAGCGGAGGTGAGGGTAGGCAGCAGTGAGTGGGGGTGGCTCTCTGGTGATTTGCTGGAGAAAGAGTGGAGAAGAGATCTGGGGATCATCAGAATCGGTGGAAGGAGCTGTGGGGGAGGGGAGGCTGGGCAGCCGAGAGAGAATTGTTAACCACAAAGGACTGGTTCTACACTCCACGCTGTCACCTCAGAGCCCCATGCTCATGCACACAGGACTTCCTCTCCTGTCCTAACTGATCTCACTCTCCTTGTTCCTTTTCCTGACCCCTCTGGGTATGAGACTCTGTCCCATTTTCAGAGACATAGATCCCCAGTGCTACCCAGCTACCAAATCCTGAGACTCCCTTCTTGCCCCCTGTCACAGAGCTGGGAGCTCCCATTCTGGTGCCCCAGCACACGCACTCAGCCACTTACCTGGAGCAGTGGGAGCAGGCAAAGCAGGCAGAGGAGCCGTGCACTGGGAAGACAGCCTGGAACCCCCATGGGACACCAGATACTGCCGCTAGGGGATGGGGACCAGAAGAGGCTGCTTCCTGAAGGAGGTCTGCCTGGTCCCTCCCCCAGGCCTGTCCTGCCTTGCCCGACCTATGGGCCAAGGTAAAGTCCTGGGCACCAGGGCATTCTTCACCCGCCTCCCCCAGGGTAGCAGTGACACCACCCCACAGCCAGCCGCCTCCAAGTTATTTATAGCTAGCTCTGGGCAGCAACTTCTGCAGGCGGCCTGGGGACAAACTCCAGTTCCCAGAGCAGGGCTTAATGTGCATGGTCTTCCCACCAGCATTGCCAGGGCTGAAGCTTCTCAGAGCCAAGAGCCAGGAATAGAGAGGCAGGGTGGTCCTAAGGATTCATGGGGGCTTCCTGAGACCATCTGGACCAGCAATCCTCACTGGTTTGAGAGGTCCCAATTACCCAGGGAGCTTCAAAATGGTTCATAAGACTACAGGAGCACAGAGGTCAGCATGTTGGTGTAGCATATACAGGAAAGGGCTGGACAAGGGGATGAGAGTGTGATCCAGTCACAGCACAATTTTTCTGTACATTTGAACTTATATCAAAACAAAAATGCTTGAAAACAAAAACAACCGAAGCAGTGAGAGCAAGTTGGGGAAGGGATCTCCCGGGGATTTGGACCTCAGAGATTGGGATAGGGATCAAGAGTCCTAGAACCAGGTAGAGCTGAGCATCCCTGCTCTCATTGGTGACAGGTGCAGATCTGGGAAGCACAGGCAATGTTCCTGGCAAGTAGGCCTTTTGTGCATGGGTTAAAAGCTTAAGCAGTGGTTGTCCTCAGACTCTGAGGGGAAGGCATTCCAGGAATGTGATTAAGAGGTAGGCACAGGCTTTTCCCAGAGGTGCAGCCATCCAGTAGAGGCTGTGGAGAACTCAGCCTGGTTCAAGACACTCAGACACTCCATGTGTCTGTCCTTCAGTCTTTCTGCCCAGTCTGTTCCTGCAGGACCTCTGCTCCATCTCCCCTGCTCCCTCCCTGAAATCTCAGGGCCTCAGTGGGAACTGCTCACCCACTCACCCACTCACCCGCTCACCTGTTGGGACTGTTCTCCGATTTCCCTGCCTGGATGAGTGTGGCCTTCCCTTCCCGCTTCCCGCTTCCCTCTCTTTTGACGCACACCTTGACCCCATGGTTGGTGCAAGGAAATCTTCTTGGGAAAAGCTGAGGAAGAATGGACCAGATTTCTTGTTTATTTTGGAGATGACAGGGGGTAGGAAGGCAACTTCCTTCCCAAACCCCGGGCAGGAAGTGGCTTTACTGGACTCCGGTAAATGGCCTTGATCAGAGAGGGCTCTTGTAGGAAGTAAGGGCTCAACACGACCTGGGGTGGTAGGCTCTGAGTGAGTTGACTGGGCCAGCAGGAGAGTGTGTAGTTTCGTTGAGCCCACTTTGTGGAGCATGCCTGGGACCTACCTCACAGTGAGTGCCCAGATCGAAGAGGGTGTCCTCAGGACAAACATCACAACCTCTAGGGTAAGGGAAGGGAAGGGAAAGAGAAGAGGAGGGGAGAGAAAAGGGAAGAGAGAGGGGATTAGAGAAGGGGGGGGCAGAAAAATAAGGGAGAGAGAGGGATGGGATTGCAGGAGCTCGGGGCAGTTCGTGGTGTGCCTTTGGGACTTCCTGGGACAGGCGTTACAGGCACACTTACGTCAACGGAGAAGGGGAGACCTCCAGTCATTTGGAGGAATCAGGATGAGCAGTTAGGCAGGAGCTGGGCCGGGGCAGGATGTTAGAGTATGGCCAGAGTTTAGCTGGGGTAGGGTGGTGTGGCCCAGAGTGGGAGGCAGGCTGGTGTTGTGGCACTCAGCACACATTCCTTCGTGGTAGCTTTGCCTTGGTCACTTGGCTGCTATAGCACGATGCCACAGGCTGGGTGGCTCATCAGCCGATGGGCTTTCATGGCTCCGAGGGCCGGGGAGTCTGAGACGTGGGTGCCGTTACTGTCAGCCCCAACGAGGGTCTTCTTGATTTGTAAATGGCTGCCTTCTTGTGTCTTCTCTTCTCATAAGAGAAAGGGTACTTACTCTCTTGGGGCCACATCCTCACAATTTCATTTAACCTGAAAACCTCTCAAAGACATTTGGAGTAGGATAAATCCATGAGGATCGGGCTGGCGGGGGGATATACATTCAGTCCTTAGCAGTGTTGCTGTCTTGGCTTTCCTGAGTTTCCAAATACATGTCCACACCCAGTCTGGATCCCTGTTGGAAGAACTGCCTTCAAAAAACTGGATTTCCTTTTTTTAAACCAGTTAGAATCCCCAAGTATCCAGCAGCGTGTCTCCTTCCAGCCTCCAGGACAGCCCTGGCATCACTGGCAAGAGACCCTTTGCCTGGAGGAATTATCGACTCTCGAGAGCTCTCCACGGGACCAGGCTGGAGCTTTGCCTAAGATCTTTCTGTTGGCTGTCCTGCATCACCCCTCTCTTTTTTTATTGCTTCTTTTATTTTTTTTTTAAGTTATAATACAATTACATCATTTCTCCTTTCCCTTTTTCCCCTCCAAACTCTACCACATTCCTCATCTTGGTCTCTTTCAAAATCATGGCCTCTTTTCCGTTAACCGTTGTTACGTACATATATGTATATACATATATAGCCTTAAATAGGTAAGTAAAACCTGCTCAGTCTGTGTAATGTTATTTTTATGTATATGTTTTCAGGGCTGACCATTGGGTGCTGCACAGCCGATTGGTGTCTAGGGAAGACGATTTCTCCCACTCTCAGCATTCCTTAGTCGCCTGCAGTTCTTTGTGTAGGGTTGAAGCCTCCTGGTCCGTCCCTCATCCACTTTAGTATGTCTTTTGTTGTTGTCCCTGTTCAGCTCTGGTTTAGGCAGTCAGGTTGGTGAGACTTTGTGGGTGTAACTTACAACATTAATAGGAGACACAGTCTCATAGCAAACTCCCTGATCCTCTGGCTCTTACAATCTTTCGGCTCCCTAGCCCACAATGTCCCCTGAGCCTTGGGTGTAGGTGTTGATTTGTAGATGTGTCTGTTGGGACTGGGCTCCAAAACTCTGCATTTTGATGGGTTGTGGTTTTCTGTAATGGTCTCTGTCTTAGTCAGGGTTTCTGTTGCTGCAGTGAAACACCAAGACCAGAAAGCAAGTTAGGGAGGAAAGGATTTATTTGGCTTCCACTTCCAGATCATAGTCCATCATTGGAGGAAGTCAGAACAGTAACTCACGCAGGGCAGGAACCTAGAGGCAGGAGCTAATGCAGAGGCCATAGAGGGGTGCTGCTTACTAGCTTGCTTACCATGGCTTGCTCAGCCTGCTTTCTTATAGAACCCAGGACCACCAGCCCGGGATGGCACCACACTCCATGAACTGGGTCCTATCCCAATTATCACTAATTGAAAAAATACCTTACAGTAGATCTCGTGGAGGCATTTCCTCAACTGAGGCTCCTTCAAATCTGATGACTAGTTTGTGTCAAGTTGACACACAAAACTAACTCACGCGGTTTCTGTCTGTTGCAAAGAGAAGTTTCCTTGATGAGGGATGAAGGCTACACTTATCTGTGGGTATAAGGACAAATATTTAGAATGTAGTTAGAGATTATGTTGGTTTAGTAAAGTGGTGGTTGTAGCTACACCTTCAAGATCCACGACTTCACCAGCCCTGGGCAGTTGGTTAGATTTCCTGTACTAGGCATGGTTTCCCTCTTGTTCAGCAGACCTAGTTAGAGAGATGCTGGTTATTGCCCAGGCATGTGTACCACCACTGCACCCTCAGGATTATTGTGCCATGCTTGTTGTTGATGTGGTTCACAGGTGTCACAGTTGAGTAGGACCATTGGTTGCTTCTGGAAACTTGCATGGCACCTTCTTGTTCCATGAAATCTAGTCCTTGGGGAGGAGGCTTTTCGGTCACTTCTAGCTCAGAGGCCTTGGGGCCCTATGTCTGAAGTGATGGTGTCTTCAGCAATAGGGGCACACCTTCCACCTTTGAAGGGCAACCAAGGACAATAATAGCCTGGAATATTTGGGGAGTCTCTTGTACAGCCCTGACCAACCTCAATAGAGGGCTTCTCATGCTTGGTGTTAGAGTTTTGTGAGATGGTCGTTGGCTCTAGAGGAAGCATTGCCAGCTCAGATGGGAAAACTTAATTTAAACTCTGTATGTGTATTTATAAACTGACTTAATGAGTATTAACAGGTATTTTTAAGTAGATAGTTGATTCCTTATGGCCTTTTCAGCTATCCTTACTGTTTTTCTACTCTCTTTTATCCTTCTTCTGTATTAATCTCCCTCCCTCTCTCTAATTGGAGTTCACCTATCTTTCCCATTTCCTCCATCAGGTAGGTTACTTGTACCCTGCTATTCTTCTTTCTATCCCCCACCCCCATGCCAGCAATGATCTCTTTTTATTTTCCTGGTTTCTGCAGTTACTCTAGGATATGTACTTACATCTGAAAATTTAAAGCTAGGACCTTTACATGAAATAGAACATGCAACATTTGTGTTTATGGGTCTAGGTTATCTCAATAGGATCCTTTCTCATTCCTTCCATTTACCTGTAAGGGATATGATTTAATTTTTCTTTCCAGTGAAATAATATCCTGTAGTGTATATGTACCACATTTTCATTATCAATTCATTGGTTGAAGGACACTTCTGTTGCTTCCACTTCCTACAGTGAGGCGAATGGGAAAGCCACTACGCTACGGAGACAAAGCTCCATTTCCCAGCTATTGTGAATAGAACAGCAATGAACATGACTGAGCAAGTGTCTGTGGAGGAGGGTGCTGAGTCCTTTGAGCATATGCTAAGAAGTGGTACAGCTTTTAACTTTTTGAGAATTCTCTACACTGGTTTCCATAGTGACTTTCCTGGCTTGCAATCCCACCAGCTTTAATGGGGAGCTTTCCCTTACCCCACATCCTCTCCAGCATTTGTTGTGAGTTGTTTTGTTGATCTTTATCATTCTGACTGGGGTGAGATGAAATCTCAAAGTTGCTTTGATTTTTATTTCTCTAATTGCTTAGGATAATGAATATTTTCTAAACTATTTCCTAGCCAGTTTTCCTCCTCCTTCTCCTTCTCCTCTTTGTCCTCCTCCTCCTCCTCCTCCTCCTCCTCCTTTTCCTCCTCCTCCTCCTCCTCCTCTTCCTCCTCCTCCTTTTCCTCCTCCTCCTCCTCCTCCTCCTTCTTCTCCTCTTTGTCCTCCTCCTCCTCCTCCTCCTCCTCCTCCTCCTCCTCCTCCTCCTTCTCCTCTTTGTCCTCCTTCTCCTCCTCCTTTCCCTCCTCCTCCTCTGAGAACTATCTGTGTATTCAGGCCTCAGGCCCAGTTTTTGAGTAGGTCATTTATTTTTTTCTACTCTTTGTTTCTTGAGTTCTTTGTAGATTCTGGATATTAATCCTGTCAGTTGCATGGGTGGCAAAGAGAAGATCCTGTCCTGTGGACTTCCCCTTTACCTGGTTGATTGTTTCTTTAGTGGTGCAGAAACCTTTTAATTTTATGAATTTTTGTCCACTTATGTCCTTCACTCTTGGGAAATGGAGTCCTATTCAGAAAGCCCTTTCCTACACCTATATCCTGTAGGGCACTGCCTGAGATTTCTTCCAGCAGTTTCAGTGTTTCAGGTTTAGGTCTTCAATCCAGCTAGTGTTAGTTTTTGTGCAGGGTGATAGACACAGGTCTAATTTCATTGTTTGGCATGTAGACATGCAGTTTTCCCAGCACTATTTGTTGAAGATGCTTTCTTTTCTCCAGCATATGCTTCTGACATCTTTGTCAAATATTAAAAGCTGAAGTTACATGTACTTGTGTTTGGGTCTTTAATTATGTTCCATTGGTCTATATGTCTGTGTTTGTGTTTGTACCATACTGTTTGTATTACTATGGCTCTATAATACTTTTAAGATCTGGAATGGTAATCCTTCCAGCATTGCCCTTTTTGCATAGGACTTTTTTTTTTTTTTTTTTTTTTGGTTTTTCGAGACAGGGTTTCTCTGTGTAGCTTTGTGCCTTTTCCTGGAACTCACTTGGTAGCCCAGGCTGGCCTCCAACTCACAGAGATCCACCTGGCTCTGCCTCCCGAGTGCTGGGATTAAAGGTGTGCGCCACCACCGCCCGAGGACTTTTTTTAATTTACTATTTGGGGGCCTTTTGTGATTTTCTATGAATTTTAGGATAGTTTTTCCCCCCTCTTTCTCTGAAAGAGAAATGAGATGGAGGTTCTGATTGGGATTACATTGAGTCTATAAACAGATTTTGGTAAAATAGTCATTTTCACAATGTTAATTCTACCAATTCTTGAGCATGGAATGTCTTTCCATGCTCTAGTGTCTTTCTATATTCTTTCTTCAGAGTTTTACTTATTTTTATTAAAAAAATATTTTATTTTTAACAAAATCAAATATAATAAAATGAAACAAAACCGGAAGTTGGACAAGCCAAGCCAAAAGAAAAATGAAAGAATCCCCGGAGAAAGCCCAAGAATCAGAGACCCACTTGTTCTCACATTCAGGAGTCTCATAAAAACACTGAACTGAAAGCTACAGTGTATGTGCAGAGGACCTGGCGCAGACCCGTGTAGGCTGTGATTGCTGTTGCTTCAGTCTCTGTGAGTTCACATGAGCTCGGCTCAATTGTCTTAGAGCGCCTGGCTTTCTTGGTGTCCTTTGTCCCCTCTCTCTCCCCCACTCCTTCTGCCCCCTCTTCTGTGGGATTCTCTGAACTGTGAGGGAAGGGATTTGATGGAGACATCTCGTTTAGAGCTGTGTGTTCTGAAGTCTCTCTCTGTGTGTGACGTCTGGCTGTGGGTCTCTGTATTTGTTCCTGTCTGCTGCAAGAGGAAGCCTCTCTCTTCAGAGGTTTAAAGTTTTCCCTGTAGAGGTCCTTCACTTCCTTAGTCAGGTTTCTTCCTAGATATTTAATTTCTTTGAGGGAATTGTCAGCAGTCACCCCTCTCTGAGCTGCCTTTCTTGGGGTACTTCCGTTACATATCATTGTACAGGGATGCTTATGGCTTGTCCTGGAGAATCTGTGTGGTCAGAGCGCAGAGATACCCGAATTCAACCTGTTATAGCAATAGCAAACCAACCACCGTGTGCCTCCTAGGTTCCCCTGACTAGTCTTCGCCACATTTTCTCAACTTTCTTCATAAAGCCGAGCAACAGAAAGGACTAGACTGAGGGAGGAGGAGTGGAGGGTTGGCGTCTGTGCTCTAGAGAGAAAGTGTTAGAATAGAGGACAGAGCTGAAGTCACATATAAGGAGCAAAGGGGTTAGAGAGACTCCCATGGTCAGTGCATGTGAGCAGTGATTGTCATTAACCCTTGCTGTTTCAAAGACTCCTGATACTCACTAGCTCACACTGGGAGGACTTGGGGAACCAGGAAGAGGCACTACACTGTGTTCATCATGGAGGATACAGAGTTGGGAGAGGTCAGCAGAGGCAGGAAGTAGGAAGCTGGACTCAACATTGTTGTTCCAGAATGGTACTTTCCTGGGAGTACTCCATCACAACTCTTTCCTAGTGGTTATTCTTTGTTGTTGTTGTTGTTTGAGACAGGGTTTCCGTATGTAACAGCCCTGGCTGTCCTGGAACTCACTCTGTAGACCAGGCTGGCCTTCAACTCACAGAGATCTGCCTGCCTTTGCCTCCCAAGTTCTGGGATTAAAGGCATGTGCCACCACTGCCTGGCTTCATGATTATTCTTATAAAGAGCTGTTGTGGTTTAACAATATCCTCATTCCACCTTCCTGTGTGGAACTTGGTACTGAAGATGATGGTCTTGGAGACTGGGAAGTGATTGGGTCAGAAAGGCATGGACTAACCCGTGTGTGGATTCATGGGACAGGTTTCCTTGTCAGAAATGACTTTGTTATTACAGTGAGCTGTCTGGCCCTCCTGCTGAAGTGCATCATAGAATACCCTCTGTCATTCATGTAACAATGCAGCAGGAAGGTCTCACCAGATGCCACTGCTAGGCTCCAGGGCTTCCCAGACGGTGGGACTGTGATCGAAACAAATTTCCATCCTTTATCAATTACCCAGGTCAGGGTTTCTGTTACAGCAATAGAGAATGGATGGAGACAAAACCTTTTCAGGTTTTTCTTTTCCTCTTAATCTCCTCCCTCCTCCTCTCCCTCCTGTACCCCTCCTCCTCCTCCTCCTCCTCCTCTTCTTCCTCCTTCTCCTTGTTCTTAAGACTGGCCCTTTCTGTGTAAGAAATCCAGGTTGGCCTCAATATTGCAATCCCCCTACCTTAGCCTCCCCAGAGCTGTCCGGTTCGCCAGCGTGCCTGGCTTAGATACTTGTGTCTTTACTTTTCCCCTGAGATATTTAACACCGCAGACACACCACGTATCTGATATGCAGTTGGTTTTTGGAGGGTCATGGCCATCATGAATTCTAAGAGTGTCCCACCTCTCAAGAACCTGTGCTTCTTCTTGGGACTGCATATTCTTCTCCAGCCATGTCATCTGTCTGGCAGCTGGCTTGCTGTGGTCCTCTCAGTGCACTGATTGGGCTGGGATCAATGAGATGGCCTTACTCTACCATCTACAATAAGGGAATGAACAGCAAATTGGAATTCACCTGATCAGGTCCTGCCTTGGGACTTCAAAGAGAGTCCATCGCCCCCCGCCCCGCCCCCCCCCCCCCCCCCACGGAATCAATGGCTATGTTGCTAAGTCTACAGTGTGAACCCACACACATAAGGGAGTGGAGGAGACAGTGAGAGGACCATGTGGCTTTCGAGCCTCTGGTTTCATTTGGACCAGAAGCCAGTCCTGCCTCCTCTCCTCCAGTGAAGGAGCTTTCCAACAAATTTTCCCTGTCGCTAGGGTAATTTCATATATGTTTTAGGTGCTCATCTCCCAGGGAGTTCTGAGAAATGGCAGAGGAATACTTGGAGAATCCAGCGTAAAAGGCTTCCAGAAAGATGTTACAATACATTGTCCCCAAGCCTTGGAACCAGCACTTTTAGGATATTGTGGGCTTTCTGTTAAGCGTGTGTGTGTGTGTGTGTGTGTGTGTGTGTGTGTGTGTGTGTGACTATGAAAGGAAAAGGTGACTTTGAAAATTGGAGGCTTCAGGACTTTGAGTTGCACATGTCTTGGAGAAGGGGGCAGTCAGTCCTCAGGACACCTACCTAGGCAGCAGGATGGTCTTGGGTTGAGGATAGAGCTTGAAGTGAAGAAGGCTGAGTGGGCTGGTTGGCAGCTCTGGCGAGACATCAGATGGTCCTCTCCCCTCAACAATGAGCCTCAGAAAAGGCAGGACCCATGATAGCCAGAAGTTCCGACTGCCCTTAAGACACCACACTAGCCCAGCTCTTCTCCAGGACCAGGCATCACAGCAGGGGAGGAACCTGCGTCACACGGAGGGAGTCCTCCTCACTGTGCCCCCACCTGCCGCCAGGAGGCATGGACAGCTGTGTGAAGCTGTTATGTGAATTGGAGTTGCACAGATTTAACCTCAGATGCAGGCTGTTTTGCTGTGAAATTTCAGGTATAATTCTACAGCGTTGATGAGAAAATGGGTACTGATTTTGCTCATTTTTATTTTTATTTTTCTCCAAAATTTCCACGGAATATTATCCTCCCTCTTCTCAGATCCTGGTTCAGGAACACTGGGTCTGAACACGAGTCGTGGTGCAGTTCCACCGACATCTGTCTTTAAAGATAAACTAGTCACCATCTTTGATTAACAGCAATAGATTCAGCCTTGGCAGAGGCTTTACCAGTTCACAAAGAAGCCTTGGACTCCATGGCCGGGGACAGCTGCAGGGGTTCTGTTTTCTGGACTGGTTTGGACTCTGGTCCTGGAGTGGCACTCCAGCCTGACTCCAGCTGTCATGTCTGTGGTTTCACAGTTGTTCCCTTGTCCCACGTGGAAGCTCCTCCTAGGAGCAGGGCCCAAAAGCTGGCCTTGGCAGAAGCCCGTGGACGGGATCCCAAGGGCAGTGCAGGACGGCTTGCTGCTGGCTCCTGGGAGGAGGTGGCCTGTTCAGGGCCTTCAGGAGCCTCTCTGTGGGACCTGCTCCTGTCCCTGCTCTGCTGGTTGCCGTGGAGTGTGATGTAGCTTGTTTCATCCACCTTTTCTACTTCGGTCCCTTCACCTATAAAGTAAGAAAGGAATACACCTCGTAGAAGATACTGGGAGGGGCCAGATGGAACCTGTGTGGATACTGCTGCTAAGAAACGTGAAGGAATCCAGTTATTTATGGCTATGCATTACTTTACAACGGGAGCACTCAGAAATGCCTGACAAGGTGACCTTATTGTGGTGCAACCCCCACAGAGTCTACCAAGTTGGATGCAATGCTACCAAGGGATACAATGGTATGTGACCCCTTCTTGACTGACAACATCCATATATGCTGCGGGGCTGTCACTGTTTTCTTTTCACAGCCAATAAACACTAGAAACTACTACACTCAAGACCTCATGCAAAATACGGCCATGGGTGCCTAGAACGGGGCATGTCCTTAGCAAGTGTTGGCTGAGTGACTGAATGCATGGGAGTCGCAAGGCAAGAAGCATGAACTAGTGAGGGACAGAGGGACTGCAGGAGCCCGTCACACAGTAGGCCTCTGCTCTCACCTTCTCTGGACTGCAGGAGCTTGGAGAGTGGAAGACAGTCACCATTGGCGTGCCATACTAGTTTATTTATTGAGTAACTCTGAAGTGCAGGGTGCAGGGAGGGCAAGAAGACACCGACTCTTGCAGCTTGGTGGGGAGACAAGTCGTGAGACCAAGGTCACAAGATGGAGTGAGGGTCGTCACCAGACAGACAGTGGATCAGGAAGGTGGGCGGAGAGGCTGCATGGAGCTGGCTCCTTAAAGGTGAGAGAGGGCAGTCAGAGGGATGCACAGTCAGAGGGATGCTGTGATGGAAGAATGGGTCACCGAGGTCAAGATGACAGGCCAGAGCTGGGTGGCGCACGCCTTTAATCCCAGCACTCAGGAGGCAGAGGTAGGCAGATCTCAGTGAGTTTGAGGTCAACCTGGCCTGGTCTACAGAGAGAAACCCTGTCTAAACAAACAAACAAAAGAGAGAACAAGACCTGCCACTGGTTTGCCTGAGAGGGTTCTCCCCTGGATGGGGGGCTAGGGGAGGTAGATGGATAGCGGGTGGGGCAGCTGCCTCAGCGGCATCAAAATGCCCCTGAGTTTAAACCACAGACGTTTAGTTCTCAGTTTTAGAGCTAAGGAGGTCAAGATGAAGGTTCTAGATCCTGGGTCTGGACCTACCTTCTGGTTTGTAAACTGACTGATTCCCTTGTGTCCTCACATGTAGACAAGCTGTAGAGTTAAAGGCATTGATCCTCTTGTGAGGATGCCATCTATATGGTATCCTTACCTTCTGAAGGATCCACCTACAACTCCATTGCCTTGGCAACTAGGACTTCTATAAGTAGACTTGTGTGGGGGGCGGGGTACACATTCAATCCAAAATATGGGTGAAGTGGGTAAATAGGAAAGGCCCTCATAGACTCGTGTCTTTGAATGCTTGGCCCACAGGGAGTGGCAATATTAGGAGGTGTGGCCTTGTTGGAGGAAGTGCGTCAGTGCAGGTGGGCTTTGAAGTCTCAGATGCTCAACCAAGGCCGACTGTCACTGTCACTCCCGCTGCCTGCGGATCAAGATGTAGGTAGGACTCTGAGCTACTTCTCTAGCATCGTGTTTGCTTGCATGCTGCCGTGTTTCTCACCATGATGATAAGGGACTCAACCTCTGAACTGTAAGCCAGCTTCAATTAAATGGTTTTCCTTTATAAGAGTTACCATGGCCATGGTGTCTCTTCACAGTATTAGACACCCTAACTAAGACAAGATGCAACTCCCCAGAGGACATGAGCTGGAAGGGGCCTCCGCAGCCATTCAGTCCACTCACCTGCCGTGAGAGGAGCCCAGACATAGCCTCTTATGATCTGGGGGCCAGGCTGTCTTTGCTGTGTGGTGACTTACTGGACCTTGGGCTTGGGGTCCCTAGAGGACAGGAACTTGAGACATCAGGTCAGTAGAAGTGAGAGTCCTGTGTGGCTGGTGGGGTCTCGGTTTGATCTTCATTGGGCAAATGCCAGGCCCAGTGGCTTGGAGGCATTTCTGAAAGATGTTGGCTAAAGATTATAGGCAGGTGGCATCAGACTGGCCGAGCAGGGGGCTGCCTTTTCTAATGGAGTCGACTGTGTTTAGAAAGCTGCACTCTCCTCAGACTGTGCGAGGACAGAGGAGGGAGTCAGAGGAAACTAAGCTCGTCACCATGCAGTGCTTTGACTGTGTACCCAAAGTTCATGCATTGGGAACTTAATTATGCTGGCTAGTTTTAATGTCAGCTTGACACAAGCGAGGGTCATCCGGGAAGAAGGAATCTTAATTGAGAAAAATACCTTCCTAGGATTGGCCTGTAGGCAAGTCTGTAGGGCATTTTCTTGACTGGTGATGGATGGGGGAGGGCTCAGCTCCTGTGAATGGTGCCACCCCTGGGCAGGTGGGGCTGGGTGCTACAGACCGAGGAAACCATGAGGAACAAGCCTGTAAGTAGCATTTCTCAAGGCCTCTGGACCAGTTCCTGCCTCCAGGTTCCTGCCTTGACTGGATGATGGAATTACAAGCTGTAAAATGAAATAAACCCTTTCCTCCTCCAGGTGCTTTTGGTCATAGTGTTTTATCACAGCAATAGAAATCTTAGCTAAGGTAATCCCCACATCAGTGTGTTAATGGTATTTGGAGGGCAGCCTTTGGGAGGTCATTAGCATTAGATGAGGTCGCGAGGATGGGCCTCCGTGTTGGGACTGAGGTTTTATGAGAAGAGAGATCTGAGCTTCTAAGCTCCCTCACTTTGTCCCATGTAATTCCTTCTGCATATGAAGACAGGATAAAGGCCCTCAATCTTGAATTTCCCAGGTGCCAGAGCCAAGAAATGTCTGTAATCATCACAAACTGCCCAGTCTGGTGTTGAGACTATAAGAGCTAGCATGCCATATCAGTGTGCTGTCCCGGTAGCCAGCAAGACTAAGGAAGGGGTGGGACTATAAGGCCAGCAGCTTGGGAAGTTTGTCCTCTGCCTATTCCTCTCGGCCTAGAGTGTGGAGCGTTACCATGGTCCACTGGCAGGTGGAGGCTGTATTTCTCCTTGACCTGAGCCACCTGCCACTAAAGAGTAGAGTGCCCTTCCTTCCACTCGGCACTCCTCTTCTAATCCTTAGAACTTCTGAAATAAGACACAGCCCTGCAAAGTACATTTAGGGGACAGGGAGGTCATGAGGGTGGAGCTAACACCCCTTGACTCACCTTGCCTGCCTTCCCAAGACAGGCAAAGGCATCAACGATACTGAAGGCTAGACGTAAGCTGGGGGGCAAGGAAGTGACCAGAGCTCAAAGCACGGCCTGAGCAGAGCACCGTGCCTACACTACACCCAGCCTTCCATGAGGCGGCTCATGCAAGGCGACTTGCTTTATGAAACTTCTTTCTCAGAGCTTCTCCCATTTGCATCTCTTAGAGTGAGTGTGGTGGCCGCCGTCCCTCGGAATTTGACTCAAGTTGCTTTGCGCATGCTATCCTGCCTCCCAGGGGAAGGTCAAACCATCACACACTCCAGGAAGTTCGTGTTCTCATGGTCACCTCTGAGCAGGGTTCCAGCTTCTAGATGCCACGCATATCTCTTCTCCGTGGCTTATGTAAGCTGACACATGGACCCCGCCCCGCTGCAACTCCTTAGCTGCAAACAGGGTGCAGCTGCTCTTGCTCTCAGCCACGAGACTGTCCTCTTCCTGTGGGCTCAGTGCTCCAGTTTCTCCTCACAGGCTGTTCTCGGCTCTGCTGTCTAGGACCTTGCCTCTGCCAGGCACAGGCTCCACTTGCTCTGGCGGGGGACCGAGACTATCTGGGGCCAGCACGTTGTCCACTGTGTCGGCCACAGAGGGCTCTGCAATGTGCTCCCCTGTTAGAGGAGTGCTACAGAGGGTGCGTTTGGTGAGACAGCTATTGCGGTAGCAAAGAGTGCCCCCAAATGATCAGAGCCACTGTGGCCATTCCTTCATGGCTTTTGATCTCTGGCCTGCTGTAACTCCATCAAAGGGTCTCAGAGCAGCCCTGACATTTTGCTTTTCACAGACTCAGAGTTATCCAGAGAAACAGAACCAGCGAGATAGATAGATAGATGATAGATAGATAGATAGATAGATAGATAGATAGACAAATAGAGATAGGTAGGTAGGTAAGTTGTAGATAGATGATAGGTAGATAAATGAATAGATAGATGTTTCATAGATTAGCTCATGCTGTTGTAGAATGTGGCAAGTCTGCACTCCATCAGTCAGGGCAGAATTCAGAAATTGTGGTTGCAATCATGAGTCTGCAATTTGCAGAACAGGCCAGGCAGGCCAGGAAGTCTAATGTGTGGGTAGAGCTGATAACACCGGCCCTGATGATGTAGAGGTGGGCTGATGAACAGGAGAGCTCGTGATTAAGGGGGCTAATACACAGGTGGGATGATGTACAGGAGAGCTGATGAACAGGCGGCGGCGGCGGGGGGGGGGGGGGGGGGCTCCATGTGGAAGTCTTGAGACCCAGTTCTTTCTTCTTTGTGAAAACCTCAGTCCTTGCTCTTAACCCTTTAACTGACTACATGAAGTCCATCCACATAGGGAGGGTAATCAGCTTTACTAAAAGAGACTAAGATGTAAGTCACATCCAGACAATCCTTTCACTGCAGCATCTCATGGGGTATTCGGACAAACAACAGGACACCACGGCCCAGATAATACATAATGGTTCCCATGATCGGGTTCTATGCCTGTCATAGACCTATGTGTCTGAATTACAAAGTGGAGGCCACACACTTAGTCTTACCAGCTGGAGGTGGGAATGGATGACTGTTCCTCTCTGTGAGTGTAGCTGAAGCTCATGGGTCTAATGTGCTTCTCCAAACAGAATAGAACCACATTGTTATATTTGACTAACTATGGACTGTGGTAACCTCCTGTTATGTTCTGAAGTGCCCTTACAGGTTCCAGTGTTTGAACACTTGGTCCCCGGCTGGTGATTTTATTTTGAGAGGTTATAGAACCTCTGGGGTGGGAAGTATGACAGGCAGAGGCGAGTCAATGGACTAAACTTGGAGAAATATAGCCTAGCCCACTTCTGGCCCAGCTTCCAGCCTCACTTCTAGCCTGAACTCCCTGCTTCTGGCTAAGCGGTCTGTTTCCTGCCCAAACATTCTGCTTCCTGATCTGCCGGGATGTGAACAACTTCCCTGCCAGCTCCTACCACCACAGACTGGGCTATGCCCACCCATGGTGCTCTACCCCCTGAAACACATGGACCCAAATAACTCTTGTTTAAATTTTGTGTTGGTTACTTGGTCAAAATGATGAGAGAAACAGCTAACACTATCGATGACTTTTTTCATTGTGCTTTTGAGGGCTTTTTTTTTGGTCCAAAAATTTAATGATATATATTATACATTTTAATATAGAGTTTAAAGATGTTTTTAAAAGCCTTTAGAGGGAGAGATCGGCTATGGCTTGGTCTGTGTTTTTTCCTCAGTCCCAGGGTGGGAAGGGCTTGGCCAGACATTTAATGATGACTATCAGGGAGAAGCCCCCAGGCCTCAGAGCCCCAGGCTTAGTGGTTGGTTCCTCACCCTTTCCAGGGAAAGTGAGGCCAATGTGTTAATTCTGAACTTAGAGTAGGGAGTACCTAGCTTCTCACAAGCCCTGGTGCTTGATGGGAGAAGGGATTCGAGAGGGCTAATCCGGAGCAGGAATGGCTGATCCGGAGCAGGAATCCTGCCCACCCATGCTGTGCTTCTGCAGAGCCCTGGCAGGTGTCAGAAAAGGCCCTACAAAAGCTGGAGGCCAAGCCTGGGAGCTGCTCTAGAGATGAGCTGTGGCCACATGCACCCCAGTGCATGGGCCCAGCTCAGTTCAGAGGAAGATGAGGTCGTGTAGGAAGATATACTGGGATAGGAGGAGAAGCAAAAAGGGCCAGGCCCCGTTCCCAGACAGGCTGGCTCTCCTGTCATCAGAGAACAGCTGGGCTAGGCCATAGAAGTTCTGAGGCAGCCATGGATCCCAGGGGATCTGAAGGATGAATGTGATTGGATGAGAGAAGGGAGCGTCATCTTGCTGCTTTGTGTCCCAGAAGGCCACCACAACACTATTTTTAGAAAGTGGTATGTTTAGTGGGGAAGTGAAATCCCACACCGCTTCATGACTTCTGCATTTCTGAACATCAGGCTTTGTGAGTTATCTGAAGTTGGAGCAAGAGTGGCTAGTGTAAACAAACCTTGGCCCTTGCAGGGCATGATGTCAGTCCCTGTAGCCATGAAGTCATCTGAGTCTGTGGGTCCTGCATCCATGGGCACAGCCAGCCTCAGATCAGTAACATTCACAAAGGGAGCCCCAAGTTCAATCCTCAGCACCACAAAAATAAGATGATAAAAACCGCATGGGTCCTGAATGTGCACAGACTTCTATTCTTGTTATCATCCTCCACAGAACAGTGTATCAATTATTTACAGAACATGCAGAGCGTACTTTATAAATAATCCAAGGATGATTTGAGGTATACAGCAGGATGTGCACGGGTAAATATTCTGTAAATACTACGGCAGTTTATATGAAGCACCTGAGCTGCCGTGGAATTTAGTATCCATGGAGGTCCTGGATTCAATCTTCCTCAGTATTGGAGGATGACTGAACTGTGTGAATGTCTGTCTTCCTCATAGAACCCAGGGAACGAAGCACAGAGAGGTTAGGCAATGGACCCAAGGTCACAGAGCCCCTGTGTGGTGGCCCTAGGAGTTGATTCCCATATGCTCTGGGCCAGGGATCTGGTCAGGGACACCATGCTTTGGAGCCCTTAAAAAGGACAATCTTGCTTCCCAGGGCTTGCTATGAAGTGAGAGCACTAGCCCTCCCCTGCCTAGCACTCCTGCTGACCCTACACCCACCCCACCCTGCTGCTCTCACTGAAGACTGGCTGTGAAGGGAGGATCATCCCTCATGCAACAGCTTTGTCTTTCTTTCCCCCAAGTCCACATCAGCTGGGTACTGTGCGGGACTGTAATGGAGCAGGAGGGAAGCACACCTCACAATCGAATGAAAACCCAATCAGCATGCTTACGAACCTCAAAGGATCTAGCCTTTTCTTTCTTTAAAAAAGACACAATGCTCTTGCCCCAAGCCTGGAGCCATTGATTCAGGGATAATAGGAGGTATTGTGTTGAGAGTAGCATCTCCTTGTAAGATAGCAGAATGTTCTCTTTGGCAGGTATAAAGAATATTGACAAAGGAGATTCAAATAGTCCTGTGTTGCCCCCACCCCCACCTTGCTGGCTCCTGGGGAAAAGGTGGAAATTGGTTTTTGAACATAGTATAAATACCATCACACATATTCCCAAATATTGTTTCTGTGTGGTGATTTTTGTCACATGCACATAGTAGGTCTCAATAGAAGCTGATTGGAGCCAAATTGCCTGTGAGCATTCTGTCTGCTTTTTACCTCAGCCTCAAGTGGGTGACTCATTTCTCTGGCTCACACTTCCCCATGTAAAGTGGGGTTGGTAGTATTGTCTATCACAAAACTGATGCTTTTCAGTTCTCCATGTGATCATGTCCAACAAAACTGTTGCAAGTCAAAATGCATGAGTACGCCTAATCTAGGAGACCTAGCTTAGCAACATGAGCTGCAGTGTGGCCATTTTCTCCTGTGACTGTGGGGATGGCCAGCAATTGAAGTTCGTGCTATTGCCCAGCATCCCAAGGCAGCTAGGCCAGGAAAGAGCCTCCCCTCAAAAGTCAAAGCATGGTGTCGATTACATATGAGTAGCTTTTCAATCATTGTGAAGCTTCAGAGCAAGCAGACAGAGCTGGAGAGGGGCTGTATCTACTTTGTTGGCTGGCCCTGAGGATTTTACGTGGTGATTCAGGCTCAGTGGTCAGATCAATGCCTGGCCCAGCAATAGCCTTTAAGTCTACTGCTGCTATGGCAGGCTATTAGTGAGAAAGTGAGAGGAAATACGTGGGATAGAGGAGGTCTCACCAGCAAGCTGCCCCTGATGGTCTGAGCTAGAAATGACTTTGGTCTTTCTTTGATCTTTGTACAGTAATGAAAGCCTGTCAACACTTGGCAAAGTACCAGTGTGCCCCGTGGAAATCAGAGGACAACTTCTGGGAGTCAGTTCTCTCCTCCCAACACGAGGGTCCCGGGGATAGAACTTGGACCATCAGGCTTGGCAGTGAGTACTTCTCTGTTGAACCATCTTGCTAATGTGAGTACCTATTGATGCCGGACTTAGGTCTGTTGGACTGGGCGGTTGCCCTGCTGCTTCAGATTCTTTCTGCAAGGCTGTGACCCAGGCCTGGGTCTGAAGGTCATGGACTCCACAACTGCTTCTGGGAAAAGGCAGTTCCAACTCCAGTTAGCAAGCTGGCTCAGAGGTGTCATGGTGCACTATAAGAGAGGGATAGCAGCTGTCCATATACTAACAGGGCCTCTGAGCTGTGTCTGCTTAACCTAGGCCTGAAGTTCTTACTATGGTTCCCGACACACCCATGGGTGCTGGAGTCCGAGGTTCTATACAGTTCCAGATCTTCAGAATAGCAATGATAACACTGTGGGAATGAGAAAGCCTTTCTGCCCTCTTCCCAGAGAGGGGAAGTGGCTCCCAGAGAAATATTTGCCTCTTGGCTAATTAGATAGATGTAGATCTAAAACGAGACCCAGCACTGTTGACTTTCCAGCCAGGGATCTAACTACAAGGAAGCAGTGCCTCTAATAACAGCCCCCCTCCCCTAGGAGCACTACTTTAAACATGTTTCCAAAACCCCTCCATCTCTGGCCCTTGTTGAGACAGACTACATAGATCACGGGCAGGGTCTAATGTCCATCCAGATCTGAGAGCTGTGGATAGGGAGGGAGGGAGATGACTCGCTGAGGGTGGGGGGGGACAGAGGGTAAACACTGGTTGTCCTTGTCTGCCTTGGGATAGACCTGAAGGTAAAGGAAAGGGGCTATCCTGGGGTCATTCAAAGAAATCTGAGGGCTTGCCTGGCACGCACACTTATGGTTACTTCTCTGCGAATGTACAGAGTTGAAAGTACAGAAGTTGAAAGTGAGCCTGAGGAATGCAACAAGTGGAACTTATATTGTGTAGATCTATGAATTGTTTCATTTTTTCCCCTAGAAATCTTTCTTTATGTCTCTCTCTGAAACACTGACAGCTGATAAACGACAGAGACTAACCGTGGATCAGGCCCAGTGGTAAAGCATTTGCCTGCTATGTGTGAGGCTGTGAGTTTAATCCCCAGCCCTGTAAAAAACAAACAAGAAGCAAAGAAAGAGAATCCTAAAAAGCAAACACCAAAACTGGTCCTTCACTCTGGATGAGTTTTGAGATGCTTGGCTGCTAGGTCCCCTCTGTTAAGATTTGTGTATCAGTAACCCAGGGTACTGAGTGGCTTCCCAGCTCCCAGGTCCTGAGAGCCTGGGGACTAACAGCATGTACACACTCTGGTCCACTTCAAATTCTCTAGTCAGGGACTCTCGAATGGAGTGACACTTTAAATGACCCTAATGAGTGCTCAAGTTTGGGAACTATTGCCCGAGACCGAGTTCCTTAATCCTGTTTCCTCTCCTAGCGTTGCTGGCCTGGCCTGATCACCAATCCAGTGACCATCTAGCAGCATAGACAGCCCTCCAACTGCCCAAACTCTTGCCCTCTGCATCCTCCCTCCCATCTCCAACAACTGAGCTTCCACCAGAGAAACTCTTCCCTTTCATCCCTAGAGAGGGCAGCTGCTCCCTTCCTTCTTTCTCTGTGGTGAGAAATCCGCAAAAGCCTCTGAAAGCTTTTCCTTACTTACTGCTCATCCACTCATTTTTCCATTATTAGTTGAGCTGGGGAGCACAACGATGGCAAGAAGGTGAACAGACCTGTGTGGGGGAGGGGCTACCGGCATCTTCCGCATCTCACCTCCGGGTCTGCCTCCTAGTGAAACTACAGAATAGGTCACATCTCTGCTCCTTTCTATGCAATGGGTGCTGTGGGATGAGCCTTCTGAATGCTGTGAATATGTATGACTCTCACTGGTTAATAATAAAGCTGTTTGGCCTATGGCAAGGCATGACAACGTTAGGTGGGACAATCAAGCTGACGACTCAGATAAAGAAGGGCAGAGTTGAGGGAGAGAGATGCTAGCCAGCTGCCCAAGAAGCAAGATGCAGAAGGAGCAGGAGATGAATATGCCATGCTAATAAAGGTACCGCCGCATGGCAGAGTATAAATAAGGAATACGGGTTAGCTTAAAATGTAAGAACTAGTTAGTAATAAGATTGAGCTATTGGCCAAGCATTTATATATAGTTCATATTAAGCCTCCGTGGGTTTATTTAAGAGCGACTTTGGGACACGAAAACTCTGCCTACAAATGGGCAAAGCTTAAACTGGATGAGCTTTTTTGGAGGCTTCTAGCCATAGTGACTTGGGCTTCCAAAGAAGGGCTGATGGCTGAGGAAGAGGCAGGTAGTGAGCCTAAGTTGTTGTTGGGTGAATATGATGGATGGATGGGTGGGGAAAGAATAGATGGCTGTCCTGAAGACACGGAACCACAGAATAGTCAGTGAGGGGCATTGAGATGGATAGGATATCTTTTTGAGTGGCAGGGAGAGTGGAGAGAGAGAGAGAGAGAGAGAGAGAGAGAGAGAGAGAGAGAGAGAGAGAGAGAGAGAGAGAGGTGTGGTGTGTGTGGTGTGTGTGTATAGTGGTGTGTGTGTGTGTGTGTGTGTGTGTGTGTGTGACTTCAGCAATGGACACTCACCAAGTCCTACACCTCTGATATCCTGGGTCCTGGCTGCCTAGCCTCTCAGGCACAGCAAACTCCAGCAAATAAAGCTTAAAGAGGCCAGCCAGGCCAGAAAACCCTCTGAAGTCCCCCGATTTTATTCCTGTTTGGGCCGGAAGCTTCTGATACAGCCTTCTAGCAGCTGAACACTCAGCTCATGCTTGGCTGGCTGTTCCTCTTCAGGTAATCATGTTCCCCGGACCTTGGGAGGGAGGACCGCTCTTCCAGACTTCTCCTCTGAGGACTCCAGCCCTTACAGATGGACCCACTCTTGCATTGTTCCTGTGTTCCCTCAGCCTGGACTCTGTATCCCTCTGTCCTCACCCACTTAGAAGCTCACCATGCTTTTTTAAAAAATATGTTTTTATTACTAAGAAGTCAAAATAAACAAATGTTTTCCCTTGTTCTCCGAACACCCCAGGCCTACCGGAGAACACTCCCCTCAACCCAATGAGAACACTTTTTATCAGTCTCCTGAGGCTTTTTTTTTTTTCAACCACCATTAAATTTGCATTTTCATTTTAATTTTTGTATTTTCACTTTACTGGAGCTGTTTAAGTAAATATCACACTGTGAAAGTGCTCTTTTCACTTAGCGACACATCTTAGAGGTCTTCCTGTGTCGGCACAGCGATACTTTGTTATGTGTGTCATCTGTTTACACATCTGTGATTATTCTCTCAGCTGTCTGGCACAGCAGGGCAGGGATGCGCTGCCTATTCAGGTAGTTATGTGCTATTTATTTATCAATTTGTTTACTAAGACAGGCTCTTGCTGTGTAGCCCAGGCTGCCCTTGAGCAGTCTCTGTAGTTCATGCTGATCTTAAACTTGAGATCTCTGAGCTCAGCCTCCAAAGAAAGGGGATTAAGGCATGTGCAACCGTGCCTAGCTTGATTGATCTTCTTGGACTAGCTGCCGAAGACTTCCTGTGCTTCACTGTTACAGGGATGCTGCAGAGGGTATTTTTGCACATGCCTTTTTGAAGGATACATACTTTTTGCATTTTCATAGATGCTGGTAATTTTCCTTTTGAATTGCTTGCTCTCTGGTCTCCAAGACCCCAGCACACCCTACCCTTGTCTACAGCCGTTGATATTCGTCTTCACCTTCTAATCCGATAAGCAGGAGGGGGAATCTGATTCTCACCCTAATTTGCATTTCCCTGATTACTTAGGAGACGGAGTATATTTTTATGGCTACTAGCCATTTGTGGATAAATGTTCATTGGGTAAGTTAGGTGCTTGGTAAAAGTATTGATGAGGGGAGAAGAGGAACATGTCTCTGTGCAGATTGTTCCAGGAAGTTCCGTCACTGAGCTAGTTTGTGGGTGCAGCTGGGGTGCAGTCAAGGGGGTTATTGATAATGCGTGGAATAATACAGGGTCAAACACCCAGTAAGAGAGACTACATTGGGCCTCTCACGTTATGCTTTTCCTTCACTATCGTAGAACCCAGCGGGTGTGCACAGAGAGAGACGCCACTCATTTTGGCTTCAGTTTGTTTCAGTTTTCTGCTGCTTCCTAACCAGTCACCCAAGACATAATGGTGAGCACAGTAACAGCTCCCTATTCATTGGTGTGTCTGCAGTTTAGGGACAGTTCAGTGGGGACAATCCAGCTGCTAATGGACAACTCTGTAAGTTGTCTTCCAGGCCTGAGATATTCAGGAAAGAGTGTTTATTTTACATGTTTAGGGAATGGGCTGGGTTGGCTGGAAAAGCTGCGGCCTGGATGAGAACCTCTCTAGTGGCTTCTCCATGTGACTCAGCTCAGGCTTCCTCAGAGCATGGAAGTCTCAGGAAAGGGACTCTTTTTACTTGGCAGCTAGCTCCCTCAAGACACATAGCAGAAATGTATTAGGTCTTGTGTTTGTTTGTTTGTCTGTCTGTTTGTTTGTTTTTCGAGACAGAGTTTCTATGTGTAGTTTTGGTGCCTGTCCTGGATCTTGCTCTGTAGACCAGGCTGGCCTCGAACTCACAGAGATCCTCCTGGCTCTGCCTCCCAAGTGCCGGGATTACAGGCATGCGCCACCACTGCCCGGCTGTATTAGGTCTTCTTAATGCCCGGACTTGGATATCCCAGAAATCCCACAATGCCTCATTTCATTGGTTGAGCTAGTCCCAAGACCAGTAGAGGAGAAGTGGATTCCATTTCTTGGGGGAAGGAGTTGGGAGACATCTTTGCAGAAACCTATGAGGGCTGGAGCCACAGATTAATACTGTGGAAACCTCTCCACAACCATTGGAACAAAAGGAGACTGCATTTTAAGCATATGGGTGTCTTAGATATCTGTATGCCAGGAAATGCAACCTTGGAAAGGTCTAGAATGGGAGTTTGAATCTCACTGGCCTTTCTTGGTCTTCCCAGGCTTCCTCCTTCTCAGCAGGAGCACCTGGGAGTACAGGTCCCTGTATAGGTCTCAGACTTTTCTCTTCTAGAAGGGCCTTGGATGACGTCAGCTACAGCCTTGAATGTCCTCTTCTCTCTCCATGCTGGGGAGAGAGAGGTGGAGGAAGGGAAGGGAAGAGAAGGAGGGAGGGGAGAGGAAAGACAAAGAGAGGGAGGGAGGGAGGGAGAGAGAGAGAGAGAGAGAGAGAGAGAGAGAGAGAGAGAGAGAGAGAGAGAGAGAGAGAGAGCGCTTTGGGCCCCAGAACACTCCAAAAACCTGGAATACCCCCCAATAGGCCCTATCTCTCTTAGAGGTTCTGCTGGCTTCTGGTGGCACGAATTGCTTTTCTAAGAACACAATGAGATCATCCCAGAGAAGCACCTTAGTTATCAAGTTCTCAACCATTCTAAGTTTTTCTGAATCTAAATTTAAACCCTAGATGGGCCCCGGCCTGGACCAGTTTATCCTCTATGGAAAAAAAGAGGCTCAGAGATGTTGAAGGTGTGGTCCAATAGCCTTGCACAGGAAGAGAGCTCAGTCCTGAGCTCAGGTGCCCCACCGGACTCCAGAGCCGGTTTTCTCTCTAGGCTTCCCTGGGGCTCTGCCGGGCTTCAGCTTCTGTCCAGTGCAGTTCTGTAGACGCCTCCTCCTAGAGAAATAGCGTCTTCTGGGAGAAGCAGTGTCATCCTACCTGCATAGCTGTGGTCCCACCTAAGAAGATAATTCAGCTACAACCAAGGGCTTCAGTGACGCCAGTTGACTTTCTGCCTTGGAGCTGAGCTCTAGTTGCAGCATAGGGTGGGAAAGTGGATTTTTTTGAAGCCTGATATGGATCCAAGTAGGCAGGGATACTTGCTTCTGTGCCTCCAAGGTGTGGGATATCTGTCTTGCTGTGGCTCAGATGAGGCCTGTTATATTGACTGGAATATGCTACATGGCCTGGATAGTTACACCCTGGACTGCCTTCCCATTGGACCCCTCCCTGTACAGGTCTCAGACCTTTCTCTTCTAGAAGGGCCTTGGATGACGTCAGCTACAGCCTTGAATGTCCTCTTCACTCGGTTATACCTAAGAATATCCTCATTCTGTAGGGCTTATGTTTCCATGACACCATTTTAGAGGCCAGGCCTGAGGACAGGTTCCACCTCTGGTTGGATCTCTGTCTCCTCCAAACAGTTATCACTGGAATTGTGGAGCCAGGCAGCGAGGTCCAGCAGATCATATGGTGCATCATTTATTCATCCAGCAACTCCTTGTGGAGAGTCTGCTCCGCACAGAGGCTGCTGTAGCACAGGCAGCAGAAGCGTTGAAGCCCACTGCTGTCCTACACAGAAGCTTTGCTGTAGGAGGTAGGCAACAAGCAAGATGAGTAAGTTGAGCACACAGTGAGTCATGTAAAGGCAAGTTGCTGCGGGGTGAAAGGATGCTAGGAAGGGAGATTAGAGTATGAGGATAGGGCAGTGTTTCAGATTAATTTCTGTTGTTGTGATAAAATAACCTGACAAAGAAAGCAACTAAGGGGAGAGAGGGTTTATTTTATTTTAGAATTCCATGCCATCGCTATGGGGATGTCAGTGTCAGGAGCTTGAAGCAGCTAATCACATCACTTCCATAGTCAAGAACAGAGAGAAAGGAGCTCATACATGCTCATTGGCTTGCTTGTGTGTGCCTACCTCAATTTCTTTTTTTTTTTTTTAAAGATTTATTTATTTATCATGTATACAGTGAGTGTTCAGCCTGCAGGCCAGAAGAGGGTGCCAGATCTCATTACATATGGTTGCGAGCCACCATGTGGTTGCTGGGAATTGAACTCAAGACCTCTGGAAGAGCAGTCAGTGCTCTTAACCGCTGAGCCATCTCTCCAGCCCCTACCTCAATTTCTTACACAGTTCTTATACAACTCTTATACAGTTCAGAACCCCTTGCCTAGGGAATGGTGCTGCCCACAGTGGGCTGGATCTTCCCACATGAATTAACTTAATCAAGACAATCCTCCACAGATATGCCTGCCTATGTGTAAACTCATTGTAGACCTCATTAAGACTATTTTCCCAGGTGATTACAGATTGTGTCAGTTTGACAATTAAAGCTAGCTATCACATACAGGATGGTGTGATTTCAGAGGAGAAGAAGACCTTTCCTTGAAGGAAACTTTCAAGCAAAGATCTGTAGAAGGTGAGGTGGGGTGTGAAAATGGGGTTCTCTGGGGAGAAGCCTTCCAGGGAGTGGGTCCCAAGGGGCTAGAGCAGAACTATGTATGATGTGTTTAGGCAGAGAGAGAGGGAGGGGGAAGAAGAGGAGGAGGAGAGAGAAAAGAGAAGAGATGAGAAGAGGAGAGAAAGAAGAGAGGAGAGGAGAGGAGAGGAGAGGAGAGGAGAGGAGAGGAGAGGAGAGGAGAGGAGAGGAGAGGAGAGGACAGTAAAGAAATGAGGCCTTGAGGGCTATTGTAAGAGCATTGGCTTTTATACTGAGACGTGGTTTCTTTTTCTTTTCTCTTTTTTTCTTTTCTTTTTGTTTTTTTGAGACAGGGTTTCTCTGTGTAGTTTTGGTACCTGTCCTGGATCTCACTTTGTGGCCCAGGCTGGCCTCGAACTCACAGAGATTTGCCTGACTCTGCCTCCTGAGTGCTGGGATCAAAGGTGTGCACCACCACCGCTTGGCTGTTACATTACTATCATTAACAAAGAAAACTGTGTGGTAAGCAACCATGAAATGAAGTTACTTTAGAGTAATTTTAGTTCTTTCTGACTACTAAGCACTGTGTCAAGCACTTATAATCCTATAGCCACCTCTTGACTTGGCATATTATCCTCGGGAGAGGGTTCAGACACAGGGAGGTTTAGTAACTTTTACAAGGTCACACAGCTATAAAGTAATTGTGGTGGTTTGAATGAAAAATGAAAACACTCAGGTATGTGAATACTTGGTCCCTAGTCACTAGTGCTGTCTAGTGAGCTTACAGAGCCTTTAGGAGATGGAGACTTAATAGAGGATGTGTATCGCTGGGGGTGGGATTGCGGGGTGGGGTGGTGGTGGGGTGGCGGGGTGGCAGGGTGGCGGGGTGGTGGGGTTTGAGGGTTCATAGCCTCGCTCCGCTTCCTGTTCCCTCTCTTTTTTTCTCTCTGCTTCCTGACTGAAGGCTGGCTTCACGTTCCTGCTACCATGCCTTCCCAGCCATGCTGGACCCCGTTCCTCTGGGACAGTAAACCAAAATAAAGCCTTTCTTCACAAAGTTCCCTTTGGTCATGGTGTTTCATCACAGCAACAGGAAAGTAATCAATAATAATAGACTAGGAATTTGAACCCAGGCAGCCTGAATCCTAAAGGCTGTATTCTGGGCCACCTCTTACACTATCTTGAATTAATGAATAAATAGTCTCAGAATCTTCTCAGCTATGATTCTGTTCCAAGATATGATTTAGTCCAAGATATGACATTGTACAGCACAGGCTAACTTCACTCAGAAGATGAGTGCCATTTATCTAAGTATTTATCCATACACCCACCTATCCATCCACCTTTCACCTATCTATCCAACCACCCATCCATCAACTTTCCTTTCACCCTTCTATTCATTTTTCACATATCTACCTACCCAACCACCTACACATCTCACCAATCATGTATCTAAACATCGCCATCCGTCTACCCACATACCCCCCATCCACTTATCAATACATCTCCCATCCATCTTCCTACACATCCACTTACCCAGCCACCCACTCTTCACTCCCTCTTTCTCATCTCTCAGCAATCCATTCATCCAAGTGCTCAGTCTTCATGGAGGCCTGTCTACCCAACTATACTGAGCAGGGGACCCGGCTGGTATGGGTGGTCCTTTCCATTTCAAGCACATGGCAACAGAAGCCAGAGAGCAGCATCAAATTGCACTGCAGCTCTCCTCTGTCAGGAGTTGCCATGTAGCCCAGGCTGCTCTTGAGCTCTCCATACTCCTGCCTCTGCTTGTGGAGGACTGGAGTTGCAAGGCCAGTGCTATAAGGCCTGGCAGGGCTGTTTGTGTCGGAACAACTGAAGCCAGTAGCTACAATTACAGCATTGACCTTATCATTGGCTCATCCGTGTGTCCCATATTCAAATTTCACCAGTGGTCCCAAGAGTTCATTTTTTTTTTTTGTCAGCTTTTTTCTTGTCTGTGATGGGATCCAAGACTGTATTTGCATTTAGTGGTCATGCCGTTTTAATCAAGGCTGTTATTACTTAGCATTCTCTAATCTCTCATGACCAGTGCTTTTTCACAGCCCCGAGCATTACTCTGGAGAAAGTACCACCATTTGGAGCAGTCTGGTACTTCCTTGTGGCTGGAATGGGCAAGAATATTACAAGGCCAATAATGCACTCTTGAGGTCAAGGACTTTAGGAAATGGAGGGGGCTCCCACAACAGGATTTGGGGGCTGCTGGTCAATGCTGGATCTACTCCATACTTGTGTACTCATTCATCTATCCAAGATGTATTTGTTGGCTGGCGGTATACTCAGTGGTCAAACACTCACCTACCATGGAAGACATCCTAAGTTCAATCCTAGGACTGCAAAAAATAAATGCATCTATTTATGAATCACACAGTATTCTGAATTCTGGAACATGTCCATGATCTGTGATGAAATCGACACTCCCTCTTTCCCTGGACCCTCAGAGGCCTGGCCTTGTTTGGCAGTGGGGTCTTTGTGATTCGAGGCATGGATATCAATTGCATTATTCAGGTAGATGATGTAAGAGACAGAATATGACAGACACATGAGGGAAGGTCATGATGTCTGCAAGCTGGTAGGACATAGGGAAGTATCATTTCAAAATAGACTGAAAGTGATTGCCAGCTGAAATCACTTCCGTGTGGATCTCCAGAAATGGCCACCAGTCTATCTTTCCCATATGCAACAAGCCATATGATTCTTCAGGGAAGATTGCCTTTACATACCAATGCCAAAAAAGCCTTGATCACCAGAGCCTGGGAAACATGGCTGCCACAAACCCCAATGACAGAGTCTGACACGGGCCTTACCCTTTATCGGCTTCTACAACTCTCACCACGCCTCAGAAACATCTCCAGGATCCCTGATCTGAGAAGAGATGGCCACCCTTCCTGCCATTCCTTCCCATGTTTGCTGTTCCCTTTCTAGTCCATGTGAGTAACACCTGTGAGCCATCACATTTTAGAGTCCGCTGGTAGGGTGAGAAGCCCCATGTACGGGTCAAATTTATTAAACTATCCTTCCATTCTATGGCTACTAAGCCTTTATACTAATTTGGATCCCAGACCCAGCCAAAGAGCCCACACAAGCTGTTGGGGCCACAGGAGGCAGGAGGGAGCAGGGCCCTGCAGATACTTTGACTCTGTAGTCTGCCCAGTCGACCTTCTGTGGTATTAAGCCATCCAGTTTGGTTTGTTCCTAGGACTCTCTACCCAGAAGCTCAGTTCTGACCTGATGATGGGGCCAGGGCCCTCTCTCATCAACTCCATAGCCTTCGGCAAATCTCTGAATCCCACCAATGTTTCTTTGCTGTTCCATGCTGTCAAGGTAACTGGCATCTTGCCTAACTCAAGGGCGTTAGCAGACAAAATGAAGTGCTTGGTACTTAGTGCATCATGATTGACAGCTGTGACTGCTCCAGCCTACCCTTATCTGCTAACAAGATGGATCATCCTTCCCAGACAGGTAGCTGAGGTTAACTCTATCTGATCAGGCCCCAGATCCCTGGGGACATGAGATTCTAGAAATGTCTATCTCTGCAAGCACACAAGCAGGGGATAAACATACCTCTGTAGCATCCTATCTCAGTAGGCTGGAACCAATGCCAGTCTATTTTGTCCTGCTGGTCTGGGGATCCTAGTGGCCTTGCTTGCCTGGGCCCTCACTGTCACCATGAATCTAGTGTAATAAGTGGTTGGCTTCAGCTACTGGGTCGGGAGGTCACAGCCTCCGGAGGTGGAGAGGGCTGACTGGCCTCTGTTCTGTCCCTGGAGCCTTTGTGTTGGCTGTGTCCTTGCCTTGAGGCAACACACACACACACACACACACACACACACACACACACAATTTTGACTGCATATTTTTATACCTCCTCCAGGACACTCTAGGGCATTTAGAATTGTTGACAAGGTGCAACCTGTGGCATCACGAGTCCTTACTATCCAGAGAGTAGGCAGGTGAGACCAGGATGCTACACGTGCCCTTCTAGGCCCCAAGATATCCCCTGGCTCCTTTAACACATAAGGTGGTGGTGGTGGTGTACTGGTCATGGGTAGGCCTGGAGCAGAGGGGACTTGCCATCCAAAGCCTCTCATAGGACTTACCAAAAGGGCTCCTAAGAAAAATATCACCAAAGGACAGTCAGTGTGAGTCTTTGATTACAGTTTTCCTGGCTGCCTGGAAGCAGGGCTCGGCTGGAATCTGAGGATATTTTTAGGTTGTATAATGCAGCTCTACCTTGAATTTGCATAGCCATTTTTTCCCTTCCCTTTGAAGCCTTGTCATATCAACTCGTTCAATGCCAGTACATTTTGTTGCAATGCAAATCTGCCAAAGACATTTTCCAATTTCCCAAATGGTAAACTGAGGCTCTGGGAGGCAAATCAGCAGGTCAGAAAGGCTTGAGAGACAGAGAGGTGTCCCAGGAGGGAGTACCCTCCCTGCAGCTTGTCTCAGCCATGGATGAGGGCTGGGGCCTACCTCTTGGCTAATCTCATCTGCCTCCACTGCATGGATAAGCTGAAGCTGGGCTCTGAGAGGGGCAGGGAGCCTCAGTACCCAGAGGATGCCAAGGCAGGGCTGTGCCACGTTAGCATAACCACAGCTTCCACAGTTTCCTCTGCCAGGTTCTGGCAGCTCCCCCAGCTTGTAGCTTGAGTCATGTAAATTGTTAGATTTGGTTTTAATTTATTTGCTGATGAATATCCCTCTCCGGAGGCCGGAGGTGGGAAAGCAAGTCTCTTTTTAATTATTCGGGGTATTATTCCTAAAGCCCTTTGAGCTGAGGCTGGGAACAGGATGGTTCTGCCTTTCCAGTGGGTGCCCAGATTCCAACACCGTCACATGCCCGCTAAAACACCCAAGGCCCAGGCCGAGCCCAGCGGCTCCTTCCCACTCTTCTCCTTCTCTTTGTACTTGCTCCTCTTGCCTCAGAGGAAAGAGCTGGTAGGCCCCTCTGCCTGCAGGCCTTGGGTGGGTGGTTAGAGGGGGTGAAAAGGCCTGATAGCCTGTTACTCACCGAGGAGCAGTGCCCCTGGGGGAACAGCTTTCTAGTCACCCTACCCCACCCCATCCACTGGATATCATGACCATGTCATCCCTCCGAGTAAATGTCTCCATTGGCTCCATGTAAGTAAGATGGTGGGCCTTGCAGGGACACCCAGAGCTGTGCATGAACACACCCTGCTGTCCTTCTCCTCCTTCATTCTGACCCCAGGCGTTCATTGGCCAGACGCTATTTCACCTCAGGGCCTTTGCCCTGTCCATTCTCCCAAAGATACTTCACTAGATACTTCCTTGGCTCACTTTCCCCTCTCCTTCTTCAAAAGTCACTTCACAGAGACACTCTCCAACCATACAGAGCACTCCCCACACCCACAGCCTTCTACTCCTCCTGTACATTGTTCTTCTGGAAGGAGAGCTGCTTTGCTAGGAGAGTCCTGGCCTTCTTGTTCCAGGTCTGGACAGTCCACAGCCAGCAGGTGACTGACACAGGCTGTGGAGGCCTAGAGATATGTCCTTTGCTGTGGCGTGGCTCTTGTGACTCAGAGGAAATTGGTATTCTAATTATGATTAATGAGATCATGCCTTGACAGCACCGACTCCATCTTGAGCTTCTAAGAGATGCTCTAACTGAGCCAAATGGCTGGCCGATCATCACCCTGACAACTGGCTGACAGCCACATTGACAACTGAGCATCAGTATGTCAATGACACCGTTGGTACCTGGGCCTTTCCTCCAAAAATGGACATCCAAGAGCTCAGATCATACTTTCTGTGACTACAAACAAAAACACCTTCAGACTGAGTGCCCACTGTGACCTTTGTCTACATCCCTGGCACTGTGGCAGCACTGAGACCCACATGAGTGTCACCTTGAAGGGTGGTCTCGTGGGCCAGTTTGGCAGTCTCCTCTGTGGGCACACACTGTTCACTTCCTTAGCAGGGCTCTGTTCTCAGCCTGTCTTTGCTGGTATTTTCATCTATTCCTCCTGTTCGGTATTTGCTTCTTCTGGTTTTGTGTGCGGTACAATAAGCCACTTCACTTCAGTCTTTGCCTGGCCTGGCTCTCATTCAATTAAAGGATAAGAGGAGCTTATCTTTTCTCCTGGAGAAAACCATCCTTAAGGTGAAACTGGTACCAGCTTGGGGACCAGGCCACCCTAGCTGATGCCATGTGACAGATGGCTTCGAGGCAGGATGTGCGTTTGTACCCAATGCCCAGAGCTCCGGAGACTAGGCTGAAGATGTCCCCCTCCCCTACCCCTCAGCTCCCTTGCCTGTTCTAGGGGCCACTCCATGAACTTTTCCCACGTCCTCCACATCCCTCATTCTACCCTCTGCCTTATTGTTTCCAACTTAGGACCTTTCGATGATTTCTTTGTTCGTTGTTGTTGTTGTTATTTGTTTGTTTGTGTCTGTTTCTTCCAACATAGGAGTTGAACCTGTTTTGCCCCTGATGCTCAATGCCTGCAAACAGTGGGTCTTCTATAGGTAACATTTGTTTTGTGACTCACCATTCACTCTTCGTGGAGCAAGCACTGTGAATTTTGTGGAAAGCTCTAGTTGGGTTCCAGTGTGGACAGGAGAGAGATAGGTTAGAAGGCTGGTGGGAACCAGCATCAGGAGAAGAGGTGGGGCGGGGGGCGGGGGGTGGGGGTGGGGCGGGGGGGGGGGGCGCCCGGGCTGAGGGGCAGCTAAGAGAGCAGGGGCCTCAGGTGGACGATGTGTGGAACATTCCTGAAGCTACAGTACCAGCCCACCATCCTGGGAAGACAGGTGAGAGAGGTTCTGCGGGGCATGAGTAGGTGGCCCATGTGCTCTGTGTCCAGGACAGAGAGGCCAGCAAGGTGGATCCCAGGGTCTGTTCGTCTCCATTAGCAGAAGGACAGACTGACATGAACCCTGGCTCTGCCTCATGGAAACCAGCATGGAGCCTCAAGTCTGCATCTCTTGCGGTGAACAGAGGAGAGCTCCCCTGGGGCTGGGGTTTATACAAGACAGACTTTTTCCAGGAAGTGTGCAGCCCAGCACAGGGCTTCATTCCTGGGGCAGTCAGAGCCATTCTGTGGCAAATTCTCCATGCTGCAAACGCACAGGACAATCTTCAGAAAGATCACCTCCATGCTGTTGGTTGATTCCTACTGCTGAGCTCTGACAGGCCCAGGAATGAAGCCACCTGCCCTACCAAGAGCCCTGGGTCAGGCCATACACTTCCCAGAAGAAGCTTGTGCCATATACACCCCTGCTCTTGGGGGAGCTCTCCTCCGCTCACTCCTGAAGACATGGACTTGAGGATCCGTGCTGATTTTCATGAGGCAGAACCAAAGTTCCTGTCAGCGAGTCCCTCTGTTGATGAAGATGTGCAGACCCTGGAATCCACCTTGTTGGCCTCTCTGCCCTGGGCACAGAACACACGGGACACTTAAGTCCACCATCTATCTATCTATCCATTTATCTCACTTGTCAGCCAGACACAGGTAGAACAGAAACCCAGGATACCCCTTGTTTACCATGGGGCCTAAGGCAGGCTTTAAGTTCTCTGTGATGCAGTTCATGCATGTGCAAAATGAGGGTGTGATAGCTAATCTTGGTTGTCAATTTTACTACACCTGGAATCAACTGAAACCCAGGCAACTGGGCATGGCGGTGAGGTGTTTTCTTTATTGGATCTTTCGAGGTGGGAAGACTCATCCTAAATCTGGCCCACACCTTCTGGTGGTAGCTCTCATCAAGAACATGGGAGAAGGGAACATTTGTTTTTTTGCCTGCTTACTCTTATTTACTCTTACTGGAATGTTTATCTAGCCTCCCGCTGAGGGATTCCTTCACTGGTATTAGAACCTTCATCTTTGGGATTCCAATGTAGGCTGAAGACTAGTTAAGCTATCCACCCTCATGATCAGTAACAACTATTGCATTCCTAGTCTTTCCACTGGGAGAGGGTTGGTTATCATTGGACTAGCCAGATCACAGTCTGTAAGCCACTCTAATAAATCCTCAGCTGGGCGTGGTGGCACATGCCTTTAAACCCAGCACTTGGGAGGCAGAAGTAGGTAGATCTCTCAGTTCAAGGCCAGCCTGGTCTATAGAGGGAGTCCCAGGACTACACAGAAAAACCCTGTTTCACAAAATGAAAATAAATAAAAAAATTTCTCATACATACATATATATGGTGGTTTGAAAGAGAATGGCCCCATAGGCTCATATATTTGAATGTGTGGTGACCAGGTAGTAGAACAGTTAGTTTGAAAGGTTTAGAAGGATTGGGAGATGTGTCTTTGTTGGAGTGGGTGTGGTCTTGTTGGAGGAAGTGCGTCACTGAGGGTGGGTGGACTTTGAGATCCCAAAGGCACATGCCAGACCTGGTGTTTCTTTCTGCCTGCTGCCTTTGGATCAGGATGAAAGTTCTCGGCCACTGTTCCAGTGCCGTGTGTGCAGTCATGCTCCCTGCCATGATGGTCATGAACTACCCTTTGAAACTGTAGGCAAGGCTCCCATTCAATGCTTTCCTTTTTAAGTGTTGCCTTGGTCATAGTGCATCTTCGCAACAGTGACTAAGACATCTATAATCATTCTGTCAGTTCTTTTCCCCTAGAGGACCCCGACTAATACAGGGAGTTATTTCAAATACTCTGCAATTATTTACTGCAGACCTAGTGTGTGCCAGGTCCTGTATTTGACTGTGGGGAGTACAACCTCACACAGTGATGATGTCGACATTCATAGAGGCCAAGCACAAGCCTTCGAAGCAGCTAATCCCTGCCCCATGCTTGTTTTCTGAAGTGCATGGCTTTGGGGAGAGGTGGTGAGCTCACAAAGGGACCTCATGGCTTCTCTTTTGCAAACCTGTCCCTTGAAACAGGAAAGCTATCAACACGAGAGGGATAGATACAGAGAATTTAGTATGGTTGTTTGTAGGAAAATAGTGCAACTGGACATAATAATATGAAGTGAATTATACCAGTCTCAGAAAGACAAAATATCATATGTCTTTGCTCATACGCTATGCTAGTGAGGTTTTCTTAACTTGATACAAACTAGAGTTCCTCAGAAAAGGAAACCTCATTTGAGGAATTGCCTTCATGAGATTGGCCAGTGAGTGTATTGTGGAACATTGTCTTGATTGTTGATTGATGTTGGGGATGGGGAGCAGCCCACCATGGGCAGTCCCATCCCTAGGCAGGTGGACCTGGCTGGTATAAGAAGGGTAGCTGAACATGAGCCTGAAAGCAGCTTTCCCCCAAGTTCCTGCCTCTGTTCCCGCCTGAATCCCTGTTCTGACTTTCCTCAATGACTGACTGTGATCAGGATGCACAGGTCAAATGAAGCCTTTTCCTTCACCCAAGTTACTTTTGTTTGGGATGTTTACCATAGCAACAGAAATGCAACTAAACCATATTTGGTGTCTAGATTTTATATCAGAATATAAAATTATGTATGAGACTGTTTAGGAGAACGAGGGAACGAACAAGAGGGGAGGGCGAAGACTGGGGAATATGCTCAGTATGTATTATGTTTGTGTGAGAACGCTTTATATAACATAGTAAAAACGTACAGCGAGTCTACACAGTGACAGAAAACAGGGAGCTTTAGAGTCAAGTAAAGAAGCGGAGACCCAGCTCCAAAAGGAGTCAGGAGAAGCAAAATGAAGCCACCAGGAAGTACAGGAAAAACACGTCATAAAGGAGGTGGCATCCTGCCCCCTCCCGTGGCTTGTTTCTCACGAAGCCCAGATTCTTTCTTTTCTAGATACCTGCATGTTTTCTTTCCTTGGTAGAGCTTGGGAGACTAAGGTCAAAATGTACCCAGGTTCAGCTTGCCACTGTGCTGAAGCCCTGGGTTCCTGGCCTTCACAGCTTTTGCATTATTTCCAGGTCATGGTCCGTGCCCCAGATGCCTGCAGCTGTTCTTCCCACCCAGAGCCTTGAAATGAAAGTCAAGACACACCCTTGGGCACAGAAGAGCAGCTTGAGCCAACAGCTTGGAATGGGAGAAGGAAACTGTAAACGTCTTTCTTTACTGCACATCCAAGCTGGTGTGTAGATCCACCTCAGAACTTCTCAGCTGAGGAAGTCGGGTTCTAGAACCCAGACTTCCTGGCTGCTGGCCAACCCTCACTACACCTGTGCTGGGCTCTGCTTTTCCTGCATGCTCCTGGAACAGATGAGTATAGGGCTCTGTCTGTGATTCCTTCCTCCCAAAGACATTTGGAGTCCCAGCACACCTGCCCTTCCTTCCATGGGTCTGTGTGGGGTTCAATGTCAGGGGGCTGGGCTCTCTCACATTCTCCAGAAGTGCTTTCTCTGCCCTTGTTGCTTGACTGATCTGTGGTTTTGGAGGAAAGCCATGCCTTCTGACATCTGAACAGACACAGCAGTTCTCCGGGTGAGTCTGAACACTGCTGTGCTGCCAGTGTTCCGCCGCTCACACCTCTCTCTGATCCCAAAGTTACTGCAAATTAGAAGGCACGACTTTCTTTCCAGCACACAGGGAAGTCAGCTGCCAGTCTAACAACAGTGGGGGGAATAGAGTTCCCACTAAATTACAGGAGGGGATGGCTCTGTTTGCAGTACTTGCAGCCGATGCTGCATCTCAGTGAGCTGATATCGCAGCAGGGGCCGCCACAAGTTTTTCCAGGTGGTGTTCACCGAGGAAGCCCGCACCAGTCCTGGGCACTGCACATACCTGTTGTCTGCCGCCCCAAGCTCGGACCCCAGCCGCCCCAGCACCCTCCCATTAGGGTGTCCGGCAGAAGGTGCCTTACCTTTCTTGGCTTCTGGCTCTTGCCTACCCACCCTCTAGGAGACATGAGGGTCCCACCTAGCAGGTTAGTCTCCACTTCACCCAACTCGGATTCTCTAGTCCCTCTGCACTGTGCCCAGTCTCCGCTGACAGCCCTGGAAGCTCAGGAGTCAGTGTACAGTGGTCCTCCCCACCCCTCCTGCCTTTGACCACAGTCTCCTGACAGGGCTGCCGACCCCTTTCGAGGCCTTCTGGCCCCTTTCCAGGCCTTCAACACCCCACTTAGCCGATGGCACTTGATCCCGACTCCCACCAGCCACTAGGACTCTCCTAGATTCCTGTAGTGGATGGGTTCCTTTTCCTCTTTCTGGGGGCAGCCCATCACTACACCATTACACCCCTTGTCCCAACACAGGGATCCTGGACTTCAGATCACAGAAAGGCCCAGAAGTGATCTGTTGGGCCAGTGCCCACTTAGTGCTGGACTGCAGGAGGCCCCATTTCATCCAGACAGGAAGTGGCTCATCTTCTGACTGCATACCTCGTGGTTATATGTGTGTGTGCATGGTGGAGGGGGAGTCCTCCTTCAGACACAGTCTTCCCCAGCCTCCTTAGGCAGCCTGACTACTGAAGGTTTCATTTGGTACTGTCTTTCCTTGCACCTACCCCTCACTAACCTACCCAGAAATGATACTTAGCTTAGGGCCTTGTGTCCCTTAAGAAACTTGAGCCTTGGTCAGGGGGTGGTTGCGGATGAGAAAGCTGCCAGCAGGTGGTTTGGCCTTAACAGCCACCTAGGGAAGGGTTCTGGGTGCACCTTTCCCCCTTGCCCTTTGCTCAAACTCTGCAGGGGCACATGTGATCTGAGCTCCTGGGATCCTGCACTTCCCCCCTAAGTAGGAGCTTGGTCCCTGTGTGCTGGTTAGTGTTTATCAACTTGACAAAAGCCAGAGTCACTGGAGAAGAAGGAACCTCAATCCCTATCAGACTGACCTATAAGTAAACCTATAGAGCATTTTCTTGACTAATGATGGATGTGGGAGGGCTCTGCCCACTCTGCATGGTACCATCCCTGGGCAGGTGGTCCTGAGTGGTACAAGAAAGCAGGCTGAGTAAGCCATGGGGAGCAAGCCAGTAAGCAGCACTCCTCCATGGCCTCAGCTTCAGTTCTGGCCTCCAGGTTCCTGCTTTGAGTTCCTGCCCTGACTTCCCCTCATGATGGACTATAAACTGTAAACTGAAATAAACCCTTTCCTCCCCAAGTTGCTTTTGGTCATGGTGCCTTATCGCAACAATAGAAAGCAAACTAAGACACCCCGGGAGCAGACAGAGTTCAGTTCCTTACCTGGTGCTGCCCAGCACCACCAGGTACCTGGGAAGGGGCTACCGTCCCCCTTCCTCACTCCTGTTGTCCCCAGAAGACTCTGAGAGCACATTTCTTGCTGGTCTGTTCTCCAAAGGTTATATCTGGAGAACTCAGTGAGCCATGGGCATCTGTATTCTCTAAAATGTACCAGTTTGCTCAGTGTTAGCAAACATGTTCACTGGACTCCCAGATTCTGCTGCCTGGATTGCACTTCGTAATTCCAGAATGCTTCCTCTTCCCTTCTGTTTCCAGCAGACTGGATGCGGAAGAGGGGCCTAGCTCCCTATCTTACATGCTGTGTACACTCTCCAAGAGGCCAGTGGCTACGGGATGGCTGTCAGCAATAAGTGAAAACACTGAGATCGGGGCCCCAAACCTTCTACTTGGTGTTGCCCACCTCAAGATACTCCACCCACCAGCCACTCTCGCTCCCAACCCTGTTGGCCTTGCCCCAACACATGCCTCAGCTTCCTCTCTCACCTCCTCCAGGCACTGGAGATGCAAAATCTGGGAACCACACAGACAAGAAGTTATGCTTTCAGAGACCTTGCCTGTAGAGGGGGTCTTTTGACATTTTTTTTTCTGAGAGTACAGGAAACAAACAAACAAAAAAACCCCAAAAAACCCAGGATGTCAAAAAGTTGCCTGAACAAACATCTCTCCTAAGAACGCCTGAGTTCTGCTGATGCGCTGCCCTGCCCTGCCCTCTTGTGGCCATATGGAATCATTGCTGCCTCACATTGCCGTAGCTCTAAAGCAGGGCCAGGGATGAAACTTGATCTGTCCTTGACCCTGGGGGGAGGACTCCCTTGTTACTGCCCTCTGACTTAAGGCTCAGGGTCACCTCACAATCACAATGGAAACATTTAGGAAAGCGCTGGTTTTAAGGACAGTGAAGACTGCTCTTCCCCAGGCTGTGGCTGCTGGCCTGGCTTTTCTCATCACTTGCTCTTTCTGTTCAGTGCTCAGAAGTGGAGAACGGGTGAAAGAGAGAAAGAAAAGCACTGTGTGGTAAGGCCACTCGGAAGAAGGTTGTCCTGGCTATGTTTTTATTTTTGTTTAATTAATTAATTAATTAATTTGTTGTTTTTGTCAACTTGACTCAAACTAGAGTCATTTGAAAAGAGGGAACCTTAACTGAGAAAATGCCTTTACCAGATTGGCCCATGGGCAAACCTATAGGGCATTTCCTTGACTAATGATTTATGTGGAAGAGTCCAGCCCACTGTGGGCGGTGCCACTCGTATGAAGGTGGTACAGGATGATATATGAAAGCAGGCTGAGTGTGCCAGTAAACAATGTTCCTCCACGGCTTCTGCCCATTTCCTGCCTCCAGGTTTCTGCCCTACCCAGGCAGAAACTGGTACTAGGCACGGGGTACTGTGACAAACCTGACCATGTGTTTCAGGGAAGATTGTGGTCTCATTTGAACTTTGGGCTGGAAGACCATTCAGCGCTTGGAGATCGGTGGGCTGTTAGCTCTGTGGGCTGTTGTTCTCTAGGATCTTGGAAGATAAGAATGTTGAGAGCAGTGCAGATGATGAAGGCCTGGCTTGTGACATTCAGAGGGAAGTCAAGATCTACTTTTGTTTTTATGTGATGTTTTGGGTTCAGATCTGCGGTTCCAGTCAGCCAGGGCTGAAACATTGGCTGTGGTTAATAACAGACCAGAATGACTAAAGGGAAAGCTTTGCTTTGCTGGTACAATCGACACTGGCTCTCTGGAGCTGAGAAGTTAGCAGGGGTTAGGAGGAGACAAGCATTATGAGATATTTTCCTAGGGTTAGTACACAGAAGCTGTGGTCCAGAGGGGGTTGAGGCTGCATCTCATGCTGGTAGCTGAACTTGATAATATGTAGGAGCCACTCAGGTGTTATTGGTTTTGAAGGCATGAAGGGGTCATGGAGTGAACCTGAGGTTTGGCACCATAATAGGCCAGTAGAGGCCATTGATGAATATGCAGACTCAGTTGAAGTAGAAGTCCTAGAATTGAAGGTGTCATGGAGGGAAGCTGAGGTTTGGCAACATGTGGCAGGGCTAGAGTCTCCAAAGAGAGCCCAGGAGAGGCTATTAATGATGGTATAGCCCATCTGTATTAGAGAACCCAGTATTTTAGAGATGCTAGTATGTGGGATAACCACTAAGGACAGCAGGAGCTGTAGAATGGAGCCAGCCTGAATCTGAGAGACAGGGTGCTGTGGAATAATCCTCTTGTACACTATAAAGATTTGTCACTCAAATTGGTCTAATAAAACACTGATTGGCCAGTAGCCAGGCAGGAAGTATAGGTAGGGTGACCAAATTAAGGGTGATGGGATGCAGAAGGGTGGAGTCAGGAGTCAGCAGCCAAACGCATAGGAAGCAGGAGATGAATGTGCCATGTTAGTAAAGGTACCGCCAGGTGGCAGAGCATAAATAAGGAACATGGGTTAACTTAATATGTAAGAGCTAGTTAGTAACAAGCCTGAGCTATTGGCTGAGTACTTATAATTAATATAAGCCTCTGTGTGGTAATTTGGAAGCAGCTACTGAAACAAGGAAACTTCCACTTTCAACAAGGTGCATGTGCTGCAGATGGCAAGACTAGAGAAGTACTTCTGCCAAGGCCCTTTGGAATCCAGAGGGTCATGAGTAGGTCCCGTACATCAAGCACTGAACTTTTTGTACTGTTAAATTTTGGTTTTGCTTTGCTCAGAATGTAGCTATGCCCTGGTTCTTCCCTCTTTGAGTAGAAAAGCATTTAACTTTGTTTTATTTTACAGGATGCCACAGTTTAGAGACTTTGGATATTTTAAAGAAATTGAACTTTTAAGGTAGCTGAATTTTTAAAGAATGTGGGACTTTTAAGACTTGGAATGTTTTATACTGTTATGTTAATATTAATATGAGATCCTGGGGATGAACAAGAAAGAACAGGTTATGGTTTAATAGTAATGTGTTTGTGTGTCAGGTTATCAAGGGGAAATCATTCTGGTTAGGTTTTTCTTTTCTTTTCTTTTTCTTTTTTTGTCAATTGGACACAAGCTAGAGTCATATAAGAAGAGGGAACCTCAATTGAGAAAACCCTTCCACCAGGTTGGCCCATGGACAAGTCAGTAGAGCATTTTATTAATTAATGACTGATGTGGAAGGGCCCAGAGCACTGTGGGTGATACCACTCCAGGGAAGGTGGTACCGGATGATATAAGAAAGCAGGCTGAGCAATCTAATAAGCATCACGCCTCCACAGCTTTTGCTTCCATTCCTACCTCTAGGCTTCTGTCCTGCTGTGTTCTTGCTGACTTCTCTCTGTGATAGATGACTACCTGAAAATGTCCACTAAATAAACCTGTCCTCCCCAAATTGCTTTGGGTTATGATATTTGATCACAACAATAGAAACCCAAACTGTAACAGAGGCTGGTTGGTCCAGAGACCCCCACGTCATAGCTGCAGGCCACAGAATAGCAGTCGGCCTATGGAGGGCCTCATGTGATTGCCAGGCTGGAACCTTCTCCTCTGGGCCAACATTTCAGGCAAGGCAGGAATAAGGCTGCATGTGCATTGGGAAGCTGCTCTTCAGGGTTGATTGGGCTTGGCACCATGGGAGCTGACACCTTGTGGAGGGGCCCTGCTCCATTCACAGAGCTACTAAGGCCTTCATATGTGCCAGAGTAGGGTGAGAAAGGCTATCACTTCCCTTTGTAGAGGGCAACTGGTCCCACTGCTGGGAGCAGCTCTAATGGAGCCAGTGAGTAAGTAGGCTGTGGAGGACTTACTACCTAGTGGACATTCCCCAAGAGATATGTCTCTAGGCCTTTTCAGAAATCACAACTTGTGATCAGCCCAACTTCTGCCCTGGCTGGACTCAGCTGGTCACTCCTGAAGCTCTGTTATCTCCAGGATCAGGCCTCTCCATGGCTCTGCTGTGGCTGATCAAACCATCAGATGTAGCAAAGTCCCTTCCTTACACCTATATGTAGTCACCCAGCTCTGAAAGGTACCTTCTGGATATGAGATCTGAGGTCCTCGTCTTCCTTTTCTCCCACAGAAGGGCCAGGGTGCCCAGAAGCAATCCACACTCCAGCCAGCACATTGCATACATTGTGTCTCTTTCCTGAACCTGGGCATGGTGGCCAGACTGTGTTTGGCACCTGCGAGTCTATTGAAGCTACTTACAAAAGTCCTCCTGAATACTCAGTACTTAAGAGCTGCTTCTGGCCATGGTGAGGGAAGCTGGTAGGCATGGCCAGCTCCCGTAGTAGCTAATGCCACCTGCAGGCCCCGCACTGGCCCTGGCTCCAGTTGCCTCAGTGGAATGGGCTTGGTGCTGCTCATCCCACCACCTGCCTCCCCCCTGCTCTCCTTCCTGTGCCTGCATTTGCGTTCACAGCATCCGCTCCCAGATAAATGTCTGGCTGCCAAATTCTCATCTGTTGTTGGGAAAGGCTGTCCCAAGACAGAATCCAGAGAAAGCACTTTATTTTAATGAGCTTTACTTGGAAGAAAAGGAACAAGGGGAAAGGATGTTGGGGCTGAAAATAGAGACCCTTGGGTTTTTTCCTTGTGACCTTGTGACCAGGTAATAGATAGAAGCGGCGTGATCAGTGTTAGGAAGGCATGGAGCAACACTGTATGAATGCCAGCTCTAACTTCCCCAGGGAAGGCTCTTCTCTGCCAGTGGCCTCAGGCACTGGGGCTCTTGCGGGCAACTACAAAGCAGAGACCCTCACATAAGGCCTCTGAGTATTTGAGGGGGGTGCAGTTGCATTTCAGCACCTGGCAACCTGCATCTTGAACAGCCTTCTCGACCGTCTCCCTCTCCAGGTAAACCCCAGGGAACTTCTTGGGGCCTACCATGTAGCTCTGGAACCCCAGAGTAACCATGGTAACCAGGTGGCCCCCTGGCTTCAGCAGGTCAGCCAGTCGGCGCAGGGCTGCCCGGTAGGTATCCACGTCAAGACAGGCGCACTCCATGGCCAGAAAGGTCAGCACACAGTCAGCCAGCGGCACTTGAGCTGACCCCAGTGGGGGTGTCTTGGTCACATCACACCTCAGTACACGAGTGACTGTCCTTCGGAGCTTGGCCTCCTTCTCCTGCCACTTGCTTCTGTTGGAGGATCAGAGGGGTGCTGTGGTGACTGCAGCTGACAACATGATTGCGATGGACCAAAATCATAAATGATAAAAGCTCGTAGTTATGAAAAATAGTTATTGTGGTTGTTGCGATTTTCTCTGGCCCCACAACCGTCCCACTATTTAATCTGACCAGCAACATGCTACACAGATGGAAACTGAGGCACAAAGCTGCTCACAGCCACCAGCGATATTGGATTTGGTGTTTGAGTTCATTCTCGTTTTCCACTATCCCTTCCTTCCTTTTATTTATTTATTTTTTAAGACAGGGTTTCTCTGTGTAGCTTTGGTGCCTGTCCTGGATCTCGCTCTGTAGCCCAGGCTGGCCTCGAACTCACAGAGATCCGCCTGGCTCAGCCTCCCAAGTGCTGGGATTAAAGGCGTGTGCCACCACCACCCATCTTCTCCCTTCCTTCTCTACACTCATTCAGTCTTTTTGGTGTATCTCATTATTATTACCTTGTTTGTACTTACGAGTGTCGGTGCATATGTGTGTGAAAATGTGCATGCCAATGTTTGTGTATGTGTGTGGAAGCCAGAGTACAACCTCAGGTGTCATCCCTCGGGGCTGTCTACTTTTTCTTCTTTTGTTGACACAAAAGAAAGATCTCATTGGGCAAGTAGCCTGGCTGGCTGCCCAACAAGCCCCATGGATCTCCTATTTTAGCCTGCTTAGTGCTAAGATCATAAGCACAAGCTACCACCTCTTGCTTCAAAACAAACAAAAAACACAAAATGTGGGTTCTGGGAATTGAACTAAGATCTTCATGCTTGCAAGATAAGCACTGTATGACTGAGTTATCTCCCCATTCTCTTTATTAGTTTTTTAAGCTTAAAAAAAAAAAACAAAAACAAAAAACAAAAAAACTTGCTCTTTTTTGGAAACAGGGTCTCTCTGTGTAGTCCAGACTTGCCTAGAACTCACTCTGTAGCTCAGGCTGGCTTCAAACTCACGAGTCTCCTGTCTCAGCCTCTTGAGAGCTGGCCCCTCAAAGAACAAAAGGGTTAAACAAAACAAAAGAAAAACAAAAAACAAACAAACAAAAAAACAACCCAACTACATGCCTCCTCTCTTCTGGCCATCCAGTGATCCCATCCCACCCCTCACCGGGTTCCTAGCCCAGCCTTGCAGTAACCTTGAAGTTCCCAGTCATACCCTGTGGCCGTGGCCACGCCACAGAGGCAGCTCCAGCCACAGCGCTCCAGATGCACCCTGCTGTCTAAATGTTCTCCTCTACCTCCTTCCTGCATCTGTGGCCATGAATCTTGGGGTCACCCTTGGCTCCTCTTCACATCTAAACTACTAGTCAGTGGCTAACCAGCCCCATAGAGTTGCTACAGGCTCCAGTATCCTCGACGCCCCTCCATGATTCTCTAGTTATTGTCACTGCTAGGGGTAACACTGCCACCTGCTGCTCTGACTGGGTTTGACACTCTCCTCAGCTTGGTGTACGGAATAGTTCTTTCAAAGATGTAGGTCCTGAACTGGTGGGATGTCTCAGTCGGTAAAGGAGCTTACTGCCAAACCTCATAATCTGTAGGACCCACATGTTGAGGAGAGAGAACCAACTCCCACAGGTTGTCTTCTGACATCCACACATCCACTGTGGAATTCATGCCCCATTTACACATGTGCGTGTGCACACACACGTACACACACACGTATACCTACACACATACATTGTACATACATACATGCACACACACACACACACACACATATATATATACGTATGCACATTAACATACACACATACACTCACACACATAGACATACACACTTTCACATACACACACATTCATGCTGCATCCACACATATGCAAACACAAATACACATACACACATTCACACACACATACACATGCACACACACATGCATTCACACACACACACACACACACAATGTGTCCTTATGTCACTCTTATCACAGCCTTGAGGGTGCCAGTGTGTGGCGTTGGTGGCCCTCCCTGATGCCCGACTATGTCCTCTTCATACGTGGGTCGGTAGCCTTTGCTATACTGCCCATGTCACTTGCATGGTCTTCCTGGGATGTGGCCCTTGTTCCCTCACCTCAGCTACAGGAGCCCCAGCTCCTGGGAGAGGCTGCCTCTAGGCCAGAACATGGCTCTCCTGTCCCTGCTGAAGTCTCTCCTCTCATCTCACATGACCTGTCTCAGTCTAGCATGATGGTGGCTGTCTTCCTCCTGTAACAGGGGCCATGGGGCTCCCTTCTCCTGCCAGTGTGTGCTCTTGACTCATAGTGAGTGACACCCAGGTGGGACAACTCCAAGGTCCCTCTAGCCGTGACCACCAAAGGCTGTCCTGGATGGTGACAGGGTCAGTCCTCTGCTCCCAGATCAGGGCAGAAATACTGACCTGTTTTTAACCCTGCTCTGAGGAGGGCTAGAGGACCCTCTCCATCCAGTGCCTCAGTTTCCCAAGCTGCAGGATAATCAGAATCACTGACCCTTGCAGCTCCGGTTGGGGCTTATGCCCTCTGCGAACCAAAGTGGACACAGAACGTGCAGAAGGCCACTGGTATTGATCTCTGGGGCTTTGTCACAGTGCTAAGTGTGAGGGTGTACCATGTCTTTCCATGATAAGTGTGTCCCGCAACACCAGAGGAGACCCTGAACCAGTCTCCAGAGCAAAGTGGGAGTGGTGTGAGCTGGGACAGTCAGCAGGACTTCCTGGAGGACGCGACATAGAAGCTGGTGTCACAGCTGGTTTGAACAGGTACAGAGAAAGGGGGAGCAGGGCCAGACAGTTTGGGGCAGCCTTGGGACTGGAGGTTGGACTGACCCAGGGGTTATAAGTTCATGAGGTGCAGGCAGACCAGGAGGAAAGAGAGGTGGGTAGTAGGTCCCTGCGCTGTCCTGAGCACTACAGGGGCCTTGTCTGAGAAGGATGAGGTGGGTGGAAGACATGGGGCAGTTACCTGTCCCCCTCCAGCTCACACGCATGCTGCACTATGGAGGACCAGTCATAGGCCCCTGGCTCCTTCTTCAGCCATTTCTGCAGCTCCTGCAGGTTCTGCGGAGTGTAGTCAGTGACGATGATCTCCCGGAAGGCCTCGCATGCTGCAAGCAGCTGGTAGATGGTGGGGCCAGAGCCGACGTCAATCAGGACGTCGCCCCTTAAACCTCCTGTGGAGATAGCATGGGCAGGTCTGGGCACCCTGACGCCACATCCTGCTGAGTGCGTGGAGAACTCCAAGCCTCGGAGGAGGTGCCAGCTGTGGAGGGCAGTAGCCTCTTGCCTCTGGGCTGTGAGTTGACAGGATTGGGGAGCAAGGCTAGGGGTGGGGTACAGCTGACATTCTCAAAACCCTCCCTGTTGCCCTGGGACACTAGTGGAGGCCTGAGAGGCATGTCTGGCAATTTAGGATTGATCTGTAATCGACTGACACTGGCTTATCGCTAAGAACAGTGGAATTTAGAAACTGGCATATGGATGGAGTGACAGGGTCTGGGGTGAAGGTTGGGAAGGAAGCCAGCCAGTTCTTCAGAGCCCTTCAGGTATGCTGAAAAGGGAGCCATGTGTAAAAAAGCAAGGGTAGCCCTAGGGTGTGGCCTCCAAGCCCTCCCCCTCCCCCCTGCAGTCTCCTTTTATACCTACTATGTCCCTGCCAAGAACCAGCACCTGAACTCTGCTCGGGCCTTCCCTAGGAGCTCTGAGCTTCCCTTCCTCTGTATTCTGAGGGAGCTCCTTGCTACCCCTTCCTTGGCACTGAATGTCTGGTTAAGAAGGTTTTTTTTTGGGGGGGGTGTTATGAAATCTCCAGGGTCACACAGAACACACTGTCCCCACTAGTGTTCGGCCATCTGAACTATTATGCTTTATTCTTGCTGGTGCTGCTATTAGCTGTCTTCTCTCCCTCCCCACAATGCTGAGCCTTAGTGCCCCCACTTAGATGTTTGGGGGGGGGCAGAAATTGTGGATGCTTATATGCATGTATGTTTGTGTGTGTAAGAGTTTTCATCAGCTTTTCAGAGAGATTCAAGGTCCCAGAAAGTCTGGAGAACTCTCTGGAAGGCCTGTGGCAGAGGAGGAGGGTAGAGCAGCTTTGGCACTCATGCCCACCCTGTCACTTCTCCCAGCAGCGGCCTACGAGCTCCATAAATCTGGGGTGTACCCCTCGAACTTTACAAGTGGAGCAATTGAGGCTGATCATGGCTACAAGCTCTCGAGGCGTGGCTCCACTGGACCCACATACATCGCCGTCTGTGGGTCCTGTGGGCCGCCAGACTGGGCACCTCTGCAGCTTCTGTACGTGCAGAATGAGCTCTTCACGTTGGCACCGCTCCAGCCCCTCCCCAGGGGGACCTCAGCCACTCACCCGCAGAGAAGGTCTGGTAAAGGTTCTGCAGGCTGAACTTCACGATTTCCCGCTCTGCCACCGGGCCCGAGTGGAAGTTGTAGAAGGTGTCCAGGTAGTCTCGGGGACTGAATTCTTTTTCATAGTCCTTGTATATTTTGCCCTCCATTCTGGTCAGCCTGTCAGAGCTGTCTGCACTCCTCTTACCCCTGCAGAGTGCTCCTTCCCTCCCACTACACCTTTTATAATCTCTTTTGGTAGACCTCCCTTCTCAGGGTGGAGCTAGGGTTCCTGCAGATGACATCAGAGAGCTGGTGGTGTCAGATTCCTGGCTGGATTTGATCTTTGCGATGAAGCATGAGAATGCTAGAGTGCCCCGAGTCCTGTCCTGAGGAAGCACTCATCCCTCGTTCCCCGGGGTGGTGTCTTTGGAGGTGGTACTGCTCAGACTGGGAGAGGCAGAGAATTACAGAGGAACAAAGAGAAAGAGACAGAGACCAGAGAGACCAGGGGCTGCTCAGTGATGCTTCGCTCTTGGGGTTGAGAGTAGAGGGTGGAGACTCAGGGCCTGGCCCCTGGCCAGCACATTCAATCCCCTGGGCTTCATCCCTGCCACTGCAGACAATACAAGAATTGGAGCAGAATTGCTCCTTGGGGTGGGGAAGTAGGATCCGAGATTGTCAGAATTTCTCCACTGCACTCAGTGAATTTGCCTTTGTAAACAGCTTGTCTTTAACCGAGTTAATGATTCTCCAGTGGTTTTAATCTTGTTTTCTCACTTGGCTTAATAGTTTCTTTTTTATTAGCTCAGGAGCAAACTTTGACTGCACTTCCCTAAATCATCAGGCCTGTGTTGGCCAAGGCCTGTATTTAGACAAACCATTGAAAGAGTGTTAACATACCCGAGAAGGTATCATTGCACTGTGTAGAGTTCCACATACCCATACACACGGCTGTGCACATGTGCGTGTTGCCCACCCCTTCCTGCCCCAGGAGCATTAGCTTGCATAGATCTGGTGTGGTTTGGTCTGGTTGTTTTGAAAGATGCCACCCCAGTCCGCTTTCTAGGACTATGGTAAACGCCATGACCAAAAACAACCTGGGGAGGAAAGGGTCTATTTGACTTATACTTCCTGCTCAGTCCATCATCGATGAAAGTCAGGACAGGAACTCAAGCAGGAGCAGAGGCAGACCTTGAAGGCACCCTGCTTACTGGCTTGCTCAGCTTGCTTTCTTATGCAACCCAGGACTACTGGCCGAGGGGTGGCACTACCCACAGTGCCCAGGGCTCTCCCATGTCAATCATTAACCAAGAAAACACTGCACAGACCAGTCTGATGGAGGAGGCCATCCCTCACTTGAGAGTCCCACTTTCCAGGTGACTAGTTTGTGTTAGGCTGGCAAAAATTAACCAGCACAGCTGCTCCCACAAAGGGAAAGGGAAAATTGACAGAGAGGATGCATATACCCTGGCATCTGTTGTATCGGGTGTGGGTTCACGCCGTGGAAGGAAGACACAGAGGCATTCTAAGGATGAATTTTTTTTTTTTAGCCTTTCCAGCTGTGTGGTGGGGTGGGGGGTGGGGGGTGGTGTCAGCCTCTGGCAAACTGACTTTGTAGCTTAGCAAAGGGCTTTTTTTATTGTTATACGTTTCACACCTTTAGCAAGTCAATTTCTGTGTACCTCTTCTCTAAGCTCCCCAAAGAAACAATGCCAAGACAAATTCTCAGTTAAGAGACATCTTGGTTTGCCAGTCCTCCTGAAACCAAGTTTTGCATAGGCTTTGAACCCTTGGGAAACTCTCAGATACGACTTATATACTTCAAACAGAAGGTACCGGAACCAAAAGGTAGCAATCACAAAAGGCAGATCAATGCTAGGTGCTAACACTCTGGAATCAAACCAGCTGCAGGATTCTGCAGGAACTCCCCTAACATGCACCACTGCAGAGGACTCTGCAAAGATCACAAGATGAAAACAAAACAAAACAAAAGAAGCTTGCCCTCTCTCTTTGCAAAAGTCATCCAAGGGTGAGAGCTTCTGGGCAGCGAACTTCAGAGCCGATTGCCAGAGGGCAAGCATGGGATTCGGGTGTCACAGCACAGGCAAAGTTCATGACACTGGTGTCCTAGTATGTGACAGGAGTCTGCTGTCATCTTCACAACAACCTGTAAGGTAGATAGATGCCCCCTCAACAACAAGGAAGGGGGCAGTGTGATGTCCAAGGTCACTCTGGCAGTAGCAGAGGCTCCAGATTCATGTTCAAGGCTCTGTGTCCAAAGTGGGAACACAAACCAATGATGAGCTTCATCCCCCTGAGGCCTCCCTCATGCTCTCTGCCCTTAGCTGTGTGGTTCATGTATTTGCTCACACACTGCCTTATGAGCTCAGGGAATCACTTGGGGACCCAGTAAGGTAACCCTTCCCCTGGATCTCCAAGCATGCCCTTAGGCGCCACCCTTCAAGCCGGATGAAAGAGACCTGCTACCCAGAATGAAAGATGATCATTTTCCCTCAGGCTGTCTAGAGCTTGGGGAAACATCTGCACAAGATGTGAGCTGGAGCCCATCTTTCACTGTCATTCTTGCCCTTTTCACTGTGGGAAGCACACTCCCCCCACTTTCCTGGAATTCACAGAGCCTGGTCTCTGGTGTTTCTTCTCCGCGAGAATGGTGCTGCACAGCCGCCGATCCAGTTGTAAAAACTACAATTAGTCGCCTACTCAATTTATTTAAGAAGGACTGAAGCTGAGATCCGGGGAAGCTAAACCCTAGCATGTTGATGTGAGTGGGGACCCTGAAGGTGTGACATCTGTGCAGGGTTTCTCACATCTGCCCCTGACACTTGCACCTGAGCGCTTGTGCAAAGATCCCTTCCTTCCTCCCTGTGCCCATGAGTGTCTGGGATGGCCACCTGAATGTGTTAGTTGTGTTCCCTGGTGTCCTACAATTGAAATCCTCACAGCTACTGGGATGAACGGAATCTGTGATTTTGGTCTGGCTTTTGATTGGCCTTTTACACATGTGACTGCTGAGTCAAGGCCTGAAAACTTTCAGTACAAATAATCTAGTCAAAGACTTGCCATGTTATTTTCTTTTTGACTTCGAAATTTTTAGGCTGAGTGTCGGCTTAATTTCCCTCTGGTAAAATATGAGAAAGATTAGTTTTTCCTTTCTCTTTGGGCTGACTCCCTTCCGTCTAGGGCTGGGGAAACTGTTCAGTGTTGGTGGTATGTGAGAAGATGTTGAACACTAATTTTGGGATTTGGCGCGAAGCGGGGCTTGCTAGCAAGGCAGGATTTCCCCATAGGTCCCCTCTCCTGGGTGGGATTCTCTCTTCACAGTCCCGAGCAGGAAGGCCAGGAATGCTGGCCCCCAAGAACACAGTGGATGATTCTGTTTTCTCACGTGGTGTGACACTGAGATTTTCTAGTTTACTAGAATTTTCAGGTGGTCCCATTATTTGCACAGGCAGCTTGAAATTTGCCCATTTGCATTGTGGGGAAGTGGTGGTGCACACCTTTAATCCTAGCACTCGGGAGGCAGAAACAGCCAGATCTCTGTGAATTTGAGGCCAGTCTGGTATACAGAATGATTTCCAGGGCAGCCAGGACTAACTACCCTGTCTCAAAAAACCAAAACCGAAAACAGAAAACAAAAACAAAAACAAAAAAACCCCACAAAAAAAAAAAAGAAAAGAAAAAGTCTAAAATGATGTCCATGTTCTTAGAAGGGACAGAAACTGTCCTAGTAGTAACAGAAACCTTGGGACTGTTCTCAGAAGGCAGCAATTTTGCCTATCAGGGACCCACTGGCAATGTCTGAAGACATTTTTGTTTATCTCAGGTAGGGACCTGGGGCTACTGGCCTCTAGGGGTAGAGGTCAGGGTTACTGGCCACCCTACAGTGTTAAGTCAGTGGTTCTGATGTGGAAAAAACACTATTCTTAGAATATTTCCATAAGAGACTCAACCCTGAGCAGATTTCCCTGCTTCTGTGAGGACCTCTGGCTGGATTGGAATCAGTGTATCCATAAAGACCAAGAGGGCAAAGGTGGTGGAGAGGCAGGTGGAAGCCAGGGGGAGAGGCCTTTGGAGGGCCAAGGAACTGGTTGAAAGAGCAGAAGTAGAGTAGACTGTTCTGGGAAGGATGAACACAGACCCCAAGGTCTTCCATCCATCGTGTAAGCTCTGGATAGCGTAGTCACATCCATCAGTTCTGCAAATGCAAGTGGGATGAGGTGCTGGGTAGCTAGCATCAGGCTGGCCAGGGAGGGCTAGCATCAGGCCTCTGGCCCTCTGAGGCTGGCCATGCAAGTCTAGGGCGATAATGGCCCTTTGATACTACCCCTGATTTTCGGGATGTTTATTTTATGTGTCAACTTGGCTGGGCCATGGTGTTTTGGATGAGATTAAATTTTCATTGGCAGACTTTAGGTGAAGCAGGAAACTTTTCTAACGTGGGTGGGCCTTATCCAATCAGATGAAGGCACGCATAGGATGGGAGACCAACTTCCCCAAGCAGGAAGAGTTCTGCAGGACATGGCCTCTTGCCTAGCCAGCTCCACACTGAACATTTGGACTTGCCAGACTCCACAGTCATGTGAGTTAAGAGCTTAAAACAAAGCTCTTCCTACATACACTTCTCTGATTCATTCATCCAGAGAGCCCTTAATACAGATACCGCAACACTTCAGTCAATGCCCCTGGTTGGTACTATCTGAGTCTTAGGGTTTCTAGCACTGTGATGAAACACCATGACTAAAAGCAATGTGGGGAGGAAAGGGTTTATTTTGCTTATGATTCCACATCATAGTTCATCAGCAGAGCAGGAACTCAAACACAGCAGGAACCTGGAGGCAGGCGCTGATACAGAAGCCATGGAGGAGTGCTGCTTACTGGCTTGCTCTTCATGGTTGCTTGACTACCTGTCTAGGAGTGGTACTACCCACAATGGGCTGGGCCTCCCCCAGCAATCACTAATTAAGAAAATGCCCCATAGGCTTACCTACAGCCTGATTGTATGTATGTATGTATGTATGTATGTATGTATGTATGTATGTATTTACCCACCACCTCTCCTCTTAGCCCATATGTATTCCTCCTCTGTTTCCCTTCAGAGAAGAGCAGACTTTCCAGGGATAACAACTGAGTACGGCCTAACAAGTTACAATAAGACTAGGCACAAACCCTTATATCAAGCCTGAACTAGGCAACCCAGTAGGAGGGAAAGGGTCTCAAGTGCATGCAAAAGAGTCAGAGACAGCCCCCACCTCCACTGTTAAGAGTTCCACAAGAATACCAAGCTACACATAGGATATATGTGTGTGTGGGGTGGTGGTGGCTGGAGAGATGACTCAGAGGTTAAGAACACTGACTATTCTTCCAGAGGTCCTGAGTTCAATTCCCAGCAACCATATGGTGCCTCACAACCATCTGTAATGAGATCTGGTGCTCTCTCCTGGCCTGCAGGCATACATGCAGGCAGAACACTATATACATAATAAATAAATAATTTTTTTTTAAAAAAGACATAAGCAAAGGACTTAGGTCAGACCCATGCAGACTCTATGATTGCTGCTTCATTCTCTGGGAGCCCCTAGGAGCACGGCTCAGTTGAGTCTATGGGTATGTTCTTGTGTTGTCCTTGACCCCTCTGGCTCTTCCTCTGGGTTCCCCTAGCTCCACTTAATGTTTGGTTCTGGGTCTCTGCATCTGCTCCCATCAGTTGTTGGATGAAACCTCTCTGATGATGATTGGGCTAGGCTCTGGTCTATGAGAATAGCAGATTTATTTATTTATTTATTTATTTATTTATTTATTTATTTATTTATTGCCAGTCATGTTTGCTTCTATCCTAGGTCTGTGGGCTATCCAGCCTCTGGTTCCTGGCCATCCAGGAAGTGTCAGGCATGGGCTCCCTCTCATGACTTGAGCCTCAAGTGGGACCAGCCATTGGTCGGCCACTCCCCCAAGTTCTGCACCACCATCACATCTTGCAGGCAGACTAAATTGTAGGTCGAAGGTTTTGTGCCTGGGTTGATGTACCAGTCCCACCACTAGAAGCCTTGCCTGATTACAGAAGATGGCCGATTCAGGTTCCTTATCCCCTGTTACTAGGAGTCTTTGATAGGGACACCCTTGTAGATTCCAGGGAATTTCCATTGCACTAGGTTTTCACACCACCTCCTAAATGCCACCCCATTCTAGTAATCTCTCTCCCTCCACCCCGCCCCTCCCCACCTGATCCCTCCTGTTTCCATCTGCACCTGCCCCCAGCCCACCCTTGAAATCTAATCTATTTCCCCTTCCCAGGGAGATTCAGGTGTCTGCCCTTGAGCTCTCCTTGTTACTTAGCCTCTCTGGGTCTGTGGATCTAAAGACTGATCTTATGCATTTTTTTTCCAATTGAGTTTCTCTTCACTCAAATGACTTTAGCTTGTGTCAAGCTGACATAGAATTAGTTAGCATAATTTTTTTATTAGTACTCCCCTAGAATTATGAAACATGAGCACAGCAGTTTCCTGCCTGCTGGGAAGTCCTGGTCCTGCTCCTTGGAAGCTGGATGAGTGACTGCTGGGTGACCCTGCCTTTGTGGAGGCCCCAGGCTGTTGGACTTTACAGAGTCAGAACTGTTTGTTTATGTAGAGTCAAGCAAAACATTCTTATCCTTCCCACATCAAGGGCAGCAGGCCTGAACTTTAACACGGCTGATGCATTTCTGCCCTATGTGTGGCCAAGTCAGAGCCATTTCCTGGCTAAAGGAGGCCAAATTTTTCTGACTGTAGGAGATTTTACAGCTTACTCTCATTTTAAAGGGAAGGATACTGAAGTCCAGGGTTAACTTAGCCAGGGTCTGGGACAAGCCAGTGGCCAGGAAGTCAGGCTCCTTTGACTGGTTGGTGTTTATGGTAGATCTCTATAGTACTCATTCTTGGAGATGGTATGGTGAGATCTGGCCATCCAGTGGCCTGCGTAGTATTGCTGGCTCAGCCATCCAGCTTGGTCCCTAGGTCTCAGCTCTAATCTTGGCCTACTGCCTGGTCTGCAAAGAGCTATTAAACCCCAGCAGGAGACCAGAAGGGGACATGTCTAGGCACTCAAACCCATTATACTTGAGGGCCAGGGGAATAGTTTGGGGGCCTTACAGCACATGCAGATGGGGCATTAAGCTTCAGCATTTTTGGAGGTCACCCACAGAGAACTGCACCTGGAGCATGGCATCAGTTGCTCCTGAAGGGTCGGGCGGTGGTGGCGCATGCCTTTAATCCCAGCACTCGGGAAGCAGAGGCAGGTGGATCTCTGTGAGTTCGAGGCCAGCCTGGGCTACAGAGTGAGTTCCAGGAAAGGCACAAAGCTACACAGGGAAACCCTGTCTCAAAAAACAAAGCAAAACAAAACAAAACAAAACAGAAAACAGAAACAAAAACAAAAAGAAAAACCAAAAAAAAAAAAAAACCAAAAATCAAACTGGGACAAATGGCTGAAGTGCCTACTTAACATGTCAAAGTGAGCAAAGATAAAGAAGCTAGACAAATATTACTGTGAACTTGAGCAGACCCTAGTGTGGGGGGCCCACAGGGGCTCCCTAATAAGACCTTATTCAAAGTCAGAGAATCTGAGCTTGCTTTACCCAGCAGTGCTGCATAATGGGATGATTTGGCCATGAACCTGGTTACCAGGTGTCTTGAAGGGTTTGCACTTGGCTGTACATTGTGCTTTGATCTTGCAAGGGGGAGGTCTTTTGCCTCTCCCCTTGGCAGTGTATAAAAGGTCCATTAGAATAAAGGATACGGTGGCTGGGTATTGGGCCAGGGCCCTCCCGAAGCTGTCCTGTGTCTCTGTCTTTCTCTCTATCTGCGTGTATATTTCTATCTAATACTTTCTCATTCCTCTCTCCTCTCCCCAAGAACCCTTCGACAAGTTAGAGCTGGACTCCGACATCCTAGGAATTTATAAACCTAGATTACTTTATTTATTAAACATATATTGTTACTTATCTAAATTCTTTTAGAAGCCTGGTGTTCTGGTATTGAACAGTTAGCAAACATAAGTAGTTCTCATCTTAAATTTGCATCAAAAGTTCCCAGCTTTTGTTAATCTAAGTAGATTTTTATAAGCTTAAAATCTTATCATCATATATAGTAGATTCTAAACCAGAGTTGAATTATACATGTGATATATATATATAATGTTGTAGCAAATATAACAAATTTTTATCATCATCTATACCAATCCAAAATATTTGTGACTTATTTCCTTAGTTTAAAATGATGAATAGAGGGAGATACAATGATAAATAGAGGGTTCAGAAGGACAGAGAAGTTTTATTCTAGTTGGACATTTCCTTTCTGCCCACCAGTTCCAAGTAACCACAAAGAGGCTTATATTAATTATAAATGCTCAGCTGGTAGCTCAGGCTTATTACTAACTAGCTCTTACACTTAAATTAACCCATAATTCTTATCTACATTTAGCCACGTGGCTTGGTATCTTTCCTCACTAAGGCATTCTCATCTTGATTCCACTGCATCTGGCTGGTTGACTCCTGGCTCTGCCCTTCCTCTTCCCAGCATTCTCCTAGTCTGGTCACCTTGCCTATACTTCCTACCTGGCTACTGGCCAATCAACATTTTATTAAACCAATTTGAGTGACAACTCTTTACAGCATACAAGAGCATTATCCCACCACATTTTATAATTGTTGCTTTATACCATATGGTCATCTTAAGATAGTGAAGTCACATGGCATGTGCCCTAAACTTTAAAACCTTAGTAAAGATGGCTGCCAGCCATGTGGTTGCTTACATCTTGACAAGGTTATCTGCCAAGATGGAGGACAGCCACATGGTTGCTATTTTAAAATATCTATTTTTCTAAACAAGAGTTGAATCTAAGTTCTGGGACCAAATGAATGAAAAAAAGAAATTAAAAAGAAAAGAAGGAGACATGACTGTTCCTAGGTATGATGGAAGAGAAGGTTTATTGTAGATATGTGGGAGAGCATAGCCAGAGGCAGAGACAGGGACATCTGAGAGTGTCTGGAGTGAACAAGTTCAGACTGAGCTGTGGGGAGAGGGGGAGGGAAAGAGAGAGGAAAACCAAGTACAGCAGCCAGGAGGCCCAAATGTCCAAAGAGAGCAGGCAACCAAAATGGTTGGATTATATAGGGAAGGGCAACCCAGCCCCCTGGGCTGGAGAGTTCAGGGTAGGGGTTGGGGTACACCAGCCTGGGAGGCCCTGTAACAGGTAGGGGCTGAGGGATGCAGCAAAAACCTGGTGGCCAGGTTCACTTTGATATGTAAATAGACACCTCAGCAGTTTGTCCCAGTCTGAAACCTAACAGGAGCAGTTGATCTCCAGAGGAAATAAGGCCAAGGAGTCTAAGCTGCCACTAGCTTAGCTCTAGGGTCAGAGAGTTTCAGGTAAGGTGTGTTAGCATGGTGGTGGGATGTGGTCCTGGGACCTTCTGCGTCCTCAAAGGAGAGGAAGCTCAAGGACCAGTCAGTAGAGGAGAAGCAAGGGAACTGTGCAGGAACTCTGTAGGGATGGATTTTGGTGCTCCAAGTGAGCCTTGGTAAGACCTGGTCAGCAAAGGGAGGAGGGACTAGAGCTCAGGACCATGGCAGAAGGAGTATTCACAGGTGATAGCAGCTTTCTTCTTCTTCTTCTCCTTGTCCTCCTCCTCCTCCTCCTCCTCCTCCTCCTCCTCCTCCTCCTCCTCCTCCTTCTTTCTCTTCTTCTTCTTCTTCTTCTTCTTCTTCTTCTTCTTCTTCTTCTTCTTCTTCTCCTTTTTTTGAGACAGGGTTTCTCTGTGTAGTTTTGGTGCCTATCCTGGATCTTGCTCTGTAGACCAGGCTGGCCTCAAACTCATAGAGATCCACCTGGCTCTGCCTCCCGAGTGCTGGGATTAAAGGCGTGCACCACCACCGCCCAGTTGTATATCCTTAATAGATGACACCCCCAGCCTCCTTCCTGAGAAAGGGAACACATTGTAGACACAGTCATCGCAAACATCCCATATCAGCCCTCTTCTCCCAACTCATAGGGAGTGTTACCTAGTTCAGATCAGCTGCAGGTCTGAGAAGCTTATACTGTTTGCTGTTATGGCCCAGGAGTTATGGGCACACAAGAAATTGATAGTAGAAAACAGCTGATATATTAAAAGCCAAATAACATCAAATATTCCTTGATATTTGACTTTCCTCTAGAAGAATTCCTTGAGCCTTCTAGGTATAGCTTTATCATATACGGCTGAATCTCTATTTGATATACTTGTGGCCCACAGCAAGTGCAAGAGAAGCTAAAACATTGGCAGTGGTTGAGTCAATCATCTGCTTAATGTGCTGATTAACTTCATGCTGTCAACTTTCTCCAACAGGAGTTAAATATTTTCCACTTTGTAGTTCAGAGGTATCTTACACAGAAATATCTTTGGTCTGTAGACATTACGTATCTACTAGTTTTAGTACTTATTGATTATTCCTATTCAAGTAAATATTATTATGGTTGCCAAATGTTGATTCACCAGTTATATCATCCTTTCTACATTTATTGGCTGACCTTCAAATGTTCCTTCCCTTTCATTTATTATCTTGTATAAATATGAACTCAGAGACTCCTGTTTTTTCAGTGGGCTAATGATTCACCACTCTCCTGATTGACTTTGATGAGCAGATCAGATATGGCCAATAAGAGCCATTTTAACCCAAGTAGTGCTTTTGAATATTTCCTCAGTAAGTTTCTCTTATTCAGCATGTCTATTGTTGTGCCCATGTCTGGAGACCCCCTCCCCCCCCAAGCAAGACCACCACAGAGCTGATATCCGATGCAAAACACACAGGGGTTTATTGATTATAAGCCCAGGCTTGGTCTGTATTCCAGCACTCCAACGCAGTGGGTGAAGAAGGATGGCCCTGAGCTCTCAGAATGAGGGGTTTTTAAAGGGAAAAACAACAAGCAGGGTGGTACAAGCCTTTGTGTCATATGATTGGGTGAGGGTGTGTAACCTCTGAATTTACTGGTTGAGAGAAGACTGAACAGCCTGTTATGGTGTCTGCTTGGTCCTTTCATTATCACTTTTAAACTTAATGCTCAACCATATAACCAGGCCCTGAGAAAAACCAGAGCTCTTAGGCTGTCTTCTTCAACAAAGGTCTAGCCTTTGCCTTCTAGAGGCATTGGTAGTTTGTGAAGCAATGACCCTTCAACCAGAGTATGGATCTGTGCCTGTTCCAAATGCTATTGTCTTTACAAATGGCTCCAGCCAGGAATGCTGGAAGGAAACAAATCCTATGATAATCCTCAGGCACTTCCTTGAAGCTTGAACAGATCACAACAACCTTTAGGAGATTTTAGGAAATGGAAGGAGGAGAGACCTCCATGAACATCAGCTTGATATGTGGATCTTGAGAATTTTGTCCACCTTAGGGGAAAAGTGGCCCCAGCAGAACCACTGGACAAGGCACATAGATTTGTCCAGAGCATGAGATTAAGAGGTCAGAGAGCTGGGTCCTGGGAAGAGCAAGAGGCACAAGATGTAAAGCTGGAAAGAGTGGAGGTGTCTTTAGGACACTTCCTATGTTAGGGGCCACTTAGGAAATGCAAAAATCGACACAGCAGCTTGGGATAAAGAAAAGGGACAACTGGTAGGGAGTGGATAAAACTTGATATGGATATATTAATAAAATATGCCTTTTTTGCCTTCACATTGTTTTCCTTTGAGTCTTAACTGAGAAGAAAAGTATTGTGTGGTCAACCTGTGACATCTGTCTGCTGAATCAGATAGTGAACCAAAGCAGGAAATACAACCATCTTGCTGACCATTCCTTGGCATTGCCTCTATAACTTCCCTGAAGTCAACTTCTAGCAACTGGTGACTCACTTCACTCAATCCTGTTGTATTACTTTTCTCATTGCTTGGGACCAAACACATGACAAGAAGCAACTGAAGTGAGGAAGGGTCTACTCTGGCTCACTGTTTAAGAAGGAATGTAGTTCATCATGGTAGGGAAGGCACAGTACAGGGGCATGAGACAGCTGGTAACATTGTGTTTGCTGTCAAGTGGCAGAGAGGGGACCAGGCTATAAAACCCCAAGACTCACAATGACCCATTTTTTTTCTACAAGTTTCCACCTGATACTAAAGGTATCACAACCTTTCAAACCAACACCACTGTCTCAGGTAGGTTTCTATTGCTGTGAAGAGACACCATGACCATGGCAACTCCTATAAAGAAAACATTTAATTGGGTGGCTCAATTACAGTTTCAGAGGTTCAGTCCATTATCATCATGGTGGGGAGCATGGTGGTGTGCAGGCAGACATAGCTGAGAGCCCTACATCTTGTGGGCAACAGGAAGTCGACTAAGACTCTGGGCGGTATCCTGAGCATAGGAAACCTCAAAGCCCATCCCCACAGTCACACACTTCCTCCAGAAGGTCATGCCCACTCCAACAAAGCCGCACTTCCTAATAGTGCCACTCCCTATGAGATTACAGGGGCCAGTTAAATTCAAACTACCATGGCAATAAAACGAGAGAGGGAAATAAAAGGGATATTATAGGAAAAGAAGTCTTAATATATAAGAGATTTTTAAGGACTCCACCAGAAAACTCTTAAGGCTGATGAACACTTCTGGTTAAATGACAAGATACAATACCAGCAATGAAAACCTGTAGTCTGCCACCAATAGACTGAGAAAGACACCAGGGAATCGATCCCATTTATAATAGTCACAAAAATAGCTTGGAATAAATTTAACCAAAGAACAAAATGCCTCTACCAAAACAAAACCAATCAAACAACCAACCAAACATACAAACAAACAAAAAAACCCCCCACCAAAACCCAAAAACAAAACAAAACAAAAAAAAAGAAAACTTTAGAACTTTGAAGAAAGAAATTGAAGAAGACACGAGAAGATGGGAATACCCTGTCCTGCTCATGGCTTGGGAGAATGCAGACCGTGAAAGTGCTCACTCTACCGAAAGCAATCTGTAAATCCAATGCGATCTTAATAAAAATACCAGGACCATTCTCCACACACAGAAAACATAATCTTTAAGGTTCACATGGAAGTGTTACAGAATATTATTTTAAGGTATATTGCTTTTATTTATGTTGCATTTGTTTAACTCTGTGAAGATACATTACTGTGACTGTCTAAAACACCTGATGGTCTAATAAAGAGCTGAATGACCAATAGCGAGGAAGGAGAGAGAAATAGGAGGGGCTGGCAGGCAGAGAGAATATATAGAAGGAGAAATCTGGGAGGAGAGAGAAAGAGCTAGAGAAGAAGGAAGACTCCAGGGGCCAGCCACCGAGGTACACAGCAAGCTATGGAGTAAGAGTAAGATTTACAGAAGAAAATGGGAAAAGCCCAGAGGCAAAGATAGATGGGATAAATTTAAGTTAAGGAAAGCTGGCAAAAAACAAGCTAAGGCTGGGAAATCATAATTAAGAACAAGTCTTTGTGTGTGACTTATTGGGGAGCTGGGTGGTGGGCCCCCCAAAAGAGAAAAATTAAACGACAACATGGAAGCACAAAAGATCACATTTAGTGAAAGCAATCCCAAGCAATAAGAATGGAGTTAGAGGTGTCACCACACCTGATCTCAAATTATGCTATGGAGCCACAGTAATAAAAACGTTATTTATTGGCCAAATCCCAGACACATAGATCAATGGAGTAGACTAGAGGATGTAGCTGTAAATCCACACAACTACTACCACCTGAATTTTGACAAAGTTGCCAAAAATTCACATTGGAGAGATGATAGCATCTTCAAAAATTAATGCTGGAAAAACTGGATATCTACTTGTAGATGAATGAAACTAGATTTCCTCTCTCTTACCTTGTACAAAAACCAACTTCAAATGGCCATGGTACTGATCAAAGGCCTTAAAACTCTGAAGCGGCCAGAGGTAAAAGTAGGGAGTCTACTTTAAGATGTAGGCACAAATAGGGACTTTCTGGGGAGAAGCCCAGTCACTAGGGGAATAAGACCAACAGTCATCAAATGGGACCTCATGAGACTATAAAGCTCTGTACAGCACAGGAAGCAGTAGATTGAAGAGGCAGCCACAGAATGGGAGAACATCCTCATGTGTATGTCAGATAGACACAGAACCACAAAGACTAAAACACTGAGAAAATGAATTTCTCAGTGAAAACATGAGCTACAGAACTGAATAGAATTCCCAAGGGGAGAAATACAAATAGCAAACAAACATCAAGAAAAAAAAAATGTACAGGCTGGAGAGATGGCTTGCAGGTTAAGGGCACTGGCAGCTCTTCCAGAGGTCCTGAGTTCAATTCCCAGCAACCACATCCTGACTCACGACCATCTAAAATGAGATCCGGCGCCCTCTTCTGGCCTGCAGGCAAACATGCAGGCAGAACACTACACATAATAAATTAAAAAAAAAAAAAAGTTCAACATCTTTAACCATTAGAGGAATGCAGATTAAAACTGCTTTGACTCAACCTCACCATCATCCAGTCTTTATCGTGAAGAAAACAAATAACAACGAAAGCTGGGGAAGATGTGAGGAAAAGGAACCCTCATCCACGTTGGTACCAAGGTGCAGCCTCTTTGGAAATCACCATGGAGTGTTCTCAAAAACCTAAAAGTTAGATATACTACATGATCTGGATATTCCACTCTGGATTTGCCCAAAAAACTCCGTATCTTACTACAGAGATACTCCCCCCCCCCCCCAGACAAGGTTTCTCTGTGTAGCTTTGCGTCTTTCCTGGATATCTCGCTCTGTAGACCAGGTTGGCCTTGAACTCACAGAGATCCGCCTGCCTCTGCCTCCTGAGTGCTGGGATTAAAGGCGTGCATCACCACTGCCCGGCCAGAGATACTCTTACATCCATGTTCACTGTGTGATAGAAAGGAAATGGGACCAACTTAGATGTCCATCAACCGGTGAATAGCCAATGAAAATGTGGCACATATACAAAATGGAATTTTACTCAGCTGTAAAGCAACAGGAAATCATGAAATTTACAGGAAAATGGATGGAAATGGAAAACATTACGGTAAATGAGTTAAACCCAGGCCAAGGAGACAGACACTACATGTTCTCTCTAATTTGTAGATCAAAGCTTTGAATTTTTACATCTGTGTGTTTAACTTGGAGTGTCCATAGAGACCAGGAAATTAGAAAGGGGCCGTGTAGTGGGGGGAGGAGGCCTGATTTGGGGAGGATGATGACAGAACAGCTGTGAAATGATAGAAGAAGGGAGAATACTGGGAGTGGCAAGGTCTAAATGGAGAAAGGGGTCGGTACGGGAGAGAGGAAGGATGAGAGGGAGTTGTGTGACCAAAATTAAAGATGTATGAAGAAGTCGTAGGGAAGTCTAATATTCTTTAAGTTAACCAAGAAAACATTTTTGAAAAGAATTTGAACAGAAGTACTCTACGTGAATGAATAATGCTGAATCCAGAAGTCACAGGTAATCAAGTGAAAATTCGAGCATTGTGTATGTGGTACTCCCTAATAGCTGCTGGTTACAAAGTTCCTCCATCCCCAAAATAACACAGGCTACCGCCATTGCGCTTGGTTGCTCACCAGAACTGGATGGTAAGACTCTATGGCTGAAGACATCACCCATTTGGGTTGCAAAACAAAGAACTCAAGCTGAACTTGGTAATATGTCAGAGTCTCCCACATGATACGGTCTTGAAGACACGAAAGGGCCCCAGAAAGCAGAAGAAAAGCCCTGCAAGGAAGCCAGGGAGTTTGACAAGAGTGAAGGGTGGGGGAGATAGGAGACAGTGATGTTGAGTATAATCTGAATGAATTATATATATATGAAATTGTCAAGAAGTAGATTTAATTATTAAAAAGAAATACTGTAGAAAATAGGGTAATCCTAGGAAATCTATGCTCACCAGAGGTTTTTATGGCTCATGTAGACTCTTAGTCCCAGCACAACCCCCTTTTGTGAGAGAGGGAGGGTGAAAATACAGAGAGGAGCCAGCAGCGTGGGCACTGCCAAGCCTAACGGCCTGAGTGAAGCCCTTGGGATACAGAGAGAACCAGCTGCCGAAACCCTCCACACATGGATTGTGACAAGCACGGTCACACTCGTGCATATGCACACACACAACAGATAACAATAAATGAGGGAGGGAGGGAGGGAGAGAGACAGAGAGAGAGAGACACAGAGAGAGAGAGACAGAGAGAGAGAGAGACAGGGAGACAGAGAGATTGATTGTGTTTTGACCAGCTGGCTTTCTTCTCAGCCATCATGCTGGCTCCTCTCCTTCTTTTGATCCACCCTCTATCATCTATGTCTTCTGGGGAACTGAGACATTTTTGTATCTCCCCACTACTGGGTAAGGATTCTGCACACTAGTTTGTCTACTACCTGATTTACCTTTTCAAAGTATCCCTGTCCATCTCTCCCTTTCTCAAAAATTTGAAGAAAAACTAACGTTTAACCCCCAGCAAGAACCAAGTGAATTGAGCTGGTTTCACTGCCCTTCCTTCTCGGTAGCTTGGGACTTGGCCCTGGAGGTCATCTCAGTCCAAAAACGAGAACGTCCCCATGGTGGAAGCCAGCAGTTGAGAGCACTTATTTCTTTGGTACAAGTCATATAAAGACAACTATGTTCTCTGACCAGTGATGGTGTTTCAGAATAGACTGGCCCCAAATTTACTAACAGCCAACACAGGCAGGGTCTGCATAGTGCTTCGAGAAGAATGCTAGCTCTGTGTCAAGGAACCTAGGCAGGTACTAGCGAGCCTAGGTGGCATCATAAATTGTCAGTGGGGTGTCTGGTGAGAGTACTAGAAAATTGTAGATTTTTACAGCTTGGAAAAAAGAAAGGCCTTAATCAAACATTAGTTGTGTTGGGATCCTTGATTCTCAGCTGGCTAAAGGCTCCAACAAGACTCCTGGGAGAGGGGGCTCCTTCTCTTCGTGTCTCTATGAACTTCCATGTCTTTATATCCTGGCCCACACAGACCCTCAGACAACTAGTCCCCATGACTCCTATGGATGTGGAAGTGGGCTTCTCTGGGGAGAGTGTAAGACTATATCTCATCCTTTAGGGCTTTCAGGGCTTGTGACGATCTCAAAAGCTCATGTTGGTGGCCATGGGGATACAGCCTAGGGACAGAGATTGGGTTGCGGTTGCCAGGGTAGGGCCATGAGAGAGTGTGTGGATGAGCTATTTCTTATGTTGCCTGGATGGTTGCCTGGAAGGATCCACTGACCTCTGGAGGGAGGGACTAAATGGCTGGGGAATTCTAAAAGTCAAGTCCTCAGGAAGACTTTCACAATGTCCTGCTAACTAAACTGGCCCAGCTTGTTGATCTCATCAAATCCACGCTCCCATCTCCTGGCTCTGGGCACGGCATGGTGATGGGGACAATGTGTTTGCTTGTCTTCTGAAAACCACCTAACTGGGGTATACAGCTAGCTCTGCACTGTCCTCAGGAGTCTTGAACTGGAAGGGTCCTGTTAGTTAGTGTCCCTCCTACAGCATTGTGAAGGAGACAATGCTTTCACAAAACCCCTGTCCCTGTTCCAAGCATCACACCTGATGCTTCCTGCTGCCAGAACCGGGCAGGGCTCCACGCATCCCTGGACTAGAGACATACAAACGAACATAGGAGTCCATTGACTCACACTTGGACAGAGTATAGATATGAATGCTTTATAGAAAAATTCTCCTCCTCCTTCTCTCTCTCTCTCTCTCTCTCTCTCTCTCTCTCTCTCTCTCTCTCTCTCCCTTCCTCCCCATCTCCCTCTTTTCCTCCCTTGTTCTTTCTCCCTCTCTCTCCCTTCTCTTGCTATACTCATCCTAAACCCTTCCCAGGTGGCTGTTATAACTCTTTCCTAGTCTTCCTGCTTCCAGACTTGTTCCTCTATAGTCCATTGTGAACAACAGAGCCAGAAGAACCCTGTCAAAACCAGTTAGATCGCATCCCTCCTTTGCTCCTAACTCTCCAAAGGGTGCCCACTTCTAAGAACATACATTCTGCTGATGGGCACAGGCCGATGCAGCTGTGCTCTTGGGTTTTAGGGTTGTTAGAAGCTAGACTAGGCTCAATCGTCTGTCCTCAGTAAGCAGCAGCAGATTTATTCAGTGTGCCCACATTTGGAAGAGGAGCAAATAATGAGGTCCGGTGACACTCCCCATGGGTGAGGAGAGAGCCCATCATCTTCAGCATCCCAACATGAGATTCAGGTTTAAATAGAGGGTCAGAGATATGCATAGCTCAGCAGTTCTGGTCAAGGGTTGGCTCTGTCCAGCATTCACTTGTTGATGTCTCTCCTGAAAGGTGGACGAGCAAGTTGTCAGAACTGTGTGCCGTTTCTTCCTGGGAGACAAGCTGTCTGTCTCTCTGGTACCAAGGCCCCAGCCTTTTCCATCCCCAGTATGAGACTCCTGGAGAAATTCCAATTCCTTGTAGTCCATTTTCTCAATAGTCTGGTAGTCAAAGGGAGGGGCACACTGTCACTCTTTATTATATCATTGTTTCTTCCCAGACTATTCTACCACGTTTCCTCCTTTTCTTTCTGCCCTCTGGCCTCTGCTGTTTCCCAAGCATCAGGCCATCTCAGGGCCTTTTGCACTGGCGTTTCTTTGCTTGGAGTGCTCTTCCTCCAAGTCTCTGCAGAACTTATGTGTTCTCTTCTTTTGGATTTGGCTGAAATATTATATGATCCTACTTGGTGAACACACACACACACACACACACACACACACACACACACACACACACGCATGCACGCACAGAGGCTGGAGGCCAATCTTATATTGTTGTTCCTCAGGAGCTGTTCACCTTGTTCTATGTGACAGGGATCTGGGGTCTGGGGTTTGCTGATTAGCCTAGGCTGCCTGGTAAGCAAGCCCCAGAGATCTGCCTATCTCCATCTCCCCACTCCAGGATTATCAGTGTGTACTACCATGCTGTTCTCCTTTTTACGTGGTGCTCTGGATCAAACCCAGGTTCTCATTCCTGAATGTTAAACACTTTACTGACTGAACTATCTCTCCAATCCTGTGATGAACTTTTAAAAAAGTGTAACCTCTGCCTACCCAAAGACCTCTTATATTTCTGTGTTTTCTCTCCTTTAAATCTATGACTTAAAAATATCTGATGTGCCATTTTCTTTTCCTTTTGTCTGTCTCTGACATTTTCCCCGTTTCTCTGTTCTCTGTGAAGACATATTTTACAGTGTTAAGTTATTAACATTTGTATACTCTGCATATGGCATGGCTCCACATGTATTTATTAGTGAATAAGTAATGAATAAATAAGAACAAATGCATGGTGTTTTTCTTTGCCCCTTTATTAGTTAAGGTTCTCCAGGACAGAGCCAATAGAACAAATGTATATTTAAAGGCGATTTACTAGATGGGCTTATACACTGTAGTCTAGGTAGTCCAAAATGGCTATTTCATGTTGGGGAGGCCAAGAATTCAGTAGTTGCTCAGTCTTGTGAGGCTGGATGTGGCAGTTGTCCCAATGTAGTGCCAATAGCCTGAAGGAATCCTGAAGAGCTGCTGGCCTTCAGTCTATGTTGGAAGCCAAAAGAAACTGAGTCTAGCTGGGTGGTGGTGGCACACGCCTTTAATCTCAGCATTTGGGAGGTAGAGCCAGGTGGATCTCTGTGGTGGTATTGTGTTCCCCAAAATATTGTGCACCCTAGTAAACTTATCTGGGGTCAGAGACAGAATAGCCACTAGATACAAAGACTAGAAAATGGTGGCACTCACACCTTTAATCCTAGCATTCCAGAGGCAGAAATCTATGTGTTCAAGGATACAGCCAAGCATGGTGACTCACACCTTTAATCCCACAAAGCAAGCCTTTAATCCCAGGGAATGATGGCAGATAGCAGAAAGGTATATAAGGCGTGAAGACCAGGAACTAGAAGCATTTGGCTGGTTAAGCTTTTAGGCTTTCAAGCAGCAGTTCGGTTGAGAGCCATTGGGATGAGGACACAGAAGCTTCCAGTCTGAGGAAACAGGATCAGCTGAGGAACTGTCGGGGTGAGGAAGCTGTGGCTTGTTCTGCTTCTCTGACCTTCCAGCATTCACCCCAATAACTGGCCTCAGGTTTGATTTAATTAATAAGACCTTTTAGGATTCCTGCTACAGATCTCTGTGAGTTCAAGGCTAGCCTGGTGTGCAGAGTGAGATCCAGGACAGGCACCAAAACTACACAGAGAAACCCTGTCTCGAAAAACAAAACAAAACAAAACAAAACAAAAAACAAAAAACAAAAAAAAGGAAAGAAACTGATTTTAATGTTAGCAAAGGAATCAGTAGCAGCAGCCACAGAATAGAGGAACTTGCCGGCCAGAAAAGAAGCAAGCTAGTGAAAAGGTAAGATTCCTTCTTCCATCTCTTTTGTATCTGGGCTGCCACTTAAGGTGCTTCTCACATTAAGGGTAAGTTTTTCCACTTCAAATAATACCAAGAAAATCTCTCACAGGAGTGCCCGGTGACTTGCCCTTTTCAGCTTATTCCAGACAGATCCAGTCAAGTTGACAAGCAAGATTAACCATCACACCTGGAATTTGATCTTGATCTTGACCTCCACAGAGGAATATTTTATTTCTTTGGTTTTTTTGTTTTTGAAACAGTATTGCTAGGTAGCCTGGCATGACCTGGAACTCACAGAAACCCACCTATCTCTGCCTCCTGAGTGCTGGATTCAAAGGCATGTGCCACCATACCCAGTATCTTTTGATTCTTTTTTTTTTTTTTTTTTTTTTACACAACACTGCGACAGTTGGTCTTAGTTGTCAACTTGACAGTCTAGAGTTTCCTAGGAAGAAAGACTCTGGGATTATTTAGATTAGGTTGGCTGTGGGGGATAATTTTGAGTATGGTAATTGAGGTGGGAAGACTGTGGGTAGTACCATTCTGTAGGCAGGAGATCTTGAACTGTGTAAGAGTGAAGAAGTGGGGCTGGAGAGATTGCTCTGTGGTAGAATACTTGTTGCTCTTGCAGAGGATCCAGGTTCAATGCCCAGCACCTACGTAGTGAACCCCAGTCATCTGTTACCTCCAGCTGCAGGGGACCCTGTAGATGAACAGTCTTATTAAATAAGAAACACAGAGCCAAATGCAGAGTTAAAAGCTCAAAAGTTCAGAGCAGTAGCTGAGAGCTGAGACTTAAAACCACCTTCTTACCCTTCCTGCCGCTGCCGTCCTTCCCCTCAGAAAGAGACCTACTTCCTGTGTATCTGTCTTTTTATTGACTTTCTGTTCTGCCTTCTCATTGGTTGTAAACCCAACCACATGACCTCCTCGTCACTGCCTGTCTATACAGACCTCCAGGTCTTCTATGGTTGGTATTGAGATTAAAGGCGTGTGTCTCCATGCTGGCTGTATCCTTGAACACATAGAGATCTGTCTGTCATGTGATCTGGATTAAAGGTGTGCACCACCACCACCTGGCTCTTGCTATGGCTTGCTATTAGCTCTGACCCCCAGGCAACTTTATTTATTAACATACAAATAAAATCACATTTCAGTACAAATAAAATATCACCATAGGACCCAACATCCTCTTCTGAGTCCCTGGGCACCACAAATGTACATGGTACCCATACGTGAATGTAAGTAACATTACACATACACAGAATAAAAATAAATAAATCTTAAAAGGAGTGAGGTTTGTCAACCTTTTAGCTCACCTGTGCAGATCATGTCTGCTGGACCTGGGATCTGAGGACCTGAAAGAACGGGCTGGACCACAGTCTAATGCTGTAGAAAACCTTACTTCAGTTTCAGGGTACTTTTATATACATGAATGAAACAAAGCATCCAATGATCTAAGGAAGGTTGTTTGAGTTCAGAAAAACATGTAAATAAATGTTAGTAAGTACACACTAAATATTAACAGAGAAGTCCTTTCCTAGAATTTTCTCAGGGCAGAGCAGTTGAAACACAATTGCCTGGCATGTACTATCAATTATATCTGAGAAATCGTGAAAGCCAGGCAGAAGGCCAGATCCAGATTCAGGGCCCACTGATCAGATAGGGCTCTACAGTTTTGTGCTGACATCCAACAAGAATAAACATATCATAAATTAATTGTAAATGTTTGTCACAGGAGGCATGGAATCATGTCCAAGAACAATCCAGGGAACCAAGTGTACCTGAGGTCAAAGACCCTCTGCCTTTTTTCCTGGAGATTCTCTTACAGTTCCCCAAGGCATTGTTCACCACTGGTCATTCTTTTGACTGTGTTCTGATAGAGATTAGCTGGGCACGAATATATTCATTACACTCTATTCTTGTTTATGGATGTGATATGACCAACTCCCTCAAGTTCCTGCTGCTGTGACTTTGGTGAGGTATAACCTGGAACTGTGGATCACAGTATTTTGTCACAGCAACAGGAAACAAAACTAAGACAAGCCATTACTTGTAAACAGATGGTTCTCTCCCTCCCACCAGTTCCTGAATAACTACTCAGAAGCTTAATATTACTTATAAATGATTGGCCATTAGCTCAGGCTTATTACTAACTAGCTCCTACACTTAAAATAACCCATTATTCTTATCTATGTTTAGCCATGTGGCTTGGTACCTTTTGTGAGTACGGCATTCTCTTTTTGCTTCCTCTGTGTCTGGCTGGAGACTCCTGACTCCACCCTTTTCCTTCCCATCATCCTTAGTTTGGTTACCCCACCTATACTTCCTGCCTGGCTATTGGTATTTTATTAAACCAATTTGAGTGACGAATCTTTACAGTGTACAAGAGGATTATTCTACAGCAATTACCATTTTTGGTATGCAAGCTCTTACCTGTATATGTAAATAAGTCTGCCTTGTGTTTTTAAATTATAACACATTTATTAGTGTGTTTTTTTGCATCTGAAATAGCAGGTTCCCTGGTAAGTTTCCTTACTGCCATCTTCACTCTCTCCACATGCGAGACCTCACAGCCCCAAGGCCTCAAGAGTGCCCTTGCAGAGAACTTCGGTGGCTTAGAAGGTGAGGATGCCTGGAAACTGTAATTCGAACTGTCCTGATACAGTGATATCCTCAGGACATGAGATGAAGCACGATGCCTCCCAACCACAGTGCATGTGCCTAGCTTAGATAAAAACATACCTTTCTGCTTTTGTAAATGTTTTAACATTTATTAGAATTTAATACTCATACAAACAAGATTTTTGTGGGTCTTACTGCCTGGGAACTCTTAAGAAAAAAAATAAGAAGCATGTTGGTTTAAAGAAAATAATATATAAGTAGCAGTATAGGTGCTGTGTGCTGAATTGAGACCCTAAAGTTCACAGTTTTAAGTCTTAATGCCTTGTATCCAGAATGTGACCTATCTGAAAGTCAGGTAAGATAAAAACGAGGTCATTATGGTGGACATTTAACTTTTTGTGACCAGTGTCTTCAAAGAAGAGTTGACGAGCACACAGACACATTTAGAGAGAAGCTCTGTAGAGACATGGAAAGAAGATGGAGGCAATGAGAGGGGTCCCAGGCAAGAAGAGCCCTGGGGACACCTTGATCACAAACTTGGAGGCTACAAGATTGCAGGACAGTAATTTTGCCATTGAAGCCACAGATGGCGGCATTTTATTATGGCGGTCCCACCAAACCAACACATCAGGGAAGTACAGAGGTGAAGAAGGTTGAGGTGATACCCAAGTAACCGGCAAAGACCTGGGCTTCTCCCCTCTCTCATCCCTTCCAGTTTCTAGATGCTAGGAATCAGACTCTTGGCCTCCTTGCTATACAGAGGACTGGCCACTAAGGTCTGTGTCAGCGCACCTGGGAGGCAACTGTAGTCCTGAGGGTGGATCGCTGCGGACACTTTCCCGCCGGCTCAGACCTTTAAGAAGCTCAGGGTAGGCGTGCTTCCCATTTAAAGTGTGGAGAAATGGAACCTTCCGATTGGAGCACTTAATCCACCACAGGAGGTGAGCAGTCAGTCCCGCCCTCAATTGCTCCACTGCCTCCTGCGAAGACCAGCAGCTTGGAGGATGCTCCTCCCTTCTTCCCTCCCGCTCTCCTAGAACGCTGGTTCCCCAGGAAGGGGAGGAGTTCTTCCTGGCGCGGAGGCCACCGTCGCCACGGCAACGCCGCTTTACTGGGCCCAACGGATTAGGCGGCCTGGGGCTGCAGGCGGCCACGTGGCCTCGGGGTCAGCGCCAGCAGCATGGACAGCCTGTACGTGGAGGAGGTGGCCGCCTCCCTGGTCAGGGAGTTTCTTAGCAGAAAGGTAATGGCTGGACACTCCAAAGCCCAGGAGGCCGCTCTAAAGTTGGGGGGCAGCCTGGGGTTTCCGTCAGTATCTTTGCACCTTCCGGGATGGGGGAGCATTCCACTCCTTGTGTTAGCCTCAGAGATTCCCCCTAAGAGCGCCCCTTTCTTGAGACAGGGAAACTACATTTCCCAGAAGCCAGTCCTTCCTAGTCCGAGGGTACTTCCACAATGCCAGGCCGGCCCTTGGTCTGCTGCCCTCCCCTGGCACCAGTGGTCACGGCAGTGCCAGGTTGGCAAAGGTGTCCAGGGCAGAGCACGTTCTCCCAGTCTGGGGCACAGGACATGTCTCTAGGAAAGAACTTCCCCAAAGGAAAGTTCTGGACAGTCAGTTCTTTTGGTCATTTTAATCAAAAGTGGAAATTCCAGATCCTGCATGAACTTTTGTAGAAGAATTATGTGAATTCTCTTATTGTCTCATCCCAGAAGAGTTTTCAAAATGTTTGTAAGTTAGGAGCATCTTGGGCACCCCATGGAGTCTAGGAGAGGAGGGTGCTTCATGGAGGCCAGGAGTTCGGCATTGGTTTGTATTTTACATGAAGTGGCTGAGGGCTATGCTCTAAGGGATCTGTGCTTCCATGTGATGTCATATTCAGCTGGTCCAAGGGTCACTTATTTGAGATGGAAACACACACACACACACACCACACACACACACACCACACACACACACACACACACACACACCAAAGGGGAAGGATTTGAGGTCAGTAGTGGAAGTTTAGATATATGTTACTAGTTTGCAATGTACATTCGACATTACTACGTCATTTCTATAAACAGGAACTTTGAAATTCCACTCATGTGTAATGTATAGTGAGGATTAGTGATTATATTTGATACTTACGTACAACATGCACATAGCTAATCAACTTTATACTTGCTTCCCCAGCTCTGATTGAGCCTGTTTTCAAATGCTTGTGTGCTTTTATGATTTATGTTTATTTTGAAAAATTGTAATGCATCTGGCTTCACTGTGTCTACCTTGACCTTCTCTTACTGAGTCTTGGGTTAAAGTTGGATTAGCAGTGACATGCTCAGAGGCTGAAGCTGAGTCTGGCACTAGATGTGGAAGTGTCAGAGAAGCCTTCATTTCTTGAGTGCAATCCAGACCCTCAATGACATCCTGGGTCCCATGATCAGAATTTGATCAGGATTGGTCCTGGGCTCACCTTGACTGTTTGCTCATTAGTACTTCTATTACAGCTGTCACACCTGCTTGTCTCACCTCGACAGGGCCAACGCGCTGACCTCCCAACTGGGTACCACCTCAGAAACCATCTAACTACCTGACCGCCTCTTCCTCCCCTTGTTTTATCTAAAAGTATAAGAGAGGTATCTTTAGTTACTAACTGTGATGGATAGTTTTATGTCAGCTTGACATAAGCTAAAGTTATCTGAGAGGAGGGAACCTCAGTTAAGAAAATGCCTCTATGAGATCAGGCTGTATGCAAGCCTATAGGGCATTTTCTTAATTAATGATCGATGAGGGAGGGCCCAGCCCATTATGGGTAGGACCATCCCTGGGCTGGTGGTCCTGGGTTCTATAAGAAAGCAATTGAGCAAGCCGTGAAGAACAAACCAGTAAGCAGCATCCTTCCGTGGCATCTGCATGGAAACTCCTGCCTCCATGTTCTTGCCCTGTTTGAGTTCCTGTCCCATCTTCTATCAATGATGAACAGTGAATGGAAGTGTAAGCCAAATACCCCCTCCCCCCAAATTGCTTTGGTCTTGGTGTTTCATCACAGCAATAGAAACCGAAACTAAGATACTCACAAAAATCACAGAGAGCCAGAACTATGGGCTAGGGCAAATGCTTGTGTTTTTGGTGTTGGTGGTTGGGGTGGTTTTGAGACAGGGTCATGTTTATATTGCCCAGGTTCTCTTCAAGCTCTCTCTGTAGCCCAGGCTGACTTTAAACTCTCTATGTAGCTCAGGCTATATTCATACTCTTGAGTATTCTGCTTTTGATTCCTGTATTTGGAATTACGAGTTGTGCATCACCACGTCCAGTTGTAATTACTTTTCCTATTGCTTCTGATTTGGGGGCTGCTTCTGAGCCTGCCTCCTCATTCACCCAGCCTTCTTTCCCCCAACCACTGAGTGAGGTTTTTGTTTTCCAGCATTTGGAGCCATTATAATATTTTGAGCACAAAGACTGCAGGAATAGTTGAAGCCTATCCAGTCTGGGATCCATCAGGAGCAAGGGATATCCCTGGCCCTGCAGGAAGGGGTTGAGACATCTTCTGCAGGCATTGGGTAGTCGTAGTGTCCTGTGATGGGAGGAGGTAGCTCTTGTGGCTGGTTTTTCAATGAGGATGCCAAGCTCCTGGGGGCAGGGGGCAGGATTCCCCCAGTTGACTGTCTGTCACTAGACCTTGGTCTCTGTGTGTTTAGGGTGGGTGATGGGTAGTGGTTTGCTGGTGACTTGGCAGACATTCATGAGGCGCTCTGCAGGAGACTGGGTGCCAGTCAGGCTCCCTGGCTAGACTGATGTGGATCATGTGACTTCAAACATGTCTCCTGGCTTCCTCCGCTGAAAAGTTAAGAGAACAATTGTTGGCCTTTTGACTGTATTTTTTTCCCCCAAACTTCCGTTTATTTTGAAAGGTTCGTCTTTCATGGCCCCACGTCTAGGCCAGACACATAGCTCCCGAGCTGACTTTCAGCAAGCTAGTTACCTGGGTTTCATTGTTATTTATAAAGTGGGTCCACAGCCCCAGCCTTAGCTGACCCCAAACCAAACTGACCTAGCCGTCAAGGCCAGCGGTTTTGATGAGAATGGATTCTGAAGTCAGCTTTGGGCCTCTGCTGTGGTCTTGCAAGGATGAGCCCTGTCCTAATGAGTCCCAGCAGTTTTCTGTTTACCGTGCGTCAGAGAAAGGAAGGTTTTCATTTCAAGTGGCCACCAGTGACTCAGACTTCTCCCCTCAGGGTTTGAAGAAGACATCTGTGACCATGGACCAGGAGCGCCCCCGCTGTGAGCTCAGCATCAACAGCAGAAATGATCTCCGCAAAGTTCTCCATCTGGAGTTTCTCTACAGGGAGAACAAGGTGAGCGCCTTGTGAGACAGTGTCCTTGCACCCAGGGCCTGGCAGCTGTGGCAGGAGGTTTGGGGACTGGCCAAGATGACAACTCTCAGAGTGAACTAGGTTCACCCCACCAGACCTGAGTGCCCCCTGGTGGGTCTGGGGGCACTTTGTCTCACTGAGTCAGGGCCTGTCGTGCCTATTCTTTGATCATTGTTCTCTGTGCTCCCCTTTCCCCACACACAATGGTATTTTTAGCAAGACTGCTTAAGGATATATTATGCAATATATATATTTATATATGTATATTTTTTTTAATAAGATTTCCCTTCTGTGGTTGTAAATCTCTTGTGACATGTAGGTCAGCAGAGGTGGAAGCTAGGTTTAGCACACCCAGGTGTATGGGAGTTGAGAAAGCCAAGGGAAATATGTTTTCTTGAGGTATAGAAGGCCCCTTAGTCCCAGACCCCTATCCCACCTGCTGCCGTCATGCTGCCCTGGAGGCTTCCTCCGTGCCCTGTATTTGAGTAGAACATTTTGTTTCAGTAGGGTCTGCCTCCCTCATGCCCATGGAGTTACTTGATGGGCGGAGGCTGTGTGTCTTTTTCATATTGTGTTCCCATATTTGATGAATTGTCTTATGACTTATTGAAGAATCCGTATGTATGTATCTGTGTAATAAATGAGTGAGAGGCTAGAGGAGTCAATACATGAATACAAAAAGCTATAATCCTGACTTAATTTCTCTTTCTGTTAGAAGAAAGAGTCCTTTCCAACAAATGTTGCTTCATGCTTGGGCATGATAGAAGAGTTAGAGAGAAACTAGTGAACAGTCATGAAGAGTCATATAATTCTGCGTTTGTTATACTTTAAAATGCAAGGCCATAAGTGACATCTCATGCAGAAGTCTGACATGTGAGATGTAAGGGAAGGCATGCTTTGGTGAGTTAAGTGAGGATATCTTGCCTTGGCCTTCTGGGCCAGCTTCTCTGGGCACAGTACGGAAGCTCTGAACCCACTGGAATGTTGGGAATTTGCCCTTTGGGGAGTGCTGTGACCCAAAGTGGCTGTTTGACATCTGACAGTCATTTACGGACTAGGGTAGAGATCCTTTTTCTTTTTTTGTTTCTTGAGACACAGTCTTATTCTATAGCCAAGGCTGGGGCAAAACTCTCTACGTCGTAGCTCAGGCTAGCCTTAAACCACGGGCAATTCTGCTTCAGCCTTCTGAGTATTGGAATTACAAGTGTTACTGGGCCCAGCATTGGGCTAGAGGTTGATTTTCAAAAGAAGACTTGGGTGTGGGGAGATGGTTTGGTGGTAAGAGTTTGAGTCTCCAGCAACCACATAAAAAGCTGTGCATTCCTCTTACACCAGCACTAGGGGCAGAGATGGGCAGAACCTAGGAATTTGCTGGCCAGCCAGCTTCCTGTGCAGTGAGACACCTTGGCTCAAGGCCATAAGGCAGACAACGATAAAGGATGGCACCTGACATCCCCCTCTGACTTCCACATGCCTGTGAACTGCTGTGCACACCTGCACACTTACGTGCATATACTTCACACATACACATACACACACATCACCCCCTCCCACACATAAAAATAAATAAAATGAAATGAAATCCTAACTGATCGAATGGGTATGTAGGAATATAAACAAGACTGTTTGGAATATGCAGAAAAATCTCCAGGTCTCTTGGCAACTAACCCACTGTTTAGGGCGTGGCAAAGAGGACCTTGGGTCAGACTGCCCTGTGTAAGTGCAAGGTGGTATTCCAGGCAGGTGTGCAGACCCCAACCACTGGCCCTCAGTTTATAGCAACTCTGCCTGCAGGAGCCCTTGTGATCCCTTTGAGGAGGTTAGGCCCCAGCAGCCAAGTGAGGTCAACCCCAGGCTGAGCTGCTCTAGTTCTCCATACATGCATGTGTGCAGTCCTGGGTCAGGGATGCATTGACTTAGCAGCCTGTGCCCTTCAGTTATTGGATTTGGAAGTAAGGGCATGGGATGTTCATGTTAGGGAGATATTTCTCAGGGACTAGGACCTTTACCCAGAAATCCAAAGACCCATACTGGTCCCCTGACATATTCACCTAATTTCTTAGGAGTATCTTGTTATTTAAGTTATTTTTATTTTTCTACCACACCATCGTCTCTCTAAAGTAGCTATTATCTTCAAAACTTAAGGTATCATCAGACCTGGGTAAATCCCTGATTATTTGACATAAACAGTAGTTTTTAGCCATGATAGAATGAATTGGAGCCTATGTTTTAAAGAAAAATATACTTACTAGTTATCTTTTGCAAGTAGTTTTGAGATTTGCTGAGCCCAGAGCTTACCTGACCCCAGGGAAGCTCTACAGCTTGGTATGAATACTCCCATTGCCTTGTTTTTCCTGACAGTTAAGTGATAGATTAGAAAACCTACGTAAGACTGGGGTTTGGGGAAATGGTATTAGCTTCACTTCAAGGCTGTGTGTTCACTGTGAACTTAGTGCTATAAAAACTCACAAAAGTGTAATGTGGGCAGCCCAGGACCCCAGGGTACCTCACTGAGAGAAAAGGCAAGACCTTTGAAATAAATTGCATGTTTTCTTCAACTTGCTTCATTGGAATCTTAATTTAGACCAAAACAAAATAAATGTTTTGGTCTTATAAAAACCAAGTAAATAAACTTTATTTCTGGCTTTAATTATCTGATAAGGCTGTTGAACTCGGTGTTGTCCACTGGTCATGGATCCTGGCCAGAGAGGAGGAGGGGAAGGACTTGGCCTGTGCTGGGGGCTCCGCACCAGGCCCTTCATCGGACACTTGGCTTCTTGGCTTGGCATACACCTCATGAAGGCCCATGTCTGGCCACAGCTCAGCAGGACTGAGTGCTCCCAGCTCCCAGCTCTTGGGGTGGAACTGATACATGGCCAGATTCCTAAGTCAGACTGTGGATCACTGCTTGGACAACTAGGTGTCTGTTCAGATTACTTGGGGGGAGGGGTTCACGAGAAATCAAAGCTCTAATTCTTGCTGTTTTGAGTTTAGTAAGTCTCAGTTGGTCATGTATTAAAAAAAAAAAAAATAAATCCCAAAACTTCTAAAGAAAATATTCATGCAGGCAAGGCTGGAAAACACTGATATCATTTATTCTAAAAACTATTGCTTGAAGAGTTTCTTTACATACTTTTTTATTTTAAATCGTTGGGGTATAACCTGAGTGAGTCCCAGATGACTTTTTTCTTTTCATTTTAACCCCTTGCTTCCTGTTCTGCAGTCACTAGTGGTCAATGTTATTTACCTTTGTCTTTGCTATGACAAAATACCTAACAGAAACAACTTAGAGGATGGAAGTTTATCTGGGATCATGATTTTAGATATTTTGGTCCATCCTGATGGGTGGCTAGAATGTGAGTTGGCTTATAACATGATGTAGACCAGAAACAAAGAACATGGGCTGGAATCAGAGGCAGGTATGACCTTCAAAATCTTACCCCTTATTATCTATTTCTGCCAGCCAGTCCCCATCTCCTAAAGGTTCCACAGACTTCCAAATAGTGCCACAAGCTAGTGACCAAGTACTCAGAACATGAGCCTGTGGGGGACATCCCAGAACACCCACTAATAAATGTTCAAGCCTGCTGTTGGTTTTTTTTTTTTTTTTTTTTTTTTTTTAAATTCTAGCCCCATGTTGGACACCAAAATGTTGTTTTTGGTATTTTACTCTTTTGTGGGGCCCACCAACCAGCTCCTAAGTAAATCATTCATGGAGGCTTTTTCTTAATTATGAAAGCCTGGCCTTAGCTTGGCTTATTTTCTTGCCAGCTTTCTTAACTTAAATCGTCTCATCTCCCTTTTGCCTCTGGGCTTTCCCTGTTCTCTTACCTGTAAATCTTATGCTTACTCTGTGGCTTGATGTGTAGCTGGGTGGCTGGCCCCTGGAGTCCTCCTTCTTCTCTGGGTATTCTCCATCTCCCTCTCCTCCCAGATTTCTCTTATATATTCTCTTTGTCTGCCAGCCCCGCCTATCCTTTCTCCTGCCTTGCTATTGGCCAGTTCTTTATTAGGCCGTCAGGTGTTTTACACAGGCACAGTAACACAGCTTCATGGAGTTGAACAAATGCAACATAAACAAAGGTAACACACCTTAAAATAGTCTACTGCACAGGTCTCAACTGCTTCTTGGCTCTATAGAGGCCAGAGAGATGGTGGAAGGAGAGAGCTGACTACTCTAAGTGGTCTTCTGATTGCCACACACTTGCAGTGGCACCCCCACCCTATCAATGAAGTGTAATACAAAATTAAAACTGCATTTTTAAATGAAAAGATCTGTCTCTTCTAGTTGATTCCATAGGGAAAGAATGCAAAAGGAGATTAGCTTTGGACAGCCCTCTATTCACATCACAGTGCACAAGATGTTAGTTTTTCTGGAGTAGAGATGTCGTCTCTGTCTCTGAATCCCTACCCAGTACAGTGCCTGGCACACAGAATAAGGAAGTGTGCAGTGTGATGGAAAAGCTGGTAAACTTATGTCAAAGAATTGAGATGGTTATCCTTTCACTCTTCTCCTAACTCTGTATATTCAGTTAATGATATTTTTTCCCTCCCCAATGATAGGCAAAGGAAAAGCCTCTAAAAACAAACCTTGAGCTCATAACCAGATACTTTCTGCACCATTCTGGGAACACAGACAACTTAAGTCAAGAAGCCCCGATCCCTGAACTCCCAGTTGCAAAGAAAAATAATAAGCTGCCGTCAAGATGCTCAGAGACCACACTGGTGAATATATACGATCTTTCAGATGAAGACACAGGAAGACGAATATCATGGTCAGAAGCCGGCAAAGCCAGGTATCTGCCTCTTCCTCCTCCTCCTCCTCACTCTGCCTAGCAGCTTGTTTTGCTGCTGTAACAAATCACAGTGACTTGTTGATGCCAGGAAACAGAACCATATCCGCCTTCTTTAAAGTCAGCTGGGTCTAAGTGCCAGTCATGTTTACAAACTACCTTCCCAGAAACACCCAGCCTGTTCTTAGGTTCAGTGCCTGTGTATTCATTTTGACCCCCTTTGTTCTCCTCAGCCATGGGATGGTCCTGCCCACGTCAGGGTGGGTCTTCTCCTATTCAGTTAAACCTTGCTGGAAATGCTCTCACAGGTGCACCCAGAGGTGTGTCTCACCAATCTCCTAGGTGATTCTAAGTCCGGTCATATTGACAATGAGGATTAACTATCACAGATCTCATAGTAGGGTTCCAGGGATCTGGACGTGCACATCTTTGGGTATCACTGCTGAGTTTACCACACTGTGTGTTTCAAATTCTCTGTCACAGAGCCATGTTATTTTCTTCAAAAGGCCAGGAGAGTGGACCATTTTATGATGGTATTTACTTACGTTTCAAAAGGTTGACTTTATATCCCATGATTCCTAAGGTTCAGGGACTTGCTTTGATTTTCTTTGAAACAGGTACATGATATCCATAATTGAGCCTCCATTATTTGGAGAGTAGTTCCACCAGTTTGCAGCTATCCTATGGCACACATGCTCTCCAATGATGTGTGTAACTCACACGATCACATACTGTATGAAGTCACCAGTAGTGGGGTTAGCTTCTGGGGAATGGGTCTTTTCTTCCACTTGGCAGAAAAGCATTTCTTTCTGAGGGTTGGAAAAGCTCAGTGCATGAATGTCAAGTCAAGAAAGCGTGAGGCCACTATAGAGAAGTAACCTGAGGCTTTAAACATGAAAGATCAGGAGGTGGTATAAGGTGGCCTCTTTTGCAAAGGCATTTGCTGCCTGTTTGGGAAAGTCAGTATTTCTGAGATCAAACCAAACAATGAGGTAGTTGAAGCCTCCAGGTCCTGATCCTACCATTTCCCCAAGCCTGATGCACCTTGGTACCTTCTGTGCTCCCTTGCCTCTTTCTTTTTTTTTTTTTTCTTTCCTTGCTTTTTTTTTTTTTTGTATCCTGTCAGCTTTTGGTTCCCAGTGATGCTAAATGCTGCTGCTCTTCCTGACATAGTGACAAAGGCCTCTGTTCATATGTCCATCTTTTTTCCCTGTGTAACTCTTATGAGTGCTGTCCTGGGCTCCATGCAGAGGTCAGCACATCCACAGATTCCACCCTGACCTGGACAGGGCAAGCCTTCCACAGTCCACACTGAGACAAGCCACTCCTTCCTTGAAGGTCACAAGGCACTCCCTGTAGCTTTTAGGAGAAACCCCAAGTACCTTAGGATAACTTTGCAAGTCTCTACCAGCCCAGCACCCACTGTTCACTGGAGCTAGTTCCCTCCTAGGCCTGTGTGCTCGGGCTTCAGGAATTCTCCAGGTGCTCTCTCTAGGTCACCCCAGCCTTCATTGGCTTTGTCCTCTGCCTGACATTCCCCGATAATGGCACAAGCGACTGCTGCTTTCATATGTGACCTAAGGCTTGCTGGGAGGTATGACACAGTGTAGGTATCAGTACCATGTATACCAGGGACCAGGGGAAGAAATCTGGGATCAGTGGAGTGTGGGCCTCTGAGCAGCGCAGACAAAGCTCCTCTTTACCTCAGTCCTGTTCTTTCTCACTTCTTGCTTTTTTTTTCTTTTGAGATTGAAGGTCTGGTTACTCTTGAAGACTTACTTTTGACTGGACTCAGACTTAAGTAGAAGTGCTCAGTGAGGCCAGCCTACGTCTCTTGGTGATCTGTCCCAGCCTTATCTGTGGCTTTCTTCATTGTCTTGGCCACAAGTTTAGCATATTCTGTAGCCTCCTCATTTTTCTTAGTGTGTTGTTTCTTTAGAGCAATGCATTGGCATCAGTGTTGCAGGACATGTGGAGTAACTGCAGCTGTGTCGCAGGACATGTGGAGTAACTACAGCTGTGTCGCAGGACATGTGGAGTGCTGAATCTTGGGTGCTTTGGTCCTGGGTTTCTTACTTTGTTTAACATTATTATTGTACATGATGCCCACCATATTGTAGGACATCATCTTCTTTAAAGAGATTGAAAAGCTTTAGGATTCTGCTAGCTCTTTGGGCCCCAACTGCTGAGGCACAGTAGAATATGTCACTCAGTCCAGGAATCATCATCATCTTCCTCTTTCTCTTCTTTTTCAATAGCCAAGTTGAGAGCACTCAGATTGGCATCAACATGCACCCCTGAACAGACTTGAGCTTCCTCTCTCCAGTTCTTGGTCTATAACAAGAATGTCGGTTCTCAACAGGTGGTGCAGTCTGCCTTAGGTCAAGACAGCTTGCTTCATGGGAAAACCTTGTTTGTCATTCCTACCAATTGGGATGACGTAACACTCCTACTCTTTACCCAGGGCATTAGCAGCAGTGTGTGTGGCCATGTGCTTCTCATAGAAAGCATGATGTTTGTCTTCATTTACTTCAGTGAGTTTCTGACAACCAGTGGTTGGGAAGGGGATTCTCAGTTTCATCTAGACATGGTGGCACCACCAAAAGAGAGCACTTCTCGATCCTTTTTATTGTTTCTCACTTTTTTCTTTTGCTTCCGTTCCCTCCCCTCCTGCCTTGCACGCACACAACTGCATGTCTACACACGTTTTCAGCTTTACTGCACACCTGGAAATGTCAAAGTTGCCCTAGGTGTGTTCTCTGTGTACAGCAAGGCCGCATGCCCAGCACTGCGCTGCAGGTTCCGTCCTTTATCATTTGAGTCTGCAAGAACCAAGATGCTCTTCAGCCCTCAGCTGTTAGGATCCCTGTGGATCATCATCTCTGACTTTGCTTGTACACTGCTGCACTTGCCCTGATACTGAAGAAGTGCTTCCTATTCCTTACCTCTGCTGACAGAGCCTTGGCTCATTTCCAATTGCATATTTATAAATCATGGCTGACTTTGGGGTTTATTATTATCATTCATTTCGAGGCTCTGTTTTAATGGAAATACTGTGTTTTTGCAGGCATGACAATCTTGATGGGGATATACTCGGTAATTTCATGTCATCCAAAAAAAGCCCACAGAAAAGTAAGCCTGCTCACATGGTCCTGGGTGACAGCCTCCCTTTGGTTCCTGCGTGGGAGAAGGTGGAGCATCTTCATTCATCAGAGCCTTGCACAGATGTGAAGAGGCCAGTGGAGAGGACCAGGCCAAAGTCTGGCCTGATTTTCCGAGGCATGATGGCCGGGCCGGTCGCCAGCTCCCCGCAGGTGGGACTGCCACTCTTTTTGTTTTCTGTAGACTAGGGAGTGAGAGATGGGCTTCAGGCACGTCTGACTGAGAAAGACATGCATGTGGGGACAGGAAGTATGCCTGTCTGTTTTCTCTTTGGCTCCGCTTTCAGTGACCCCGTGGATCCCCAGTGGGCTTCCCTGCCTTCCTGCCCTTAGTTTATCTACCCGAGTTAGTAAAATGGATGCTCTGATTTCATCCTCTTACTGCGAGTGAAGACACACATTCCTGGCTTTGTCTTTGCAGTTCTAAAGTAGGATAACTCCCTTCCTTAGTCTAGAGAATATCGTTGCTTACCACCATCATGGTTAAAGGGGAGTAGAAATCCTGGTCCTAAAGCTATAGTTTATTTTGTTCCATTTTCTTTTTTCTTTCAGATTGTAATAATTTCACTCATTGCTTGGTGGTTTCCTTTTAGGAGGGAATCATGATTTGGTCTCATTAGGTGGAAGGGTCCAAGTGAGAGGACAGTGTGAAGAAGTTTTCAAAACAATAAATGGAAAATAGCAGCGTCACACCCTGTATCAGTAACGTGAGGGGGCTGGGCAGACCTGCACTGGTTGTCTGTGGAATGCTGCCTCTCCTGTCACGTAGCTGTGTGTCTGTGTCTGGATGAGTGTGTTGATGCTGGCACTAATTTTTTAACTCTTGTGGGTTAGGACAAAGAGGCAGGATCCTCTCCCTGCCTCATCCGGTCCCGTGGCACCTTTGATCAGGATTTTCATTTCTCCTGGCTGAGGTGCATTGTTGGATGGCTATCTGAAACCACCTGGGGACCTCTGGCATTTCTCTGTTCTTATGGTCACACATCTTGGTGTATTGATGAAGGAGTGAGAGTCTGCTTCCCTCTGTGTGGTCCATGCCACACCTTGGTGCTATGTCCCACCCCAGGCGTCTTGTCAAAGAAGGAAATCCATAAACTGGACCCTGTCCAGAGGAAAGTGGCTAGCCAGGTTGGAGAGAAGTCGGGAGAAAGCTTAGTCTTTGGAAGTGTTGAATCTTGAAAAGATAATTCTTATTGGCAGAATGTAAGAGATTTCTTCAAATGTGGAAGGAAGAATGGCCTAGTCCCAGGGTGGCAAATATGTGACTTTCAGACATTGGTGCCATCTTATAATGCCTTCCTCTGGCAGGCATTGCTAGTTAGTCATAGTGCCCTTGTTTTTCTGTTGGATCTCCCTGGGTACTTTGACTGGTCACCACCAGTGGAGTGATGTGCTGGCATTGTGAGAGGAACTCTATCAGCCATCTTAGGTTTAGTCCGAGGCTCCTGAAGGCTGTCACATTTGTGTGTGGCACATGGTGTTTGTTCATGGGCCTTTGCAGGGTGGAGTGGTGTTGAGTCCCCTGAGGACTTTGGGAACACTACTACACCCCTGATTGGAAGTTGGTATGAGGATTGTACTTTAGAGCTGCCTCAGTGGGGACAGGATGTCACTCTCCCTGCTGGGGACATGGCAGAAGGGAGCCTATCTAATTGAGAGTTTAGACTTCAGCAGTGGCTCTCAGACCTTTTAGTCTCAGGATCTCTTTGTGCATTTAACGCTGAGGATCCCTGTAGCTTTTGTCTAAGGGGGGATATCCATTGATACTTGCTGTATTGGAAATTAAAACTTGGGTCTGGAGAGATAGCTCAGTGCTTAAGTATACTTGTTGGCTCTTCTAGAAGACCTGAGTTCAGTTCCCAGCACCCATCTTGGGTTGCTCATAACTGCCTGTAACTCCAGCTCCAGGAGATCTGACTCCCTCTTCTGGCCTCGTGTAGCCCAGGCTGGCCTCAGACTTGCTGTCTAGCTGAGGATGATCTTGAACTTCTGACCTTCCTGCTTCTAGCTCCCAATTGCTGGGATTATAAGTGTGTGCCACCACATCTGGTGTATGTGGTATTTGAACTCGAACCCAGGGCTTCCTGTATGCTAAGCAAGCACACTATCAAACGGAGCTACATCCCCATCCCTTGGTGTGGAACCTTAAACCACATCATTGTGCTCTTTGTACTTTATCAGTTCCCATAGGCCTCTCATGCGTGGTGAATCTTCTATGCCTGTATGATTAATACATGATGCACCTGTCATTTGAAATATATTGGTTACTGAGTTATACAGATCTTCTAAATGGGGATACATTTTATTATATGGAAAAAAAACACAACACATTTATTGTTGTGACCTCCAAAGATTGCAGGAATTTTAAGTCCCTCCAAACTCCCAAGCTCTGGATGGCTGATGTAGGATTCCCAAAATGTCTGATTTTTACCCTGCAGCTTTGTATTTTATCACTGGAAACAGTACAGCATTTGTTTCCCTTGGTGTGACAAGCTCAGTTTATTTTCAAGAAATGTCTGCCAAATTCCAAGTCTGAATCACCATGGTCTGCCTGCCATTCCTGGACAATAACAGCAAGTTCATTTCACTCACAGTTAGATGGTTACACAAGCCGTAGCCATTATCCTTCTTACTAGGCGAGTGGGCATATGTACCTCCCTTGGTTGCATGGGATACTGAAAAGATGTGTGCTGTGCACTCTAGGGTTAATAATGCTTACTAATGAAAGTTTCGGTTGGGCTTGTTCTTAAGTTAAATCAGCATTATAGTTGTTCATTAAAGTTTAGATCCATGTACAAAGCCAGCAGTTTTTCCTACGGTTGCTGTGCATGTGAAGTCACACTGTGAAAAGACAAATTGGGTCCTATTTGTACTGCTTCACTCAGTTGCCTGGCACTCTAACAAGGTGTCTGAGGATGGATATTACATAAACAGATTATTTAGGTCATAGTTTTGGAGGCTCAGAGACTTAAGACTCCTTCCTATTTGTTCAGACTCTGGTCTCTTGTCCAATCGATGTCACAACAGATGCCATCATGGCAGGATGCATGTGGGAGAGGCAGGCTGTGTGTGAAAAGGGACTGAGGGGAGGTGCCAGGTTCTTCTGCAACAAACCATTCTTGTAGGAGTTTATCTGGTCCCAGAAGATCAGTACTGATCCCTTCAAAGGATGGTGCCTGTGTGACCCAGTTACCTTCTGCTGGGCCCTACCGTCTGCAGCTTCCTTCATCTCAACACATCTCAACCAGGCTCACAGCCTATGGACCAGGAGGACACATTCAAGCTGTGTCTAGTTACTTTAGGATTTGTTTTGAACTCCCCAAAGGGTCTGGGGACCTCTCCAGGGGAGCAGACTGCACTTTGAGAACCAGTGGTACAGCCAGGGTCATGTCTCCTGTTGAGATGGTTCAGTCCTTCAGTGTGTGCAGGTGAGACTTCATGACTGGTGAGAAGGATGTGATGGGATCCACCTTCTCGTAAGGGCATTGCTGCAGACTGGTTTGGTAATTGTTCTGGCAAGTGAGGTTTCCCTTGTGATACATGAATCCAGTGGAGCACCTTGAATGGCGGTTGCTGTAGAATTTCCTAGGTTTTCTGGTAGGTCTTTGGCATTTTGGCCACGTGTGCTGGTTGTTCAAGAGAAAGGATTCAAGACTTGCTGGGTATTCACCAATTTTTACTAGTAAGTCGTGGATGAGGTAAGAGGCTATACTTGTGTCTCCTTGGGAATGGTGACTAATGTCTTCATCCCTCTATGCAGCCATGCCCTGGACGGCTTTGGAGCAGATTTATAGTATCTAGTCATTTCCATGAGGCCAGAAAACTACAAAATTAGCTCTCCTTATTCCAGCCCGGCCGACCACTGGCCTCCGAGTTGTTTCTGGAAATGCTTTAGGGATTCTGAAGTCTGAACCAAGGAAAAGCTTCCTCACCAAGGTGTATTTTGTCTCTTTGTAGCAGTCCCCATCCATTGCCTCAGTGGTTAGTTAGAGTGTAAAAGCCAGAGGGGCTGGAGGACACCAAGGAGTCAAGGCCTTCTAAACACAGCCGGGCTGGTGCACATATGTGCTCCTGGAGACTGAGGCAGCACTCACAGGGCCTGCGTGGGGCTATGCCAGATGGGGTCCTAGAGCTGAGAGGAGAAGTGGACACATGCCCCCATCTCCTAACCTAGCCATGATGAAACTTATTTTCTTCAAGGGAGTCTCCCTGGGAAATAAACCACTCTTAAAGGTAGGCCCCATGCCCAGCAGTAGACGGTTAACACAACACACTCAATGGCATCTTTGCAAATTCTTTGTTTCATGTTAAAGTCAGGGCATTTTCTATTTCTCTGTCTCTCCCCCTTCCTTCCTTCCTTCCTTCCTTCCTTCCTTCCTTCCTTCCTTCCTTCCTTCCTTCCTTCCTTCCTTCCTCCCTTTATAGGTCCTTTCCGTATATATTATTTTGGGTTTTTGTGGGATGCCTGTGTGTATCTCTGCATCTGTGTGTTTTGTGGGATGCCTGTGTGTATCCCTGCATCTGTGTGTTTTGTGGGATGCCTGTGTGTATCCCTGCATCTTTGTGTTTTGTGGGATGCCTGTGTGTATCCCTGCATCTGTGTGTTTTGTGGGATGCCTGTGTGTATCCCTGCATCTGTGTGTTTTGTGGGATGCCTGTGTGTATCTCTGCATCTATGTGTTTTGTGGGATGCCTGTGTGTATCCCTGCATCTATGTGTTTTGTGGGATGCCTGTGTGTATCCCTGCATCTTTGTGTTTTGTGGGATGCCTGTGTGTATCCCTGCATCTGTGTGTTTTGTGGGATGCCTGTGTGTATCCCTGCATCTATGTGTTTTGTGGGATGCCTGTGTGTATCCCTGCATCTTTGTGTTTTGTGGGATGCCTGTGTGTATCTCTGCATCTGTGTGTTTTGTGGGATGCCTGTGTGTATCTCTGCATCTGTGTGTTTTGTGGGATGCCTGTGTGTATCCCTGCATCTGTGTGTTTTGTGGGATGCCTGTGTGTATCCCTGCATCTGTATGCCTTTGTTGTACTTCTTCCTTGGCTTGTTTGGTTGTTTTGTTCTATTCAGATTTGTTGGTTTTGTTTTCTCCTTTTATTTTACTTTATTATTATTCCTTAGTGCCTGCGTTTTCTAAGGTGAGACAGAAAGGGTGTAGATCCGGATGGGAGGGAGTTGGGAGGAACAGGGAGGAGGAGGGTGAGGAGAAACTGTAATCAGAATATATTGTATGAAAAACATCATTTTCAATAAAAGAAAAAAAAAGGGAAGGAGTTGAGGCGGAGACAGATATTCCTGGGGAGGGATGTCACAAGGAATAAAGAACGTATTTTTCCCAGCTCCCCTAGCCTAGGATGCTCACTGTCTCTTTCCTTACCCCTCCAGGACTCTTTCCGCAGACGCTCTCTGAGACAGTCCTCAGCCTTGAGCAGGAAGCTCCAAGTCCCCGAGGAAAGGCAGCAGCCATCTGAGCCATCTGTCCACACCCCAGCCTGTCCGGGTCCACAGGAGGTCCCTGCTTCCCTCAGTGACTCTGTCTCCAGGAGCCCTCTGGGTCAACTGAATGAATTGCCTAGGGAGAAGCCAAATGCCACTTCCAGCAGCCAAGGCCTGTCCCACAGGGACAGGCCCAGACTCAGAAGTGTTTCAGAGGACAGCCCACTGGGGTACAGCCACACAGAAACCAGCACAGCACCTTTGAAGCTGTACTTGCCTGGTGGGAATTCCAGGATGACCCAAGAGCAGCTGGAAAAAGCCTTCAAGCGGCAGGACAGCCAGCCCCCATCTCTCAGGTGAGCCACGGTGGGGGCTTTCCCAAACCGAGCACCACCTGGTCCACACGGTCTAACCTCTCGTGGCTTTCGTGGCGCTCTCTTGGTTTCTTGTGCTCTCCCTGCAAGCCTGCAAGGGCCAGAGGATCATGATCAACCAGGAAGAAAATGGAGCCAGAGGTCATGCTTCCTGATGTTCTGGGGGGAGGCCTTCTCTGCCCTTCCCATTGTCCGAGCTGTAGAAGGCTTTAGTTGAGGTTCCCCCAGCACACCTGGAGCAGCACACCTGGATGGTGTGGCTAAGAGGAGTTCCCTGCATTCAATGATGAGTCAGCCCCCAGAGCTTCTTGGGGTGTTACTTTTATTTTTTTGACCCTGTTTTTACCTCCAGTCTTTCATAGCAGGCCACAGGGGTTTCTGAGGTAATTGATTTTTGAGTGTTCAGCTAGTCCTACACCTGGAATGAGCGAACTTCTTGGCTGTGCTATGACTGGATTTAATTCACTACTATCTTATTTAGGACTTTAGTGCATAGACTGATGGAGGAGGCTGGCTGGTGGGGTTTTCCTGTTGCCGCTCCCTCATTGGATGCTGGCCTCCTTCTCTCCTCTGGAAGAGCGAGTGTAAGTTTGATGTTTTGTCTCCTTCAGAACACTGTAGAATTAGTGGGAAGGACTTCTGAAGGGTTTTAAGTTAAATATTCAATCAAAATACTTTCAGTTAGAAATTTCTATTCTTTGTCAGTTTGGCCAAGTTGTATTTTTCAAGGACTTTGACAGTTGTTATCTGTATTTAGATCACTGGTATAGATTACACAGTTAAAATATATTTCATTCACTTTCAAGTTTGTAAGGTCCGTAGTGATGTCTCTGCTTCATTCCTAAAATTATGGATTAGTAGTAATTAAAATATTAGTATCTGCCACCACCCCCTGTGCACTTGAGTATGTGTGTCCACTCACACCCCATTCGTCTTGTCTATCATATTTTCTAGGAACTCCTTTGGCTTTATGTGTGCTTTTTCATTAATTTGGGCCCCGTTGAATTATTCCGTTTGTTCTGCTTTCTTTTGGTTTGAGTTGTGATTGTTTCGAGTTCACTGGCGTGGATCTTTGATGTTTGAGTCTCAGCTTGCTTGTCCTGTTGTCTCTTTGCACAGGTCCTTCCGTCCCTGTAGGCTTTCTTCCGGGCTGGTGGCGGGTCAGTCCACAGTGTGAAGGTTTCTTTGCACTTCTGAGGGAAACTCGTCTTTAAACCTCTGCTGCTCCCCCCCACTTCCAGCCCCTTTCAGGACATTTTTCTTCCTTTGGCTTCCAGCAGTTTGGATGCGGCACCCAAGTGTGGTTTTCATTGATGGTTTTTTGGGGGGGCTGATCAACCTTTCTGAAATTGAGGGTTGATGCTTTTCATCAGTTTGGGTAAATCATCATCTGTGAACACTTTAAATACGGATTTTATTTCACTCTATTTTAGTCTGGTTTTGGAGTCTGGGACTCCGCTTACACACATAGTCTTTTCACCATGTTTTGTGGTGTGGATTTTTAATATCTTTACTTATTTTTTTCTTGTCATTCTCTCTCTGTACTTCTATCTGGAGATTGTTTCCTTTTTGCTGTGAGGTCTCACTGCCCAGGCTAGTTTCAGACTCCTGGCTCCCCAGGGTTCTGGGACTGTAGGAACTCACACCATTAGCCCAGACCCCATCTGGATATTTTCTTTTGACAGATTTTTTGGTTCATATTTCTTCTCTTTTGTCATGTCTAATGTGCTATTAAACTTATCAAGTAACTTCTTATTTATTTTTTACATTTTAGAATTTTCATTCACTTAAAAAATAGGTTTCAGTTCCTTTAAGATTCTCCTTATTTTCAAGCATAGGATTCATCATGTTTTTAAAGTTCCCATCCCATGACTGTTGTCTAGTTTTCCATTGAATTTTAGTTCTATTTTGTGTCCTGTTTCCATGCATTTAGTAATTTGACCCGACTCTGGTCATTGTATATGAATGACCACATTGGCCCTGACTGAGAGAGAACGCCATAGTGCAGGTGTGGAGGCCCGAGAAGAACTTTTGGGAGTCCATCGCCTCCTCCCACCATGTGGGTCCAGGGGTTGAATTCAGGTGGTCAGTCTTGACAGCAAGCTGCTTCTTCTGATGAGCCGTCACAGCATCTTATTCAAAGGAGGATCTATTTAACTTCCTTTCAGTGGATATTAGTCTCTTGTTGCTTTTTGACTTTGCAAAATACCTCCTCTAATTCTGTTATTGTCTAACAACTTTGTTTATCGTGCCTCTCTTGAATAAAAATCCTTAATTTTGTGTAATTATCTTGTTTGGTATAAGCCTTTCATTTTAAACTCTTACTAATTCTTTCTTGATTTTATGTTTCAGTATTCTGGTGCTTTTTTTCTGTTTACATACGGGCTTCACTTTTTTTTTATGTATTTACTTGTCTGTTCCTTCCTGTTGGGGTGAAAAAAAAAAGCCTCTTATTTTCGTCTTTAGAAAGAGAGAAGGTTTTCTCTGAGCTGTCTGCTCTGTAATCTCTTCTTCCGAAATGACCTATGACATCACCGTTGCTCCTCACTGAGGTCGTGTTCAGGCAGGGCTCTCTAGATCTCCCACCGACTGATTTCCTCCCTCCCAATGTCCTTCCACTCTTCTCCTCCCTCCTCCCTCCCTCCCTTCTTCCCTCTGTCCTTCTGTCCTTCTGTGCTCTTACCTGTCCGTCTGCTGCCTTCTGTCCGGAAGCCACACTTCCGGTTACTGTGCTCTTGTCGTTCTAACTCTGTGTCTCTGTGTTGGGGCCAGTCCTCCTCCTCCTCCTTCACAGCTGCGCTCAGGTCTTTGTTTTCCACAGGGTTTGTTTGTTCCTGTGGAGGGGACAGCGTGGCCCCTTCTGTAAGGCCCTGTTCCCATCATCTCATGCTGTCCCTCTCTTGTTAGCCGCGTGTTCATGCTGAGTGTTTTCCTTCGACTGGCTGCTGGACCATGCTTTTCTCTTTAACAGCATTTATCGTTACCAGAGATTCGTGGATTTTCTAACTTGTCTATTGTCTGGCTCCTCCACTGAGGATTGTTTTTCACAGAGGCAGGGGACCTTTGTGTCCCCTGCATTTCTGGCAGTCCCTGGTATGCAGAGATACTCCGTGAATGGCCGCTTAGTGGAACCATCACTGCTGCGGACAGCAGCATCAGCAGAAGTCAGTAATTCTTTGATGTGGACCCATGTTGTGGAAAGCACTGTTCTAAGTATTCTGGGTAATCATCAAAGGTCTGTGAGGGGATAAGCCCTGGTTCACAGATGAGGAAACACACTCTGGGGTGTTTATTTGCCCACATTTCTGCATCTAGTGAGAGTCAGAGCAGAGTCTGCTGAGCACATGGATGAGTGTGTCGTGTCTGTTCCTGAGTACAAATCCTTTCCACAGCCTTTGGATGGCGGCTCACCGTCGTCCTGCACCTCTGCACGCTGCTGATGGTCAGATGCTTTTTATCCCCAGCCAGTCAGCTAACGTCTAGTTTAATCCAGTGTCTCTCGTGTTCTCCTCCAGTGCCAGAGGAGCTTTGTACCAGAGAGGGAAACGCATAAAAGCCAGCCAGTGGCCCCTTCTCGGGCTGTGGTGGTGTGCGGTGCCAGAGTGGCTCTGATGTGTAGAGTGGGAGGCTCGAGGTCTTCAGTTGTCACTTTGTTTTCATGTTGCCCCCACCCACTGTCCCTGGCTTGCTCACTTTCTCCCTGGGCTTTGGTGCCTCTGACTGTAAAGTCACCTTGCTTACACATATTGCTGGCCAGAGAGCCTTACTCCAGTTATTCTGCTCCTGTGTGAATCAGCAGGTATTTGCTGAGTACCTGCTGTTTACACTTAAGCACTTAGGTGGTATGGTTCTGGAATCTGATGACCTGAGTTGGCACACTGACTGTGTCCTTTATAACATCCGCCACCGCAATCAGTTATTACATCTTGGTGTGATCTTCATCTTCTAGGAAGAGGAGGTGGGTTAAAATGTTTGCATGGAGCCCTGTCCTCCAGTATCAGGCAAGGTCTAGCCAGGGGTATTTAATGTGTATTTAACAGTGCTGACTTCTATCAGTCAATCAACAGTACGTTTCTGTGTGTACATTCTTCTTCCTCTTCCCCCTCCTGCTCTTTCCCCTCTTCCCCCTCCTCTCTTTCCTTCTTTCTCTTCTTTTCTGGGTACCATTTTAAATGCATCACATTTTTTTATTTGTTCTTCATAATAATTCATTGAGGCATGTATTATTTTTGGATTTCTTTTAATGGAGGAGGTTTCCATTAGATAATATCGCCCCCAACAACAAATTTATAAAACAAAAGACCCTGCAGCAAGAGCTAGCTACAGCATCTTTGTGACTGTTAAAGTGAAAGGCAGAGACCAGGAAGGCTTGAGTGGTGGTGATCCCAAGGAGAGAGTCTCCTCTAGCTCTTTGTAGGCGGGGTAAGTTTCCTTGTGTGGTCACCTTGTGTGGACGCCAGCCTTGGGAGAACCGCTCACTCCTAGAAGGAAAGGGTTGCGCGTAGTATGTCCCTTCATTTACACAAAGTCTGGCTGTTAGACAAGTCCCACTTCCTCCTCCCCTAAGGAGGCATGGAGGAGAAGAGAAGGCCCATGAGGAGGGAGCAGTGAGCTTTCTCCACACCAGGGACCTTTCTAGACTCACACAGACCATTGGTTAGGAGCAGGGGTGTGGATGGCCTGATGGTGTAGGCAAGTGCGGGCCTGCATTCATTTCCTATTGCAAGCTTAAGAATTGCCAAAATCCTGGTTGGTAACAGCACAGCCTCTCACCACACAGAGGTCAGGGATCTAAGCCGAGTCTCACTAATGCTGAGCTGTGGGCAGGACTGGTTGCCTTCTGGGGGCCAAGGGGAAGGGTCTCCTTACCTTTTCCAGATTCCTGTGGCTGCTGGCAGTCCTTAGCTGCTGGTCCCTTCCCCCATCTTTAAAGCTGGCCACATTTGCTGAGTCCGTGTGAGGCGGCCGCCTCTATGCTTTCTCCTCAGCTGCTGTCTTCTGCAAGCAAGGATTGTGTGACGGTATGGGGCCCTCCTGGACAACCAGGCCGCTCTCAGCACCGGAGGTCATGTGACCAGCGGCCACCTATAGCTTTAACTTGCTCTTGCAGCATGGTCTGACATTAGTGAGCAGGCCTGGGGCTAGTGTGGCAACATTCTCAGAGGAAGGGGTTATTACTTGCAACATTTTCTTGCAGCATTTCAGAATTCTGTTTGGCCTCACCACAGTTTTTAAAGATTGTTCTCTGTCCTCAGTCTGTCTGTCTGTACCTTCCAGGAGTTGGCATTTTCCTGTGTTGACCTTTTTCTTAAAAAAGAAAATCTGCACCTTGTGTGAGCAGGGAAGCAGGAAACAGTTACAGCCCTTGATCCCCAGGGACCACAGCAGGTTCCTGAGCCCAAGGAACATGTTAATATCACCAACACGAGTAGATTTCACCTGGAGAAAAGTTGGTATGTTCTCTGAATGCAACCTGGGAGTATTAAGGTCTCCACAGAAGAGGAGTTTAATTTAGTTGAATTTTCCCCTGAAGGTTTGAGATTGGGTATTTAGAGAGGTAGAGTGTAATAGATGTAACAGACGCTCCTTCAGAGCCCATTTAACTTGTTGGCTTAATGGACTGTCAGGGTCAGAAGGTCCTTGGACACTTAAGACCTTCATGTGGGGCTGGGAAATAACCCCAGTGAATGGAGAGCCTGCCCGGGCACAGGTAGGTGGCCCTTGGCTCTTAGGACATTTCCACTTTGCAGTTAGTGCTGCATATGTGCTGTGAGTGTGTGGTCACCCCCTCCCCAAGCACAGCTGCTGTGATCCAGGTATGTTGTCCTGTTCTGTCCTGTTCTTTATGAGATCTTTCCCTGGCTTTTAGGTGGACTTAATTTCAGATCCTCAGTTTCTGAGAAAAAGGAACAGGGAAGAGGGTTAGGGAATAGCTACAACCAGGAGAAGCCAGGGGACAGCTCAGGGAATGCCAGAAGGAGGTCTGTGTAAACGTCTGGGAGCAGACAGGAGGAGATGAGGCCCTGTAGGGCAGGCAGCATTGAAGCCAGTGTGGACAGGAGATGGGAGGAAGCAGAAGCTGGGACTTGCTTGCAGTGCCGTGGAGGCCACTGAAAATTCTGTTTCTTCAGGACACACTGAGTGTGGCTAACAGTTCTTATAAGTCCCAGACTCTCTCAGCCCCCAGGGTGTTAATGTACAGTGACCACTGCAGAGCCCGTGTGTGGACAGATGCCCTGGTGAGAGTGGTCCAGCAGGGCTCTTTCTCAGGTGACATGGAGAAGCCATGTCCAAGCTTAGCCCCTCCTGTCAAGGCACCAGTGGTTTCTGTCCCAGAACGTCCAGGTAACCCGTCACGGGCCCTGTGGCCATATTCTGTTCTCCCAGTTAGACAAGTCTCTTGAATCCTTCTTGGTGTCCCAGCCTGGCCAGGCACTAGAGGTGCTGAAAGATGAACCATCTGCCTCCTTCTGTAGACCAGAACCCACTGAGGATGCTCAAGTACAGCCCTTTCGAGGAGTCGGAGAGCAAGGAACAGTGAACAGGAGCTGGTGGGGTGCGGCAGGGCAGGAGGGCCTGGTCTAGAGAGGTGTGCTCCGTGCAGAGGACTTGCTTCATAGGAAACAGCCACTCTAGGCAAGGAGTGGCTGGGAGTTTGGTCCCCAGACCCAGGCCAGGCTGACCTGTCTTGTTCTATTGGAGGCCTTCGCAGAGTCGAAACAGCTCCTTCAGACACCTCAGCCCCCCTGCCCAGCCCTTGTCCAGGTCAGTGGTTGGTTCAGGAGACTTGGCTCCTCTGGCTTCCATAGAGCTTTCAGGGTTTACAGAATGGACACTAGGTGGCAGCATAACCTTGTCCATCTTTGGGACTCCTGGTTGTCCGCTTGTGTACATTTAGCAGTACTCATTAAGTACTCTGTCTCTCCCTCACCACTGTTCTCTCAATTCCAAGCTTTCCTGCCCCCAGTCCCTCCCCGGAGCCCCCAGATCAGGAACAGGGGTTGCAGACCCACAGATCTGGTCCGCATCCCGAGATGGAGGGACTTGTGCCAGCCGAGGCTTGGCGGACACTTGGGGAGGATGTGGCATTTGCGGTTTATTGATTGTTCCCCTCACCCGAGCATCCTGAGTCTGACAACATGTGTACCACATGGGACAAGCAGTGGGTTGAATTTCCATCTTAACTTGTCTCTGCATTGTTTGGGCTGTGTGTAAGACTCTGGAGACTCAAGCTTGGCTGCCCTTTGAAACCTACACCACACCCAGATGTCCTCCTGCCTTCTGTCCCTCCCACAGAGCCAGGTGGCCTGTTGGAGCTCAGTTCCCCTCCATGTTCTGCTCTGGAGATCTGTGGTCCACTACCTCCCCAGGTCTCATTCTGGGCCACGTCTGACCTTGTGTATGTACTCTGATCCTAGCGCACGGCTATTTCTTTTTCCTTCCAGGGCTGGCCTCTCCACAGTAGGTACTGGCAATCAAATGCCAAGTGGCTGTGATGCACACCACAGGCCCCACTCTGTCTCCAAGAAGGGGATGGCATCACTGCAGCCCCTGGTACAGCAGTGTCAGGGCTCCCATGTCGTTGATCTTGTGCATCCTTCAGGAGAAAGAGGCTTTCCACGCTGCAGATTTCTTTTAAGACCAGAAAGTGTGCCCCAAAGGCAATTGTTCATGTATCTCCTCTTCTTGCCCAACTCTGGACATTAGCAGGGTCCTGAGTCCTCCTCTCAGGTTGTATGTAGACTCTTGCCAGCTCTGTTGTGGCCTTGAGTCCTGGTATGCAGGGCAGGAAGATGGCCCCTGTAGATGAAGTAGCTGCTGGCTGATGGAAGGAGGCTTTGAGCTCAGAGAGAATCTGAAGAAGCTTGTGGGAGAGCAGGGGTGGTTGTCCGGGCTCTTTTTCCTCGGTGCCTTTTCTGATTCTGAGACTACAGTCGGGTGGTCTCCCAGCTAGCTTCCCACAGGTCCCCAGCTACCAGAACCCCGGAACTGGGGTGGAGAGAGCTTGAGTCAATCCCATTCTGTCCTGACTCCCTGGCTGACTTCCCCAAATAGCAGCTGAATGGCAGAATTCTGCTGTGCCACCCTCTTAGGGATGGCACTCCCACCTTTGAAAAGATGGCCTTTGAAGCTGAGTTCATCAAATCAGAGTGATGGTCTGCCAGGACAGCTTCCTGTATAGTCAGATTCCATGTGTGCACCTCATTCCAGAAAATTCTACTTTGTTTTCTCTGTTCATTCCACAAGAAGTTACGAAAGCCACGGGATTTCTTTCATTTCCTGTTGAAGACAGATTCAGAGCCACAGGTCCCTTAGCAGCGGAGCCCTTTCCTGACGGAGTAAACAGTTTTTGATCTCAATCTAAATACTTGGTAGTCAGCTTTGTTCAGTTCGGCAAAGCATTTGCACACTGTCTCTTGCTGTTCAAGTGGTTTGAGGAGAGTGTGCTGAAGAGGGTTCCTGCCTTCAAGATCTGAGACACCCATTCTCAGCTGTTCCTCAGGACTGAGGGCCTTCCAAAAGACAAGAGAAAAGAACAGCTGAAGCCCGTGCAGAGAGTCTGGGCTGTGTCAAGGATAGTGAAGCTGTGACATTATTGAGTACCCATTATTTAACAGGCCCCATTGTAAGAGCTTTAGATGAAGCACGTCATTTAATCTTGGTAACAACACTAGGAGGGCTGTTGGATCCATTTTACAGGTGAGGAAACTGAGGTGCAGAATGACCAAGCAGTGTGGATATATGTATGCAGCCTGCATGGGCCTCTGTCTTAGTTAGGGTTACTATTGCTATGAGGAAACACCATGACCAAAAACAACTTGGGGAGGAAAAGTTTATTTGGCTTACACTTCTACATCATAGTCCATCACTAAAGGAAGTCAGGGCAGGAATTCAAACAGGAACCTGGAGGCAGGAGCTGATGCAGAGGCCACAGAAGGGGTGCTGCTTACTGGCTTGCTCAGCCTCCCTTCTTTTTTTTTGGTATTTCGAGACAAGGTTTCTCTGTGTAGCTTTGTGCCTTTCCTGGAACTCACTCTGTAGCCCAGGTTGGCCTCAAAGAGATCCACCTGGCTGTGCCTCCTGAGTGCAGAGATTAAAGGCGTGCGCCGCCGCTGCCCACCACCTGGCTTCAGCCTCCCTTCTTATAGAACTCAGGACCATCACAGACCAGGGATGGAACCACCCACGATAGGCTGGGCCCTCCCACATCAGTCACTAATTAAGAAAGTGTCCCACAGGCTGGCCTAAAGCCTGATCTCATGGAGGCATTTTCTCAGTTAAGTTCTCCGCTCTCCAATGACTCCAGTTGACATAAAACTAGCCAGCATGGCTTCCTTCCTCATTGTCTCCAAGCCAGGCTAAGGAAGAAGGCTTTCTGAGGAGCTGGTATTGCAAGGGTTTCCAGAGAGTGGGTGATTCCATGCAGAGGAGATGGTATTAACAGGAGATAGGGGCAGTGGTTTTAGCTGGGACACTGGGTGTGTGGGACCAGGAGGAGAGGGGGCTGGTGGACTGGACAGATGAGTTGAAAGCCAGACTTTCTTTTCTAGGCAACAAAGAAATAAATCCCAAGTAGTAGTAGTAGTAGTGGTCTGGTGGTTTCTTAAATCAATGACTGATACAAGGAGTACAATGTGGTAATTTGACATGTGTGTATATTGTGAAATGACTGAATCAAGATAGCATTTCTGGCTGGGCAATGGTGGTGCACGCCTTTAATCCCAGCACTCAGGAGGCAGAGGCATGCAGATCTTTGAGTTCAAGGCCAGCCTGGTGTACACAACAAGTTCTAGGACAGCCAGGGCTACACAGAGAGACTGTCTTGATTACCCGCCCCCCCCCAAAAAATAGTGTTTCTGTTTCATAGTAATTGTGCATAGTGTGGGTTACAGTGTGATGTTTTGATGCATACATGTACTGACCAAATCAGGGTAACTGACATTTCCACCTCTTCATCCTTTGTGGGTGGAGTCTTGGCTCATTTACCAGGTAGAGCCATGCTATAGGAAGCTTAGTTCAGTGTAGTACTGAACAAAGTGGCAGAGGGGCAAGGAGCTGAGTTTCCAGGGAGAAGAAGCCTGAGGATGTGGGATGCAAGGAAGGTTGTGAGCCTGGAGGATGGGGGGGCTGCAGGGACGCAGGACCGTGTGGATCAGGAAGAAGATGGGTGTTTTTGGACACTTACAGGGGAGCTTTTGTTTCCATATTTCAAGTCAAGCAGAACACAGATCCTGTGCAAAGTGTGCCAAGAGGCGTGGGGAGAGAGGGTCATTAGGGTGGTGCTGGCATGACTCTGGCTGGTGAAGTGCTTGCAAGGTGGACATTGCCAAGAGTGACCGATAAAGGCATTAAGGCCAGAATTCTGCAGTGGGAGACCCACATGCTTGGCATGGGGCAAGAGAAAGGAGTGGTCAGCACAGAAGGGAGACTGGGGAGTCTGATCCAGTTCTGGTGAGGCAGAGATGATCCCCAGGAGGCAGTGGCTGGTAGTTTGAGAAGGGTGGGATGATGCTGATCTGGTGGCAGGATAAGTGGAGTGACTCATCGGTGGCTTCAGAGAGAGGGCTCTGGGTGGAAGGCTGGGGTAGAAAGTGGGCTGCATGGCGCTGATAAACAGGAGGGATAAGGACACCCAGAGAGCCAAGAGTCTTGCTCAAAAGACCTTCAACAAGAAGAGAAGCCTAGGGTATGGGTGGCAGTTGGAGGTTTGGGTAAGTAAGGGGTAGGGGACTGTTTTCAAGCTGGGTAAGATGGGAGCATGTTTGCAAACCAAGGCCCGGATTCCAGCTGCAGAGAGCAGAAATACATCATTCGCAGAGCCTGGAGGAGTCTGGGTGTGTGCTAGGGTTGGGTCTACTGGGGGACAGTACTCACAATTCATTTTCTGTCATGTTCCATGATGATAACTGATGTCTGTCATGATGACCCCAGCGGGCATTGCAAGTTTCCAAAGTGCCTTTTAAGTCCCTAGTGAAAGGGCCGATTCTGCTCAGCAGAGCTTGTGAGCTACTTGCTTTCAATTGACAGAGCTTTGGAAAGTCCACTTGTGGTGCACTGGACTGCCGCTTGGGAAGCTGCACTTGATAGTGTTGCAGGACCTTGAAACCCACCTCTCCGTCTTCAGTGACTGTCAGCATAGCAAGGCAGAAAGAGCCTTGGATTTAGAGTTGAACAGATCTAGGTACAGCTCACAGCTCTGCCACATACTAACAGGGTGACCTTGAGCAGTATTTCCCCTTCTTTGTAGATGAGTTTATTCATCAAAAGTGAGATAATATTTACCCTTGTAGGATTGTTCTGTTGCTACAAAGAAATAAAATACTGCACATAAAAATGTGCTCCCCAACAGTTACTTTAATAACGAGCTTCCCATTGCATTTGGTTAGGCAAAACACTTTTTGTTGTTCTTGAAGACATTATTTATTTATTTCTATTTTATGTGTGTGAGTGTTTTGCCTGCACGTATGTATGTGCACTACGTGAGTGCCTGATGCACATGGAGTCCAGAAGAGGGTTCTGGATCCCTTGAAACTGGAGTTACAGACGATTGTGAGCTCCCTTGTAGGCACTGGGAACTGAACACGGTCCTCTGCAAGTGTTCTTTACTGTATCACTTCGACCCCTGTTGGTCGTTTTTAGATGGGTGTATTCCTAAATAGATGGCATGACAAGTAAGGCTGGCATCAAGATTACGCAAGACTGTGATGGCTAATGAGAAATGTTCAGAGTTCTGGTGAGCAGGGCTGTGGGCAAGGGTGGTGATAGCCTATATTCCTGTGTCTCTCTATTCTGGGTGAGTCTCTCCTGAGGGGTCAGGTTAGTAGTTCCCCTAGTGCATTTGTGATGAGTGGTGTTGCTAAAATTCCTTCCCAAGGGTTGACACAGGCAGTGTCTGTCCCTCTTCCTAAGGTCCCAGGGGCAGGTAGAGGCATGATTCCACCAAGGTTCGCTTTGGGGAACCAGTGAGCTTATTGGGCTTCCTTATAGAACGTAGGTGAGGGCTGCTTACAGGGGTGTGGGTGCTCTTCTCCCCAAAAAGCTGCATCTGGGAATCTTTACCCAGCAGGGATGAGGGGTTCTCTGTAGATGCAAAGATGGAACCCCCATTCTGGTCTTCAAAACCCTCCACCCCTCCATGAGGGAGTATAAGCAGTCAAGAAGCCCACCTGGGATGATCTTTTGTAAGAGGGCACAGATGAACTCCCCAAGATGGTGGTTGCTTGGCTGGATGACAGTCACTCACGACAGTGGCCTTGCTTTGTGGCGAAGCTTTTCCTCCTCTGTCATGAAGGTCAAGGGGGAAGGGGTCCCTCCACCTGAAAGCTCTGGAGCTTGGTACGGGTGTGACTCTTCACTTCTTTCGGGCAGTTCTTCCGTAGGTCTGGACTATGGGCTGGCACGTTGAGCTGCCCCTACTGGGCCGACATGATTGTGGTCCTCTGTCCCCTCTGTTGCTTCTTTAGGCGAGTGTGAAGACTCTGGGAGGAAGAGCATTCCTGTAAGTGACAATATGGCTCCCTATGGCCCCAGGGACACTTTATGTAAATTCTCTCTCTTCACATAAAATTTCCTTTCAGTGAAAAGGGAGAAGGCCACTGAGTACCCCAAGAGCGTCACCTATGGCATCCAGGTCAAGCACTCTGCCCCTTGTCTAGAGACAAGGTTCAGTATTCCCCACCCACCTCCACGAAGCAGTGTAGAAGCTCTTGTATGGAGGGCGTGTGATAGGTGTCCAGGAGCCAGCCCCAAAGCTGCTAAGGAAGTCTACCCACATCATAGACTGTAGCCCAAAGCCACCCTGTGCCTTACCAAAGCTTCTCAACAAGTCTCAAGTCACTTTCCATCCTAGATGTGACCAATTATCCACCCTTAAAAGCTATGGGAGCGAATTAAGTGAAGAAAAGTTGAACATACCCCATTTTAGATCAAAACAAAAGCACAGCCAGCTCCTTTAATATTCAGCAAAGACATTACAACTGCTTTATTATTCTTCTTTTGAGAGAAAATGGCTCCAAAGGGAATGGGTCCTAAATGGGGGAGTCAGAGAGTACTCAGACAAGGATCCTGGCTTTGAAGTGTCATCATATAAATGAAGCCACAAGAACTCTCGGGGTGAGTGGTGCTGTTTTAGGAGAGGCAGGCTGAAGTACTTAGCTGTGGGGTGGCATGTGTGTATCTACATGCATATGTAGAAAGAAAACATAGCACATGTGACTTGTCATCATAAGTGAAGGCTACACTAGTATGTGTTGCATTCTCTCACTTTTTTTTTTCAGTGAAGGCAAATTCAAAGTACATGGAACAGGTAGGGAAAAGTAAGTGGCAGATTCGATAGATCTCTTACCACTGAGAAAAGACCAAAAAAAATGAGGTCATAGTGTGTGTCCTTAAATGTTGGGATCTGGATGAGGTGATGGCATAAAGCGGGCTAGCCAAGAAATTGAGGGCACATGCCGACGTGATTGATGACTGGGTGTATAGCAACCCCTTTGCCACACAGGGATGACTCCTAGGAACTGTGGCTGTCACAGAGCTGGCAGCTTGCACCAGCGGCACAGACGGCAGCCTGCCCAATGTTGTCCTGGGAACCTGGCTTCTGCCCTTCCCCCACCTTCGCGTCACCCCCATTCATCCTGCAAGGCCCGGAACCCACTTCTGACCCCCTGGATGTTTTCTTGAAACCCTGACTCTTTGATTAGACATACCTCATAGGTTCAACATGACATTTCCAACAGCAGACTGCTTGGCGTGGTCCTCACTGCTTCAAAAAGATTGATATTTATTCTGGAAAGAGCTCCAGATGCCATTGGTCAAAGCTCTTCCTGCCGGCTGAGTTATTGGGGCTATTTCTTGCCTACATGATTCCGGGGCTGCAGTCTAGTCTATGCCTCTGGACAGTGGCCTGCTGTGGGAGGGGATGATGGCAGGGGATGAGGCCAGAGAAGCAAGGACTTGGGGGTTTGGGAAATACAGGTCTGTCTCATTAGATTCAGATCCTTAGAATCCAGTAAGGCCAGAGTGTTGCAAGGGCTTTATTCTGCTATGACAAGTTTTTATTTTTGCTTAATATTGTGAGTGTGTGTGTGTGTGTGTGTGTGTGTGTGTGTGTGTGTGCTTGAGACAGAGTCCCACTGTGTAGCTCTTGCTGCCCTGGAACTCACCACCATATGTAGACCAGGCTGGCCTTGAATTCATAGAGATCAGCCTGCCCCTTCCTCCCAAGTACTAGGATTAAAGGCATGCATACCACCCCAGGCTTTGGCAGAAATTTTCCGGTTAAGGTGAAAAGAGACTGTGTTGCTTACATCCCCCATCCCCTTACAAACTCCCATGAAATACTGTAGACTGCTTAGGGTCCGGAAGGGAAACGTGCCCCGTGCTAACATCTCATATCCCCATGTTCTGACTTCTTGAGGCATTTGTACGCTTCCCAGCTTGGGGACTCAGAGAAAGTTTCAGCACTGATGCCCACTCCCCAGATCAACCTTGAACAGCCGTATTCTCAGCCCTGTCTGGATTTCTCAGTGAATACCTCACCTGCCCGGCTTCCCACAGGCTTCCCACACACAAGAGCTGCCTGCGGTCAACAGCTGGGGACTGTCCTCAGAGACAGGAGGAGCAGAGAGGGAGGGGACCCTTCCTTTGGACTCAGGAACATTCACGCCTCATTTCTAGTGAAAATAGTGCCAGGAGAGGCACAGGAGGCAGCCTAGCTGGCTCAGGGACACGCATCTAATTTTAGTCCCGGGCGGGCGAGCTGGTTCTAAGTTGGGGCTGGCTTACTCATGAAAATTCCACAGTTTATATGTGTTAAGCAGTGTAATGCCCAGTCTTACGAGGTTAGTGAACTTGAGACAGCATCTCCCCTCTCCTTCTTCTAAGAAACATCCAGAAAACAGTTTGTTCTTTGTGCAGTAAGAGTAGGTCAAAATTTCCTGGAGGTTCTTTTCCCGTAACGGGCAGTGTGGGATGGAAGGGAGAGCAGCGGAAGGAGCCCGTTTTGGTAGTTTTGGTAGTTTTGGTGGTATCCTTTCCCTGTTGAAACTGGGGGAGGATAGAGGCTTCCCAGGGCCTGTGTGCCCAGAGAGAGCTCTGGCCATCCACCTGCTACAATGGGTCGTGGACTCCAGGGATTGAAGGATTAGTGGAAAATTAATTAAAAAGATACCAGAGTCAGGCCTTGTGGGGAAGGCCTGTAATTCCAGCTACTTGAGAGACACATTCAAGGTCCACGATTAGTCAGAACAATGTAGTGAGACCCTGTCTCAAAAAAGGGGGTAAGGGTAGGGGTGGGAAGGGCCTGAAGGTGTGGCCCTGTGGCCAAGCTCTTGCCTAGTATGCCTGAGGTTACAGTTTCAATCCTCACTACCATGAACAAATCCTGGACCCTGGTCAGTCTCAGAGACAGACTCAGACTTCCTGGGCCTGAGACTTGCCCACGTCTGTCTGGGTGGCCCCTAGAGTTCTTTCTTATTTTTATTTCCTGATTATTAAACCCAGCTCTATACATGCTGGGCGGGTTCTCTATCACTGAGCTTTCTAAATGCTTGTATTCCTGCTGGGTGGACGCTTGACCACTGGGCTTCCCTTTCACTTCTTTTCAACTTGAAAATGTCACGGTGTGTTTGTGTATACATGTGTGCTATTCTGTAGTATGGAAGCCAGAGTTCAGCGCTGGATATCTTCCTTATTTGCTCTCTACCCTATTTCTTGAGACAGGGTCTCTCACTGGACCTACAGCTTGTCGATTTGGCAAGGCTGGCTAGCCAAGCAAGCCCCCGGAACCTTTCGGTCTGCTTCTTTAGCTCTGAGATTACAGGCGTGTGCTCCATGCCCAGCTTTGTCCTTGGCTGCTGGGGATTGAACTTGTCCTCATGGTTGTATGGCAAGCACTTTACCAACTGAGAAATCTCCTTGGCCCCTCTTTTATTTTTCTTTATTCAGATGTGTTCATTCTGTAGCCTTGGCATACCTTGGACTTGTGATCCTCTTGCCTCAGCCTACCGAGAGGTTGAGATTACAAGCTTGGGTCATTAGGCTTAGCTGGGTGGATTTTTAAAGAGAAAGAATAAAAATAATCTCATTTTTGCATATTTTCTAAAAATAACAAATGACATGTATGCATTTTGAGAACTTGTTGTAAACGAGAGTTCCTAGAGCTGTGTGAACTTAATGATAAACTAGACCCTCTTGGAGTTGTTAAAATTTTTGCATGAAATTGAGATAAATGGTCATTTTGAAGTTAGGGGTCCACCTATCAAGTGACAAGGCTCTGTGAAACATTTTACTGTAGGGTTTCTCCTTCCTCTGTGTCACCACGGACCTATGAGTCGGGGGACTGATTTGTGGGGGACAGCTGAAGTCTGAGCCTTAGTGTCCTTGTTTGCAAAAACAAGGCTGAGAGTCCCTTTATAGGACTTTGTGAGGATTAAACTCGAGGACTGCTCTGCGGGTGCCCGGGAGAGCAGACAGTGGCCACCATAAAGGCCCAGCTGGCATTTAGAATACTTAGATTGTCCCAGGAAAGGAGACCCAGTTCAGGGGACATCATCCGAGGGCCACCTGGAGAAACAAGTGTCATTTCACAGGAGTGCCTTTGCTTTCTCACTTCTCTCTTTCCGAGTGGCTGTTCAGTTTGCTGTGACCCAGACAGCGCTGTTTCACACCGGCCACTCACAGGTCTTTAAGGGATATGGCCAGCCAGGATGTTCTGTGTGTTCAAAATGAAAATACGTCATAGTTGTTTTACGCTGTTTTTTGGCATACTTAACCAAACAGAACTAAATCGATGGAATGATTGATGAGACCAGGGGAAAGCAGGCCTTTCTGGCATGGCTCCCTTCCCTGGATATGTTTGTTGGCCTTTATTGCGACATTAAGGGTAGGACTGCTGCCCCAAAGTGGCTTCTAGTCACAGCTAGGCAAACATCTCCACACAGCTTCCTAGCCACTGTGGAAACCCCACCACTTACGCAATGTCTTCCAGGCAGCCTGTTGGAACCTTTTGTGATCCAGGGGATGACCTTAGACTCCCTGTAGCAGGGCCAGGGTGATGGAGACATCCTTTCTATCAGGTTCTCATACCATCCTGGGAGGCAGGCATGCCTGGGAAGCTTTGTTGGGCCATTTCTATTGGGTATTCATGCCCATGGGGCGGGGGTGGACCAGGAGTTGGGGAGTCCTAGTCCCAGGTAACCTCGGCCGTTGTGTTGGCTGGCGGTGTAGCCTGGGCCCTGATCACTTCTGGAATACCTCTGCTCCTGCATGGACCAGGCTTCTCATCTCTTCTCCAGCATTCTTGGACCCATCCAACTTTTTACCATGAGTGGCTTGGTTGAACTGGTAGCTCACGGTAGTGGACAGAGGAGCAATGGCAAGACCATGGTGAAAGTGGACCATTGACTGGCATTATTGTGTTTTGTGAACTGTCTGTCTCAGTCAGAAGATTGGTTGCTTTGATAAATTTGGCCATGGTCCAGAGATGCAATCCATACTGACCACTTTTCCCTAAAGAAGATGCTGATTCTCCTCTACACATTTTTTTTTTTTTTTTTTTTTTTGAGACAGACTGTCTCTATATAGCTCTGACTGTCCTGGTACTTGCTCTGTTGACTAGGCTGGCCTTGACCTCATAGAGCTCCGCCTCTCTCTCTCTCTCCCATGTGCTGGGATTGAAGGTGTGCACCACCACACCAGCCTCTTCTCACTATTGACCTCCTGCCTCTCGGCGTCAGTTACCTAGTGGAGCTGAACTCAGCCACGCCTAGAAACTTCATCCCTGAGTAAGGGTAAGCAGAATGAGGACCACAAAGCCTTGCCCAGTGGTGTCCCCTGAGGGAAGGCCAACCTGCCCTAGTGTGGCTTAAGTAGTAAGAAGATGCATGCAGGGCCTCTAGCTTCCAGCAGGGGATACTTGAAAATGAATGGACCTGAGTATCTACAGCCCAAGATTATGTGCCTGGCCTTGCCTGCTCCCAGGATCTTGGGAAAAACACTGTACTCCCTCTCACCCTACTCAGTTCCTCTAAGGCAGTGGTTCTCAGCCTGTCGAATGGCCCTTTCATAGGGGTCATATATCAGGTATCCTATATGTCAGATATATACATTACGATTCATAATAGTAGCAAAATTACAGTTATGAAGCAGCAATGAAAATTGTTTTATGGTTAGGGGTCACCACAGCATGAGGAGCTATATTAAAGGGTCGCAGCATTAGGAAGGTTGAGAACCACTGCTCTAAGGTGTCTAGGTTAGACTAGGTCTGGAATGGCTTTCTGACTTTGCAGACAAATGAGCTGCATCTAGATGAACTCTGAGAGCTCCAGCACTCCCAGCGGGAGCACTCAGTACTAACTGTATGCTGAAGGCATGAGCCAAAGTGGAAGAATGGGAGTACACTGAGGGAAGGTCACAGATAGTACAGTTTTGTTTTGCAAGCTGTGTGCCCTTGAAGGAACCCTCTGAACGTGAGACTAGGGTAAGTTTCTTTGTTCCTGGAATGTTCCAGAATCCAACTTGACTCATGGAATAGATATACAGGAAGGAGAAATGTTGGACGTGAGCTTGGATCTTGCCCGGCCTCTGCATACTTCTTGTCAAGGGCGTGTGCCAAAGCATTTCAGGAGGGACACATACGGAAAGAGAGTTAAGCTGAGAAATTATCACCCCCAAGAACAATGGTTCAGGAGGCCGGGGTACAACGTGTGTTCCCTCCAGCCAGATACGGGGCCCGATGGATTTTCCAGGAGGATGCAGGGCCTTCAGTGCCCCACCCCCAATCTGTCATCACCGGGTGATGCCTATCTTTGTCCAACCTTCGTCATCATGGACCCGGATGAGAGAGACCTGGGTATGCGGCCCAATTCCCAATTAGGGATTTTCACCACTTGCAGGAAAATCATTTATTTGAGTTGAATTGTTAAGGCAGATTGTTTTCACAGTGTTCCAAGCAGAGCGCTTTCTTACAGGAAATAATCAGACCAGCCAATTATAGTCAGGTTTTCCACATCCTCAAGAGAAAAGGAAAAAGATGGTGAGAGAAAAGAGAAAGGATCGAAGAAGAAGAAAAAAGGATTTTTCTCTCTGTTCTGAAGGCTGACATTTGGGGAGCGGGCAAGTAGAGTGTGAAGGCCAGACATTGTGACGGTTAGGGCACACAGTGACTTCTCCATAACCTGAAGTCCTTCCCAAGACCTCGTGTTCCCTGTGACTTAATTTAAAAAACGTCTGCTGCTCTGGTGGTGGAGGGAGGCAGAAGAAGCCCCTCCATAGGCTTGGACACCTCCCATCCATCACATTAACCAGCAGAGGTGAGACGCTCAGTAACTCCCTCCTCTCCTCTCCCTGCCCGAGCTTGGCAGAAACTCCAACAGGTGGCTTCCTTCCCATCATCTCTTGCTCTTGCGTCTAACTTCAGCACTGCACCTCCACTTTCCCATAGGGACCTCAGCTGGGGCTACACAGGAAGCCGGAGGGATGGGTGACAGCAAGGTGAAAAGAAAGAGAAACTCCACTCTGGAGCACTCGGAGGTTTAAGAAAGCCTTTTCTATCAGCTGGCCCGAGGATGAGATGCACAGAGGCTGGGGCTTCTCTACAGGGCAGTCTTTAAGTGCAAGGTTTCTGCTGGACATGTAGGAAAACAGCACACAGCTGCTCGGAAGGCACCTCTGAGGGCTGTGGGGTAGGATGTGTCTGAAGGGCTGAAGCCCAGCATCACCAGATGTTAACATCTTTAGAGTGCCTCAAAGATGCCTCAGATTAGCATCCTTAGAGTACCTCAGGTAAAATGGGGGCGGCGTGAGACTTGATTAGCACGCAGCCAGTGATGTCAATCTTCTTTGGTGTGTGCAATCCTTGACTGCTCAGCCAGATTCCTCTCCGGCTCTTGATGTTAGAGTCCATTCCCTTGTTCCGTGCCTCAAGTACACTTTGAATGGGATACTTGGTACCGTGGATATGAACGCAGGGTTCAGAAAGCCAGCCCTCCCTCGAGTTTGCCCAGAGTCATCTTTAGGACTGTCTGTGGGTATTTGTTCTTACCAAGTGCATTTCAGCATCTGTTGGAATTATTTTGTATTTTAAATCTCTCTTGTGTTGATGTGCATTACATTACTAAATTTTCTACTGTTCATTTCTTGCATCCCTGTGGGGTCATAGTGTTCCTCAGACTCATGGCCAGTGCAGTTGTCCAGGGTTTTGTTTCCTAGTTTGCACTTCCGTAGGCATGTGTGAGTCTCTTGGAGTCAAGGCTGTCCTTGCATCGTCCTGCGCCTCAGCTAACTCACAGCAGCTGCTGTGTGTGTGGTGGGGGCTGTGCTCTGTGTGGACTTGACACAGTCACTCAGTTGGCAGAACCTCCTTTGAGGGAAGATTTTATCAATGAGAAAAGTGACGCACAAAAAGGCAAAAAACTGCCTCCCTGCACAGGGCTTCAGGGGTGCTCTGAATTCCTGGCCAAGAGGGGCCCAGGGTCAGACTGGAGTGGAACCTGGGAGAGTTCTGTTAATTTGGTGGCAAAATCAGCAAGACCCCTTTGTGTGTGTGTGTGTGTATATGTGTGTGTGTGTGTGTGTGTGTGTGTGTGTATATATGTATGTGCATGTGTGCATGTGTGCATGCAGTTCTCAGAGGTCAGCTTTGTGGGTTGGGTTCTCTTTCCAGCTTTATGTGAGGTCTAAGCTCTGGTCACCAGGCTTGTATGGCAAGTCCTTTACACACTGAGCCGTCTCACCAGCCCAGTTTGGGGATTTTTCTAGAAGATGATCCAGTTTGTTAGTTTTCAAATGCCTTGTTTTAACCTGTTTACCTGCTTCTTACTGAAGACATTCTGTTAAAAGGTTTAGTTTTAACCCCCTTGACTTCTGAATGTTATTTATTCCATCCTTTCTCCTGCTCAGTTCTGATGAACTGGGCTGGCATAGCGTGGACTCCAAAGGTGCGTTTCTGTTAGTCTCTTCAAAGAACTAGCTTGGGGATTGCCATACCATGCGTTTTGTTCCCTTTAAGTCATGCTTGCTTCCCCTGGTGTGCCTCTTCTGGTGACCCTGGTTGCTCCAGGGCCTGGCTTTTTGCTGTACACTTGTTCACAATAGCAGATTCCCCATGCCACTCACTTCCCGCTGTTAACCACTTACCTGCTCCCCAGAGTTGAGTTGTTAGTGTTAACCACTTTGAAATGTTTCTATTTTCTATTATTATTTCTTTAGAATTATTACTGCATGGATTATTCTTTAGGGGGAGTGTAGAGGAGCTATTCTTTATTATTGGATTAAAAAAATTCTTTGCAGTCAGAAGTACAGCTTGGAATATTTTGAGATTTTCAGCTTGCATGTGTTCAGCTTTTATAATTAAGCCCTAAGGACTTGCCAAGAATATATATTGTTTAATAATTGGATGTGTTAAATCAAGCATGTTATTTTGACTTTCAAGTATTCCTTATTCTTAGTTGCTCCCCCCCATTTGAGGTATTATTTGCTGAAAGAGGTGTGCTAAAATTTCCTACTGTATTCACAGGTTGAACACCTTTTTCTGTTCTGTCAAAGCCTTGGTCCTATATTTTGGGACTTCTGTTAGGAGGGATTCATGGTGGCTACATTTTCACTTTTTAATTCTGTAATAAATAGGTTTATCACTAATAATGTTTTAATTCCAAAGTCTATTTCCTCTGATAACATTTTTGTCTCTGGAACTTTAGAATGGCTGGTATACAAGTGGCATATTTCCTGTGTTTTGCTGTTAAGCTTGTGTATCATGTCATTTCTCTTGAAAAAACACAGAAGTAGCAAGAAAAATGCAATCTGAGTGTCTTAAGATTTATTTATTTTCATTTTATGTGTATGGGTGGGTATATGAGTATTATGTGTAGCACATGTATGCAGTGCCCACACAGGCCAGCAGTGGGCGCTGGATCCCCCTGGAACTGGCACGTTGGATGGTTGTGAGCCACCATGTGGGTGCTGGGATTTGAACCCTCTGGAAGAGCAGCCAATGCTCTTACCCTCTAGCCATCGCTTCAGTCCAAATGTCTGTGTTTTTATTGCAAATTTCATCAGTTTGCTTTCCTTAATTACTGATGTAATAGCTTTTCTTTGTCTTGTTATATTGTATATGTTCATTTCCCTACATTTTCTTTATTTTTGTTTCTTTGAATTGACTCTTGTAAACATTTAGTACAGTCATGTAACCACCAACTCTACAGTTCTAAACATTTTCTTCCCTTCAAGTAAGATTCCTTATTCATTCATTTGGCAGTTCCTCTCCGTCCCCCTGTCTCTCAGCTCCAGGCACAGGGCAATGTGTGGTATTGCACACAAATGGGACTGTGTGGTATGTGACCTTCGGTGTCTGTCTGATTCCTTTGAGGCTCGTTGGCGTTGTAGTGAGCTCAGTATCCCGTTCCTTTATGCAGCACGATAGTATCTTGTGTCTTCACTTAGTTAGGGAACTCCTACCCTTGGGCTACTGTAAGTACCATGTGGCCACTCCTGTGCTTGTTTATCCCTGTCTTCTTTGGGCTCATGTGCCTAGGACTACCATTGCAGAGTCAGAGGGTCAGCCTAAACCTGCACGAAACTGCGCAGCTGCTTTCCGATGGCACGTTCCCTTTGTGTGGAGATTACACAACCTGTTCTAGTTTCTGCAGTCACCCTTAAATCTTTATCATGACCGGCTTGACAGCTCAAGACTGATTGATCTACCCCTGAGGAAGGAGAAGATTGGGCCTGGCCATGGCTTTCTGCTACTGTTTCTCTGTCTCTTGTCTGCAGCTGTGTTTCCCTTTGCTTTTAGTGTTCCCGGTGGGTGTGGCTGATACTACTTTTATTGCCTTTTATTGTCCATTATCATTTAGTTTTACTTCAATGTTTTCCAGTTTCTTATAGCTCTCTTCTCATCTCTTTTTCCTGAAGTAGGCCCTTCAGTAATTTGCTCAGCGAAGGTCTGTGAGAAGAAACTTGAGAGTCTTTGCCTAGGACTGTCTTCGGCTTACCGTTAATGCTAATTTTAGCTGGAAATTTCCCAAGCCATGGTTGTTTTTCTGTCCACTCTGAAGGTGTCTTCCCACCTCCGTTGCTGCTCTTGAGAAGCCTCTGTTGGAGTTGTCTCTAGGTAACCTACCTTTTCTCTAGAGCTTTCTTGTTCTCCCTGGCATTCTGGTCATCTGAGGTATGAAGTGTCCGGATGTGCATTTATGTTTACATGTCTCATTGAGGCTGTTGTATGTCTGTGAAGACTAGCATCTGGAAGTTCTTAGCGGTTTTCTTTTCAGTGCTTTCCTGCATTCTGTCTTCTCTTTCCGTCGGCAGCTCCTCTTCAGTGTACCTGGGACTGCAGCATTTTTCTCTTCCGTGTCTGTTCCTTGCTCCTCCATGCAGCTTCTCGTCCAGACTGAGTCCCAGTGGGGACTGTCCTTCGATAGCTCCTGATGTCCCCTCCTCATTTCCCATCTGCTGTCTAAACTCACCAAGGTTTCTCCCCACTTACCGTAAAAAAGCTCAAACCTGCATGCAGCAAAGCTGAAGAAAATGAACCCCTCTGTCCCTGTCCCCTAAATCCAGCAGTTGCCAAGATCTGTCTGCCCTTTGCTTCTTACTAATGTGTCTGTATGTGTTTCTGTTTACACACTGTTTTACTGAGAATAAAAGTTAGTATCACTGGGCAGTGGTGGCTCACACCTTTAATCCCAGCACTCGGGAGGCAGAGACAGGCGGATCTCTGTGAGTTCGAGGCCAGCTTGGTCTACAGAGTGAGTTCCAGGAAAGGTGCAAAGCTACACAGAGAAACCCTGTCTCGGAAAAAACAAAAAACAAAAAACAAAAAACCCAAAAACCAAAAAAAAAAAAAAAAAAAAAAAAAAAAAGTCAGTATCATGACATTTCAGCTCAAATTTCCTAAGGACAGCAACATTTGCTACCCAGCCACAGGGCCATTATCACCCTCAGGGAAGGTCACAGAAACCTAGGAATATTATCTATAGCCTTTGTTGTAACCTGTGACTAATCTGGCCAAGTGTTCAGTGGTGGACATAGGAGAATGAGGTGCCTCTTTCTTTCTATTCCCCTTTTATTAAAAATAGATTCTTTTCTCATACAATATATCCTGATTACAGTTTTCCTTCCCTCTACTCCTCCCAGTTCCTCCCCACCTCCCATCCCATCCGGATCCACTCCCTTTCTGTCTCTCATTAAAAAAAGAACAGGCTTCTAAGAGACAGCAACCAAACAGAACAAAATAAAACATAGTAAGATATAACAAAAACATATTATCATATTGAATTTGGACAGGGCAACCCAACAGAAGGAAAAGAGCCCCAAGAGAAGACACAAGAATGAGAGACCTACTCATTCACACACTCAGGAGTCCCATAAAACTACTAAACTGAAAGCTATAACATATACAAAGAGAACCTGGTGTAGGCCCATGCAAGCCCTGCACACTCTGCTTCAGTCTCTGTGAGTTCACATGAGCTTTGCTCAGTTGACTTGTAGGACCTTGTTCTCCTGCTGCCCTCCATCCCCTCTGGCTCTTACACTGTTTCTGCCTCCTTTTCCTCAGAGCTCCCCTGAGCTCTGAAGGGAGGGATTTGATGGTGACATCCCATTTAGAGCTGAGTGTTCCAAGGTCTCTCATCCTTTGCACAATGTCGGCTGTGGGTCTCTGTATTTGTTCCCATCTGCTGCAGGAGGAAGCTTCTCTGATGATGACTGAACAAGGCACTGATCTATAAGTATAGCAAAATATCATTAGGAGTCATTTTATTTATTTATTTATTTTAGACCAGTAGTATTTGGTTCTCCCCTAGAGAACTGGGCTATCTAGTCTCTGGTTTTTGGTCACACAAGCAGTGTCGGGTTTGGGCTCCATCTGTGGAGTGAGTCTTGTCAAGTCTGACATCAGTTGGTTGCTCCCAGGAAGTTTGTGCCGCCATTGCCCTAGCATATTTTGCAGGCAGGACAGATTGTCAATCAAAGGTTTTGTGCCTGGGTTGGTGTTCACTTGGTGGCCTGCAGAGTACCTTTCCATGACATAGACACTAGAACATGGGGGTGAAGGCTCTCTGTAGGCACCAGCTTGACTTCTCCAAGTTCAATGAGTTGTGTGGGTGTGGTCTTCAGCAATGGGGCCTGCTGTCAGATTGTGGAGAACAATCTATTGTCTTCGCAACAGCCTGGGTTGTGTGGGGATTTCCATGGGACCCCTTTGGCTAACAACTCAATTGGATGTATCCCAGTCTCAGTCCTGGAAGCTTTGTTTGGTGACAAGAGATGGCCAGTTGGGACTCCTTCTCCCTCATTATTTGGAGACTTCCATTAGGATCTACTTCATATATTTTAGGAAGTTTCCACTGTACTAGATTTCCGTATCACCCATCAAAGGTCCCTCAATTACAGCTGTCTTTCCCCATAATCCTTCCCTCAACCCCATGTCCCCTCCCCCTCCCCACCTGATCTCAGTTTCATCCCCTTTCCAGTCCACCCATAAAACTTATTCTATTTCCCCCTCCCAGGAAGATCCATGTGTCCTTCCTAGTCCCTTTCCTTTATGCCTAACCTCTTTGGGTCTATGGATTGTAGCTTGGTTATCATTTATTATTATTATTTAATGGCTAATAATAATGACTAATATCCATATATAAGCAAACTCATATCACATTTATCTTTCTGGGTCTGGGTTATTTCACTCAGGATGATTTTTTTCTGGTTCCATCCATTTGCCTGCAAATTTCATTTTTTTTTTTTTTGGTATTTCGAGACAGGGTTTCTCTGAGTTGTTTTGGTGCCTGTCCTGGATCTCGCTCTGTAGACCAGGCTGGCCTTGAACTCAACAGAGATCCACCTGGCTCTACCTCCTGAGTGCTGGGATTAAAGACATGTGCCACCACCACCCGGCATGATGTCATTGTTTTAAAGAGTTGAGTAGTACTCCCTTGTATAATACATTTTCTTTATCCATTCTTCTGTTGAGGGACAGCTAGATTGTTTCCAATTTCTGGATATTATGAATAGAGCAGCAGTGATCATGCCTGAGCCAAGTGTCCTTGTGGTAGGATGGAGTGTCCTTTGGGTATATGTCTAAGAGTGGTATAGCTGGATCTTGAGGTAGATTGATTCCCACCTTTCCGAGGAATTGCCACACTGATTTCCTTGTGGCTGTACAAGTTTGCTCTCCCACCAGCAGTGCATGAGTGTTCCCCTTACTCTACATCCTCACCAGCATGAGCTGTCACTTGTGTTATTGATCTTAGCCCTTCTGACAAGTGTGAGATGAAATCTCAAAGTAGTTTTGATTTGTATTTCCCTGATGGCTAGACATTTCTAAGTGTTTTTCTGCCATTTGAATTTCCTCTATTGAGAAGTCTTTGTTTAGATCTGTACCCCATTTTTTAATTGGATTTTTGTTGTTGTTGTTATTTTATTTTATTTTCCGGAGCTGAGGACCGAACCCAGGGCCTTGCACTTGCTAGGCAAGTGCTCCACCACTGAGCTAAATCCCCAACCCCTAATTGGATTATTTTTTTGATATGTAATTTCTTGAGTTTTTTATATATTTTGGATATTAGTCCTCCATTGGATGTGGAGTTGGTAAAAATCTTTTCCTATTCTGTGGACTGACGCTTTGTCTAAATGATGGTGTCCTTTGCATTATAGAAGTTTTTTAGTTTCATGAGGTCCCACTTACTAATTGTTGAACCAAGAAGGCACCTCTTTTAATCTGCGTAGGCCCTGATCAGATTTTCCTACATGTCCCCAAACTGTTCTTTCAGGCTTTACTTTCTTTAGTCTACCTGCCTCAAGTGTTATTCACTGCATTGACTAACATGCCAGCCCTATTAACTCAAACTGGTTTGGAGCCTTTCTGGATGGTTTGCTTCAATACTGGGTAGTTCTGCTAAGCATGCTCATTTTAGAGACGATGTGACTAAGATGTACCCTGCCCCTTACCCCACATCATTAATGTAATGTCACCCTTTTATTTTGGGTGACACTAAGTTGGGGCACACTTCAATGTGTATCAATTACTCTATTACCAAGGAGATAACTTTCCCTTTTGTATTAATAAGTAATCCACTTACAGGCCATTTAAATAACCCTGTTCTTAAAAGTCTTTCATCCAGTGGTATTAGCATCTGGTAGTGATTTTCTTATGTACATAACCAAATTGGTATAAAGTGGTGATTTTCTCTTTTCAATACATCTGCATGTATTTGTTGAGTGTTCTATAGAGAACTTTTCCATTCTGTTCTCTCTATTCTGTTCCCTTGTAGCAGGCTCATGGCTCTATTTCAGTATTGCATGTGTGTATAGGTTTCTTCAAAGCTGCTCACTGCTTTTTCAGTGGTGTCTTCTTTCTTATGATTTCTATCCCTCTAAGGAGCCCCTCCCTCTACTTTCTAATGTAAAGTGCTTCTTTGGTTGCCCTGGTGTCTTGGCTCTGAGCATGCTGCTTGTGTCTGTAGGCTTTCACTATGCACTCATGAAGTTTATGTGTTTGAGAGATTGCACCCTGCCCCCCTTGCCTTAAAAAAAAAAATCCTTTTACATTACCTCTTTTGGATGTGCTGGGATATCACTGATGTGGGAAAAATTTATGTTAATTTCTTAGATTTTAGATTCTTGTGCCATGGGAATGGAGACCAATGAACTCCACTGCCTGGGGGTTTTGGTATTTCATTAAGGATGGTAATGGTCAGGGATTGATGCCCTTGCTCTCCTGAGACACCTCCCCTTGAAGCATAACTAAGCTGGTCAAGTGTCAATGGCCACATAGAAGAATGAGGCACTGTCTGTCCGAAGTGTGCTAGGAACTGATGAACTTCTTCTGAAGGTGTTGGGATGCCAGGGCAGGAAAGAATTTTTCAGACCAGGATACATCAGTTCTTCATAGCCCCATGTCTGTTCACTGCCACACGGTGAATAGAGACACTCAGCACTGCTCCCCAAGGAAATTTGTTTCCTTAGAGCGCAAGCACCTTGCCTAAAGTCGTATGGATTTAGATAGAGCAGGTGTAAAGCCCAGATCTCTCGGTGGCGCTAAAACCAAAACAAAACAACTTCTATTATTTACTTATGCTTTAGAAGCTTGCTTGTTTTCTAATGAGAGACAGAAAGGGAGTGGATCCAGATAGGAGGGAAAGTAGGGAGGAACTTGGAGGAGTAGAGGGTAGAGGGAAGGGAAACATAATATATCCTAACAGACTCATGCAGGCCCTCTGTATGCTGCCTCAGTCTCTGTGAGTTCATATGAGTTCATATGAGTTGATCATGTCAATTTAGGGTCTTGTTTTCTTTGTGTTCTCCATCCCCTCTGGCACTTACACTCTTTGTGCCTCCTCTTCAGAAGGGTTCCCTGAGCCCTGAGGGGAAGGATTTGATGGAGACATCCCATTAGAGATGAGTGTTCCAAGGTCTCTCACTCTCTGCACAGTGTCTGGCTGTGGGTCTCTGTTTGTTCTCTGTGCTGCAGGAGGAAGCCTCTCTAATTGATGATTGAGCAAGGCACTGATCTGTGAATCTAGTAGAATGTCATTAGGAACCATTTTATTGCTACTTCTTCTTACTGTTATTATCAAAGAACAGTAGAGTTTCATTTTACCCTAGGTCCCTGGGCTATCTAGTCTGGTTCTTGGTCACCCCAAGAGTGTCGGGTATGGGTTCCTTCTTGTGGAGTGGGCCTTAAGCCAAATCAGATATTGGTTGGTTATTCCCACAAGCTTTGTGCCACCATTGCCCTAGCATATCTTGTAGGCAGAACAGCATTGTAGAGCAAAGGTTTTGTGGCTGGTCTGGTGTTTATGTTTTTCCTTTGGTAGTCTACAGAGGACCTTCCCATACTAAAGACGCTAGAGTGTAGGGGTAAAGGCTCTATGTTGGCACCAGCCCAGGTTCTCCATGTGAATGAGCTGTGTGGATGGTGTCTTCAGCAACAGAGTCTTACTGTCAGTTTGGGAGAGCATCCTATTATAATCTTGGCAGCAACCTGGGTTGTTTGGGGATTCCCATGGGACCCCTTTGGCCAAGTTTCAGTGGCTCTTTCTACCCGAACAAGGATTCAGTTCCTTGGGGACTAAGTCCTGGTCCTGTATACTTCTGAACATAGGCCCTGACTCCCTCTGTGGAATGTGATGAGGAACAGACATGGGGTGGAGGTCGTCTAGGTATGACAAAATGTCTGTCTGTCATTGGCCCTTGATACTCGCCTCTGGGTTGTCTGCACAGCGGCACTTGGAGAAAACGTTTTGAAGCCTTGATTTATCTTTTTGTCTTTGTTGTTTCTAGTAGTTTTCACTGAAAGGCAAGAACACACTTTTAAACTGCCCTTTTAAACTCTACAATGCTTAGCCACAAAGGGCCACATGAAAGGAACAATAGCACATTCTCCACATGTGAGCACACTTGAGGTCCCCTTTGGTGAGGAGATCTATGAGACGTGGGCACAAAGCTCCTCCTGCAGCTGATGGATAGCCCTCTGGGTGGAAGTCCCATGACCGGGGGAGGCCCTGCTGTTCCCTGCTCAGTGGACATCCCGTCCCACCCTTTCATGAGCTACCAGGAATGTTTGAGACTGCCCCACCATTCCTAGGATGCCATAGAGGTTCCTGGCGGGGACAGGGTGTGCCAATGAAAGGAGTAAACCGAGTGAGGTGTTTGAAACCAGGGGCCTGGGTTTGAGGCCCCATGTTGGCAGTTCTAAATTGCATGGCCTTGTGTAAGTCACCTGGTTTCTGTGAGGGTTATTGCATCATTAGCTTCCTCTCTGGAGCACTGGCTTGTGCGTCCATCCGAGACTCAGTGAGACAAGAGGATGCTGCAGTCCTCTTTCCCTCCTTGACGCCATACTAAGGCTTCCACTCCATGGAAACAACATGAATTTAATGGCTCCTGGTTCTGAAGGCTGAAGTCCAAAGTCAGTTTCACTGGGCTAATGCCGAAGAGTTGGCATGGCTCTGAGGGAGAGCCCATCTACCCTCCATGGCCCACCTATCCTTTGCCTGTGGCTCAGCCTCCCATCAGCAAAGTGTGCCAACCCGGTTTCAGCTTCTGTCAGCTCTTCTGGGTCAGGGCTCCTTTGGCTTGTGACTACACTGTTTCTGTCTGGAGACCCAGGATCATTCTCCATCTCAGATCCTTCACATGCCCATTTTCACTGTAGGATAAGGGCTACAGGTCCTGGGAATTAGAATGTGGACATGTTGGTGGGCTAGCCTGCTACACCATCTTATACATTTTTCCCCCTTGGGAGACAGGCCTAATAGGAAGCCCTTCATTTGTGCTGGGGGGTGAACGCATGAATGAGTGAAGGCATGCTGTCGGGGGTGGGGGGGACACTGCAGTTGGGCTTTAGGGCACTAGGAATCTGTCAGAGGGTATTCAGTGTAAAGGGCATAGTGTATGAGAAGGCACAGTGGCTTGTCCCAAGATACTCAGCACAGGGCAAGGCAGGTGGAGTGTGGTGGCTCAGCAGGGCCTCTGGGGAGAAGATGGCAGGTCATGTAGAACCTCGCAGAGCACTTTTAAGAGGCCGGCTTCTTGTTTTAGAAGGAAGTTATGTGAGATGGCTACTGCCATTAACTTTGGAGTTATGGCTCGAGTTCAATTCCTGTGCTGCCACTTGATCTTAACCACGGAAAACTGCCGAACCTCTCTTGAGACTCAGGGAAATAACTGCTTCAAAAGGCACTTTTGAGAGACAGACAGCCTTGGAGGTTTTCAAAGCACATGGTCTAGTGCCTGGGATAATGCAAAGAACCAGGAGGAGTTTGTTGTTAATGCTGTGGTTACTTTGGTAAATATGGAATTGTTGTAGGTGATGGTGATGAAGGTTACCAGGGACCTTTCATGTCAGACTGGCCTCTGCACACATGTCGTAGGAAGATGTGGGGACTGTGGACAAGCCACTCTGGGTGTCAAGATGGCACTAAGAGGCTGCTGAGATATCATGAGAGGGGAAGGAGCAGAGCCAAGTGGGTTTAAGAAGGCCCTGGTGGCCTTGGAGTGCTTGTGAGATGCCCTTGCTGTCCCCACCTGAAATGCTTCACAAGGACTATAGAAGCCATCTTGGGCCAGTGCCTGGGCCTCATGTTCCTTGCCAGTTCCTGGGCTCCCTGTCCCTTCACCACAGTGCCCAGGTCCTCAGCCCCTGCAGTGGAGCAGACGAGCTGGGCAGAGTCTGTGGGAAGAGGCTTTGGATGGTGGTGCAGCTTAGTTCTGCCTCATGGTATTGGCGGGGTGCTCTGCATCCGTAGACTCTCTTCCCAGCTTCCCAGAGCATTCTTCCACCATGCTCCTCACAAACACCTGCCAAGGCCTGGTGGCACAGGACTCAGAGGTTCTTTGGGTTTGAATGAAATACAGTGGCTTCACTGAATGGGTGGGCATGCGGTGTGTGGGGAAGGAGAGCGGGCTGCTTGGGAGGGAGGTTTTGGAGCCACAGAGAAACTCCAAGTCCCACAGGGTCTGAGAACTGTGTGTCCTACACTGTCCTCACTCACACCCTTCATACATCTTTAGGAGGAAGCCAGTTCAATGGAGGGCACCGTGGCGAGACTGTCATTGTTACTGCAGTCATATCTTAGCCTGCAAAGACGGTGGAGGAAAATATATTTCAATGCCATGTTCAAAAGAACTGTCATTTTCGACATAGTAAATGAGTTTTTGGAGAATGATGTAAGAGTGTTGCTCTCAATGTGTTCTATTTCCTTTAGTTCAGATTGATGCAGGATGGGGGAAAACAAATCTAAGTGGAGCTACTACATGGGTGGAGGCTCTGAATACACACACACACACACACACACACACACACACACACACACACACACACACAAATCAGAAATCAGAACCATAGGGCCAGTATCCTTTTAAGTAGCCCACATGGTTTTACAGGAAAGCTGGGAGGGAAGAAATAAATAAGCAAACCCATCTTTGAAACCATGAGTGATGGGGCAGACACATTGATGATAAGACTTGCCCTTTGCCTGTCCCCAGTGTATCCCAGTGACCAGTGAGCTTCGTTGGCATGTAGCCTGCTCAAGGCACTCTCTGGGCATCAGGGCCAGGTAGTCCCTGCAGTCACCTGTACTGTTAATGTGCCTCTGGCATTCTCTTCCACACTGACATTTTCTTTTTTTTCTTTTTCAGGGAAAATCAGCTGGTGTCTGAAAAGGCCAGTGATGAACCAGATGCCCTGTTGCTAGGTAGGTGAGGCTCATCGCTCTGCTGTGTCTAGGCAGTGGCAGGACTCCCTCCAGGCTTGGTGGGAGACTCCTCACCAGCCACCTCAGGGCCATGGTGCTCTGTTCCTTCAGTGTCTCCATCCACTGGCTGCCTTTCTCCTCTGGACAGTTTGTTCTTTAAAAGAGGGATTGGTTATATAGGTGGATGTAGTCACACATGCTTTGCAACCCCGCACTCAGGAGGCTAAGGCAGAGGATCCCAAGTTGGAGGCCAACCTGGAGCCTGTGGCAAGACTCTGTCTTCAAAGCCAAGTCAAACCAACCAACCAATGAATAGATTGTTTCCCCAAAGCAAACCAGGCCATCCAACAGAAACTCGGTTGCTTCTCTCTGGACCTGCGCTGCACAGCTGCAGGCACAGGAGCTCTTTGGGACCATTTAGAGTGTTTCTGGAAGACAGTTCCAGGCCAAAATCTGAGGTAGCTCTGCCTGGGGTGGCACGTCCATTTACAAGGTTCATAGGCGTGATTGAGGTCTAAAATGCACAGAGAAGGGTGTGGGGCTCCGCTTCAGCCCCACGCGTTTCACGTAGTGGCTGCATCTGTGCCGCTGCACTCTGCGATCCAAACAGAGCATTTATTTCCACTCGAGCTTTGAAGCAGTTTCTTTCTGTCTGTAATCCTTGAAGACAGAGTCTGGTAGAAACTCCAGAGTGGACGATGACAGGGCAGGGTTGGCCGTAACAGGGTGAGCTCGAGTGCTCTTTAGTCTGCTCTCCTGGAAGCCAGCCCTTTACCTGCTGGTCTTTCTTGGCACATAGAAGCGATTCACTCACTTTGCTTCTTTCTCCCTTTTAAACATTCCCTTTTAAGCTGTAGGAGGAGAGGAGTACTCTTAGAAGTTCCTGGCTTGGAGGTGCAGCCAACAGTGAGCTTTGATCTAGCTGAAAGTACAGGCCGGGGCTCTGATCATGGAGGCTGGCTTGTTTATGCCGCGTAACGCACTTCAGAGGTACCAGAGCCTCAGAAATCACCAGGAACCGCTGGTGGGGATGATGTGGCCCAGCCCAGGAAGGGCAGGTTTCTGTCCATGGCTGTGCAGAGTAAAGGATGGAGTCAAGAAGCTCCGGCACTCAAAGCCTCTGGGTTGTGCAGCTCTTGAAGCTTTTCAGATGAAAGTAACTCGTATTTAGACACAGTCCCCGGCCTTCAGAACCCCTCTCGGAAGGGAAGCTTTTTGGCAGTTCCCAGAAGCCATTTGAAGTACTTTCTGGAAGGAGGGGACCCTCTGCTGCTGGCTTGGAGGATGAATCAGACAAGGAAAAGGAAGTCAAGGATGAGAACAGAGTTAGGGAAGATAAAAGAGAGAGAGCTGAGGGGCAAAGGATGTGGGGTGCAGGAAAGAGGCAGCGCATTCCGGTCCATGTTCTCCTCTGTTTCCTTTTGGTCTGGTTTAGGATCCTTTGTTTGCAGCCCCCTGCAGACCTAGGCGAGGCTTTGCTGAAGGCAGGCTGCTGAGTGGAGATCATCTCATATTCTTGGAGGGCGGAACTGGATGGCCTCAGAGAGAGAAATGTCCTCCCATAGAAATGCATGAGCTTCAAGAGATACAGGATACAAGTTCTGTGATGGGCCCTGGAAGGTCCACAATGGTAGCATTTAGGCTCGACTTTGAAGGATGAGCCAGGTCTTGCCCAAGGGATGTATGGAAGTAACTGCTCATGTAGAGGCAGGGACGAAAGCTAGAGAGGCTGTGGAGAGGAGCGGGGCCCACAGGGAAGTGGGTGTCAGGAAGGGGCTGGAGCAAGCTAGCAGAGAGGATTCTGAGTGCTGTGCTAAGGTCTGGACCAAATCACTGGGCACCAGGAGCTGCTGACTATCAGGGCTGTGCATTGGGCTGTGTAGACTTGGCAAAGGATGGATTTCAGTGTAGAAATCCCCAGCAAGGGACTTGTGAGGAGCTCTTGAGAGAGTCACAGCAGAATGATAAGGCTCTTCTGTCTCAGAGTATTTCAAGACCTCTCACGCCACCTTACCAGGCTCTTCCCTGATTTCTCATGGCAGATTTCCTTGTCTTACTTTTTGCTCCTGAACCTTTGCCCTGGTTCCTCCTCCAGCACATTTCACCATTGTGTTTTGGGCACTGTGTCTCCTTCTCTGGGCTGCTGGGATCTCCTGGAGAACAGAGTGGTCCCTTCATGAGTTCTGGGCCTCTCTGTCTCATGCTGTCTCTAGTATATTAATTGTGGGTATTTGAGAGAGGATGCCATAAAACCAGGCCCGGTGATACAGACCTGTAATTTCAGCTACTTGGAAGTTGAAGGCAAGAGGATTACCCTGAGTTCGAGGTCAGCTTGAGTTACAAAGTGAGTTCACAGTCAGGGTGACTTAGTGAGACCTTGTCTCAAAATAAAAAGTGAAAAAGAGAGCAGAGAAGGCTGGGAATAAGGCACAGTGCCAGATGAGGCCCTGGGTTCAATGCTCAGTTCTGCAAACAAATAAACAAATAAGTGCTTTTGAATAAATAGAAAAACACTCTTTCCTGGACAATGGAGAGAGAAGGGATAGACATGAGATGTTTGAAAGATGGGGAAAATCCAGAGACTGAAGCCACAGTGGGTGGAGAGGACTGAGGTTCCGTCTTGGGACACTAGGGGAGGGGAGGGCATCCTTATCAAACCCAAGTCTTGGAGGACTGTCAGTGTCTGGTGATGGAGGGCTCACAGTGGATATCCTGGGGTCAGTAGGAAGTACCAGCTCGCTGATAGAGATGCTGTCTGAGTAGTTCATACAGAAAAGAGCCCGAAGGCCATCTCACTGTGGACTCAGCACCAGCTCCATGTCTCTTGCTCTCTTTGGATCCCACTTGAAGGGGAATGGGATTCTTTTTCTCTCTCTCCACCCACATACCCCTCCTCCCTCAGTGTCTTTTCCCTCCAAAGGGTATATAAAATGGGAAAGCAAACCCCTAGCTCCTGTTCAATCAGGCATTCAGATGACGGCCTTAAAAATAGCGTTCTCAAACCACTGGCATTTGCAGACAGTTTGGTGTCCTGGCCAAAACGTCATTCCTCAGTGCTTTGTTTTTCCCTTCATGGCGGTCTCGCCACATCTGGTCCTGAGGCCTGCTATGTGGTCCTGAATCAACTCCTGTGCTGGGCCAGATCCTCCCCGCAGAATCCAAGGGAGGTTGCCTGCCCCCACTGCTCACCCCACCCTGTATGTGTCATGAGTCCTGCTCCCTAACTCCCAGCCTCCATCCCAGACTCACTTCTTGGACTGAGCAGAGTATGTTGCTGACCCCTCCACCCTCACAAAACCAAACAGAGGTCTCCAGATGAGCCCAGACACCGTCCCTTTCATCCCCCAGGAATCAGGCTGACCCAGGCATTGCAAGGAGCCCTTCAGGCCTGGTAGAATCAGTCACTTAGGTTGCTCTTCCTGGTAGACGGGGGCCTCTGGTGCACACAGTGAGATAAGCCACATGTTTCTGGTCTCTGCTCTCACCATGTGTCTTTATGAAGTCTGCCTGCCAGCCATGTTCTCCTTCTTCCTCTCTGTCCTTATTTCCCGTCAAGCCTCACTATCTTAGGCATGAACTGCATCTGTTCCCGCAGAGTCTGGGGCATTGCTCGGGATGCGTGTGTCTTTATTTGCCATCTCGTTTGATTTCTTCCTTTCTCTACATAGTACCAAGCTTCTAAAATCCATTCACGTTGCTGGGAACATCTGGTTTCTATTTCTGGTTATTTTTATAAGGCCGTGGTCACAGGATAACGTTTCCAGAGATTCAAACGAAGAAAGGTCTCATTTAAATCTAGCTTCTTACTTCAAGTTCAGCCTTAAAAAATGTTCTTTGACAGTTTCATACATGTACAGAATTAATTTTAGTCATTTTCACCCCCCCTTGCCTTCACTTCTTCCCCCCTCTGTCCTCCTGAAACCCCTCCTAATGGCCCCCACTCTGTTTTCATGTCTTATCTTCTTATTCAGTGGATGAGTTTCCCTTGTGGGGTGCCTGGTTCTACCCAATGGGGGAAGGAGGCTGTCGAGTGAGATACAATGGGGAAGTTGGCCTGAGATTCCTCTCTGCGCCCCCACTCCCAATGCCAGGCCCACCCTGGCAGTGTCTCTGGGGAGTATGTGCCCAGCTTTGCCGGCATGCTTACCTCGGGGTACCTTCTCCTGCGGTCCTTTATCTGAGCATTCTAGTGTATGCTGCACAGAAGCGGGGAGGCCCAGAGGGTATTGATAGCTGAGGTGTCACAGGCTTGTGCTGCTGAAGACGGGCAGGATTCTCTTTCTCCCTCAATCATCACAGCTGGGAGAGGATAGACTTAAGAGATGCCCTGGAGTCCCTTCTGGCTGGAGGTCCGGGGGAGGCAGGCTACCAGGCAGTTTCCAGTCATCTTGGTTTGTGTTCTGTCTCTGCCATTTTCTCTGTGCCCAACTTGGGACAGCTACGTCACTGCCTACGTACGCTTCATGTTTGTGTTGTAAGTGAGACCGTAGGAATCGAGCTTTCAAAAGGCCAAGTTGGGGTTGGGGGGCACAACTCAAATGCCCAATAAATAGCACCGAGGACAGTAAGAATACTACTATTGTTTTTGAAGAAATATGACTCCTTCTTCAGTGCTGGCCTCTTCTCATGGGTCTTTGGGATAACAGATGTGTGCCTCCTGCTCACCTTTTGTGAAGAATGTGTCACAGCTGGGTCTGGCTGGGCCTGGCTCACTGGCTATAGGTTCTAAGGCACCAGTTCACTCTGTCCACCTGTGGCACAGCAAGGGAGGGGTGGTGGCCAGGAGTGGGCCCCTCTTTGCCTTCTTTCCTGGTGGGGAAGTCCTGGGGCCTGGTGTGGAGGCTGCTGTTCAGGCTGGGGCATTCTCAAGTTTTTCCTGAGTTCTCAGTGTGGTGGCTGTATAAGTGACTTCCTGTTCCATCTCCCCTGAACTACAACATGGCCATGTTTTCTTCCAGAGGATGTTGAGGATGAACTGATAAAGGAAGATGTTGTTCTGTCCCCACCTCCATCGATGCTCACGCTGCAAACTGTGTCAAAGCCAATGGACCTCTCCTTGGCGAAGGTAGGTGTCGATGCTGAGGTGCAAGGAGTCCACATTAAACACCGTCTGATATGAACTACACAACTTTGATGTTTTTGGCTCAGTGGTTCTTTCTCATTATAATCTCTTGGACACTGTTGAAGTGGGAACTGGGGTGTGATGTATAAGAAACCTGAACCAAGGGTCAGGAAGACTGTTTTAGTCCTGACTGCTCTCCTGCCTCCATGAGACAGACTTGGATCTTCTGGGAGGACCCTGTTGCTATCCTCTTAGCCAAAGAGTGACAGTCCCAGGACTGTGGAAGGGCTGTGGGAGGGAGGGCTGTGTCTTCTTCTTCTAGATGCTGCAGGATCCTGCCCTTTGATGTCCCAGAGCTGCCTCATGTGCTGTGGTGTGACAATAATGAAGTAGTTGTCCTGTGAGACTGGCTCTGGGCAGCTACAGAGCTGGAATGACAGGGAGGGCTGGCAGTTCGTCAGCATACCCAGCCTTGAACCTGTGGCCTTTTAGATGGACCCATGACAGCAGGACACAGGTTCCCTGCCTTATGGCCTTCTTGGCAAAGGTTCCCTGTGTTCCTCAGGGCCCTTAATTGCCAGGGTGGCTCACTCCTCCTTTGTGTGGAGGTTCCTGCAGGATGAAGTGTTGTTCCTGCTGCCTCACACCAGCCTTTCAGCCAGGCTCCAGAGGAAAATCTAGAAGCTCCTAGAGATGCAGCCAACTTCTTTCTTGTCCCTCTTAACTGTGTGACAAGCACATAGATCCTGATGTAAAAGATTTTTCTAGAGGTTTTGTTTTCCTTTCCCTTTTTGGTTTCTCTCTGTTCTCCTTCCAGCTTTTGAAGCTACAGAGGGCTAGACGCATGGAAGGGGCCCCAAAGCTGGTTACCATGCTCTGACCATGCATAGCCACAGGGCCCTGGTCCTCTGCACAGGCACTTCCGCTTGGTGCCGAGCCCTGGGAGGCCCCCAGAGCCTGTCCAGCAAGAATTGTCCAAAACCAATCCGAGAGAAGGCGTTTCGCAGATGGGAGAGGACAGGGCTCAGGCTTCCTGGCTGTTAAACACACTGCAGTGTCCTGGAACTGTCACTCTTTGGCTAAGAGGACAGCAACAAGGTCCACCCAGAAGACCCAAGTCTGTAGTTTGCAGGCTGTTGGAAGCACATTCCAAGCATACTCATGGTTGCACTTGGCACGGAAGGGGAACCAAGCCCTGATGGATGAATTTTTTTATCCAGTGTGCTGTCAGCCACATTTGATGATGACATGTAGATACATGTCTATGTCACCGAGATTCCTTGTACTAAAGGAAGAGATGAAAGAATTGATTGTAGTGGACAGTGATCCAGATCCACAGGAAGAGCCTGACCTTGAGAGCAGGCTCGAGGGAGGGGCTGGAGACCAGCCTGCGGGTCCTAGAGCCCTCTTGAGGCTTCAGAGCACCCCTCCATGGTTGTAAAACTGTGACAGAAAGCCATAGACCATCATGGGGTAGCAGAGGGTGGGGCCCGTGAACAAGCATTGGTATTGCAGAGCGGACAAAAGTACTTGGGTTACTAGAAGATGAACTACAAACTGACTATCTTAAGTCTAGAGATGTTGGAGACCTGAAAGAAGGAGACACGGCCTTGGGAGATGGTAGGAAGCCCTCTGGGTGGTGGGGTTTTCCGGAAGAGGTCACTTACAGGTGGCATCCTAGAGGGAATGCATTTTTTTTTTTTTTTTTTTTTTTTACAGAAAGCTAGAGAACATGCTTTTGATTTTGCTCAGGACTTTGGTCTCTGTTGCAACTACTCATATCTGCTGCTGTGATGTAGAAGCAGCCATAGAAAAAATGCAAACAATGCCCATTGTTATGTGCTAATAAAACTTTATTTACAAAACCAGAAAAGTGCCCGATTTAGTTTATGGTCTGTATTTGCCAACTTTGTGCCAGAATTGTGGCTCTGAAACCTTGCTACAGAGTGGAATCACTTGGGGCAGTTTAGAATCTGATAATGGGGCAAAGGCAGATAGCTATGGCTTTCATTCTTAGCACACTAAAAAAGCAAACAAACCTATGGATACCGGCCTCTCCTCCTCAGGAATGTGGATTGAATTGACCTGGCCCGTGGCCTGCGCATCAGGATTATTTTTAAGTGCCCCTAGATAATTTTAATGTGAGGTCAGGCTGGAAAACTTAGAGTCTTTCCGATGGAGGATCTGAGGCCCCCCCAGGATCCCTGGTGAGGCCAAAGTTTTACATTTCAAGGTCTGTGTAAGGAAAATCTTGGCCCATGTTAGCATGGGCTGGTGTGGTTTACAGATGTTCCAGAGGTAAGGACGCCCTTAAGGTCAGGTTTATCTTCCTCAAATATGAGAAGAATGGGCTTGCAAAATAGAGACCACTGGGAGAAAATGCACTTTCTAGAACCCATGACCAACTCCTGCAGGGCCTGTGCTGCAAGCCTTGTTATTGTTTATTTTACAAACAGCCCATAAAATGCTTTTCCTTCCCAGGAGCTGAAGACCCTTCTGTTCGGCTCTACCTTTTGCTGCTTCAGTGAAGAATGGAAACTTCAGAACTTTTCCTTCAGTGACTCCGCCTCGTTAAAATACGGCATTGTGCAGAACAAGGCAGGCTACTCTTGGGCTCCCCAGGGACCCTTCTGGGCTGTCCCACATAAAGTGGGAACACCATTCACATGGTGACCTCTGAGAGCATCAGTGGGATGATCTGGCCTACCCTGTAATCCCCAGGTTATCACTTGGTGCAGGCAGTTAAGATATGGTTTACTAGAGTGAGAAGGGCCATTGTAATCCTCGCTGGGGACATTCACTTCCTCTGACACCAGGATATCAACATGGAAGAACAGAAGGTGGCCTTGACCATGCTTGGAGGCTTCGAGATCCTTCATAGGCCAAACCTTGGGAAAGGCTGGGGGTTTCACAGGTAGAGCTGGAGAGGGTCCCTTTCAGAAAATGGAAGCCAGAGCAAGGGTAGGGGGCCTGCTTCAGGAGATGCCAAGGCATCATGTGTGCTCAACAGGTGTAGGGAGAGGGTGCAGTGGTTGTTACGGAGCCAGAGTTAGGTGAGGCACACTTTGTACCTGCCCTGGACATATTCAGCAGGATAGTCTCAAGTAAGGCCTGGGTGTTCCCACTCTGAGGCCGAGGGCTGCAGGAGAGCTCCACTGGGCACATTTCTCAGCCCTGGAGCCTCCCCTGCCTCTGCTGTCTGAGGAAGGGCCCTGAGACTCCCAGATTCTACCTCCCTCCGTGGTGTGGCCAAGCTCAGCTCCTCTTTTACCACAGCTTTTCCGGGGTATCCTGACCTATTGCTCTGACAGTCCTTGGACACGGTGGGAGCTGTCTGAGTGACTGAAAACCCGTGGTGATGTGTCTAACTTCACATACCTGCCTTTGTAAATAGTCACTTTCATCCCGTGAGAAAGTATCTCAAACTGACCTCTTCTTTGCAGCAGGGTTAGGCTTGGTGTCTACATATAGACAGGTCACCTTGCTGAAGATCCCCTGTGACTGGGGCTAGAGGCTGGTGGGTGGAATGGACAGCTCCTTGGGGCCATTTTCACTGGTAGTGAGTGACATGTGTCTTTCTCTGCAGGGTGGTCCCTGTGGGGTTCTGGCGGCTGTTCAAGGCTGTGTACTGCAGAAACTCCTGTTTGACGGAGATAGCAAAACCAACTCTAATCTGTAAGTCGGTGCTCATCTTCCCTTCTCAAGGCTTCTTTCGAGTGTCCAGAATAAATAAGCAAGGAAGTGTGGGTGTTCCCCGATAGTTCCCGTCTCCTGGAGGTCAAGACAGGCAAAAGCAGTTAGCTAGCAGGGCTCCTGCTGACCTGGTTACACGGACATGGTACTTTTGCTTCTTGGAGCAGGCAAGGTCGGTGAGTCATGTTTTGTTCCACATGGCAAGTGACTAAAGATGGCTTTGCATCTTTACCCACCTCCTCGGACCCCTTGTGCACCCAGAAGTACCTGCTGACCCTCTGACTAAGTCCAAGGCTTCCTCCTTCCCTCCCTGCTTATCTCTGTCAACAGCCAGAACTGCACATTCCAACCAACTCCACTGTGCATGACTCTCTCCCCTTTGTGGCTTCGTATTTTCCATTTTACACACAGAGAATTTGTTCCTAGGCACCCCTGCTCATCCGCATGTAGTCAACACTCCTAGAACAGCTCTGGGCAGTGAGGGAAGCCCGTGCTTTCTCTCCCTCCTTTCACCAGAGGTGCCAACCAAGAGCTTCGAGATTTGCTATTGATTTCTGGGCAGGCCAGCACTGTCTCTGCTCTCCAGAAGCACTTGACACTCCTGATGTGGCAGTACCTGCTGAGTTCGGGATCCCCGCCACCCTCAGCAGGGCCCTTGCCCACTTCCCTTCTTAGCTTGGACTATAAATCATAGAGATGTGATGGTGGTACCCTTTCCCTGATGGCCACTGGCATTGAGCAGGAGAGACAGACAGACAGACAGGTGGTGACGGGGTCATGCATGCTACCAGAGGTGGGAGAGCAGGCTTCCTGCAGGTACATTTGAGTCTCCTGCAGAAGTGTCTGCAGAAGGAAGGAAGCTCCTTATTCTCCATCACACATACATGTCATACTTCAGTTCCTCTAAATTTTCCTGCCTCAGCATATACCCTCCAATTCTTTCCCTTTGTGCCCAGGCGGGTTATCTGCTGGCCTCTCTCACTACCTTGTCAAGGACGGCCTTCCCTGACCTCCAGGGAAGGTAAACCCATGCCCTGCCTCTAATCCCGCACAGTGCCTGGTCCACAGGAGAGGCCCTTAGGATTTTTGTTGAATGAGTGCATGAGCAATGAATGAGTTGTCCAGACAAACAGGGAGGGGAGGCAGGCAGAATGGTATTCCACTAAAGAGAACAAGATGTGCAAAGGCCCTAGGGCATGGAGAAGAACAGAGGTTGCCTGAGGTGGCCAGGGATGGGTTAGAGCCAAGCAACCAGGAGGGCCTATGGGCTCTTAGGACTACCAGCAGCTTTGAGTAAGCCTTGGCCCTGGCCCTTGTGCGTGATGCCTCATGACTCATGTCAGCCCACATCGCCCTCAGAGCCTCTTTAGATCCCTAGCTTTGGACTTCTAGAGGAGTCATACATAGATGGTTTCCCAGTAGTCAGGATGCTTTGTTGAAGTTCTGGAAGTGGGATGCCGTGCAGGATACAAGCTGTCATAGTTTCTTACAGCCCACAGGGGAAGGGAGCCAGAGCTGTGAAGGCCGAGGCCCCTCAGGTTGGAGCCTAAGGTGATTCTGAGTCGAAAGAAAACCCTACCAAGTGGTAGAAGGTGATACCCTTTCACTGGCCTCACATTGTTTAGCACCTGTCAAGCACTGCCTGGCATTGCTGCATGGGCAGCTGTACCAGGGCTCTGCTAGGGAGAGGAGCAGGGAGAAATGTGGCCTTGGCTTAGAGCTGCTGTGTGCTGGGACCTGAGAAGGAAAGGAATTCACCTGGACAAAACCCAGAGGCCAGGCCTGCTCTGTTTGTATGTGGGACCCGGGTCATGCGGGGAGCTGGGGCTGGGGGGGCACACCTAGGAAGAGGAGGAAAGTTGCTTTGGGGGGTTATGTGATGTATAAGGATTGTGTTCTGCGTGGGAGCTATAATGTTGGGGGATTGTGCTGTATGGGGCGTGTGTGGGGGAAGGTTGTGTTGTATGTGGGACTTGCTATATGTTTGAATTACTGCATGTGGCTTGTATGTATTTTATGAGGGAAGCTGTGTTGTGTGAGAGAGAGTTGTATTATGTATGGGTTGTATTACATTGGGAGGGTTGTGCTGTGTGGAGATTATATTTGTATGGGAGTTACGGAATGTAGAACAGTTGCATCATATGTGGGATTGTATTGTATATGTGTGAATTTTGTTTTATGGGATAATTGTGTTCTATTTAGAGGGTGTGTTATATGTGGGATTGTGTTGGATCTGAGGTTTATCTTGTATGTGAGGTATGTTGTATATAGTGTGTGAATTATGTTGTGTGAGAATTGTGCTTTGGGACTGTGTTGTGGGTGATTGGAAGGTTGTATTTCATGTGGGGTATGTGGTGTGAGGGTTGGGTTGTATAGTGGCTGTGTTATATGTGGAAGTTGTGTTGTACTGGAGTGTTTGGGTAGGTTATGTTGGAGTGTTTGGTTAGGTTATGTTATTTGAATGGGTCATGTTTATAGGAGGTTGTATGTGGGTAGTGTTATGTCAGTGGGTTACGTCCTGTGTGGGATGGGTGATGTTGCATGTGTGGGTTATGCTGTGTGAGGGTTGTATTGTGTGAATAAGTTTTGTTATGTGTGGTTCATATTGTGTGAGTATGTGATGTAGGATCTGTCTGTGGAAGATGATGAAGCTCCCTTTCTTTGGGCCTGGTAGCTCTGGATGCTGCTCATTATCCCTCATCCCTGTGGTCCTCAGGCTAAGTGCACAGGGTGTTCCTTCCTGCTCAGTGTGAGGGAAGCAGGAGCACTTGGCTCGGCTCTCTTTCAAGTCCAAGGAAACTTAGGGAGAAGTGGTGGAGGGGTGATCTGTAAAGTCCCTAAGGCCCTCCCCCCAGCTGACTAGCACCAACTCTTGCTGGCCAGAGGGCTCTAGGTAAGGGCACTGATGCACTCCCCAGTCTCCTGTCAGAGGAGTGATGCTGCCACCTTAGGCAGACAGGGACAGGGAGGGGAAGCACTGGGGACCCAGGACTTAATCCGGCATTGTTAGAAGGACCGAGCAGGGGACTGTTCTGGGCCAGGAGGGGGGGGGTGCCATTTGCAGTTTGAGCCTCTGTCTTGCTAGTGTTCTGCAGGTTGAAGTCTACAGTAGGCATCCTTATCCAGCGGGTGTGGTGTGTCCTGAGGGAGGAGGGAGTCAGTGTGCTGGGGTGAGGCGGCAGAGAGCACAGGAGCTGGCCAGGACCTGGGTGACAGTGGTGGTCGAGGGCTCGCATCTCTGGGTTAGGAAATGCAAATGCAAACAGCCTTGTAAAAAACCTTCCAGGATCATGCAAGTGAATAGGTCCATTGAACTCAGCTCATCATAGTACAGGGGAAACCGAGGCCCGCAGATGGAGAGAGGCTAGCTCAGGGTCAAAGTTGGCACCACTCCTGAGCCAGGATTGGCCTGTGATATCTTCGGCATGTTGCTGCACACTAGAAGCAGTGGGGACCAGGGACGGAAGGGAGAGAAGAGGCCGTTGGGGCTGGAAACAGCTGACGGATGCTTCGGCACTCTTCAGGCTCTCTGTGTATAAAGGGCTTCTCAGCAGAACCTCCTCTGGCCCGAAGAGTACAGACAACTACTCTGTAGTCAGATGGGATGGGTTGTGAGTGCAATTATGTCTGTTTTAGATCTCCAGTTGGAGTAACTTTCATGCCAAGTACTGGTGGATAGAGCCATCCATGTTCCTGCCTGGGCTGTGTATGCTCAGAGGCTTTGAGGCCTGAGTGGTCCCTTTTCACTCTGAAATTTTACGTTTTTAGAAACGGCCCAGTTTAATAAGAGCAGGGTTGGGGCGGGGAAAAGGGTAAGCTCCTCCTTTGGTCTTGGGACTGTGACGCTTCTCGGGGTGCTCTGCCAACCCGAGGATCTTCCACACATGCAGCAGCTCCTGGGCTGGGTTCTTGCACACCGGGTCTGAAGGATCCCGAGAAAGGGACAAGGCTCTAGGAGAGCAGAGCTGAGGGTGGGTGGCCCCTTCAGGGAAGCCAGGCAGAAATAAATGGTGCTTGGCGAGGCCGTGTGTTTTCTGTATGGGTGTCTGGCCTCATTACGACTCAGCCCATCAGGGTGGCAGCTGCCTCGCCTCACTTAGCCCGGCAAAGCCAGGCGGCAGGATGCGGTGTTTTTCCACTGGACAGGAGCTCTGCAGCTTGGCTCATCCCCTCCACAAGCCCCAGGAGAGCCCTTTAGAGGCTGGCAGGAATGCAGAGAGGGGATCTAGGATGTTGCCCTCTTACCATACCTCCTTTCTGAAATCATGAGACTTGAAGAACAAAGCAGGAGCCCTTGCCTTGGACCTCCAGATACTTGGTCCCTGTGGCCCCCAGCCAGCCAGCCCTCTGCTCTCCCTCAGAGGAACAGAAATGAGGGAACCGTGGCCTGGACAAACTCTCCAGCTTTATCCAGAACTTTCTATAGACTTAGTTCACATGGGTACAACTTTGGGGACAGGTACAATTGTCTTGAGATAATTAGGGTAAAAGCACCTGTTTTCTCTGAGACACTAGGGCAAACACAGGCTTCCCACCCCGCCCTCCCTAGGCACTTCAGCCTGCACTTCTGGAGGAATTAGACTCTTGAAGAAACTTCTGCTGTAAGAGCCTGGCTGGGGGCCAGATTCCTGGTGGGAATGTTGATAAATATGTATCTGATTTCTAGGTAATGGAGGACCTCCTCCGTCACCAAGGGGTTGCCAGTGAAGCCATTGCCCAGATACTGGTGAGGGTCAAGTCCTGGTTGTGTAGGCAGGTACAGGTGACACATCTTTTTGTTGTCACCTTTGGGATAAGTGCGTGTTTGGGGTGTGGTGTGTGTGTGTGTGTGTGTGTGAGACCCAGAGAGCCCCGACAACTCTGGGTAACTTAAATGACAGAACAGCAGGACTGAGGAGGGTGTGGGCTCCCTGCTGCCTGGGGGCCAGATACGGACCCCGGACCTCTTGACTGTTGGTCACTGCATTTTCTATGATCCACTCTTATCTAGAAAATGAGGTCTCAAGGTCTCAAGAAGCCATGCCTCAGAAATATGGCGAAGGCCAGGATAAGGTGGGGGCTGTAGAAGCTGCTGACTAGAAGCTGAAACAAATGAGAAGACTCCAAAAACAGGCCAGCTCAGAGAGGCTGCAGGCAAGGCCAGTGGGAGCAGGGAGACACTGGCCCAGGAGCACGCTCTCGTGAGTGTGCCACAAGATGCTTGACAGATGGGCTGCAAGGCAGGCGGCGGTTCCTAAAACCATGGGTTAGCTCGACTTTCCTTTACTCTCCTTCCCTTTCCTCCCTGTGACTTGGATAAATCACTTCACCCCCAAGACGTAGTTCTTCATCCTTCAAGAGGATGATAGCGTTCTGAACTCTGGGCTTGTTTTAACAGGCTCATGTAGTGATACATATAGAGTGCTCATCATCAGTGCCAGGCACTTGCTAAGGACTCCCGCGCTAGCTTTTAAAAATCTTAAATGACGGGCTAGAGGGATGGCTCAGTGGTTAAGAGCACTGGCTGCTCTTCCAGAGGGCCCAGGTTCAATTCTCAACACCCACGTGACAGCTCACAACTGTCTGTAACTTCAGTTCCAGGGGACCTGACACCCTCACATAGACATAAAGGCAGATAAAACAGCAATGTACATGAATAAAAATCTTGACTGTCACTGCGCTGAAAGGTTCCCAAGCCAGGATTGCATGTTTCAGTCCTTCACTTCAAGCGCAGTGTTCAGATGGGGTCCCCATGGCTCCTTGACTGTGGGTTTTCCAGCCATGGGTGTCCCAGGCAGTGTGCTTCTGTTCAGGCAAGCTTTTACACAGCTCCTGCATGGTGAGGGTTTAATCTGGGTGGAGGTGGGGTCATTGTGGGAAGAAGTCCCATCTCGAACATGCTGGTGCATGTGTACTATGAGGCGGGAGGTGGTCGAGGAGAGAATAAAAGTCAGCGGGAGGAGGGGAGTAACCATTCAGTGGAGCACAGGTCAGAAGAAGGTGGACATGAGATGCGGGCATGCAGTGAGTAAGCCATTGCCGTCGTTTGGAGAGCCGAGAAGCCTGTCTGTAGTTTCCGAATCCAAAGAATTAACAGCCAAACCCTCTCGCCTGTTGTTTGCCCGTCTCTACCATCCAGGCTGCCTTGTCCTTGGCATGGCCTCTGCTGAAACCCAGAGAAATGTTTTTTCAATGTTATTTTCCTAGCAAGTGCTGACCTGGGTCTGTGCTCCCAACAGTGTAGGCCATCCGGTTTGGCGATGAGACGGTCCCCATTTCCTGTGAGAAATATGGCAGGCTTCCTGAGTTGGAGGAGGCATCAGGCGGTCACTGGCTTCTTTTCTTCCAGGCTGAGCCTCATTGTTCATCTTGTTGCCTCCACAGCCTAGTCAGTGCAGGAGCTCCACGTCAGTAGGTGCCAGGTGAACCCCCCCGCCCCCGTCTGTGGATGTGGCCCATGTGGTGACAGTAGTGATGGAACCAGAGACTGAAAACTCCCCATGCGTCAGGATGCTCCCAACCCTGAGGGGAGCTCAGTGTTGATGCCACTTTCTAAATGGGGAAACGGAGGCACCACCGTGTCTTGCCATCTTTTGTTTTAAAACAAGTAGATTTTCACTTTAAATAACAGCCTGGCTGTAGATGCGTGGCCCTGTGTCCCACCATGGTAGCTGTTTACTGGTCTCCTGGTTTCTCTCCTCTTCCGCTGGCAGGAGGGGCGGATTCCAGCACTCTCTCGCTCACGCATCCCGGTGTGGAGGTCAGGCGTTCTGTGGTTAGTGAAAACCTGGAGTTCTTCAGTGTGCATTCCTGTGCCCTGCCCCCAGCAAGTCTTCATCTTGTTGGCTAGGAAGAGATTCAAGCCAGCTTCTGCAAGAATGCAGGGAGCTCCACAGAGCACAGAGGGAAGCCAGGAGCATCGCACGAGGAGGCCTGGAAATGCCAAGTGGAAAGAAACGGCTATATTTGGCCGCTGCCTTCCTCCCTCGTATTCTCGCTGTGTCCCAGGAACCTCTTAGTCACCGTTCTTATTGCAGGATGGCTCAACGGCTTTAGATGTGGTGACCGACTGAGCTTCCTAAAACTACCCTGCGCCTACGTGCTGCTGCTTTGGGTCCTGCCTCTCTCTCTCTCCGGCCTTCCTCTCCTGTGCCTTCCCCGGAGGTCCATCCTAGCAGCCCTTCTCATCTAGGAAATCTATGCCAGCCCACTTGGTCCTCTGCTTTCCATGAATCTCACAGCTTCTCAAGGGGTCTGAGGAGGGAGTGCCAGCTCCCGTCACAACAGGCCACTGCTGCCACTCACACGCTGGTTTCAGTTGGCAGCGTGGAAGCACCCCTACAGCCATCCCTGAGTCTGACTTCCTCACCCATAACTTGTATTTACACAGTCAGCTACTTAGGTACTGGCTCCTGACCGCTTGTGGTCTCATCCGCCCCTAGCTGTTGGGACTGGCCAAGGCCAGGGCAGGGTAGTGTGGCAGTAGTGCCAGCGTATTCTTGGTCCTGTCAGAATGAGAACTCCTCTAGTAGTTCATGTCCAGGCCCCGCCAAGCCTCTGAGGTCCTCTTTGCTCCAGTAGGTAATATTCCTGTCCCTAACCTCAAGGCCCCCTCTCAAAGCTCCTCCTATGGTTCTTATCTGTAGAGCCTACAGACCCCGAAGCTTAGCCAGGGATCCCTAGCCTGCAAGGAAAAACGTGTTTGATAGGGCATGCCTGTTCTGCTTTGTGTTTTCATGAACCTAAACATGTCCCCTTTCTCATTAGCAGGCTGCAGCCCTCAGACTCCCAGAGGACCCACTGCCTTGCCCTGGCCCTTGCAGACATCTTGTGGCGAGCTGGAGGCAGAAAGCAAGCCGTGGTTGCTCTGTAAGTGGTTCTGGGGATCGTATCCCATTTAATCCCCAACTTGTTCTGGCCCAGCTGATGGCTAAGGCTGTCCTGGTCTAGGACAGAGAGTCTGTGTGCTGGGCAGCTGAGCTCTGCTGATGTCCAGACTCCAGACTCATGAAGGAGAGTGTGCTCCTGCCTGCCTGCCACCCAGGAAGCACAGGAGAAAGCCTGTAACCCAGACACTCAGTTCTCCTCAGTGTTTCCCTGATGCTGAGGCCACAGGCTGACTCAGCTGTGACATCATGAATCTGTACCACCATCCAAGACCCCAAGGCATACTTCTGCCTGTGTCACTTGGACCTCATTCCAAGTGAGGATGAGATAGAGAGGTGAGTGGCAGAGGCTGCAACCTAGGCCCTGGATTCTGTTACCTTGACAGCACCTCCATCCTACCCCGCCCTCAGGTAGTCTGCTGGATCTTCAGCCTTGCCCCTCAGGGTGGAAACATCACTTTGCCCAGCTCTGTGGCTAAGCTTTGGTGAAGGATGTGGTTTGGGGACCAGTTTGGTTACTTTAGCATAGTGCTTAAGAAGGGGGGCTCTCTAGGGCAGACTCTCAAAGCTGTTGCTTGTTGGATATGTAACCTCGAGAATTGACCTCACCTCGCTATCATTTGTTGACTTGTCTAGAAAATGGGGGTGATAATAATAATGACTTAGTGGTTGTGAGAACTAAATGAGTAAGCATAAATAAATGATATGTATTAAATCTAATAATGTTACCAGTATGAAGCATTTATTAATGTAAATAATAATGGTGGGTAATAAATGTGATGTGCTTAGGGCAGTATCTATCACATCAGTTGTGGTTAGAGTCGTCAGCTACTGCTACCTGCCTTATGCCAGGCAGCTTATTAACCTTGGCACCTATCAATTTGGCAGCTCTAAGGGCAGAGGGTCAAGACTTTATAGAACAGAAGCCCAGAGAGGAAAGGTGGTGTGTCCCGGGCCATGTAGAAGCTGGTGACAAGTGGGTCCCGACCCAGATCCTACTCTTAGTCAGAACTGCCCTGGGCTACACACCCTGTTGTTGCTGGGGGTTGTCTCAGTGGGTGGGGAGGCTTCGAAGAGGATGGCTGGAATCCTGGCCTCCGTGAAGACAGCGGCAAGCTGGCAGTCCTTCCTCGGCAGATGTGTTTGCCAACTGTAAGGGAGAGTCAGGTCTCCTCCTGCCAGACATAGGCGTGGTTGTTCCGAGCTCACCCACCACTCTCTTTTTCCATGCCCTGGACTCGTGGGTGAGTTCAGAGCAGGAAAAACGAGAACCCCTTGGCTCTCTTCTCTCTGGAGCTGTTTCTCCCGTCCTCATTTATTTCATGGCACATGTGGTCTTGCTGGCAGGAGGGCGTGCCTTTTCATCTGGTGGAGGACTTACGCACCTTCTTTTCCTTTTTAGGGCTTCAGGAACACCACACTTCAGTCCAACAGGGAAATACAAAGCAGATGGAGTCTTAGAAACAGTACGGCTTTCTGGAAAACTATCGTGCCACCTTTGGCCTTGTTTGGGGACTATCTCCTTTCATATAAGTAAATCCTCCCCCAGCTGGGGCTGGCTGGCCATCCCTGCAGCCCAGGCCCCCAGAATTCTGCCCTTTGGGGGTCAGGGAGAGGTGGGTGGCTTTGGGGATTGGCTCACTGGCTGGGAGGCCCAGTGTCTCCCTATCGCCTCCATGTGCCCAGGTATGGGGTGCTTTCTGTGCCCTGGGGACCCTGTGTGCAGTGTCCCCTGGCTACACTGGCCTCCTGCACCTCCTGTGTCTGTCTCTAGTGTCTTTTCTAGGATTCTCGTGGATGGGGAGAGGCTTTGGAATGTAGAAAGTCGGGGGGGGGGGGAATTGATAGCATGGAGCAGCAGTCATAGGCCCAACCTGAGTGCAAGGCTCAGGGAAGAAGTAGGAAAGACATATTACTGAGAATGCAGATACAGTGGAGATAGTCAAAACTTCATACCCCTTCACGGACTGTTTTTATTTTAGCCGATTTGTTTCCTATGACTTAGCCATGTGCACATGTGACCCCCGAACCCTCATTCAGGGCCTTGCTTGATTAGACGTGTTCTGGACATGGGTTTTTTTTGCTGACCTGCTTGAGAACAGCCTGTTGGGTTTTGACCTGGCCTAGCATGGTGACACGGAGAAGTGATTCTTCCCTGCCCCTCCTCTTCGTTGTCCCACCCTCGAAAGATGGGGAGCTGGATCCCTGTGTACCATGACAGGGGAGTACAGGGGACTCTGCACCAGCTCACCCAGCATTGCTGAACAGTCCAGAATCACTCACAAGACACTGTGCACCTTTTTTTTTTTTTTTTTTTTTTTTTTTATAGTAAAGCCAGGGCTACAGGACCTGACCCGGCATTGGGCACAGTCCCTGGGGACATGTAGCTCACCCTGTGTGTGTTTCTTCACAGCTCACCTTGTATAGTTTGACCTGCTCTGAGGACCTGGTGACGTTTCTCCAGCAGAGCATTCATCAGGTATGAGCAGCGGTTTCCTCGGTGGCGTGAGCATTGCTAAGCTTCCGAATTTCTTTATGGAAGAGGGTGGTAGGCGGAGTAGTGTTCTGGTCACCTCCACCCTGGGGTTGGCAGAGAGACTGGGCAGAAAGTGCTGACGGGGGCTGGAGAAGTGCGGCTGTGGGTGGGAGACACAGTTTCCATGACATCCTTGCAGGTTGGTAGTGGTCAGAGGGCCCAGGGAGCTGTGGCAACTGGGCTGCATCTGGGAGTAGAAGCCAAGTTGAGGCTTGGCTTTCTAGGGCTTTCCCTCTGCTGAAGTAAGCAGCCACTCAGGAAGGCTAGACTCTGAATCAGCAGAGAGGGTTCTAGGACAAGCTGGGAGGTGACAAGAAAGTAGCTTTCTCGGTGGGGCTGCAGGGGACCCTGCTTGGCCCAGGACCTCGCCAGTGACCTGGGGAGGCGGGCTGAACCATGCAGGATCCTACAGCGCCTGGTTTGCGCCAGTAGACCTGCACTTCACTGCTGGTTCTCAGATTGGCTCATGGCCTATGGCTAGGTTAGAGGGGAAACATAGGGGTCTTGTAATTCCCAGTGGGATAAAGCACTATGGAGTGTGTGGAGGATAGATCATACATTTGAGGGGCAAAGGACTTGACTTATGGGGATAGTCAGCCTGGCTTTGGATCTTGCTTTTGACTCTGAGTGGCTCTGAGACTTGGGCACCATCCTGAAGCTCTCTGTACCTCAGTTACTTCATCTGTCGTGCCTGGATAACAGCTGTGCCTGCCTCACACATTGTGCAGAAGCCCTAGGCATAGGCATATAAAGAAGGAAGTCCTTTCTGAAATGGTCCTGCTCCATGAGAGTCAGGAAAGGCTCAGGGCAGGGGGCGGGGCGGCGGTGGCGGTGGTGGTGGTGGTGATGGTGGTGGTGGTGGTGGTGGTGGTGGTGGTGGTGGTGGTGAGGTGGGGGCGGGGCATTGAGTGATGAGCCTCGCAGGGAGAATTGGCTGGAGGTGGGACTCAACCTAAAGTTCCTCCTGTTAGATGCTCTTTCTCAGCACATTTCCCTGAAGGTCCTGAGGGTCTTGGCACAGCCCCAGCAGCATCCTGACCCTGACGGCACCAGATGTTCCCTGGGAAGGAAACAGAGTCCCACTCTAAGAATAACTGAAGACAGGCATGGTCAAGGGGCACTGGCCCCACTGAAGGCCTTTCTTCCTAGAGCTGTCACTTCATTCTGGGGCAGCCCAGGAGAGATGGGGGCCTGTACAGTTGTCTCGGTTAGGGCAGCTTCCAGCTGGGTCTAGGCAGAGGGGTTGGCATCTAGGGAAGGTCCTAAACTAGCTGTCTGTCACTTGCCCCATCCATGGTTCTATTTTTTTTCTTAGAATAACCCTGAAGGGTGTCTAGCAATGGCACAGCCCCCCCCCCCCCTCGCCTTGCTGAGAGCAATGAGAGAGCTTGGAACAAGGGCTAAGAGACCTCCTGTTACATGTGGCCTTGGCCTTGGGAAAGCCCTGTTTCCTCATGTAGAGATGAGGAAGCTGGAGAAGCTGGAGCAGTTGAAAAGCTCCTGGATCAATGAAGACCCTGGAGCACCTGTGGCAAATGCTTTCTACACAAAGCGCAGGCACTCTGAGCAGAATCAGGGCTGCCTGTTGAATGGAGGTGTCTGAGGACACAACGGTGTGCCTAAGGGATGCCAACAGAAGGTTGTCCCCTTAGGCAGATGGAGCATGGAGCTGTTCTAGCCAGAGAAGGAAAGTGACCGAGGACCAACCAGGGGCTGTAATGCAGTCGATGAAAGGCTCCTTGGCCAGGTCACTGCCCCTGCAGTGATGGTGGCCCTCAGCACTAGGGCCTATGTATCTTTGCCTGCAAGTGGGATCTGGTGCCTCAGCCTGGGGTTTCCATGAAGCCTGTGCATGACAGAAACCAGGAAGGAGTTCAGAGAGAGGGGCCTGCTGTCAGCTGAGGGCCCTCGGTTCCACCTTAGGGCTCTAGGCATGTCTCTTTGCTGGCCGTGGCTCCTCAGGGCAGTCTGTCTAGTCCGTACTTGGGCCCCATTCCTCTGGAAACAGTGCTTTTCCCCACAGCTTCATTTCTGTTTTCTCTGGAAGCAGTTGAGCTGCCTCAGCACTGAGGACACCAAATCCATTTTTCATGGGCTGTGCTTAAGAGAGGCTCCTCGTGCCAGGCTTGGAAATGCATGCCACCACAGCCCCAAATCAACAGCCTCCATGTTGTTTTCATTGCTGTTCACCACTTGAGAGGAGTCTGGTGGCCCAAGCCAGTGCGGGAGGCTTCTGTCCAGCTGCCCATCGGAATACCTCCGTGGGCTCATGTCTCTCCAGGGCCAGAGCTGTGCTGAGAGAACCGTTCCTTCTTCCCAAGTGGCAGCAGACATTGTTCCCACCTTTAGCCATGGTTTCCGGCCCAGGTTGCCTTTCATGCCATCATGATGCCCTGAGGCCTCCCATGTCTTGGCAGCTTGAATTTGATGAGATAATTTTAATAAATATTTTTAAAAGCAAGAAGGAATATTGGTGCCATTCAGTGGTGTCCTGAGAGGGCAAAAAGGCCAAGTTGGTCTGGGTTCTCTACCCTCTGGGGGAACAAGGCAAGCTCTCTCTGAGGAGTCCTAAGGCCTGGGACCGCGCCACACTGCGCAGTAATAGCTTCTCACTGTGCATTGTGAGTTCAGCGTCCGTGACTCACATGGCCTGTTTGCAGCTATGCTGCAGCCCTACAGGGTCATAGGCTCCTCAGGCTTGGCTGGGGAGACAGATCCTAAACCTGAGGCTTCCCCTAGACAAAGAGTAACGCCATAGCAGAAGGGGAGACAGAGGTGAGCTTGGTGACTTCCCTAAGGATACTGCAAGGTTGTGTCAAAGCTGCACACAGGATCTGCCGTCCAAGTCCTGCCAAGCTTAGGTCACCTGAGTGGGGACAGCAGCATTACTTTGCAACCGTCACATCCACAGGAATTGTCTTTGAGAATGTGCACCATAAATAACCCAGGAAATCTGCAAGGCAGGGTCTTAGTCATCTTTGTTTTTCATTGTAGAAGCCACAGTACCAAGTGCCTGGTTCGAGGTCACAGGATTGAGATGAGGTTGAGCGATATTCATTCATTTTGTTTGTTACCAAAGTCCGAGTTGAGAATGTTTATAAAATGGGTGGTGTTTTCTAGGCTCTCTGGTCCCCTCTGACCAGCCTCTGGGCCCTTGCACTCGCTTTCCTTGGCTGAAGCAGGGGTAACTTCTCTTCTTGCTGTCTCCTGGACTTCTGTTAGACATCACACCTCCAGAAAGCCCTCTCTGAAACTCTCCTTCTCCACTCAGATTTGTGTGACACCTTCCCCTGTGTTTCCAGAGGAGCTTGTAACCCTGTGCTGGATGAACCATTCTCCACACTTTCCAAGTTTTTTTTTCTTTTTTTTTTCCCTTTTCCTTTCTGAGTTACCCGTACCGAGCAGACACAGGCCCACCTGCTTCTTAGGTAGCCCCTTTAGTAGAGACCAGCCTCCTGTGTTGTTTACTTTGGAAACAGGTTCTCTCTGCACAGTCCAGCTTGACCACACAGTCATTTATAGCCCACAGTGGGCCTGAGCTTGCAGTACCCTCCACCTTCCAGGGCTGAGATCACAGATGTGCGCTACTGTGCCTCGAGGGAACATGCTCTTGGTGCAGGAACTTCACTCACTAGTGTGTTTTTATGCTCAGTTAACTGACGATTTGAGTTACAAGATGAAAACAAAGACTGTACTTTGAAGGAAAGATAATTTTATTAGAACTTCGAGCTATCATAGTTTCCGAACTGGAATACCATATTTAATTCTGAGTTTCTTGGTAGCCAAGGAAGGAATGAAAATGTACTCGGTTACATCATTCATGTTGAAATAGCCATTTCTCTTTTTAGCTTTAAGTCCAAAAATTATTGTTGACATACAAAGAGTACTATTATAACTGCATCTTCAAACACAGTTCGTCATGCCCAAGTGGGAGGAGTCAAATTTCTTACTGGTTTGGGGCTGGGAGCTATTGATTCTGCATTTCAGTAGACCATTGTCTTAGGTTTCTATTGCTTTGATAAAATGCCATGACTAATACAATTTGTGGAGGGAAAGGGTTATTTCAATTTACAACTCTTAGGTCATACTCTATCACTGAGGGAATCAGGGCAGGATCTGAAGGCAGGAACCTGGAGCAGGAATTGAAGCACAGGCCGTAGAATGCTTCTTACTGACTTGCTCCCATGGCTTTCTCATTCTGCTGTTTTATTTTGTTTTTAAACATTTTTAATTTTTACTTTTATCCCTCTTACTGAAAATATTCTTTTCTCACATAACATCCTGATTCCAGTTTCCCCTCCCTCTACTCCTCCCAGTTCCTCCCCACTGTCCCCCCTCATCTGGATCCACTCCCTTTCTGTCTCTTATTAGAAAAGAACAGGCTTTTAAGAAATAATAATAATAATAATAATAATAATAATAATAATAACATATTATCAATCATCAGTCAATAAAATGCCCTACAGACTTGCTCTGTACAGGCAATCTGGTGGAGGCATTTTCTCAGCTGAGCATTTTCTTACCAGATGACTCTAGCTTGTGTCAAGTTGCCAAACACTAAAACAGAACAATAATAACAACGAACAAAATTAACCAGCACAGCTGTGGTCCCTGGGCTAATGAGTCAGGTAGATAGTACAGAGCTAGAAGTGTACCATAGTGTGCCACAGCCATTGTGGGTGCCAGGCATGCCCTGCTCTAAACCATAGTGTGCCATAGCCACTGTGGGTGCCAGGCATGCCCTGCTCTAAACCATAGTGTGCCACAGCCACTGTGGGTGCCAGGCAGGACCTGTTCTAAGTGCTTTACAATTTGCTGTAAGCAGAGACTCCTCCTTTGCCTGTAGTTTACAGTGGAGAAAGGTGGGTAGGAACCAGGAAGTTCAGAAACACCTCCACAGCCACATGGCTAGCTCAAGTGGTAGAGCCAGCAGCCATGGGCTGGAGACTAAGGTGCAAAATAGGCCAGATGAAGCATCAGCAACATTTTAGTATCAGACAAATGAAACCCAAGATAACCAGATAATCAAAATTGTATATTTAAAAACCCTTTTAAAAGGGCAACTTTGTAACAAAAGTGGGCAACTTGCTGGCTTCCAGCCCTGTTCCACATCTGCTGTCTACTTACTGACTGACTAACTCAGGTCTTCTGTATAAGGAGTTGTGTCAAGCAGAGCCCTCTTAGACCTCCACTGTGTTGCACAGGAGCTGGGCAGCTCGTTCTCTGGTAGAGGCGATAACAGCAGAGCTCAGCTCTCTTCCGTCAGGGTCAGAGGTGACAGTGGTCCCATGATGGAATGTTCTGTCACTGCCGCTAGCTCCGGGGCTTTGGTGCTTCTGAGGTCATATATGGGCTCCATGATGGTGTTTGTGTTGCCCAGGTTTGGGGGCTCAGTTCTGTGCTCCTCTGTCCTTCAGAAGGCCTGGCTAGGAAGATCTGAATGGGATGTATCCTCTATGGCTACCCACCAACCTCTGTGACTGGGCTGGAGGCCATGAAGCCGTGGCCCTGGCAGGCTTTCCCCTAGATATGGCTGCACAGTTGGCTTGAGGTGGCAGTGTGTGTCTGACAGCTCCTCTTTCCTCCTCCCTCAGTTTGAAGTGGGACCCTATGGTTGCATCCTGCTCACCTTGTCTGCCATCCTGTCCAGGTCCCTGGAGCTGTGAGTATCTCCCTTTGTCTCCCTTTATTGTCGGTCTTGCTCTCCGGGCAGCACAGTTGATGAAGCAGCCAGGAAGGAGAGCTGGCTGGGCTGGAGAAGAGCAGTCACAATCTATATACACATCTTCCTGGGGCTACCTTCTGTGCCCTTCCCATATGTACCAGGGACAGCGGGGGAGGCCTCTCCCTCCCTCAAAGAGCTTCCATGCAACTGCAGTGCCCGTGGGCTTGAGCACGCAGTGAGATTCCCCTGACACGTGTGCAGGGTGGGTAATGGAGGCAGAGACCTGGGCATTGCCATGAGGGAACCCAGCGGATTAATAGCACATGAATTTTCTGTGCAGTACAATCGATCGATCCTCCATTCCTTCCAAGCAGAGGCAGGTCTAGGGTGCGGAACTCTGGGGGAGGGAGTCTGCTTAGGAGTACCTGGTGAGGGGGATTTGGGAAATGGCTCTTAGCAGGTCTGGAGAAAGGGCTGAGCCTGGGTTGCCCTGGCAGAAAGAGCATTTGTTCCCCTGTTGTGTCAGCTGGACTGGTGGCCTAGTGCTGTCGCCCTGGGCCTCTGCTGTGGGTGGGAGGAGGCATGGGGCTTTGCAGCCTCGTGCACTGGCCCTCCTGCTGCTCGCTGCTGCTGACCTTATTAAACCCGAGTGTGCACAGCACTTTCTAATGGCATTTTATTTCTAATCCTGCCATAATGATATGATTCATTCCTGGTATGGGCTCACGTGCGTGGAGACCATAAGCCTTTCTACCTTCTCCCAGGCTTGATTTGTTAATCCCTGGATGGAGGGAGGGCGGCCTAGGGAGCTTTCAGCCTCACTTGAGGGGAGCTCTGCTCTTGGGGACCCAGCCTGGTAATTCTCCGTTCAGCTTCCCCATCTGTGCAGGGACTTCTGGCCCAGGGTCCAGGTTATCCTGCCTATGGACGCACTGACGGCTGCACTCATTGGAGCAGCCTGAAGTGAGTAAGCACCCTGGCCACATGCAAGCTCCTGCCTGTAGCCCTCTCCCTCCAGAAGGGACTCAGGGCTCTGCATCCAAGTGATCTTCCCATTTGGCCGAGCAGAGAACTATTGCCACCTCTCACTGACCCATTCAACCTGGCCAGGCAGGTCAGGGCAGGTCCCATCCAGGCTTTGTCCCTTGTGGGCATCTGTCAGGGTGGGGATAGCAGTTACATTTCTGGCAACACATGCATGTGCATACATGTGTGCTTGAGCTTACTACACACACACATACACACACACACACACACACACACACACACACACACACACACGCATGCATGGATGGACACACAGACACATAGACACTGACTCCTAGATAGGCATGCACAGGGATCTGCACATATGTAACATGGACACAAAGGTGTGGTCCAACTGACTCCAGGGCCTCTGGGCAGCTTTCTTGAGCCCTGTAGGCAAGTGTCTTGGGGTCCCTAAGGTAGGATAGTCTAGGTCAGGCCTCTTCCTTCCCAAGGAGCTGAATAGGGACCTGCTGTGGGTTGGGCTTTGTCTCACCCCAGTGTTCTCTCCTCACCTTTCTTTAGAGGACAGACCAATGTGCAGTGAGAATAATGACAGCCAACATGTTCTGCTTCTGCATCTGTAGCATCTGCAGCTTCAATGTGTCCCACTCTTTGCCTTGACAGTCATACTGAACCACATGGAGTCTCAACCCCACCCCACTGGGTGGGTCCACTATGGTCACTGTGGCTTTAGGAGGTGAATGGTTTGCCGAGGCTACACAGCAAGGCAAGCTGGCAGCCAGCTACCAAGCAGGCTCGCCCTACCTAGCTTTTTTGGTTTGCTGCATACAGAGGCGAATTTTGGGTGATAGACAGATTTAGGGTCCGGACTGATTGCTCCTCTGTGCTGGAGTTTCTTCCCCTAAGAACTGGAGCTTCCTGGGCTACTTATCCCTCATGGTTTGCCCCATCTTTCCTCTACAGGAAGCCCCTGGAACACAGGTAGGGCAAGATCACCTCTGCTTGGATGCTCCCACCTTGGGCAACCCTCTGGGAGCATGAAAGATGGGCTATGTTCATGCTGAGTGCTAGCTTCCAGTATGTGCTTCCTGCCAAGATTGAGCACCATGGGGCCTGAGGTGGGCCTGGTGGGAAGACCAGTCCCTGGCCGGGGGTGTCCAGTGTGAAGTAAACTTGAGGTGACATCAATTACTTTGGATCTGATCAAGCACGATGAGGCATGTAGACTGAAGGCTTCATCGAGAACCAGGGCAGGTCTGTGTAGCCTGGGTGACGTCTGCATGTACTCCCAGAAGGCTGCTTGAGGTGGGGAAATCCCAGCAGAGCTAACCTTGCCTGCCCCACCTGTGATCCAGGGGCTTTGTTCGGAGGAAAGATGGGGCCACAGTGAGGGCAAGAGCAGCTCATGCAGTCCCAGTACTGCCCAGATTCTGAGAGTGACGTTGAAGTGACCACAGCCCTCAGCCCCCAGTTTTGGAGGAACAGCTCTGCTGGTGATTGGCTCTGCTGGGTAGTGGCCCTAGAACTGGGAGAACCCACTTCCTGTCTACTACCTTTGGGGTCAGCAGTCCTCAAAGGTCTTTCTTCATAGACATCTGGACATAGAAACATCTGGACACCATAGTACAGATGTCACCCAGCTTAGGCACCAGGTGGCCCACCGGGGAAACCACAAATGCAAACCTTTGACAGCTTCATTGTAGATCAAGGGCACTTGGATCCTCCCCGACTCAGCTACCCACAGCCCTTGCTAGCCAGTGTGTCTTCAGTTCTTTATCATTAGCTGACTGGAGCTAGATAGTACTGTTTAAACTTTCACTGAAATGAAACTAAATCTAATTTATTTCTCAAAAACACAAAACACACACACACACACACACACACACACACACACACACACACACACCATTTCAAAGCTCACAGAGTAAAGCAGATGCAGTCAGGTGCCTGGTGAGTGTGGAGGTGGTGGGGAATGCTAGTCCCCTGTCTGCCCCTCCTCAACATCTGGCATGGCTCTTCCTTGGAGAAATCCCAGCTCTGCTTAAAAACGTAGGGAGCAGACTATAGCCGAGGGCCTTCCTGCTCTGGGTTCCGAGTCAGCTTGCAGAATCCTTTGATGCTGTTCTGGATGGTCTGTTAGTACTTTGGGTGGTAGTTGGAAACAGGTTCTAGGAGCCCAGAGAGGCTCTAATATCAAATGCTGCTTAGCCATGACAGTACTGAGCTGGGAAGGCCTTCCTAGTTCCTTCCAAACACTGTGTGTGGGGGGAGATGGGGGCAGGTGGGCAGTGAGGTGGATATTGTTGTTCTGAGATTGTACAGAGGATAGCATGATGACATGTGTGATGTGAATGTGTGACAGAAGGGGCACACACTCTCCCCTTCCTGGCAGGGTTCTCTCTTTAGCCTAGAGGTTGCCTGCATATCACTCACATGTCATTTCTAAGCCAGAGTGGAGCTATGGGCAGATGCAAACCCAGCATACGCAGCCCAGCTGCTCCTAGGAGCAGGCAGAAGCAGGCCTCTGAGCCTTGCTTCCCCCAGTGAAGACTGAGCTCGTGTAGGTTATTCTTTTCTCCTCACGATGCCAGGCTGTTCACATTCTTCCTTAAGATCTGCAGTTGCGTACAGTAAAGCCCATGTTACATTTCATGCTCGCCTGGCTTCCTCACACTGAGCGGTGTGGCTAGAGATTTCCCCAGGGAGTTCTTGCAAACTCCCAGGGATGCTCAGAGCCCTGAAGTCAGAGGACTCTCCAAGTCAGGCCTGGGTGACCCGGGGCTGGGGGTGGGGAGAGGAGAGGGAGGGTGCTGGGGGAGCACAGTGGGGGCAGTGCCGGTCAGTGGCAAGACGTTGTGCCAGCAGCCTGAACAGAATTTTTTTGTCCAGTAGACCATCAGTACTCATTACTGCAGCATCTTTGGCAGCTGAAGGGCAATCTTGAAAGTTCAAAAACATAATGTTGGGCAGCGCAGCCAGGCATTGAGGGCCAGGGCCTGGCCACACGGCATCCCACCGTGTGACTCTTGTTCTCGAAACTCTTGAGATTAAAAACAGCAGTGGCAGCCGGACCGTTTCTTTCCTTGAGAAAAGAGCCCTGAAATGAAAGTCAGCCATGAACGCTGGCTAGAAGGCAGGTGGCAAAAGGTCAGTCCCAGCCACAGGAAGCAGAAGCCAAAGCTTAACTCATTCCTGTAAAAGCCCGGGTGTAGGAGGAAGACACCTGGGAACAAATGCTGTCTTTGGGACTTGGGTGTCTCCTCTGTATCCTCACCCCTCTCTTATATAACAGCTGTGTGTCCAAGAAAAACCAGACGCTGCAGTTTGCGCCCTGCTAGGTGTCAGGCTCCCAGGCCTCATATGGTGTGGCCAGCCCGGGCTGCACTGGACATAGAGTGTGTGGAACCTGGTGTGCCCCCAGGAACACAGTCACAGCCCAGAGGTTCACCCCGTCGGTTGGGGAACCTTTCACAGTGAAGTAGGATTGTAGCTAGAGTTTTCCTGCCTGGCCCACAGTCAGAACACATCTCTCTCACCTGCCAGTCCCACTGCCCCTCAGACCCGACCAAGTAAACACAGAGACTTATATTGGTTACAAACTGTATGGCCGTGGCAGGCTTCTTGTTATCTACTTCTTCTATCATGAATTAACCCATTTCTATTAATTTGTACCTTGCCACATGGCTCGTGGCTTACCGGCATCTTCACATGCTGTTTGTCATCATGGCAGCTGGCAGTGTCTCTCTGACTCAGCCTTCCACTTCCAGCTTTATTCTCCTCCTTGTCCCGCCTACACTTCCTGCCTAGCCAGTGGCCAATCAGTGTTTTATTTATTGACTAATTAGCAACACATTTGCCATACAGAACATCCCACAGCATAGGATGCTTTGGCTTAGGTCAGGAAGTAGAGGCATGGGGAGCATAGGAGACTAAGAGCCAAGGTCAGTTTAGGGATGGCCTCTCAGAAACAGATAAAGGCAAGCACAAAGCTGTCCAGTGCAGACCCCCAGAGGGGAGCTAGGAGGCCAGAGACATGTGCAGGGAGGCCAAGAGCAGAGAAGCTCTTGTGGGGAACCTACATTGTGTGCACAGTGCTTGGCAGGCAGTGCCCTTAGAGTTCCCAGCTTTCTCAGCCCTGGACAATGAGAAACAAAAGCCACCAAGACCAGGAGCCCCAACTCCTGGGGTCTCATCTCCACAGACAACTATAGGCTCCATGTTGTTGGAGAGATCTCCAGCCATCTCCATCCTGGAGCTCCTCCATAATGTGCAGGGCTGCCCAGGATGGAGAAGGGCCCTTGTACTGGACCCATTAAGATCTTTAGACTGCAGCTGGCAGATGGGAGAAGTCCCTCAGTGAATTCCAATATTACTTCCCACAAGAGGAGATGACACTAACAAACATTTCCAGCTAAACTGCTGGAGACCCAAGTCCTGGAAATCCCCATGTCTTAGCAGATGCCTCACCCAGACTCCCTTATGCTGGGTCATCCTTTCTACTGCCCTGTAAGACATGGCCAGGGTCTTCCGTCCTCTCCCCTTAAGGAATGTGTCTTAGTTAGGGTTTCTCTTGCTGTGATGAAACACCATGACCAAAAAGCAAGTTGGGGAAAGAAGGGTTTATTTGGCTTACACTTCCACATCATAGTTTATCACTGAAGGAAGCCAGGACAGGAACTCAAATAGGGCAGGAACCTGGAGGCAGGAGCTGATGCAGAGACCGTGGAGGAGTGCTGCTTACTGGTTGCTCCCCAGGCCTACTTTAGCCTACTTTTTTATAGAACCCAGGACCGTCAACCCACAGGTGGCTCCACCCACAATGGGCTGGGCCCTTCCCCATCAATCACTAATTAAGAAAATGCTCGCAGAGCCAGGCGGATCTCTGTGAGTTCAAGGCCAGCCTGGTCTCCAAAGCGAGTTCCAGGAAAGGCGCAAAGCTACACAGAGAAACCCTGTCTCGAAAAACCACAAAAAAAAAAAAAAAAAAAAAAAAAAAAAGAAAATGCTCTACAGCACTGGTTCTCAACCTGTGGGTCAAGACCCCTTTAGCAAACCTCTAGCTCCAAAAATATTTACATTATTATTCATAACAGTAGCAAAATTATAGTTATAAGGAAGCAACATAAATAATTGGGGGTCACCACAACACAAGGAACTATATTACAGGGTCACCACTTTAGGAAGGTTGAGAACTGCTGCTCTGCAGGCTGGCTCACAGGTCAATCTTAGGGAGGCATTTTCTCAGTTGACTAGAGTTTGGGTCAAGTTGACCTAGATGTAGCCGGCACAGAATGTGCAGTCTGGAGGCAATTTAGCCAGAAGTAGAGGAGAAAAGGAGAGGGCCGTTGCTGCTACCTCGGGCTTTTGTGATCTTGTGGCAATCCAAGGAATAGACCGTAGGCCTGAGACCACCTGTCCCACTTCTCAGGGATCATTGAGAAGTGAAAGTAAGTCAGTGACATGGCTGGCAGTGTCACTTGTGTCTCCACGTTCAATAGGCCGTGCACAGGTCTTCTTCCCTGTGGGAGGGTGACAAGTGCTGCTCAGGTGTACTTGAACACTTAGAAGGAGTGAACTCGAGGTTTCAGATAGGCTCACACAAGCCCAGGAGCTTGACGGCCTTCTGTACTCCCAAGTTCAGCTGCTAGGCTCTGAGCTAGGTCCCCAGGCTGCAGAGTTGGCAAGTTGTCGCTGGGGAGTGCCCACTGGGGCTAGCTGTGGGCAGTAGCTCTGCCAGTGGGCTCTGAGCCTGGGGATGCGTGAGAGGGACCCACTCTGTGGTCCGAGATACAGTGTGGTTGACAGCTGAGTGGAAGGCCCTCCTGCCCCTCAGGCCTGTGTGTGTGTTTTAGTTCTCCCTACCTCTACCATTGAGGGCTCAGGTATCCAGAGGAAGAGGAGGGTAATGCACTCAACCTTAGAAGGGCAACCTGGACCCAGGGTGGGCTGCTTAGTTCCCTTCCTGTGCTTGCCACCCAGAATCTAGGTGTTATCAGGGCTTCGCTTGCTCACAGCTTCTCCCACAATGGGGTTGGCACCTCAGGTACCTGCTATGCATCCACAGGGTCTGGAGCCCAGTTCTGGGCAGTGAGGACCCAACAGGACATCACATGGTCCTAAAAGCCCTTGCTTCCTAGAGGGACAAAGTGGTCATATGAAGAACAGTGGGTATGAGCCCTGGAGATGGGATGGAAGGAGAGGAGAGATGGAGTATTTCTGTCCCTGGGCTAAAGAGGGCTCTCTCTGTGGAGCAGGGAACACTTTGCACTGCTCTGAGGATTGGCAATTCAGGCTTGTCAGGTAGAAAAATCAGCTGGGGTCTGCCTGGAAGGAGCAGTACCAAAGCCAGGGAGAGATCATGAATCATGAACTACAGGTAGCTTGGGGGATACTCTGGGCAGTACTGAAGGCCACTGGTTCCTTAGGGAGTACTCTGGGCAGTAGTGAAGGTCATGGGTTCCTTAGGGGTACTCTGGGCAGTAGTGAAGGTCATGGGTTCCTTAGGGGTACTCTGGGCAGTAGTGAAGGTCATGGGTTCCTTAGGGGTACTCTGGGCAGTAGTGAAGGTCATGGGTTTCTTAGGGGGCACTCTGGGCAGTACTGAAGGCCATGGAATCCTTAGGGGTACTCTGGGCAGTAGTGAAGGTCATGGGTTCCTTAGGGGTACTCTGGGCAGTAGTGAAGGCCATGGGTTCCTTAGGGGTACTCTGGGCAGTACTGAAGGTCATGGGTTTCTTAGGGGGCACTCTGGGCAGTACTGAAGGCCATGGAATCCTTAGGGGTACTCTGGGCAGTAGTGAAGGCCATGGGTTCCTTAGGGAGTACTCTGGGCAGTAGTGAAGGCCATGGGTTCCTGTGCTTTCTTTTTCTTCCTTTAGGAAGGCCTTTCTCCACTCTTCAGAGTCTTCCTTACACCAAGTATTCTCTATTTCTTCTCACTGCTCGGGAATGGGAAGGGCCTAGAACTCCTGCCACAGTGCTCTCTTGCAATATGCAAGGCTTGTCCAAGGTCTGGTTCCTCCTTATAACAACTCAGTAGGGTAGCTATTGTTATCCCAGGGGACACAGCATAGGAGGAAGAAGAGACTTGACATCCAAGGATCTGACCACTGTCCCTTTTCTCTGGGCCTTCCTGGAAAAAAACCACCTCTCCAAATCCTCTGTAGATGTCCTCGGCTATATTTCAAGCTTTTGGAGGCCTGGGTTTACCATCGGCTCTTGGCTGTGACATGAATGGCTGAGGTTTCAGGAATCATGACCTCTCAGTCATTGTTTTCCTGTTTTTAATTGTTGTGATCGTAGGAAAAAGGAAGTGACATTTACCACATGCCAGAGGCTTTATATAGTTTATCTCACTCTGTTCTCACAGTAACCCATAATAGAAGGAGACATCACCATGCTCGTACGGCCTTTGGGGGAACAGACTCCCAAGAAGGGGCATGTTTTAAATGGCAGCACTTGGGCTTGAACCAAGGCATCCCCAACTTAGAGCCCAGGTTCTCTGTTGTTTCACAGCTGCCCTTCCCACTGAGAAACTCGCCACCTTGAAGTAGGTTGGGGGTGCAGAAGGAATGCAGCCGTTAGGAGGGGCCATAGGTGCTCACCCAGGGGACCTGGTTCTGCACAGCCCATGTACTAATGGTCAGGTGGAAAAGGAATGGCTGATTGCTGTCCACACAAGGCTTAGTGTTTCAGAGATCAGAGTCAGGGACCAACCACCCTTGTTCCCATCCCAGAAGTTCCCAGAGATCACTAACCATTCCCTGGTCTCTTATTCTGTCAGTGTGGATTCAGGCTGGGAAGTGGGGAGGGGTTGCTCACTTGATAAGAGCCACCCTGAGCTGGCCACAGACTTGCCCTGTTCAGGTAAATGGTTGTGACTACAGATGGGGCCATGTCCCTAGGCTACATGAGCCTATTATTTTCCATTCTATTCAGAAGTTTCTGTGCCAAATGCCATGTTCACATGGGAGACTTTTGGGTGAAGGGACAAGTTGGCTGGAGCCAGGGTTGGTGGAACCTGGGTGGGGCTTCAAGGGTTTGGCCTGCCTGGAGCTGCCTGATGAGGCTAATGTCTGGCTGTGTCTCAGGCCACGGAGAACACTGGCCCTGCTCATGGTGTGACCACACAAGTACACAGTCTAGTCTTTTCTTGGGACCTCAGTTTCCCTATCAGTGAGAGGTGAGGGTCTTGCCCTCCTCACCTCTGAGAGCTTTGAGAGAAGAATGCATTTGGAAGAATGCATTTCACACCCTGAAACAGCAGGTGTGAAGCTCCTGTGCTGTCAGCTTGCTCCACGGCGGAAGCACTAACTGCCTTGAATCTTGGATGATGCACACCACTAGCTTGAACCAGGCCACTCCTAGAGCCTGCGTTTTCTAAGCCCCGAGGGCTCTCCGAGCCTGAGGTTTTCTTGTTCTACTCCTTGGCACAGCACGGTGGCTGGGGGACCTCCAGAGGGTAAGAAGGTTTGAGGGGCTTGGTCCTTGCTGCCCTCCCAAGAAGAGCTTTCTGTTGCCTCTTGTCACAAAGTGACCCATAGGTCAGGTCTCTTGGTCCTGGCCCATTACTCCCAGATGCTGAAGAGTTGCGAGCAGAGCATCTGTTACTGAGTCCGTCCTCCCATGGTCAAGTTCACGCAGGCTTTCCTTCTCTGTGCTTATTGGCTTTGCAGTGCAGGAAAGTAGAGTTTGCTGGAGGGACTGAAGCACACCCTGGACAGCTTCTGTGGCATGGCTAGCTGGACCCTGGCCTCCTAGCCTTTATGGCTTAGTATCCTAGTGAGATTATGGAGCAAGCCCATCTCTGCCCTCACCGCAGAAGCTCTGCCCTTAGCTTCTGTAAAGTGGGCTTCTGCACAGATTTCATGGAAAGAGAGCTTTGAGTCTACGAGGACATTGGTGTCATTTGTCCTAGTATCCTAGGCTGGTGCTAACAAGGCCGGGAACACTTGGACACAGAGTCTTCTTCTACAACTCTGCAGGCTGGGCTGGATCAGGACCCACCTTGCTGGCTTCATTTTAATATAAGCACCCATTTAAAGGCCCTCACTTTCCCTAAATGCATATTCTGAGGGCCTTGGGGTTGGTTGGGGTTGCACACACACACACACACACACACACACACACACACACTGTACTGAGGATTAAACTGAGAGCCTCACATTTGTTGAACAAATTCTTTTCTCATTTTAAAATTTGAAACAGTTTTGCTCTAACCCAGGCTGACCTTGGACTTTCTTCTTCTTATTCCTCCTCCTCCTCCTCCTCCTCCTCCTCCTCCTCCGTTTGTTTTTCAAGACAGGGTTTCTCAGTGTATCCCTGGCTGTCCCGTAACTAGTTTTGTAGACCACTCTGGCCTCGAATTTAGAGATCTGCCTGCCTCTACAAGTGCTGGGGTTAAAGGTGTGCATCCCCACGCCAGGCTAATTGGACTTTCAATCCTCCTGCCCCAGCTCCCTGAGTAACTGGGACTGTTTAGGCAGGCTTGCTTCTTCAGGTGGGTTCAATATATGGATTTGGAGAGAGAGAATTCAGACCAAGACTGTTTTGCTCCAGAATGGGAGGCTGAGGCCCAGGGAAGGAAGACTAGCAATTACACAGTGAGTGGGCTGGAGCTAGAACTTAGGGCTGGGTCAGGCTTCTGTGTAAACTGGTACAGCCCAAGCAGAGGAGGATGGCCTCTGCCCCAGGACTCCTCACACGTGCGCTCTGTCAGAGCTCCCCAGGGGAGGAGGACTGGGCATTGCTATTTGCCAAAGTTGTAAATCTCCTAAGCCATAAGCTGCTCCTTGGCGTCTCCCAAGTGCCCTAATGTGAAATACACATGTCCCTCCCTTTTAAGATCCGAGCCGCTTCTGAATTTCCCATCGTGTTTGCACCTAAGGATGCAATTACCATTTCCTCCCATTGTCCGTTCTGCTGGTCCCTCTTCTCCCAGCTGACGCAGGCTTTCTAGCCCGCTGGGTGAACATGTGGCCCAGATCTTATGAAGATCGGACTGCTTCTGAAAGCCGCAGGTGGCCTGCGGCCAGCGATGCTTATCAGTCCCCCCAGGGCTGCTTTGAGGTTATTTTCTCCTCGTCAGAAGATGTTGTATATGCCACAGAGAACGTTTCCATCAATTCTTCTGCCTCAGCTAGCGCCAGCCCAGCACTGTGCTGGCCATGAGTCACCCCTCGCTGGCTCTCTCCCAGGCACGATGGTCGGCTTCTGGTGGCCTTCCTAGAGTACCCTGGGTCTTTGCGGTTTTTTACGTGTCTCTGTGATGCTACCGGAGGCCCATCTCCTGAGCACTAGTTTCCCATTTGACCTTCCGTTAGCAGCTACACACACACACACACACACACACACACACACGCACACAGTTTCCTGGCAAGGATGGTGGAGTTTGAGTTTCTGGGGTTATCTTGGAAGAGCAGAGGATTGGAGTGTATGTTTTGAGTTTTTGAGTGTGTGGGGATCTTGAATTTAAAGCGACTATTGAGACCAGGTTCTCCTCTTCCATTAAAAGGAAAAACAAATGTTTAATCACAAAGCCCTTCCTACCCTTGGCCCCAGCTCAGTGCTCTTTCTGGGGTATGAACGCAGGAAGCACACCAGGCCCTGGGCAGGGTACCTGGTGGGCAGTATGTATCCAGGTCTGTGTGTAGCTCTAGAGGCCTAGAAATCAGGCTCTCACTCCACCTGTCCTCAGTGCCCACCTGCCTGAGTGTCTTTCCACATCTATGACAACAGACATAGGAAGTCCTTCTCTGCTCTTGTGGTCAGTGGCCACGCTGTGGCGTTCTCATAGGGAAGCATGTATGCTGGCCAAACGGTCCTAGGCCACATAATAACAAAAAAGGGCATGAGGTTGGTAAGGATGTGATTGGGGGATCGGCGGGGGGGGCTAGGGCTAAGGGGGGCTAGATGTCATATTTCATTGTCTAAGCATGTGAAATTCTCAAAGGAAATGTTTAAAAAGCTTGATAAGCTGTCAAGATGGCTCAGTGGTAAAGCGTGCTTACCACCGTGCCGAGTGACCTGAGTTCAATCCCCGGAGCCCCCAGGGAAGAGGAAAAACCAACTCTTGTCGGTTGAAAGTAGTCCTCTGATTTGCTGTGGCATTGCATGCATGTACATGTGTGTGTATGTGTGCGTGTATACACACCTGTACACACACACAGACACAAATCTAAAAACAATAAGGTGGAGAGTTATAGAGGAGGCTATCTGATGCCAGCCTGTGGTCTCCACAAGCACACATGTGTGCACACAACTTTTTACCCCCTTGCTACCTCACAGTGGGAGTTATATTTTAGCATTCGATCCCTGGAGAGACGCACTCAAACCATATTGGAACCACAGCAGAGTCATTAGGTCATTAGAGTTCATTCCAGCTAATGCCTCCTGTTGAACAGACTGGCTGCCCGAGGCCCGTGGTAGATACTCCATCCTCACCATTAGGAGTGGTAATTGTGGTACGAATTTTGGGCATTGGATTCCCAACCCAAGGGCCTGTTACCTTTCACTCACCACATTTAGGTGCGACCAAAATGGAGGCCATTTGTGGTAGCACCTCTGCAGAGTCACAGTGCAGGATGCTTAGGTTCCTTAGGTCCGTAGCAAACCTGGATCTATAGCCCAGGCCTAGAGAGAGCACCTGGCTCCCCAGTAGGGCACAGCCATGCTAATGCCTCTCCCTTTGTGCTTCCTAGTGTCCGCCAGGACTTCGATGTCCCCACCAGCCATCTGATTGGAGCTCACGGATACTGCACACAGGTCAGGAGGCGATGGGGCCCCCAGAGGGAGGGGAAGCCAGGTAGCCCGTCCTCCTCTTGAGTTTCTTTCTCTGTTCTTCATCATCAAACACCCTCCATGCTGCTTTCAGGGGTCCGCCTCTTCTGGCCTTCACGGCCTTGGAGACCTGGGAGGACATTTTTGGAGTCATGGGGATGTAGAGGAGGTGGACCACAGATCCACTTCGATGCTGAACTGCACAGAGCCCAGGCTGTCAGAACATGCCCCAGCATGGCTGATAACCCTGGGTAGCCGCATGCACTGGTTAGGGCACTGCCTTCACAACCGCTCTTCCCTCTGCGTCTTTTCGAAAAAAGCCCTGTTAGGGACAGGAGAGACCCTGACCTCTCTTGTCATTTGTACTCCCTGTTAGGTAATGCCACTAAAGACACCCGCTCAAGGTCCTCTCTAGTATGCATGGAGCTTCCATGCACAGCTTTCTTAGCTCACCAAGGCCTCTGAGAATGGCCATGTGGATCATGCTGATGTGTTACCCTCTCTGTATGCAGGTTCCAGAACTCACAGTCTTCTGATGAGCTGGGAGCTAACTAGTTGTTCTGGGATTTTTGACTCACCTGTGCCTAACCCTGGAAAGCTACCTTGGTCCCATGCAAGGGCAAGTTTGAGGTCTGTGGTATAATAGACATCCACAGAGGGGTGTGGGGTTGGCTTCTGTCCTTCCCTAGGAGGCCATGGAGAATGTCCTCTCTTCTGGCTGCCTGGTGGCCTTGCTCTCCTGGGTACGTTTTTTCTTTGCTCCAAGGGAGCCTCCTCTTGTGGAGGGTGGAGAACGGAGCTGCCTAGGCAGGCAGAATCAAACTGGGAAGCAGAGGAGGCTGGACCAGCATCATCCCGGGCTGGATTCAAGCCTGTTCTCTGCTACACTCATGGAGGGAGCTGAGGCATCTTCCCCCTTCCAGAACTCCGCTTTCCTCCCATGTGGAAGAGGCATTTGCCCCAGTCCATGGCTGCTTAGCTTTGATTTGCACACCAATCCCTATGGGTCATGTTGAAAAGCAGGCTCTAACTCAGGCTGGGTTGGGGCTAGGGAATTTCTTCATTATTTTCTTTTAGTTCTTTTGAGACTGTGTCTTGCTATATAGCCCTGGCTGGTCTTGAATTCCAGATCCTCCCGTCTCAGTCTCTTTAGGGCTGAGATTACAGAGTGTTGTGATCTCCATGGGTGCTGAGTTTCTAAAAGCTCCCCCAGGAGGAAACAGTCTGTGGCACGCACTTGGAGTAGCAATGGACTGGATGGTGGCTAAGCTTTGCTACTTCGGGTTTTTCACACCAAGGGCAGGAGGTACATGGGCAGGAGGTCCTTCTGCTCTCTCAAGAACACTTCCTGCTAGGAGGAATGTTTTGAACACTTCCCAGATGGAAGAGCAGGGGCCTTTATTCTTATTGCAAACCAGATGGAGAAACTTTCCGCTTAAAAACAAAATCCAAAAAAATAAAAAAACCCTGCACCTTTCTTGGTAGCCTCTGGACATGAGGTACAGTATCCCAGAGCAGTTATTTCCTCTGAATTCTTTTATCATTTCCGCTGCAGGAACACAATGAGGCCCTTCACTGTCGCCTTCCAATGGGGGCCCCTTGGTGGCCATCAATAGAATCCTAACTGTCACTGGGGCAGGGGTGTTAGTATCAATGGAAGGTTTATGTACCCTACCCAGAACATCAGTTTCAGAATTCAAGGGAAAACACTTCTGTCAACTCTGCCCTGTAGATCATAGATTGGGTCGGGGTGGCATGGCCATTCCTCTGGGCTAGGAGACAGCTGTGTGCTTGCTTGTCTCACTGGCGATGCCAGCCCTGCTGAGGGAGGGTGACACAGAGCGACTGCTTGTCTGAATGCTAGGGGTGGATTCATCAGAGTTCTTCTCCAAAGAGTCCTTGGAAGCTACCACCTTTCAGCTGGAGTGTCTGTCTAGACAGGTTGCTGTCGGGGTAGCAAGGGTGGCAGAGATGTACTCAGCAGATTGAGTAAGAGTTCACTCAGTTGCTTTCTGGTCATGTGGCTAGGACAAGTCCTTTCTCATCTGTCAGGTCCAGTTGCTTTATTCCTAACCAGTGGTGGGATGTGGGGGTGTCCAGCCTCGGTGATACACTGCAGTACCAGAGATGGAGACCCCCAGAGATGCCGCACTGCACTCGACACTGGCTCCAGGTCTGAGGTTACACATTTGGTGACTGCTTGGGTGTGTGGCGTGAGCCACAGGGCTACTGAATACCTAGTGTCTGGGGCAAGCTCAATACCAGCTTCTTGCTGCCCTCTCTGCCTCTGCTCTCGCCCCATCCTGCTTTCCTTACCATCCCCGTGAGACCCCCGTAAGACAAGGGGCACCTCCTTGGTGCTGCAGTGGGCAGGGTTGGCTGGCTGCCTGGCTATGAGATGTGCTGGGCCCCATGAGATGTTATCAGCAGGGAAGCTGGGTAAAGGGTACACAGGAACTCTGTGGACTATTTTTGCAACTTCTGTTGAATCTAAAGTCATTTCAATCATTAAGATGCTTATTTTTAAAAACACTGTCTTTCAAGACTCTCCCAGAGGTCACTCTCCAACAAAGCTGCTCTGGCTTGGTTATGTGATCGCGTGTCTGTGTGGGACAGAGAAGTTCTGTGCACACATTTTTATAGTCCCACTTATATCCTGCATTAGGTTTCAACCACACAGATGCATCCTTGACCTCTCTAGCTGTTCCAGAGCGTGGTGCTGGGTTGTAACTACACAAAGGTCTCCCCAATACTGAGACTTAGGACAGGCTCCTGTGTAGCCTTTGTTCAAAGAATATTTGCAGATAGGTTGCTGGTTCCCTTGGGGTGCTTTGATGGAAGCTTTTGGCAGATTTCCCCCATCAGAGCCTGTGGAAAAATCAGGCCCCTACTGTCTCAACTCAGCATTCTGTTTCTTTCCTTCCCTGGTTTCTTTCCTCCTCCACCCCTTTTCCCTTGTTCCCAGCCTCCCCTCCGTCCTCCTGAGGCTGATTTTAGAGATCTGACGCAGCTTCCCTTCTCTCATCAACAGGAACTTGTCAATCTTCTCCTGACCGGGAGAGCCGTGTCCAATGTTTTCAATGATATAGTGGAGCTAGACTCAGGCGATGGGAACATCACGCTCCTCCGAGGCATTGAGGCACGCAGCGACATCGGTTTCTTATCGCTCTTTGAACACTACAATGTGTGCCAGGTACCCATATACACTCTGGAACCCCAGCAGCCTAGTTCCCTGGACCCATGAGATAGAAGGACTTGGAAGAAGGGAAGCTGGTCTCTAGTTCCCAAATCTGGCTGGAGTTTAGGTCAAGCTTGAATACAGAGCAGACTAGAAAAAATATGACTTTGCCGCCAATGCCACAGACACTTCAGGCTCAAACAGCAGATTCTGGGGTTCAGGAAAGATAGCTGAAAAGAACTCTTGAGGGTTCATAATGTGACTGTGCATCAGAGTGGCTGCATCTGGTGCACGCTTGTGCGTGCGTGCATGCATGTGTGTGTGTTGTGTGTGTGTGTGTGTTGTGTGTGTGTGTGTGTGTGTGGTGTGTGTGTGTGTGTGTGTGTGTGTGTGTGTGTGTGGTGTGTGTGTGTGTGTGCCTGTATGTGTGTGACTCACCTCTGGTGTCACTTGGCTGATTGCTCCCTGTGTTTTTGTTTCTGAGGACCTCAGTTGGATTATGGGGACACTGCTCCAGTATAACCTCTTCTTAGCCAATGGCAAGTACAGCAACCCCAGTTCCAAAGAACGTCTGATTTAGAAGCACTCGGGGTTACATGTCCTTTGAGGGGCACAGTTCAGTCTGCATAGCTTCTTTTGGCCTGTTTGCTGGGCTGTGGGCCCTCTGCCTCCTTTCTTGCTGGGAAAGAAAGCTTGCAAAGGCCCAGGCCTTAAGTGAAGCTGGTGGGTCACTTGTGAGGGCACCATGGGCTAGCTAGGGGTGCTCTTGATCAGACCTGCTGCCTCAGCTGCTTTCAGACCTTCTCAGAACCTCACTCTTAGTGGCTTCATATGGTCCACAGTTCTGTGGCTGAGGAGAGCACTGTCCTGAGGGTCAAGGGGAGACTTACATAAAGGCTGAGACCACTCAAACACTAAGACACTAGTTGAGGCTTCCTCACTGCCACACACAGGAAGCAGGGGCTTGCTGCACGGGGCCCCCAGAGTGCTAGGTAAACGACTTAGCAGAGTGGGAGGGAGCTGGGATTTTGTCCCACCCTTCCTGCGTGACCTCTTATTTAGGATATGCTGTCTCTTGTTCATGGACCATGTGATGGACTTCTTTCTGACCCCCTATCTGAGTGACACCCCTGTCACGGAATGCAGATGTGTGGGTTCTAACTGCATGGGGAGGAAAGGGGACAGTTCCTCTCTGGTTGTGTTGCTGTCGGGAGTAAGGCAGCAATTTGACCCTGTGGCCAAGGGGAAGCACTGAGAGCTTGGGAGGCTCCAATAGTCTCTAGCCTGACGGTCCATGGATTGAACAGGATGAGCTTGGCCAGTTTCATAGACTCTGTGCTAACCACGGTCCCTGATGTCTTCCTATGGTCTAGGCTGCCTGTGAAAAAAATAAACCATTGTGATTTGGTCAGTAGAGGGCAAATGATGGGAAAACCAGTCAAGATCACCCTGAACTCAGAATGAAGTGACGGTTGGAGAAACTTGGGGCCAATGGCTGTTTTCTCATAGATTCCCGGAACCCGCATGGCCCCTTTGCTGGCGAAGCTGGGGAGTATTGTCCCCTGTGGGGAGTGGATACTTTCCTATGTTGTACCATGGCAAGCCCACTAAGGATGGAATTGTAGATGCCACCTCCTCTTTCTCTCAAGAAGTCATCAGGCTGGGTCTTGGCCTCTCCTTCCCCTAAAGACCGAGCGGGGCCAGGAGCCTTCACCTCTTTGATATCACCTCTCCTGCCTTCTGTCCCTGTGGCACTAGGACCCTCCATCAGTCACATGGGACAGAGGAGCCCCAGGGAAGCTGGAAACTCAAGTCCAGGTCTAAACTGAGACAAGTTCTTGGCCTAGTCAGCCCCCTTTACTGGATAGCATTAATACAGCCACGAGGAAGACCCAGTATCTTAATATCATTGATCCTGAGACCACATGCTTTCCATCTGGTCCCTTCACTAAGTCAGTATAATCTTTAAAACATAGTTCCAATCACACCATTCTGTGTTCAGAACCCTCCAGGGCCCTTCACTTTCCAGACTGTGAGTTACACTATGTTCACTAAAATTTGTGTCTGAAGTCCTGACCCCAGTACCTCTGAGCAGGACTGTATCTGGTGATGGTATTTAAGAAGGTGATTAAGTTAGAATGAGGTCACCAGGATGGCCCTAATCCAAACAACAGTGTCATCATAAGAAGAGATTAGGACATAGACACAGTGGGAGAAGACCTTGTGAGGCACAGAGGGGCCAGTTAGCCGAAGCCAGAGAGACATGCCCAGGCAAACAATTCAGACAACACCTCGGTTGCAGACTGCTCCAGAATTTTGAGAAAATAAGTTTATGTTGTTTAAATTACATATTCTGCAGTGTTTTTTCTGTGGTGGCCTGGGCACAAGTAGCTAATGCAGAGGCTAAAATCCCAAACTTGCCGTGAGCTGTGGGCCTTCCCAGAGCTGATGCTGGGCCTTAGCTCCACCTGCCTCTGTGTGGTTAGGCCTTCCTCTGGGCCTCTGTGTATGCTGTCCCCTCCACCTGCCCTGCCTTCCCACCTCCTAAAGGGAGGCCTTTGTCACCTCTGTCATTCTTGTCATCCTCCAGCCGAGCACCTGGTTCCTTCGTAGACCTTTCCTTGATGTAAGCATCATATTTTATTGCCTTAGGATGGAATTTTCCTCACATTCAGCGCTTCTGAGATGATCGCACACGACTCTAGTTAGTAGTGCATCAGATTGGGCCAGCGTCTGCCTGTCCTGGTGATGTGAGAATGGTACGGTGGTATGGTGGTGACGGTGGTGAGGTGCAGCACAGGTATACTCGTTTGGTGACTCTCTGCCGTCTTCACCGACCTCATTTTCTCCCCATCGTCCCCATCGACTGTTGGGCTGCCGAGGATAAAGTGTGATCACATCAAATGAATGTCACTATTACAGACAGGACGGTAATTCTGCTTGTGGTCAAGTGCTGATCCTTGAGAACAAGTGCCTGAATATGGCAATCCATACTGGCTAGGGCCATTCACTACCTCTGTGAGAGATTAAGATTCGGATTTTAACACCCTTGAGAAACAGCAGGATGGCTCAGTAGGTAAAAAGGCTTGCTGCCAGGCCTGGTGACCTGAGTTCAATCCCCAGACCCCACATGGTGGGAGCAAAGTACTGGGTCCCTCAAGTTGTTCTCTGACTTTCACATACATGTCACTGCACATGTGTCCCCACACACGTATACAAAATAACTTCATGTTTAAGAAAATTTAAAAACATCCCTAAAGCACACGCCTTTAATCCCAGCACTTGGGAGGCAGAGCCAGGAGGATCTCTGTGAGCTCGAGGCTAGCTTAGTCTACAGAGTGAGATCCAGGACAGGCACCAAAACTACACAGAGAAACCCTGTCTTGAAAAACAACAACAACAACAAAAAATCCCTAAAATTTCATATGTGGATGCAGTAACCTATTCAGAAATAAACATAAGTTAACTAAAAATCATTAATCATATTTTGAAAGTTTAGAAAGATGACTGGGAATAACATACACACACACACACACACACACACACACGTACACACACACACACACACACACACACACACACACACAATAAAAAAGAGTCTTGATAAAGAGAATGCAAAACCTAAGAAGATACTTTTCAAAAATCCAAAATGTGAAAATACCAAGGAATAAAAGTAATACAAGATTTCTCAATCTTAACCAAGATAATACAAGATTTCTAAAATACATAAAAGATTAAAATAACAGAGTAAAATATCAAGTCTGGGCAGTGAGATTCAATGTGGTAAAGATACTGCTTTCCCTAAACTGAACATTGAAAGTCCCGAATAGGACTGGGACATGAAACTCAGTGCAGAGCACTGGCCTCACACGCTCAAGATTCTAGCTCAGTGGTTCTCAACCTGTGGATTGCGACCCCTTTGGAGGTCGCATATCAGACATCCAGCATATCAAATTCTTGCATTAAAATTCATAACAGTAGCAAAATTACAGCTATGAAGTAGCAACGAAAATAATTTTGTGGTTGGGGATCACCACAGAATGAGGAACTATATTAAAGGGTCGCAGCATTAGGAAGGTTGAGAACCACCATACTAGATTAAGACCCCAGCACTTCGAGGGAAAAAAAATCCCAAAGTTGTTTTGTTTTGTTTTTTTGAGACAGGGTTTTTCTTTGTAGACCTGGCTGTCCTGGAACTCACTCTGTAGACCAGGCTGACCTCAAACTCATAGTTGTACCTGCCTGCCTCTGCCTCCAAGTCCTAGGACTAAAGGTGTGTGTGCCACCATTACCCGGCCCAAAGGGTTTTTAAAATAGTTTATCTAAGAAAGAAAAGTGCTCAGGAACAGCCAGGCAGTTTTGAAATACATAATGAAATTTGCAACCTCCAACAGATACAGTAAATATTATAGTAATCAAAACATAAGGCATAGGAATAGACAAATGGATCAATGAAAAAAAATGCCAGAAATAAAATTACACACATACACACAATGGCACAATGGCTGGGTTTCAAATTAATGGAGAAAGGTTAGTTCACTTAATGTAAAATGTTACAGGAGACCTGGGCTTGTGCTATATGTCTGTAATTCTAACACTCAGGAGGATGTAGATATTAAGGCTAGCCTGGGCTACATGTGGAAACTCTGTCTCACAACAACATACAACCAACTATCCCCCAAAACCAACAACTAAAATAAACCCAACCAACAAAAATCCAGAGAATGTTGTAGCAATCGGTTGTTTATTTGATAAAAGTCTAGAAGTCCATCAGTCATTTGGCAAATAAATACATGAAAAATCACTCACATCACACTAGCAGTCAAGACATGCAAATTACATTAAGTTCACAGTTTGTTAATCAGATCTACAAGAATGAGACGCAAAAGGCATAAAAGCTGACGGAAGGAAACTTGACATACTATAGCAAATTAAGACACAATCCTTGACCTCAAAAACGTTGACTCTGGAAGCTATTCTCCTGAGAAATAGTACATCCTATAGCACATTTACAGTTCAAAAGTTGCCCATTTGCATGTTCAGAATTAGGTCATTGTTACTGACTTACACAGTATTGACAAAACTCATAGTATTTGAATGGCATTTAAAATAAAAATCTCAGGAGCTAGCTAGGAGTGTGGCTCGGTGACAGAGCACAGGTTTACCACAATCGCCTGAGTTTATTTCTCAACACCAAGAAGAAGTTTAAAAGTTCAGAACAGTAAAAACAAACAAATAAATGCATTGTGATGGTGCAGCATGGCCCCCAGGAGAGAGCCTGGCCTGCTCTAAGGGAATGGCACACCCAGCTCCCTAAGACCCCTACGGAAGTTTCTCTGGAAAATGTCTCCTCGTGGAAAAGGCTTGTGAATGAGTACACTCATTTATAAGCCCTCTGGGCAGTGTTTTGCTCTTAATCTTTTAACTGTTGTTTATAAATGGCAAGCTGCCCTCTGTCCCTCGTTTGGAAAATTCAGGAGCTGATGGCGCCCAGGCCTGCCAATGCCTGGCTTGAGGTTCTTTCCTTGCCTGTTGTGAGTGAGTACAGTCCCGGACTGTGCCTCCCAAGAACACCTCTTTTGAGCACCGAAAAAGAGCTTTATTTTAGATAAGAAAGCAGCTAGCACTTGGCCAACATGGTCCTCCTGCGCTCCACTTGAATGGCCGAGTCCTTCACGGAGGACATTCTGAGCACACCCCCTCAGTCCCGAGTATCTCCAGCATTACCCCTGAGGTGGAAGCTGCCTCAGTATTCTGTGATGGGCCCTAGAGCAAGTATGCCCTTCTCCCCATTGGAAAAAAATAGCTCCCATTCTTTCCTTAATCCACAACAGAGCAGCAAATATCTCCTCTGGGGGAGGCTGTGGATTAGGTGGGACCAGCTCAACATAGCTGAATAAACTAGTACAGGCAGGTGAGGTGCCACCTGGGGCACTTACAGATGAGTGTGTCAGGTGGCCTACCCAAGGGGTCATAAATAGAATAGGTCTTTGCAGGAAGCGTTGTGCCAGTGTGCTGGAGGGGTCTGTGGTTTGTTCCCACACATCCTTAGCCAGCTATGAGGGTCCCTGGCTGGGGACTTGCAGAGCGACTTTTTGCTCTGTGTTCCTGTGCTGCCCTGGCCTCATCCTCCAGGCTCCCTCACCAAGCAGCCCACTGCACCCTGAATTTCTCAGACGTTCACCCGACACCATGGGACTTCTCACTCATACCCTTCCCTCCTGGTTTCGCAGGGCTCCCAGGCCTACCTGTCTTCAATGCGCAATTCTAGTTGAAGTCAGTGGAGGTCCTGAGGACCTCCATTTTTCAACCTTCAATTGTTCACACATTGGGCAGGCTCTTGGGAGGGGTGCATGTGGTGGCCTCACAAGGCAAAAGGTGGACTGTGGTGCTGTGGTTGAGGGGGCAGTTGCCCCCGGGAACCAGAAGGAGGCAGTGATGCCTGCTCACTGACCAGGCTGTTGGCGTGGTACAGCTCTCCTAAGGGAAGACAAAGAATGGGAAGGCCCAGGGATTGGTGAGCTGCGTGGCTGTGAGCAGTGCAGCAAGAGTTAGTTAGGAGGCCATGGCTGAGCCCCGCGCATGTGAGGTGTGGGCGAGACTGGAGGAGAAGAGAAGGTTAAGAGGACGGTGGGCTGGGGCATGGCTGCCACCTGGAACCAATGCTGTGTGTGAATTCCCTGAGATCCTTGTTGTGAGGTGGCCTGCTCTAGAAGGTCTGGGCAGCAGGAGGGGTTTCCAGCATCACACCCTGGATCTCTGGGAATTCAGCCTCGCCTCGGCTGGTCAGCACATCGCGTCAGGTCTTTCCCTCCCGATTCAGGTTGGCTGCTTCCTGAAGACTCCGAGGTTCCCCATCTGGGTGGTCTGCAGTGAGAGCCACTTCAGCATCCTCTTCAGCCTCCAACCAGAGCTCCTGTCCAACTGGAAGACGGAGCGGCTCTTCGACCTGTATTACTACGATGGCTTGGCCAACCAGCAGGAGGAGATTCGGCTGACTGTTGGTGAGATACCCTAACCGGTCTCCTCAGGGAGCCTCCAGGCTGCTCCAGAACCAGCCTTAACGTGCCTTCTTGGGATACTCACGGGGGCCAGAGAGTGATGCTAGCCTGGCCATCCTGCAAGAGAGGGCCATGGATGGGCCTTGAGCACTTGATATTCGAAGGGTGGAAGGTGAAGTTAAGACCATATAGTGCCCTGTGAGCTTTGCTGATGGGTTTGGATTTGCTTTTAAGGAAGTAGGGAGTCACAGGAGGTTTTAGAGCAGGAGAATAATGAGACCACATGTGTTTTTAGGAAAAAACCTATTGTGGTAACTAAAGGAGGGCCTGGGTTTGGTGGAGGCTGGAGGTGAGAGGCCAGTGCACTGTCTAGGTAAGAATCAATGACCAAGAAGGAGGGTAGATCCAGTTAAGAGGGAGATGAGAGCATGATACTCAGAGGGTTGGGCTGGCTCCCTGGAGTTGCCTGTCCTGGACTGAGGGCGAGTGCATATCCTGAGATGATGTGAGTGCTTTTTTCTCCCTCCTCCCTAGATACCACCAAGACCAGCCCAGAGGACAGCTGCAGTGACCTTGTCCCTCCCCTTGAACTCTGTATCAGAACCAAGTGAGTGGGGCTGCCTCTAACATTGTAAAACTTACCCTGAGGCTAGGATGTGCATTGACTGGGGACATTAGACCTATAGATAGACAAACAGCTTGGTGTTTGTCTGGGTGGCTTGATGGAGAGGGGTGTGTTCAGGTAATACCAAGCAGCTGATAAGACACTGGGATGGGGACTAACACACTTAAGCTGGTGTCTCCATGGGCTGAGGGAGAGAGAATGGAATAGAACTGGAAGAGGACATGGATAGCCAGGATGTGGTGGGTGGGGATGGGATGGCCATGGTGTAGTGGGGGGTGGCTGCCCACAACAGCAGTACCTGCCTACCCTGGTGTGGTATAGCCAGTCTGAACACTGAGCAGAGATGTCCCTGTCTCTAAGGCACTGGGTAGGTCCTTGAGACCTCATCCAGACTCTGCATTCAGGGAAGGTTGTGGCCCAGGCTAGAGTTGGGAAAAGCCTATCCCTTCCTTCCCTAAATACTTTGTTGTGCCCTAGGCTGGGGCTGTGCTCTGCAGAGCCTGTGGGCTATTGCTGGTAGAAGCCTCTGGCTTACTTGGCCAGCTCTTCTCAAAGTCTGTAGTGATGGCTGGGAGACCTTAGTGTGTGGTAGAGAAGCATCGAGGAGCATCTTGGGAGGGAGACAAGGTTGTGGTTGCTTTTCCAGGGATGCAGTGCATGTCATAGTGGTTCTGAGCACGAGTTCTGGAGCAAGGCTGCAGGCTGCCTGTGATACACTGGACTTCATTATCTGACTTACTTTGTCATCTGTGAAGTGGGGACAATGGCAGCTTGGAGCCCACATGGATAACTTTCTAGCATTAGCTTTCATTGTCATCATGCTTGGCACTCATGACTGATGCTGTCTCAAAAGGAATCTGTTTCCCTGACTTCGACGTGGCTGGGGCCAGAGCCACAGCCCAGCCCTGAGAGTCTGACCACCCGAAATACATATGGCGTACCTGGAGTCCAGGCATGCTGCCCCTGGCAGACAAGCCTTTGAATGGGACTGAGGAAGAGAGCAGGGACTGTTTTGGCACTGTGGAAGCATCAGGAAGGGGAAATGGGAGGGTTACAGGCACATCCCCATTGTGCCAGTTCCCTGCTCCCCCCCCCCCCCAGGGATACAGCATTCCTGTAGGGTCATAGGCTGGCTGTTTTCATCAGAGGATTAGGGGCACATGTGGGTCGCTGTCCTTTCAAGTACAAAGGGCCACTCATTCAAGGTGATGAGTGAAGGGCTTTGAAGGGGAAAGGAGGTGACATTGGCCTTGGCATTTAGTGCAGGCTAGTACAGGAGGCCACAGGATGACTTTTCTGACAGAGAAGGGCCCCAGCTGTCCTCTAGGCACAGCCTCTTTCCTCCCAGACCACTGGGATGCTCCTTGACATCTCCTTTTGACTTTCTCTTTATACCCCTCCCGCCAGTGATAACCCTTAATCTCTTCACTGCCCTTTTTTGACAGTAGATGGTTCCTGGTTGGCCAGGCAGCCCCCGGTCTTGACTGGCCTTCTGGAGCTCAGCCTCTTGGGCAGTTAGTTGTTTGAGAATGGCTCAGGGTTTTGGCCCGTCTTTAGATAGCTCCTTGCCCTGAGGTGGCTGGCATGGAGTTCAGTTCAGAGTCATCGAGGGTGGGCTTGGATCTCTTCTGTTGGTGCTTTTGTCTCTTGGGACGATGCCTAACCCATTCTATCCCAGTGACCCCTCGTGAGGGGAGCTGGAGAGCAGGTTGAGTTGGGGAGTGGTGCCTGGCTTTCCATGCCCTCGCTTCTGCTCCCTGTCCTGGGCATAGCTCTGGCCTCGTCAGAAGTGCTTCCCAGTGTTTGTCATGGAGAGAAATATCACCATTTGTATAGCATCTAGGGTTAGGGACAGCAGGCCTAGGGACTTTGGGGATCCCAGACCCCATCCATCCCCAGGAAGCCTAGGGGAAGCCCATGTGAATTCTGGATTACTCACTGGGAAGTTGTCTGAGACATCAGCTCCTTTGCAGAATATGTTAGAACTGGAGCCTCCAGGGCACCCAGGGCCTCTGTGCTGAGGCCTGAGGATGTGAAACTTCAGTGCAGTTCCTAGTTGCTACTGGTGCTACAGCCCTAGGACCACTTCAGAAAATATTCCTTCTTTCATTTGTGTTTAAAGTGCGTGTGTGTGTGTGTGTGTGTGTGTGTGTGTGTGTGTGTGTGTGTGTGTGCATACATACCTATGCATACTATGGAGGCCAGAAGAAGGCAGCAGGTATCCTCTCCTCACCAAATTTCTTTGAGGCAGGGTCTCTTGTTGAACTTGGGGCTCATTTTTCTTGGATAGTTTAGAGGCTAGCACGGCCCAGCAATACTCTCATTGCAGCTGGAGACAGAGACATATGTGGGGCACCTGGTTTATCACCTGGTGCAGGGATTTGAACTCTGGTCCTCATTGGTGCTCAGAAAGCACTATTACTCTAGGCCCTAGAACTACTTTTCAGAAGTGCTGGTTAATGATGGGTAAGGGCCTTCCCCGGCCCCATCTGTGTCCATCTGCCTTGTGAACCTGCCTTTGGGAGTCAGTTACCAAGGAAGGTACCAAGCCTGAATGATAACCAGAGGCCAGGGAACTTTATTCCTAACAACAGGTTTTGGCCTGCTCTACTTTCTCGTTACATTTGCCATGGTGGGTCTACCTGGCCAGTTACCATGGGAGCTCTTTCCCAGAGTTTTTCCCAGAATGATTGCCGGAAGGCTGAGTGGGTGAGTGAAGAGTGGAATGGTTGGGTCCCTGTCCCCTCGATTCATCAGATAACAAGCCACTGTAATGGGAAACAGCAGGCCAGGAATCCTAGTCCAAGGGGCTTGAATTACAAAGGCTTTGTGTTTTGTTCTTGCTGCAGATTCTCAAGCAGCTCAAAGGAGGAACTTGGGAAAGTGGCCTGTGAGGTCACTGTGAGGACCTGCTGGAATGGTTTTGGCTATGGGGTTGAGGTGAGGGGGCGAATCCTGCTGCCTGTAGACCTGCCTTAGAGTTCAGCTGGTGCCATAGCCATGGCACTCATGCTCAGGTCACTGCCAAAACCAGAGTCAGATTTCAAATACATGGTGAGATGCAGCTGAATGTTCCGAATCCTCCTGTCCGTGGATGAGAAGAATGGCTAGCTGGAGCACCTAGTGGGCGGGGGCAGCTTCCTTCTCATGCCAACTCTCACGGAAGCTCTGGTCTTGAGTCTTTAGAAGAAACAGCTGGATAAGAACCACTTCCCACTCTCAGGGAGTCAATGGAAGTCAAGTTGAGAATCAATCCTGATTCAATCCATGGGAAGATGACCTCTTATCCTTACGTCCAGCCTTGCTGCTCTGCAGGAACTGGTGACCTACCCTACAGGATGGACCTATCACATATCTGGCCATCTGGCGATGGGCTTAGTCCACAGAGGGGTGCCCAGACACCCCTCAATCTAGCCCTTTCTTTAATAGATGGGGAGGTATAGGTTGTACAGTCACTTTGAGTCACCAGCAGCGTAGACTCTCACTGTCCCAGCCTGGTGGTCGGTGACCGAGCCGACAGTGTGATTTCCTGCCACCTGGCTGTGTGGTCACGGAGGCATTGCACAAGCCCAGACTCCGGGTTTTGCCTTCAGAGAACAGCATCCTAATTAGAAACATCGCGAGGTCTCTGTGCTGTCCCTGCTCCTGAATGATGCACATCTCAGCCCCACAGAGTGTCTTGTCACCTTTGCTGTGTCGGGAATGTGGGGTCCATCCCTTGCCCCTCCCCCTGCTGTTCTGAAACCACGTCAGCCAAACCAGACTCTTTGGGGGTCATTTCTAACAGCACACGCTGACCTCTCCCAGGCTTCCATCCTCACTGGAGTGCGAGAAGAATGAAACAGCTGTCAGCAGGCCAGAGAGGGGAGGAAAGAGCTCATAACCGGGCCTGGAGCTAGGGCCCAGATGTTTCTGTTTGGAGCTTCAGACAAGAGATGGAAATTGGTTCCAGCCAGGGTCGGTGTTTCTGAGGTCTGGGAGAGCACCTACCTTCCTTAGGGATGCCCTGCCCTCCTGTGCACCCCACTTCCCTCCTGCTGGTGCCCGTGCCTGGGCTCCCCATTCACAGTGCCCCTTAGCCACAGCAGGGGCTCTCCCTGGCATCCCACTGTCTGTGTCAAACACACTCTTGTGATATGCTGCTGTCCACATATTCCTCCTCCGCCCTGGCTTGTCACACCCTACGGTTTGTCCTCCTGAACTCAGTTCTGTCCATCTGTCAGTCAGGTATCACTACCTCTTTCCTGAGCTGCTGTGAGAAAGTAGAACCACAGAAGATTCCCTGACCTTTATAAGGGGGCTCTGAACCTGTGGGGAAAGGCAGGCAGGAAAGGGATCAGATGGGGAGAAGGCATGAGGGTGGGTACAGGACAGTGTGCTGAGTCGTGTAAAGAGTGAATAAAGACCTGGATTTCCATGTGGGGGTCTGGGGAGGCAGTGGGCTCTAGAGTCGATGTATAAGAAGAGAGCTGGGATAGAGGAGTATCCCCATACCTCAGAACTCTGGGCGACAGGTGATATCAGCCCTTTCTGAGCCTAACACAAGTGCTGAGAACCACCTCCAAGCCAGATCTCTTCTGCAAGGGGCCTGGATCTGAGCCTAGAGAAGGTTGGGTATGCCAGGGGAGGACTGGCCATGGCCACAGGTGGCAGGGAGCATGCAGGGCTAGCTCTAGAACCACTTGTAATTCAGGATGGCACAAGGGACAGAAACGTGCGCAAAGCTGTCTGGAAGATCAAGGCCAGCAAAAGAACTCCTGGGTGTATCTTCCGCAGTCTGGAGCATTGAAACCAGCCTGCCTGCCTTGTGCTACCGCCTCACGTGGGCCCTTTTCCTATGTGAAGACCATCGGGTTTGGCACTGGTCTGATTCAGTTCAGGCTGGAGCCAACTGTGCTGCCGTGATTGCCCTGAGGCTGGGGGAGGGAGTATTTGCATGCCATGGCTCTCTCTGGTAAGGTTGCTATTGGCTTTGAGCTCAAAACTCAACTATTAAGTTGGTGGTCCTTGGTAGGGTGGTTTTTCACCTTTGGGATTATTTGGCAGTCTTGAAACACTTTCGGCAATTATAGTCAGGGAAAAGAGCACAAAATGTCCCATAGTGTGCAAAACAGCTCCCACACCAGAATTGTCCAGTGCCGAGGTGCTTTGAAGTGCACTGTCTGCCTGCCTCCTGAGTTACTGCTGCTGACAGCCTGGGCCGTCGACTCCCGCTGCAGCTCCGAGCACCTCTCCGTCTCCCCCACTCACTTCTCTGCAGCTCTTCTTCATTCAGACCCACTGTCCTGCTCAGCCCTTCCCGCACTCCAGACAGCTGACTCCTCATACCATAGCGAAATGCTTCTCTCCGCGGCCTTTGCACCTGGCCAGAATGGGAGGGATCATTTCCTTGTGAATGGCTTCAAAACCAACCATAGGCCCAGCAGCGTGCCAACGAGGCTCCGTGACTGGTGTGACACAGATGTTCGGTGACGGGTGAATGTGACTCACCCTGCACTGAAGCCAAACCCCATTTTGTCTGTCAGGAGCTCATGGGAGAGCTTAGGTTTGCCTCCCACGGGGAAGGTAGAGTCTGGGGGTTGAGTGGGTATGAAGAGGATGACAGTCTAGACCTTGGGGACCAGGCTGAAGGAGGATCTGCCCCTCTCCATTGTGTCTCCTTTTTGTCACTGTTTGTTTGGGAATCTGCATTTAAGATGTGTGTTTCAGGGTTTTTTGTTTGTTTGTTTGTTTAAGATTCATTTATTTATTTTATGTATATGAGTGTTTTGTCTACATGTACATCCTGTACACCAGAAGGCATTGGATCCCATGGGGTTACAGTTACAGAAAGTTGTGAGCCACCAGGGGAGTGTTGGAAATTGAACCCAGGACCTCCAGAAGAGCAGCCAGTGTTAAGAGCAGCCAGTGTTCTCAACCACTGAGCCATTACTTCAGGCCCCTAAGATGTGTTCTTGGTACCCAAGACTTTGCTGCTTATATACAAATCTTACTAGAACAATAAAAGGATTATTAATGGTGTACTTTCAGAGCTGCAGAGCTGATCAGGAAGAGATAATTAAAACTTTCAAATAGCGTTATATTGTTACAGATCACTGAATCACTACTAACTCAGTATCTGCAGTAGATCAGCCTGCCTTTCAGAATGTAGGCCCAGCACTGCTCTACCCATACCTGCTCATGTGTGTGCCAGTTAGAACAGGGACCATTTCCCCTGCTCATAGACCTGTGCTGCCTCCCCTGGGACCTCGTGAGATCCCAACCCCCAAGTCATACCAACAGAAGACTCCTCATGTAACAGTCAATTTCTCCAAGTTCTGCCAGGTTGCCCACCAGTACAGTGGCTCTGACTACCACTCAGACAGTGGGATGCAATGTGGACACCTTCCATCAAAGTGGGTGTGTCCTGTCTAAGTGAACAAACTTGGTAAGAGTCCCCTGGCTCTACCTGACATACAGGAAGCTTGGGAAGTGGTCCAGAGCAAGAGAGATTGCTGAGCCACCCAGGTCTCCCACATCTAGTAGATTATGAGACCGCCCCTTGGGGTTCTCCTGCTGATGATTAGGAAGGATGCAGGCAATGTTGAATGTGAGTTTGTTGGCATTTGTTTCCAAACACAGGTTAGGCTAGACCTTATATGGCGATTCTGCCAGCACTGGGTTTTGAAAGACCTCCTTTTGAAGTTGTTTCTGAGTACTGTGACCAAAGCAGAACCAAATGCCTGTCCTGCAGGCAGTTAGGGACGGACTGCCAGAAAGCTGCATGACCCTAGCAGGTGAGGTCTTTCAGCATTGCTGGGTGCCACCAAATGACACCAAAGAGAACACAGAACTTTGGGGACAGTTCCTCAAATGAATATTTATGCCTAAGCTGGTTTTCCCCACCTACCTATTCTAGCCTTTTAAATAGACTGGGTTTTTAAAAAAATTTTATTATTAAGAAATGTTCTATTCATGTTACATACCAACCACAGATCCCCCTCTCCTCCCTCCTACTACCCCCCAGTCTTCCCCCCAACACACCCCCATTTCCATCTCCTCCAAGGCAAGGTCTCCCATGGGGAGTCAGCAGCACCTGGTACATTCAGTTGAGGCAGGTCCAAGCCCTCCCCCTGCACCAAGGCGCTCAAGGTGTCCCATTATAGACACTGGGCTCCAAAAAGCCAGCCCATGCACCAGGGATGGATCCTGATCCCTCTGCCTGGGGGCCTCCTAAACAGTTCAAACTAAACAACTGTATCACCTATCCAGAGGGCCTAGTCCAGTACTATGGGGGCTCCACAGCTGTTGGTCCACAGTTAATGCATTTCTACTAGTTCGGCTGGTCATCTCTGTACGTTTCTCCATCATGATCTCGATGTCCCTTGCTCATAGAATCCCTCCTCTCTCTCATCAGTTGGACTTTTGGCTATGGATCTCTGCATCTGCTTCCGTCAGTCACTGGAGAAAAGTTCTGTGATGACAGTTAGGGTATTCACTAATCTGATTACCGGAGTAGGCCAGTTCAGGCACCCTCTCGACTATTGCTAGTCGTCTAAGGTGGGGTCATCCTTGTGGATTCCTGGGAACTTCCCTAGCACTCTGTTTCTCCCTATTCCCATGATATCTTCATTTATCCTAGTATCTCTTTCCTTGCTCTCCCACTCTGTCCCTGTTCCAGCTCGACCCTCCCGTTCCCTTATGTTCTCATCCCCCATCCTTTGCCCTCCATCACCTCCCCTCACTCACAGTTTGCTCATGTAGATCTCATCTATTTCTCCTTCGCTGGGTGATCTATGTATCCCTCTTAGGGTCCTCCTTATTAGCTAACTTCTCTGGAGCTGTGGGTTGTTAGACTGTTTTTTTTTGTTTTTTGTTTTTTTTTACAAAACATTCAGATGCCCAGCTTTTCTGGAACATTGACTAGGGTGTACATTAGGGCAGCGTTCTGTCTTACACAGGACTTTCTCACATCCTCAGTGCTTTGGGAAGTATATCTTATCCCTGTTGTGTCCTGGTGGGGCTAGAATGTGATGTTAATTGTTCCTGTGTGACTGACTGTGTGCAACTTCTGTCTTCCACACTGAGGAGCATCCTATGGGAGAAAGAGGCGCAGAATTACAACTAAGATTTGTTGTTGTTGTTTTTTTTTTCTGCAAATGACAAGAACTCTCTTTTTTTTTAATGGGAAATGGGATGATGTAAAACAGAATATATGAAACAGGGGAAATACAGTTTATACATCTACCAAGAAGCTGCTTATAATCTACAGGAAAGTGAGTTAGAAGACAGAGTGAGTATGAATCCTGCTACCTCTGGAACAGTGTTATTTTCAGCCTAAAAACTAGAGATACTGAGGCAGCAGTTCAGAGAGCTGGAGAAGACAAGGAGCAGCCTCGGAGGAAGGAAGTGGGAGTTGAGTTGGAGGATGGGCTAATAAGGGTGAGGAACATTGGGGCCAAGATGAACCATTCAATTGTCACTCCCTAAAAATGGGGAGGTTTCAGGATCACCTGAGAATATAAAAATCTGAGGATACTTAAATCTCTTCTATAAAGTAGCATAGTATTTACATATGGCCCACACATCTTTCTGTATAGTTTAGTCTCTGGATACTTATAATATCTAATATGGAAACACTTGTTATACTATACTATATTGTTTACAGAATAATAACAAGGAAAGTCAGGCTGTACATGTTCAGTACAGGCTATTTTCTTGGCTTGTGGAGGGTGCGTTTTGGTTGCTGCTGTTTCTTGTTTTACAGATGGTTGATCTGTGGGTGGGAAACCAGTGTGTTTGAGTTGTGTTCATAGTGCTGTGACCACAGTACCTAACAGAAACAACTTAAAGGAGAGAGATTTTGCTTGGTTCATGGTTTTTGGGGTTCAGCCTATCTGGGTGGGGAGGGCATGCATAGTAAAGCAGCTTGGTTTTAGTGGAAAGACCATGTGATGGAGGATGTTCACATCATGGTAGACCAGAAAACCGAGTCTGACAGGAGCCAGAGGTTGGGTATCATCTCCAGAGACTTACTACTAGTGACGTCACTTCCTGAAGGTTCCACAGCCTCCCCAAATGGCACCACCAAGAATTCAAACCATGAGCCTGTGGGGGACATTTCAAATTCCAGTCATATCTCTGTGGATAGATAGGGCCTGCTGCTCCTGGTCATTCTGTTGGGAAGTGCTACATACAGTGTTACTCTACGAGAACCTGTTTTCTTTCTTGCTGAGGTTCCCATCTTGGGAACTTTGGCTTTCCCAGAGAGTTACTGAATTAAAACAAGTACAGCTTCTCATTTTCCCTTGCCTGTGGCAGTTGTGATTTGGACTTGACCTCTGGATTTGAAAACATGATGTTGGTTCCCTCTCTAATAAACTTCATACACCGTGAACATGTCATTAAGCCCCAGTCTCCTGACTGTCCTATAGTGCTGTCTGGCAACATGCATATTCTAATTTGTGTTGTCTTAGGCTGCGTGTATACGCAGACTACCTCTAGTGGTGGATTTGCATAGATTCTCCATCTGCTATAAATGCGATTCCCATTAATTGTTGGGAAAATCAACTCTCTGTGGATTAGAATCGGGTGTTAGGAAATCCCCTGGTCTCACCAACAATAACTGTCCCATTGGATCTGAGATACTACCATTTACCTACCTAGTTTTCCTTAAGCTTTATTTACAAATCAGTTTTCAAAACCTGTCTTGTTCTTGTGGAACTCACAGACCTCAGTAGCTCTTGTGGCACATAGGGAAATGCCCTGGTCTGTTTTCAGCTCTCCAGCCTCCTCTGCACCTCTTTCCCTGCCTTTCTGGCTCCTCTTCTGGACCTTGGCCATCCCAGAATTTCGGTTTCCCTGATTCCACAGGTGCCCCTGAAGGGCCATTGTTGGGCACTGCTGTCCAAGAGCTGGGTCCCCATTTCCTTGGATGCCATAAATCGTTAGAAAGCTGTAGTGCCAGCACCAGGCACAGTCAGCTGTGACACAAATGGACAAGTTGCCTGTCACCTCTGCCTTCCCTATTATTACCAGGTCCTGGGGTATCTGCTCTGCATGCCATATGAGTGTTTAGGTTGGGCAAAGTGGAAATCTAGTGGGCGGGGTGGAGTCCTCAAGGCCTCCTTCCTGGGCCCCTGCAGCTCTAACACTCTCCTGTCGCTCTCTTCATAGATGGAAGGGGGCATCCGTGAACTGGAATGGCTCAGACCCCATCCTGTGACCCTTGGATACATCAAGCTCTGGCTTCAGCACTCATCACTGGGATGACCCCTGGACCCCAGGTCTTAGGGTCAAGTCTCTCAGAGGAGCCCTCCTGCCTGAGTTTGCATGGCCACAGAGGCATACAGAGCGTTCCAGTTTCTTCTATGAAGGGCTGTGGTAGGGCCCGGTGCACCGCTGAGGTTTCCTCCGGACACAGCTGTGACTGCCAAAGACAAGAGGGCCATCAAAGACCCTGCCTTTCATCTGCATCCCTCCTGGACAGCCCCCTCTCCAAGGCCTCTGGTGCAGCTGGCCTTGGGGACTCTGGACACTTGTTACTACAGTTTCCATAAAGCAAAAGTCAAGTCTATGACCCCGGCCGAGACTTTGTGGTTCATTAGTGTGAGGGGAGCGCAGATCTGTTCTCATCGTGGCTAAGGTGGGACAGAGAGGTGGAGGCCCCCCAGTAGGCAAAGTATCTCCTAGCCAAGATCTGAGGACAAGCCCTGCCCTTTGTCTCAAGGATGATCTTGTCGGGTCCCCTGGTCTCTCTGTTTTCTTCAGGAGCAGCGTAGTCTAAGATACAAGCTATGTAGTCTGTTGTCCAAGAGTAGCCCAAACCCTAGAGAGCCCACACCAGGGAGACCTGCTTCTCCTATGAGGCCACATGAGGATGGGGTGAGCCTAGCAGGAGGCTGGACTAGAAAGCTGCCCAGGGAGTGACTTTTTGGACATGCACATGAGCCAAGAAGATAGGGATAAGCAGAGGGATCAAGTGTAGACTTCCCTGTGGCTATGGGGAGAACTGACTGCCAGTATGAGTGGGCAGGGCTTTGGAAGTACTCACATTGCAGAATAAGGAGAGAGGTTGCATGGGAAAATGGTATGTTCTGCATTTCGCTTACTACGTTGGTGTACATCCTGTGGCTTTCTTCAAGGAGTGTTATAAAGCTGCAGTGGGAGGCTGGGGCATAACTACAGGAGTATCTGGATCAAAGCCAGAGTCCAGGGCTACTCACAGCAGTTCACAAGAGGGACCTGGGGCAAAGTTCCAGCCCTCAAAGTCCCTGTCATATGGCTATCCAGGTAAGAAACTAGGACTAAAATGATGAAGCCAGCAGGTGCCTCCACCCCCAGCTCAGGGGCCATGAAGAGATGGGTGCTTACACACAGGTGTCAAGAGAGGCATACGGGAGTTGTAGATGCTTTATGTCAGCCCATCTTTGGCCTCCATGTGTCCCCATGTGGTTTAGGAGCCAGTCTGCTCTAGGGCTGTTTCCTCTACTGTAAGAATGCACCCTCTTTTTTAGGGAGTTGGGGATTTGGTGGGGACAACTACAGAGCTTGTCTTGTGTTTCTCTGGATAGGGCACACGCTGTGTCCCAGCTGCAGATCTTTGGGGCGACAGGGAGGAGTCAGCCATGCCATAGGAGAATGGGAGGGCGGGGCTGGCTGTGTCCTGTACCAGGCTCCCTTGGGGCTTGCTGTGTAAACTTTAGTGGCCATTCACAGCAGGTTCCCAGTAGAAATGCTTCCTATATCTCCTTGAAATGTTTATGCATTTGTTTTCCTTGGCCAGGGATGGGCCGCTGCAGAGTGCCTGGCTGAGGAAGTTGGTTTCCCTGCAGTGGCCTTGTTTATCAGCCTGGGGAGGAAAAGTATCTTTTCAATGAAACCCACTTAGTCTCCTTGCCAGGGGCGCTTTGGCAGCGCTAGAGAAAACAAACAATTCCCAGCATTGCTGCAGAAGGTTAACCCAACAAAGCACAGAGCTTGCTCTTCTAGGAGCCCAGATGCAGATACTTAGATGATGCCTTGGAGTGGAAGGTGGGCAGAGCCAGGTACCACCACTGCCAGGCTTTGAAGCCAGAACACATTCTCAGTGACCCTCCCAGCGCTATAGGAATGAAACACACGAGCCTCTGCCTCATCACAAGTGGGCATCGTCCACACGGGCTCCTTGTTTTCTAGGGATGCAGTGGGGAGGCTTCTGGGGCACAGAGCCCTCTCCCAGCCTGTGTTAAAATCTTTAATGCTCACACACTTGTGTGTTAGGGGTCCATCGTTCTCTGTCTCTGTTCTCTACTTAGAGACAAAGTCCTGAATAAGCTGCCCAGTCTTTTCCCATTGACTTCCCCCTCTGTCTTTAGTGTCTGCTCCTTGGTCTAGATGGACAAACAGGCCATGACTGTTGACTTTTGGCATTATGAAGAAGAGTACATGGGACAAGTGTAGTGACCACTTCACTCCAGACTCTCTTGAGGAAAGGCCTCCCCTTGCCCTGGGAAGGTCTCTTGAACAGGGTGCTGTGGTAGCCTGCTCTCACTCTCCTGCCTTGCTCCACGACCTCCAGACCCTGTACTGTCTCTGGCTCTTTCAGAAAAGAGGGGTCAGCTAGACACTTCTTACTGTATAGTGCAGCCATCCTAGAGGCTGCTCTTTGCCACCAGTGGGCACACAGACAGCTCTGGCTCCTTCATTTCCCAGGATGTCTTATGCTATGCAGGTGTGTGTGTGTGTGTGTGTGTGTGTGTGTGTGTGTGTGTGTGTGTTTAAGTTTGAGTTTGAGACAGGGTCCCACTATGTAGCTCTGGCTTGTGTGTGTGTGTGTGTGTGTGTGTGTGTGTGTGTGTGTGTTACCCTACCTACTGCTTTGGGTAGGCCAGCTTCCTCTGTGGGGGACAACTTCTTCCTCCATCCCCTTTGTGGAACACCTGAGTCTTCTCTTTATGGATTCCACTTGAGAGCCATATAAAGCCCCACATGGCTTTGCCCCTACACACCGGATCAGCTCTGGCTGTGTGCTCAGTACCTCAGCTTTTTCCATAACTTTCTCAGGCAACTCAGCTGTGATTCCTTCCATTATAAGTGGGCACTGTCCGTTTGGGCACATTGTTTTCTAGGGATGCAGTGGGTAGGCCTCTGTGGCACATAGCCCTCTCTCAACCTGTATTAAAATCATTAATGCTTACATACTTGTGTGTTAAGGAACCATAGTTCTCTGTCTCTTGCTCTACTTGGAGACACACTCTGCGGTTCACAGCAGCTTTCAAGGAATTTTCCTGGGGCCTGTCTTACTTAGCCTCAGGAGCAAGGACACATCTCTTTCTGTCCTTGAAGCTGATGCCTCTCTACAAAGACACCCTTGCTAACTGCAGGACCCAAACTGCTTACCTTCACTCATGTCCAGATGGCTGGCTTGGTAGGACATTGGCTCTGTTCCCTTAGAGTGCCACACAGAGCAGTTTCCAGGACAGCAGGAGTTCCTGGGGGTCAGAACTAGGCCAAGACTTAGACATGTCCAAAGGTAAGGAACAATTCAGACTTGGCCTGATTGCCCCCAGTATCTCTGTATCACAGGGACAGGGCCAGCACAAACCAATGGACAGCAGGGCCTCCAGTCGGCTAAGAGACCTAGTTACCACATGCCTTCAGCTCTGCTAAGCAGCAGTGACAACAGAGGACTTTTCCTTGTTCTGGATGCTGGCTTTCCTACTCAAAGAGTGGTCTTCAGAGCAGCAGCACTGCTGAGAGTTTCTCATCCAGGCTCCATCCCAACCCCGCTCAACCGGAATCTGCATTTTCAATTGGTGCACCCGTTCAAGCCTGAAATGCTCTGCTGTAGAGCTTGTGATTTTTGTGAAGTTCAGAGGGATACATAGGAAGCTCACCTTGTAGGTCTGGGAGGAAGACGCTGCCCCAGGATCCATCTGACCCCTATGTGGCCCTGAGCACTTGACTTACACTTGATGAGCTTTGGTGTCTCGTGTATAAGATGTCAGCCTCGCAGCATTCTGGCTAAGATGAAGAGAGTTCCCACACTGAAGCACTTAGAGCAGGTCTCATCACTGTGTGAGGGCTCAATGGATGCTTCTTGCCAGGTTCTCCGATGGACAGAGAAGGAGCTTCTCGGAGGAAGCTGCTACCCTGGGCCTTCAAGCACAAGTGAATAATTGAGTGAATGATCATTCCAGATGGAAGGCACAGTGTGGGAATACAGGCTCAGGCAGTCACAGTGTTCCCAGAGGACCAGTATCAGGAGCAGAGAGCAGATAAAGACCCCATATGGGGCCGAGGTGGGGCACCTTCCCTTGCAAAGGAGATTTGCTTCGAGTTCTGACTCAGGTCTCTTTCCCTTCAGGTGCACAGGGCAGGAGCAGGGGGCCGCTGGTGGGAAGGCAGCATAGGAGCACATGCGTGGGTAAGATGGTGATGTCCTGTGCTACCACAGGCCCTGGGTGGGGTCCTGACAGGTCCACCAGACCCTCAGAGGATCCTCAAAGTTGTAGGAGGCCATCACATGAGGCGGCCAAGTCTTTTGGCAGATGTTTGGCTCCACTTACCAGAGTTTTCCCTCCTCCCTAATCATGCCCTAATCCCTCATGGGGCTGTGGGAGGTGTGATTATCAGGCAAAAATGCCAAGCATGTGTGATAATGGAGATTGCTTCATGCACCCTGCAGGATGGGGGTTGGCGGGTAAATGGCATAGCCAGGTGTAATATGACCAGGACTTCTGTGTGGGGCAGCGGTCTAAGCTTCGGGTTGCCCTAGTGGTCACAGAGAGGGATCAGGACCCCATCGGACAAGCTGAGGGCTCAGTGGTGGCCGTAGCCTGCAGGTGGCCTCAATGACCGTGCTCTCTCTCTCCTGTCCCCAGTTCCACAAATACCCATTCTGTGCCTTCAAGAGAGTCACCAGAGACCTTCTTTACCTCTGCAGATGGAGAAAACGAGGCACTTTTCTTTTGTGGCAGGCTTTTGGAGGCCAGACCAGCAGTTGGTACTTAGGTTGTTGGGGGTGGGTGGGTCCAGTTTGCTTCTCCTGGTGTTCTTCCCACCTCCCCTCCAGCCCTGAGTGAGCTCCATCCACCTGAAATCACAGCAGCAGATTCTCCATGAGTCTGTCACTGTTGAAGCCTTCCTTGGTGTTCCTTGATATGGCTGGTTCCCGCCTTCCTGCTCCCCGTTCCAGCCGTCATGTCCCGTCAATCACATGGGTTGGCTCCAAAGCCCTCCCTTGAGAAGCCCCCACGTTACTCTCATGATGCCCTTGACTTCTTTGCCACCACTGCAGATCCTGCAGGGGTCCTGGTCAGTGGGCTCTCCTTTAACACAGATGCACTGCGCACACATACAGTGCAGCCCTGCATCTAAGGCATCGTGCTGCTTTGCTTCTCCCTGGACCCAGGGCTCTTCCCTCCTTCTTTCTCCAGGTACTGATCCAGCCGAAGGTTACAGCTACAGGCTTTAAGAAACCCTGCCCTGTCACTCCCCACAGCCTGTCTCCACCAACAGCCTGTCACTGCACATTGGGCTGGGCATCTAAACCGTTGGCTCAGGGTGTGGTTCTGAGATTAAACCTGGCGCCTTTCCTGTGGCCCCTCCGATAAGAGTGATCCTGGGTGTTTATCTGGTACTTTTTTTTTTTTCCTGACCCTTTTGAGTCTAAGAAGTCTGAGAAACGCCAACTTCTCTAGGTGGCCTCGGAGAACTTGGTGATAAGCACAGTGTATAGCCACCTCCCTGTAGCCTGATCACTTTCAGGGTGCTTGAGACACTTGGGTTCAATACCATCCCTAAGCCCTGCCCTGCCCTGCCCCTTCCTGCCCTAGCACAGGAAGAACCTGGAGCATGATTAATAATTACATGGGGACAGTGTGTAAACAGCCACTGCTGTGCATGGGAACCTTGCTCTGAGGAAGGGTTGTTCACAATTGATCTCCTGCCCCCTGTCCCACACCTTCATGAGCCCAATTCTTTCTTGGATGACTCTGGGTGGAGCAGACAGACAGGCTTCCAGAAGGGAGAAGGAGTAATGCTAGTTCCTGGGGGACAGGTGGTGGTGAGGAACAGGAGATACTTTGGGGGTGTGTGGGGGGAAGCAGGTGCACAGAGGATACTCTGGGGACATAGCTATCAGATGGAAGGGGCCTGGGGAATCTAGGGGTGATGGGAAGGTTAAAAATGCCAGAAAGGAATCAAAAAAGAGTTCGAGTAGGTTGCAGAGTTTGAGCATGAGTACTGGGAAGCCACAGCAGGCTTTAGGGCAGTGATGGCTCCATGCTGTGCTCAGAAGACTGAGATGTCAACAATATGGACAGTAGACCCTAGACAAGAGACCAACTTTAGAGCTGGGGCTAAAGGACAAGGTGGGAGAGAACGAGGCAGCCTAGGAACCAGGTGGGTGCAGCCATGTCCTGGATTCAAGTCCTCCCGTCACCCCTACTTCTTGCCAAGCAGAGCTTGGCCTAGAGCAGCTGCCCCCTCTGTTGGCTGCTCTGGCAGCCACAGTTCTCCCAGAAATCGTCTGTAAAACTTCCCAGCCTCAGATGAAGGTTTCCGCTACTCGCCTGCCTTGGCAAACCATGAAGGAGGGGCCTCGGGTCGGGGAGGTGCCAAGCCTTTGTTCAGATGCTGGCCATGGCTGGACGCACTGCCCATTGTTTCCCTTACTGTTGGCGACCTTGGGCCAGATGGCAAGCATTGCTTGGCTCCTGTAGGCTAGCACTGTAGAATACAGCCGGGCTGGCGGAATGGTTCTCAGTCCCGTGGTAGCCTTGGACAGGGCTCTTCCCATGGGGGATACTCAGTGCTCCTGTGTCTGTGTTCTGAGGGTCTGAGACACCTCTCTGGCCAGTTGGGGTTTCAGCAGCCATCGTGGAAAATGTTCAACCCCCAAGGACCAGGAGCTTCCATCAGATGTCAAACTTCCAGCCCCAGGATGGGTCTCTGGTACCCGTGACTGGTGTCGGGTTCTGAGAGCTCTTCTATGGGTCAGAGGCCCAAGTCTGTCTTTTGCTGCTGTTATTCACCCTGGGTTTGGGGGACACCAATCATGGGGTTTGTGCGATAAGACCAAGTAGGGAGTTGGGATACTGGAGTGTTTATGATTTTGAACTTTATGGTTTTGAGCTCGGTTCAGGTCTTAGCTCCCGTCCCCCCTCTGTGTCACCCAAGTTAAATTACAAAACAGCAGGCTGGAAGGATAGCTCAGTAGGTAGAGTGTGTATCCATCACATACAAAGCCTTAAATTCAAGTCCTGGAATCCCAATATTTGGGAGGTAGAGGCAGGAGGATCAAAAGGTCAAGGATGTCCTTGGCTGCAAAGCAAACATAAGATCAGCCCACACTCTGAGAGACTCTGCCTCAAAACACAAATGAGGGAACAAGCCACCAAGTGAACTGACTCTGTGCCTCAGTTTCTCTACTCTTGAGACGGTAATAATGGTGGCACATGTTACCCCTCTGGTGTTAGGATACCCAATAGAGGGCTTAGAGTGGAGCTGGCAACCAGAAGTGCTCAGGAGGGTTGGCTTTGCTCCTGTGAGATGCATAGAGGGCCTGAGATGCAAGTGGGACTATATGGGATGTTTTGGTAGAATGAGGCTGGCTGGACCTCGTGTATGTTGGCTGAGTCCTGGATGATGCTGGTCTCATCATCCCCAGAGTCCCTTCCTCAATGGTGTATCCCTTTCCCTCTGGCACCTCTGACCTCTCCTGGGCCACATGGAGAAATGCCTTCTGTTTTGGTTTGGTCCTCCCTATACCAGGCTTTGGCCTCTGGTTTGGAAAAATGAGATTAGGCCACATAATGAGCCCTGAAGCTGGGCCTCTCTCCTCAGCAGTGACCCCTTCTGAGAATGAGACTGGAGGCCACTGTGACAAGCACCCAGTGATCCTGGGGACAAATTTGGAAACTGAGTCTGGGGATGCTCATCCTTCCTTCGTGCTCAGCTGCTCTGTGAAGAAGCTGGGGGGGGGGGGCTCCAGGAGGAGCAGTGGGTGCTCCAGAACATCTCCATGGCTGAGGATGGGTGGAGTTTCCTGCAGCCCCGCCCCTCTTATCTCCTCTGGTTTCCGGAGGTTCTGGGAGCTTGTGTAGCTGGGTGTCCTGATTCTACACCGGGCCCTATTGTGTGGGAGCCTGACCTTTCCTTCAGTTCAGCCCTCTCCCCAAGGGTGAGCAGCATACAGAACAGCAGGTCAGCAGCCCACAGACCCTGAAGGCAGCCAGCTAGCTAAGGTGGGCAGTTCTCAGCCTAGGCACCTGTAAACCTGCTTCTTATCATTCCCACACCTTTGCAGAAAATGCCAAGCACTTCCCTTCTTCCCGCCCATGGCGCACGCAGCTTGGGTTTGTACCTCTGGCCATCTGTTTCCTTTTCTGGAAAATCGTCTGGGGCCTGAAAGCTGCTTCCACAAGGGAGGCTGGGAAGGGGTCGGTGTGTTCCAAGGGTGGCTGGGTCCTTAGAACATGCTCTCTGTTATCCTCTCAGGTCACTTGAGTGTACCTGTTTAAGAACGGGAAATCAGGGACTAGACAGCACTTCCCCACGGCCTCTTAGCAGGGGGTCTGCTTAGGTCTTTCCTCTCTCTGTCCCACCACCCTGTGCTCACACTCACCTCACCTTCGGAAGGCTGACTGGGCTAGGTCCTCACTCAGCTCTGCTCCCCCTCCACTGGCTAGGTGGGAGGAGTAGGGCTCCTTGTAGAGGCCCAAGCTTTTCCACTTCCAAGTCCTCTGCCTGCAGCAGGGTGCTCCAGACTACCTCAGGCCTCCTTATCTGTACATAGTGCAAGAAGAGGTTTGCTGGGATCTCCACTGCTCAAGAGTTCAGGTAGGAGAAAGAAAACAGACTCCCACAGCAGGGACTGGAGATTGCAGGGGACATCCCATCCCATCCTCCCAGTCCCTCTCTCAAAGTCAAACACAGCCAAAGCAAAGAGGCCTCAGGAGAACCACATATGTGCCTGGCATGACTAAAAAGCCACCTTTTCCTTTCTTCTGTTTGGACTATCCTCTACACCATCTCCCTTCCTTGATATAAACAAATCTATTCTGCCATATCCCCTCCTCCAGGAAACCTTTCCTGGTCGATAAGAAGAGGCGGGGCTCTGCTGCCCACAGACCCACACTGCCACTTCCTGTCCTGAGTCTCAGCTGTCCTCACTCATGCCCTGCAGGGCTACATGATGGTACATCACAGACCTACTTTCCATCTTGTCTCTAGGCAGGGGTGCTCAGCTGGCTGGTGTCCAAGCCAGTGTAGAGCATGAAAATGTTTCCCTGGGCAGGGGTGTCAGTTTGGGCCCAGGATGGGCACCAGGGGCACTGTGTTATCATATCCCAACCATCTCTCTCTGGATAAGAGACTTACCATAACAGCACATGGAGCCTGGGTCCCTCCCATAGCACACCCAGTCACAGTCTGCTCTTCAAGACTCTGACTGTAAGATGTTTAGTCAATTCGCTGGCAGCCAGAATCAGGGGAAATACTTTCTACCGATAGCAAACAGCCGCATTGGTTATCTCATGGTAAGAACTCGCGAGCGGTTCTTTGCATTCTTGCAATGACTTCCAGCTCAGGTGGAAGTAACGATGAGTTGTGCCCAGCCACTGATATGGTAAACAGCTGGCTGCATGGGAGAGTCCTGACAGTTCAGCCCCTTGCCGCTCATGGTGCAACTCTGGACTAATTGGCCTTCCCTAGGAGTGTGTTAGAACACGGCATTCGTAGGTTCTACCAGTTGGACTTAGCAATCAGAGACTGCATTTTAAGAACTCAAGTTCCTGTGAAAAGCTGAGACATGTCAGCGGCTCAAGACGGAGGCTTCTAGAACAGATGTGTAAGGTCCGTGCAGGAATGCCTGTTACACTTCCCCTCTGTCCTCTGTGACTTCGTGGCCCCTCAGGTCGGGCCCGCCTGAAAAAAAAAAATCAGTCCGCCTTTGACCCTTCTCCTTTGCTGTGGCAGAGTTGGGTTCTGAGGACTGTGGGGCTCTCTGTACACACACTCTGAGCACTCTACCCGGGGGTTTCTGAGGCAGGTGGTAGGCATATGCCTCAGCTCAGGAGGGACTGGGCATCCTCTGTGGTTCTGGGCATCCCTCAGTAACAGGCAGGGGCACTGTGTTATCGTGCCAGGCTTGGGTGCCGTACTGCTGCTAGGATAGGGCAACCAGCTCTAGAGACCTGGAGAGGCCCTTCGATAAGCCACAGCTTGAGAAGCTAGACTCTTGAGTCCCCATTCTGATCTAAAGAGCGTTACTGTGTGGAGGAGGAGGACACACTTGGACTGTGGCCTTGTAGCACAGCCCTGGAGCAGGCGGCTGAGTAACTAGGAAAGAATGAAAGAAGCCACTCAGAGCTGCCCTGAGATGGGGTAGGCTGCCTGGGAAGGGAAGATATGTCAGGCAGGGGGCAGGACTTACCAAGGGGCTTTCTCATCTGATAGTGTATTTATAGCCCTTCAGTTCCAAAGCATCTGTGGTTCAAACACTGCCTCCTCCAGGAAGGCCTCTAAGACTTCTACCTCAATAACCAGCCTATTCCCAGTGGCATCTGGCTGTGCCCTGGGTCCTTTAGTCTTTCTTATGAGTGTGGGCTCCCTGCAGCTTGCCATCCTAAGCCATGGGGATGACCATCCATCCTAAGCCGTGAGGGTAATCAGAAAGGAGGGAATGAACCATTCCTGGTTCATGAAGTAGCATGTCCTTTCTGGTGTGCCCAGTGCCTTGCTGGAGCCACTCTGCCTGGCAGAGGGAGGTGGTGGCCTGCTATATATAACGTTTAGGGAATCACTTGAACCTGTAGCCTCAGTTTACCAATGTGCAGTGGGGTTGTAGTGACCAAAGCCCCAGCTGCTCCCATGTTCTAAGATCCTGGGAGTCAGGGGAGGAGTTCAACACAGGTGACTGCAGAGCCCCAGAGTAGAAGACAGGGAGTCCCTGGAAAGTGACCTGGTGGGCCACAGTAGCAGAGCAATACCACCAAGCAAGGAGAATTTGTGTGGCTCCGGGGGCTGGACTGGGTGCGGAGCTTACAGCAGGGGGCCATGTCATCATTTTCTCATTAGATGAGACAGTGATCGCCTGTGTGAGATGATCTTGCTGGCCCGGTGGGCTCCTGGAATGTTGGCTTCACATGAATAGAATGCTCAGATGGACTCAGGAGGGAAGGGGTCTCCAAGGCAGTGGGGCAGGGGCTGGCCACGCTCTCTCTGCCTCCCACCCCTAGTATTCAGCTCCCTACCCTGGCTCACAGGTCCACGATACCCGAGGAAATAAAGCGTGAACAAGAATGGTCTCATAGGTGCCCTGCCTGTCTTTGCTCCATGGGGGTCTAGCACACACACTGGTACTGGCTGCCTGAGGGGCTAGAGATGTCTAGCACTGTTCAGCTTGGAGAATGCTCCCCAGCTGTCCTGTCTGCAAAGCCTGCTCCCCTCCTGGCCAAGGGCAGAGGGCACCCAGGGTGCAGAGTACTGCCAGGAGATGAAGAGAGACTAGCACAGAGAGAGAGCAGAGTGTCTCCCCAAGAAAGACCATAAATAAGGTGGCCCCAGGAAGTCCTGCTGCTGTAGCCCTTTTTGTTCCCTGCATCATTAAATTCAGCTCCATGAGTAGATGAGGAGAGTCAGGTTCCTATACTATGAGCCATGTAGGTGATAATAGCTGTGAGCACTTGGAAGAGACATGGGACAGAAGTACAGGGACCAGGGCTACTGATAGCAGGGCCACAGTCCATGGTGGAGTTTCAGATGCATGTGAGGCTATCTTTATTCTTTGTGAGCATATTCATGCATGCATGTGAGTAGTGTCCCTGTGTCTGTCTACATATTCCTATGCATTGCACCTATGTGTGATATATGCATGTGTGGGTAAACAAGGATAAACTATGCATGTTTGTATTCATGTGTGTTTGATCATGCATGTGAAAGCGTGTGTGTGTGTGCGTGTGTGTGTGTGTATGTGTGTGTGTGTGTGTGTGTGTGTGTGTGTGTGTGTGTGCAAGCATCCCATGCACAGTTAGGGAGAGGCAGAAGGACAAATAGGCCTATCACGTGACATGTGGTACTCTTAGGGCTTGCATGGCTTGTCAAGGGGGCTTGGGGTGCAGAAGTTCAGGGAAACCAGCTCACGGGAGCTTGTCAGAGAGGCTAATGAGAGTTTAGCTGCATGGGGCAGGTGTGTGGCTGCTAAGGCACTCCTGACGGTTGGTGGTGGACCAAGCCACACTACACCTTTGTGGGCTCTGAGTTCTTCAGCGGAGCAATGTCCTCCCTCAAGGATCCGGTGCCTAAGGGTAAGCAGTGTCACTGGGAGCCCAGCCCAGAATAGGAGGCTTTCTTGGAGAAGGTGTCTGGGACTTGCTGGGCTTTGCATGCTGGAAACCTGCAACCACCAAAAAAGCCAGAGAGGTCTTGGTCCTCGGAGCCCCTGATTCTCCTGCAGCGTCACCAGAGGAGGCCTCAGAAAATTGGATTTAGCTGAGAGGTGCAGGAGTGATGTCGTGATGGTTCTCATCAGTTGACAGAACCCACAAGAAGCAGTGGAGTGGCAGAGGCCGTCAGACCCCATTCAAGGCTGAGACCCCAGTGCCAGCCCAGGGGGCCCAGCCCAGAGGTATTCAGAAGGGTGTGTACCCCAGGGAGACACTGCCAAGTCCCTGCCCTGTGGCCTGGGTCTGAACACCTGGGCAGAATCTGTGGGGATTGTGAAGAGCAGGGACAGCATGGGTGGGGTGTTATGAAACCCTCAGAAGCTGAGCAGTCAGGAGGATGGAGGGACTGCTGGGCTGGAGGGGATGTTGATGGCCACTCTGTTGGTTCCAGACCTTTCTGCTGCCCAGGTATTGTGGTGCTTTTCAAGAAAGGCTCTTTTGTAAGCCCATGCAGCCATCTGATGAGGTGGATTTCAGTCAAGAAGGGGGAAGCTGGGTATGGCTAGCAGATCAGAAGAACACAGAAGGCCAGATTGTTATGGATCCATCCTGGTGCCTCTTCCCCAAGCTCTGGACCATGTTTCCTTTCTTTTCTCAGCCCCAGTTTCTCCAAAGACTTCAGAGCAAATGGTTTCTGGATCCCTTCTCTTGAGGCTTTATAATACAACAAGGCAAAGACAGGAGATGTCTAAAAAAGGCCAGGATAGCGGGGAGCCAGGATAGCAGGGAGCAGGAAGCTGCAGAAAGGCTGGGCCCAGAGCAGAGAAGGAACCCAGGGTGAGGAAGTCCTCCCAAACCGCTTACACACATGACACTTCCTCCCAAGGCCCCACCGAGCAGCAGAGCCCCTGTCCTGTCCTGCCTTCTCCGAGGGTGCGGTCAGGCTGCCCATTTCAGAAACCACCAACAGTGTTCTCTGCAAAGTGGGAGGAAGCCGCCCTCCTGGACCAGCAGGGATTCACATTGCAGACCAGGCATGGAGAAATTGTGACCATACTCCCTCACAGAGGTCTCTGCCAGCCCCGAGTGGGTTGGGGTAGAGGCAAGGGCAGCCCTGTCTCCTCGGGTGCCCTCCTTGGACCTCAGCCTGATTCTTGAATCTCCGTTTTTAATCCTGGATATGAGACAAAGATCAGAGTGGTATAGACTCCACCAGGCCAATGGCAGCTTTTTTCCATCCTGTCTCAGACACTGTTCCACTATGGCCAGAAAACGGCTGGTAAAGCATTAAAATAGAAAACTCCACTGTCCAGAAATGGGTGTGGTTTTGCCCCCTCACCCCAAAGACAAGAAGCCTGGCTCATGGCTCAAGGCAAGCAGGGGTGCGGATGAGGGTAGGGAGGAGCAGGGTGAATGGGAGGCAGTAGCCAAGAAAATTATTAAATTGTTCCATCCCCGCTGAATCACTGGGGACCTGCTAAATCCGTTTTTGATTTAAGAGTGACCCTGTGATACCTAAATGCCCAGGCACCGCCTCTGAGACAGGAGGCTCCTCCCTTCATACACTGGGAGAGGCAGGTGTCCTTCCCTTAACAGCAGGGGCAGATGCTTACAAGAACTCCCACCATGCCCAGCTCCCTGCTCCCTAAGCAGCCTTCCCTGGGCTCATCGTGGGATGGTCCAGGGTGCCGTCACAGTGGAGGGGCTGCAGGAGCGTCTGGGAAGGAGGAGGGGTGGACACTAGGCAGGGGAGGAATGGGAACGGCCACAGCAGGTGTAGTGAGCTAGACCACAAGACTGGGAAGGGGAAGGCCAACATGAGGCCGTACCGGGCTTTGAGGAACCTGAGCACTGGGCAGAGGAGCTGAGCTTCCAAGGCACCGAGAAATCCCATGCCCTGGTCTTGAGCTGACGTTATCTTCCTCAGTGTTGGAGGGGCTGACCCTGTCTCACATGAGGAGGGTGGGTGGCTCCAGATTGGCACCTCTGGCCACGAACTCCTAAGAGGGGTCCAGAGAACCATGGCTAACAAGTCCTGCCTGGAGGACAGCCAGGAGAGGGGTATAATCAGGTGCCCCACTGGGGAGAGTTTTCAGACAAAGCTGGGAGCCCCAATTGGTAGGCCCGGAAGGGAAAGGGGCCCACTTTCCTCAGGCCTCGGAGGGAATATCCTATCTTCTCCTCCTGCTTCACTGTTCTAACTTCCAACTCAGGAAAGCTGGAGCCAGCTGGGAAAACTCACCCAAGCTGTTGGTGAGCTTATGGTGACTGTGGGCTGCCAAGTCCCCTCTTATCCCACACTCTCTTCCTGGTGGACCTTCTGGAGGGACTAAAGTCATTTCTCGTTCGGCTGGCAAGAGGTGGAGTCCGTTCCTTTCAGCTCCTCTGACTGACATGTCACAGAAGCTAGGCATTGAAAGATGGACCACACCCAGGGATGTTTCCTTTCCATACACCTAATAATCCTGTCCTTAGCCTGCATCTGGGGCTCTGGTCATCATCCTCTGAGACGGAGACTCAAGTTCTGTGGATCTTTGAAGAAATGAGACAGCCCCAGATGATCCTGTGAACAGCCGGCTCTGACTGGCACCAGCCTCCCTGGGCATGTCGGGAGCGGGACACATCTGGAAAAGCACTTACTAGGACAAAACCGTGGCTGCCACCAGGGCCCCAGTAACTAGATTGGAGGGCACCTACTTTATTTAGTCTGGCCTGAGCCTGGGAACCTGTTCACAGAAAAGACACATGAGCCAGTCCCAGGGCACTGGGACACCCTGAAGGAGAATCACAGCCAGCACCAGGCCTTGAACCTAGGGCCTGACTGCACTGCAGGGTTCTGGCTGCTCCCTGCTCCTCTGTGATCTCACCTTAGACCACTGCAGCCCTCCCCAGCCCAGCCATGCATGGAAGCTGGAACTGCTTTCACTAGCACCCCTATCCACCCTGAGGCTTGTAGCCCAAGGCCGTTGGCCTTTGTTCTGGGCCAGTGAACTGTGTAGAATAACCTGTGCCTTGGGGACCTTTCTTTGAGGGGTGGTACTTAGGCTCTGGGATCAGAACTAAGTGGTCGGGCATCCCTTTCCCTGGCACAGCAAGACACTGCCCACTTTTGGCCTGCCTCTCCTGGCCAGCCAGCCAGGATTGTGACAGACCTGTGAGAAAGAGCTTGGAGTATAGAGCCTTTCTGCCTGACATCCAGCCAGGAACCTTCCCACTTTTCCTTGCAAATAGCCAGTTTAGAATTGCAGTGGCCCCTTGACATCATGGGAGGTCGTGACAGATAAGGTCCCCACTGGTATTTCTGGCAATGCCTGCATTCTGATGGCATCTCCTACTGTTGGCATCACCTTTGTCCAAAGAATGAAGTCATGGTCATCGGCTCAGTTGTAAATTGGGTCTGCACGGAGTTTGTGAGGTGATGTGGAGGAAGGGAAACTTCCAGAAGACAAGGGGCTGGTCTCTGTGGCCCATGGTTGTCCAGCCGTATCCTAAATGGTATTTGGCATGCTATCAGTGCTAATAAAATACCTGTGCTAGAGAATATATTGGTAGTTCCCAAGGAAATCTTGACACTGCTCCCAACACACACACACACACACACACACACACACACACACACACACTTCAGTATCTGGTCCTGCGGATACTGCCATAGCCTCTTGGGACATACTTAGGCCCAAAAAGGCTCATATTCCTCACTTAGTTCCGTTGTGATGTTCTGCTGCCTGGCCACATCAGGCTCTGGAAAGTGCTTCTCCTCCTATTTTTCTAGAATCCTCCTGGCTGTGTCCCTGAGCCAGACAGCATCAGATCTGAGCCTTGCACAGCCTTGCAGACTGATCTTTGGTTAGAGGCCTCTGGAACTGAAGAACCAGTTCCTAGAGGGGCCATGCCACTGTCAGGCCACAGGGAACCTCTCAGAATAAAGAACGTGGTGGAGGTTCGGGGAGGTGGTCCATCATACTGGCTGCCTCTCTAGAGGGTTAACAAGCCTTTGATTACCTCCAGCTACTCTGCTCAGAGCTCCTCCCTCTTGGCCTTGTAAGTATTTGGGTGCATGGTCGTGAGTGCATTCCCAACCAACCACCTGCTCCCATCAAACATATCACAGGATCCCTGCAGGTCACATCCAGTACCAGGGCTACAGCTGGACATAGGGTGGCCCTTAGGAGACAGTATTATCCTCTGTAGGGTGGACCCAGGATAGAAGGTGCTTGGACCACGAATTCATCCTGCTCTACCTTGACAGATGTCAGATTCAAAGATGTTCTTCTCTCTCAGTGGGCCTTGGTTTCCCACCTCTAACGGGTAAGAAGCCAATGATCCTGAGAAGGACTAAGGTGGGAAGAGAGAGGACCTGCTCATCTCAGGCCCTGCCCTGTGATTACAGAGAAAGCCCCTCTGCTGGGTCTGGTTCACTTTCCAGCACATTCACACAGTAGGTAAGTGACCAGTTCTCTGGTCCTGAACTCCAGATTCTGGGGGTGCACAGGGAATGGGGTGGGTGCTGGGTCTGCAGCATGGCCTCCTCCCTTCCTGCTGTTGGAAAGTGCCTCTGGCCTCTCTCTTGCCTCGTTTCTGTATCTCAACTCTGATTCAGCCAAATGTCCCCTCTGCTCAGTGTGTGCGCTTCCTGTTTCTGAAGTATTGTTTTTGTTTTCTGTGTTGCTGGGGTTTGAACCCGGTGCCCAGACAAGTATTCTATCCCCGGGGGCTACATCCCTAGCTCTTCCTGCTGTCTCCCTGTCTGGCTTGGAGACTCTCTTTCGCTTTCTACTCTCACTCTGATAAAGCTTGCCTCTGCCCTGTCCGTCATCCTGTCTCTCTGTGTCTGGGTCTTAGCCTCAGCCTGTGTGTGTGTCCCTTTCTTCCCTTTTCAGGTCCAGCTGCCTTTCCTCCTATCTCCCCAGTGACCTGCCAGCTCCATTGCCTATTAGAGGAAAACAACAAACTAACTAACTAACTAACTAACCAACTAACTAACTAACTAACTAACTAAACATCACTCTCCTTCTCATTGATTCTCCTTCTCATTGATTCAAATTGTTTTAAGTTTGAGGATTTGAGGGAGCTTTCCAACAGTCTTGCCTGGCTTAGGCCTATCCTTGGGGGCAGAATAGTAGGTGACTCCCAGAAAGCTTCTCTACTCCCATCAGCTGAGGCCTGGGTGGTGGGGGGACATCCCCAAAGTGACATGCAGCCCCTTGGCCCAGGCCGGGACATTGGAGGCCAGACCGGCTCTCAGATCCCTGGGCCTGAGGACTTCAGATTAGTAACCGCTCAGAGCGGGATGGGACAGGCAGGCGGGTGCGGGTGCCACCTCCAGGGAGGGCAACGTCCATCCTGAGAGTCCAGTCAACCCCTATTCCCCGCCCCCTCTGGAGTGTCTGGCTCTGCCCTCAGGCACCCTTGAGCTTTGCAGGCTGGGCGGGGACACCTGGATTTCTCTGGCCCCCTGAGAAGGGCCAGCTTGGAAGAATTTCCCAAAGCCTATTAGAGCAAGGGCTGCCTCCTGCCTGCCTCCTCAGGCTGGGCAGGGCCGAGGGCTGAGGCGGGTGGAGGGAGCAAGGGAGGGCAGGAGGGGGAGAGGAGGAAGGAAAAAGTTGGCAGGCAGACAGCAGAGCCCTGTCTGCATCCATCGCAGAGAGGAGGCCCGTGTGGTGTGGGGCGGGCCAGGAGCAAGGAGAGGCCTTCCTCCCTTTGTGCTCCCCCCACCCAGCCCTATAAATAGGCCCAGCCCAGGCTGTGGCTCAGCTCTTGGAGGGAGTCGAGCACCAGGCATCCAGCAGTGAAGTCGAGCCCCCTGCCAGCATGGCCAGCGAATTCAAGAAGAAGATCTTCTGGAGGGCCGTGGTGGCCGAGTTCCTGGCCATGACCCTCTTCGTCTTCATCAGCATCGGCTCTGCCCTAGGCTTCAACTACCCACTGGAGAGAAACCAGACACTCGTCCAGGACAACGTGAAGGTGTCGCTGGCCTTTGGTCTGAGCATTGCCACCCTGGCCCAAAGTGTGGGTCACATCAGCGGTGCTCACCTCAACCCGGCTGTCACACTGGGGCTGCTGCTCAGCTGTCAGATCAGCATCCTCCGGGCTGTCATGTACATCATCGCCCAGTGTGTGGGGGCCATCGTCGCCACTGCCATCCTTTCGGGCATCACCTCCTCCCTAATTGAGAACTCACTTGGCCGCAATGATGTGAGTGGGGTGTCTCAGGCTTGGGCGGCGGCGGGGGGGGGGTCTATTGGAGGACACAGAGAGGGCAATGACTCCACTTGCCTAGTGTGCAATGGGGGACACTGAGGAACAGAGAGAGTGATGAGGATTGCTGGGGTCATGCCGAGCGCTGGGGCTGGAACTCGGCTGTGTTGCAGGGTCTGTTTGCTGCCCGGTGTTGTGGGCATGGAAGACTTAGACAATAATGGTTGTGCCAAAGTCCCCTGCAGAGTATCCACTGCCAGGAATGAGCTGAGGGGGCAGCTAGCTGTGTGCCAGCAATTCTTCACCCCTCCATTGGAGAGTTTCTTGGCCCGCCTCTGTCCTACCTGAGAAGTCACTTCCCTCCTTGGCAGCCCTGGGCCCTAGGCAACCTCTGCCTACTGTCCCAAGTCCACTTTCTCCAGAGACTTTTGCAAGTATCTGAGCGTGACACCCTTGTGAAGTTGCCTGGACTTCTAGGCAGCCCCTAATCCGCACTCAGGTCCCCAAATCAACTTTCCCAGAAAGTCAGGAGACAGCCCCCTGTCATTCCTCTGCCCTCAATAGTCAGACAAAGTTGAGGGAACAAAACTCTCCGGAGTTGCTGGAAGAGTTTTCTGGATAACAGTTCAGGAGAAGGGCTCAGCTCCACAGTCCTTGGCCACTGAGTGGTGTGCCCTGCATGCTTGTTGTGTGTGGAGGTGGAAGTGGAGGTGTGACTGTGTTGACATGGGTCCTGAACTTGTGTAAGTGATTTCCAAGTGGATGCTGCATTTGAGAGTGTGTAACCACTTGTGCCCATCATTCCTGGCTAGAATGATAAGCAGATGCTGACAGCTGTGTGGCAGCTGTTCAAAATAACTGTCCCTGGGCTACTGCACACTGCTAAGTGCCTGGCCTTGGGGGTGGCTGCCTGGTCCCAGACCTTTTCCAACTTCTTAGCTCAGTTCCCATGCTGAGTGCACTTGGGTTTAACGGGGACCAGTTTAGCGGGAGTGTCTGAATAAGGATGGATGATGTCCCAGAGGTGAATAGGCTCACCAGAGGCAAAGACTAAAGGTAGAGCAGAGGAGCCAGCCTCCACCCCAGAGAAACCAAGCTGACTGGACCCTGGCAGGGCAGGTGCATGGGGGAGAGGAGCAAGGGAGTGGTCCAGGGCTCCTGTGAGTCGGATGGCTATGGCTGAGTGGACTCCTTTCGTTTCCCAGCCGAAGTTCAAGTCCTGGAGATGCAGACGGGGAGGGAGGTGAAAGTCTGGTGCAGAGGGCAGCTGATGTGGCTCCACTGCAGGGATGAACACTTCTGTGTCATAGTGACACCTCAGGATCACGCTTTTCAGTCAACCTCTGCTCAAGTGGAGATTGAAGATTAGCCCTGTGGCTGGAGTTTAGACTTTAGCTGGAGAAAACTTGGCTGCAGCAGGCACAAGGAGCAGAGTTAGACAGGCAGTGTCCATCTAGACTTCAGTCTCTCCAATGGGAGCAGGGATAGGTGCCTCCGTGAATTCCTCTGCGAAGGTTCAAGTTCCCCCTGAGGTGGGGGCTGGGCAGGATGGAAGCAATGAAGGGCCCCTGTGGGAAGGAGGTGGTGGAGACTCCTAGCTCTTGTCCCTTCCAAGTCAAGTGACAGGCAGGACCTGTGCCCTCGCTGGCAAAGGCTTTGCATTCTCTAATATGTCATCGAAGGCAGAGGCAGCATGGGATTGCTTCGACGGCACCTGAATCTGGCTACACCCCACTTCAACTTCTGCACCCCTCTCCACTTTCCAGAGTGCCAGAGTACTCTGGATACAGGCAGATACCGCTGAAGGAGAAGGAGCTTCAGGCTCATGTGGGGATAGCTTAGGGACAGGCAGCCTAGCCCTAAAGTCCTGTTTGTTGTTAACCCTGAGTCTTCTTGGAGCCGAGCATCCTGACGTTCAAGAGGGGGGCCTAGGTTCTTGTGACATTTCTGCTATGCTCATACTGCCAACTTAAATTGTTGGTTGGAGCTACCCTAGAAGGGCTTGGCTAAAAGGACCTACAATGTCAGTGCCATACGGAGGGGACCAAACATTGTGGTCCAAACCATCGACTTTTGGCGTGTAGAACACAATCTGTACCCCAGCCAAATGGCTCTCCTCAGGTACTTGTTCCTGGACCTGGAGGGGCTGGGGTTGGTCTCAATGCCTTAGAGGGACAAGTAGTAAATGGAACAGGTGGCAGTCTCTTCCTCTGCATCCCGTGGGAAGGCTCTCACAGCTCCTCTGCTCCTACCCCCACCCTGCCGCCAAAACCTGGGTGGGGTGAGTTGTTGGCATGGAGATTTCCAAAGAAAATAGAGAGAAAAGTGGCAGGAAGTGGTTGGGTGAGTCAGGGGGTGTCCCCCGGGGACATGGTGGGGACAACTCTCTCCTGACTAAGTCAGGGCTCAGGAAACGCCCTTGAGAGACCACAGGCCTCCTATAAGCCCATTTGTCCCTTCTGGGTTAAAGAGCTGGAGCCTAATTTTCACTCTTAGTTGGAGGCCCAGAGGTTACCTGCCCAGGGTCAGCCACCTGCACCCTATGTTGCTCCATGCAATTGATGGGGCTTAGATGGCCCTAATTCCCACCTATGGACCATGAACAGGATGTAAAAGGGTGTGGCTGGCTTTGGAAAGTAGAGGATGCTGAGGCCTTAGAGTCCTGGCATCCCAGCTGTTTTCATTCTTCCCCTCTCTGGCCCTCATCCTGCAGAAATGACTGGGGCTGTTGGGTGCTGAGGGCAAGGCTGGGTCAGCCAGGCTCCCCACACTGGGCAGCTCACGGGCTTGAGGCCAGATAAGCAGCACAGCTGCCTGTGATACCAGGCAGGAGGCAGGTGAGATAAGAGGTGTCAGGGCGGGCCAGAGAACTTTTGAACTGGAAGGATGGGAGGGCCAGGAGAGCTGCAGGGAGGTAGGCCTGTAAGAACCCAAATGTGGACTGAGAAGGGGCTTCTGGGTAGAGCTCAAGCAAAGGGTGAGGGAGACCATGGACTAGAGGCGGTCATTGAGTTTGGGCACACTGGGGTCATAATAGGAGGCTGGACTCTGAAGGCGGTAGGAGCTCTGGACTTGGGCTGGCATCTGAGCGCATCTGGAGGGAACTGTGTTCCCAGCGCCTTCCAGTCTACCTACCTGGGGATTGAGGCAGAGGGCAGCCCTGTTCTCTTCAGGGTCATCTGTTAGTCTTGTTGATTCAGGACCCACATGCTTGGAAATGCTTCCACCTGCTATACCAGATGGCCTATATCTTCGTTCTAAATTCTCACTCTTCTCCCAGTTTCTTGGGTGTTAGCTTCCCCAACAATGAGGAGAGAGGGTCTCTCTTACCTGTAGGCCTACCAGAGTTGAGGCCCCTGCTGCCTCCACCAGGACTTAGGAATGGGCTATGAAAAGAAGTATTTCCAATGCCCTGGCCCAGTCCAGCGTGGCCAGGGACAAGGCTGGGGGCTGGGTGTAACAGCATAGCTGAGACCTGTAATTATTGTTTCCAGCCAGAACCTGGGAGAGAAAGAAAGGGCCGGGGGAAGAGCATGTAGAGGTGGAGCTTGGTGGCGGAGTAGACATTCCTTCTCACAAAAATTCTGAGGCCGGATTCTTCACGGCATCCGCTGAGCAGCGCAGCTAGTGTGGACCGCCTGTCCCAAACCAGGGTCTACCTGGGACAAGTATTTGAAAAAGAGTACTCCAAGAGGGAATATGCAGGTGGCATCTGAGAAAAGCTGCTCCCACCCCACCCCACCTCACCTCACCCCACCCCACCCCACCACAGCCTCAGCCCCTCTGTCCTGGTGATCCCCTCTCTAGCCCGAGAAGCCTTCAGCAGCTCATCTGGAAAGCCCCTACACAGCTCTACTCTCTCTAGGGCCCCACTCAGGGTGTCCTCAACTGCAACCCACCAAGCCTTTCCAGGCAGGTCACAATACCCGCCCCCCAACACCCATGGTGTCTGGGAAGTCATATATGGTGACAGAAGAGTCAAGTTCTTGCTGGCAGCAGTTCTCTGGGAACTCAGGTCCTGGGAACTCTGGTCCCTACCATTTAGAAGCACCTGTAGGTCTCAGGACTCCTGAACCGTTGAAACTTGAGCCTCATACCTGCAGATATGGGCTGGGAAATGTCCTTGGGGCTCCATGGTGACCAGGGCCTCCTCTGTCTGGGCCTTTCCCTGGAGACTAGAGGGGCTCCCCCACCACAGTAGGGTGGTACCTAGGCGGGATGAGCAGGGGGCTATCCTTACCCACCCAAGCAGCTAATGTTCCTGAGCATCCTTGAGACTGTAAAGCTCGTAGACCAAAGACAGCGGGCAGGCATGACCAGCCCCTCCAGGGGCCTGAAATCCCAGTTAAGCCTCTCCAGAGAGGAGGTTTCGCCCTGTATAAGGAAGATTTTGTTTTGTTTTGTTTTAAACTCAGGAAGCAGCTTCCTCTAAGCAGATGAGCCCCCTGTCTCTAGAAAGACGTAGGTTGGACCCACCTAACAAGGAAGCTGCTCTGGGAGAGCCTGGCTGTGTGGAGGTGCAGTGTGGGTGGGCAAGAGGGTCTGTGACAGAGACTTGGTGCCATGCTAAGAATGGAGACTTGTACTCGGGTTTCTGGGTGCTGGCTAGAGGGGCACTACCTGATTTCAGGCAGGAAGGAAGACTGGCCAACGCCTCCATTCTGCTGTTGGGAAAACTGAGACTCAATCGAGGCCATACAGTGGGTAATGTCAGGGCAGGACCACGCTTCCTTCAAGCCTTCTGCCTCCCAATCCTCCGAAATGCACATGTACTGCTCGAACATGGGGCACAGAGCATGCTCTCAACACTGCTTGGATCTGGGGGGCGCAGGGGGGGGAGGCTCCTCGCAGGAGCCCCTTCCTCTCCCTGCCCTGCAGTAAGGAAAAGGAGGAGAGGAAGTTGGAAACCACTGCTTTGTGTATTGTTTCTTGTCAGAAAGATAAAATGGTTCTGGGAGCACATAAAGGGCCTTTGAGGCCAGCTACTCTCTCCCTTGAGGGGTCGCCCCCTTCGCCACTCCCCTCCCTTCGCCAGCTAGTAGTGGCACCACCCCTGTGGGTGTGAAGCGCGAGGAGGGCAGAGTGACGCATTCAGACACGCCATCAGACACACCAGTGCAAACACACAGAAACCATCTGGGACTTTGTGCTGCGCGGAGCCCCCTGCTCGGCAGAGCGTGCCCAACGTGGTGTCTTGAGTCACGGCGAACGTGCTCAGGAGTACTTGGCCAGGACCCTATCAGCTTGTTTAAATTTCCCTCGGGGACATCAAAAGACTGATTAGCCTCTAATCCCAAGGTGCAGGTTTCCCTACTTTCCTTTAATGAAGTGTTGCTAGTTACGTGGCTTAATTCTTGCCTGTTTATGTTACTAGCCTTTTTGACTGCCTCATTCTATCAGTTTCTAAAGGGGTGGATTATTAAAAAAAAAAAAAAAACCCTTTCACTTTGGGAATAGGTTGATCTGATTCTTGTAGCTGTCCACTTTTTTAATAATTTGCTTTTAGTCTAAATCATTTGTTTTTACTGCCTGTAGGTCTAATATTTTTATAGTTCTCAGATCATTTAATTATCCTGTAATAAACCTGCTAAGGTCTAACAAAAGAGAGGAAACGAGAGGCGCCCCAGACACACGGCCACTTGCAGACACAGCCGACCGTGATCCACAAACCCTTGCAGCTGTATGCTGAGCTCTGGGCACATGTGGATGCCGTCTGCGAGGTGACAAGGTGGGGCCCACTGCTCCCTGGTGGGCCAGTGCTGAGTCCTGGAGACAGTGGGGTGGGCAGACAGCCACGTCTCTGACGCTGTTCCTTGAGAGCAAAGGCTCAGCCAGGCCTAGCTCTGGACTCTGCTGCTCCCCATGGGTGGGGCACAGGGGGAGTCAGGGCCCCGCGCCTGGGACTTGGTTGTCCTGATGACATGCCTCCAAGTGGCAGGGTGGGTTCAGGTAGCATGGCATGGAAAGGTCAAGGGCTGGGACACACACACCTCCTGCCAGGGACCCATTTTAAGCTGGAACAGTCTGGTCCCTTGGTGGCCAGCACATTAGCCTATGAACTTGGGGTGACACAAATCCTGAGGTGAGGGTCTTGGCCTTACTGTCTCCTTCTTGAGCATAGAGGCCTGTTCCAGCCTCTCACATGTGACTCTCAAAGGCCATTGGTTGGCCTATCATCTCCCAGCTAAACAACAAAAGCATAGGCCCTCCCTTCACTCCGACAGCTTTGTCGGAGTCAGCTGCCTTAAGGAGGCTGGACATTCTGGGAAATGTGCACTTTCAATCCCTTTTGTCCTGCACAATAAGCCTCCACTCAGAGGTTTGCAGAGACCTGGGAAGCTTCCCAAGCTAGGAAGGACAAATACCCAGCTAGGTGGCAGGTGGACTCCTCTTCTCTGTGATGCTCAGCTGCTCAGGTGACTCCTGGAGGGTATGGCACGTGGGAGGAGAAAGAAGCCACGTCCCATAGAAAGCTCTGAGCTGGTGTGTCTGAGCTTAAGCCATGAGCTCGCCCGGGCCCAACGATTGGGAGATCTCGGATGCTTCACAAGGGCTGCATGGCCTGTTCCACCACTCACACTTGCATTCATAAAACTCGATGTTGCAGTTTCCACTTTAACCAGTGAAAATCCAGGCAAAAGTCTGCACATGCATATGGGCATGGGTCCTTTCTAGTGATAAAGGACAGTAATTGGTGCTATTAAAGCAGTTGTTTGAAATGTAATGGGCTGTTTGCGATTGCTATGGTTTGGTTTTTCTAGCCTGCTCTTTCCTGGACATAGAGTTTCTGCAGCCCTTTATCATTTCTAACCCTCTTACTGTTTTCCCAGATGTAAGGAGTTCAAGTGCATTAGGGAGTGGGAGAGCAGTTGTCATTAGCTGCCGAGGCAAGTGAGGTGGGTGGGGGGAGCTGGCGACTACTGGGGGTGGTAGTGGATGTGGGCATTGGAGGGGAAAGGCTTCCAGCCCTATGGCTCTTGGCAGTCAGGAGTGGGCACCTTCTGGAGTTCCCAGGCTTCCTGAGGACTCAGACCTCTGGGCCTGGAACTGCCTGTTCTGCTTTGTGTAGAAAGTGGTACCTTGGGTATAACCTGGGACTTAACCCTGGTTAAGAACCGGGGCAAGAGACGAACTAGCTCTGGACACCTCTGAGAAGAGTGGGGTGGGGATTGGATCTGAGAAGGAGACTTAGGGACAGCTCCATTAATCGGTGAGGAAGTTCTCATCTCAGGACTCCTGCCAGCTAGCAATTAGGCCATCCCAAGAGAGCAGAGGAGATGGAGGGAGAGAAGCCATGAATTTAAATGGGGGCCATGGCCTTCTAGGTGGAAGTGGGGCTAGACATCTTGGCCTCATTCCTGCACCAAGCCTTCCCAGCTGTAGGCAACCTCTGCCAGCTGAGGCAGCTATCCTCCCTTCCATCTTCACCTCCTGATAGTTCCTGCTCTTACCACCTTCACCAAATGTCTGAGACAGCCCTGTGATCTTTGAGTCTTCTGGAGGCTCTAGAGTCTAGAGTCTAGACAGAACTGAGACCTTGAACCCATTTTGCAGATGGAGAAACTGAGGCCCAGAGAGAGCCATGTTCATGGTGCCAACAAGTAGAAGAGTAAGAACCTGAACACTGGGATTCTGTTTCTATTGCCTGGCTTAGTAGTGGGACGATAATTGGGCATTGCCCCAGAAAGCTTACTGGGCAAGGGGGGATACAGCTTTGGGTTTGGTCAGGAAAGGCCCAAAGCTGGGCTTCAAGGCTGCGGAGGGGATGTGAGTCATTCCCTGAGAGCCAGCACTGTGGACAAAGGCGGGAAGAGAATTGTTCTTGTGAGAGGGCCTCAGGGCCGAACTGGGAAAACCCCTGAAGAAGTGGAGGTGTGCCTCCCACCTAGGACCCTGCAGAATGCCTGGTTGCCTTGGAGATAGCACCACTCATCTGGGAAACTGGAAGTGAGTCTTTAGAGTCAGCTTGTTGGGGCTCAGCTGTCCCCCCTGGGAGACAGACCGAAAGGGAGACTATCCCAGCATCTTCACCAACATGGCCCAGCTCCCCTGTGGGGTACACTTGGCCCCAGCCCCTGACCTGGAGCAGCTGTATGGATCCCCTGGGAGGGGTCTTCTCACTGCCGCTGCAGGGATGGTGGGGCTCCAGTGACTTCGCAGCAGCTCCCATTCCCTTCTTTTTCCATGAGTCATGTTTCCAAAAGTGGCTTAGGCACAAGGGTAGCCAGACTACAGTGGTGGGGCCCATGTAGCCAAAGAGAGGGAAGGCAGAGCTAGAGCCAGGAAAGAAAAGAGGGAAGAGAGGGAATACAGAGGGGGAAGGAGATGGAGACAGGAAAAGCTTTGGACTTGAAAGGATGAAGCAGTAGCTCCTCTCGGTCCTTCTCTGGGTGTCCTTGACCACCTCCCGTGCCTGAGGCTCACCACTGAGCACTCCATGTAGCCAACAAGGAGGCCCTGCTTCACCCTGGGCCTCTGACCAGGGTGAGGCAGGGTCTAGACAGGACTAGGGATCAAGCTAGAGGATCATCAGGTGTCGGAGGGGACAAGGGGTAGTTTTCGTTACCTGCCTCATATGTCTGGCGCCCTCTGGGGTCACACGGTGAGAAGGTGAGTGATAAGCTATGAAGGGGTTGAAGCGTGTCTGACGGTGCCTGGGCCTAGTGCTCTGGGAATCTTGTTACAGTTGCCAGCTGCCCGGCTCACTGGGCCTTCTTGCTTCTCCCCTTGCAGCTGGCTCGAGGTGTAAACTCCGGCCAGGGTCTGGGCATCGAGATCATTGGCACGCTGCAGCTGGTGCTGTGCGTGCTGGCCACCACCGACCGAAGGCGCCGGGACTTAGGTGGCTCAGCCCCCCTTGCCATTGGCCTCTCTGTGGCTCTGGGACACCTGCTGGCGGTAAGTAGGAGAATTCCTAGGTTGGGGCCGTGGTCGGGGCGAGGGCCGTGTCAGGAACTGGTGAGTAGGGCTAGTGTGGTATCTGTGGTACTCTGGATAGAACTTCCACCATGGGGTGAGGGATAGCAGACCCACTCTGGGGGCCAGGACAAGGATCTCTGGTCATGTCCTTTTCCCCTCTGGGGTTGACTTTCCCCTTCTCTGCTCTTCCTCTCTCCCTACCCTCCCTGTCATTTTCTCTACATTCCTGTTATTTATTTGCTCCCCTTCCAGATCGACTACACTGGCTGTGGTATCAACCCTGCTCGGTCATTTGGCTCTGCTGTGCTCACCCGCAACTTCTCAAACCACTGGGTAAGTCACCATGGGCGGCCAGGCACATGGTGGAAGCAAGTTCTACCCCACCCTTGAGGCATAGTTTCCTCTCATGGAGATTCTGGGAGACACACAGGGCAGAGGAAATAAAGGAACCAAAGCCCGACATGAAGGAGGGGGTTTGCATCATGAAAAGATTGGTGTCTAGTCTCCATTCTGGCAGCTCAGGCCTACTGCCCTGGCCACTGTCCTTCCCTGTTTTCCTATCAATGTAGTGGAGAGTGGGGTTGGAATTTTGGCTCTGCCACCTTTGGATTTAGCAGCCCCAGACAGGCTTTGTGCCTTGGTTTCCCAGGCTGTGAATGAAGTGGGCTTAGGAGAGTTGGCTCTCCCAGGGCTTTTAGAATCAGGAGAGGACCGATGTCTGCAAGCAGAGCTCTGAGCAGAGGAAACATTGCATGGGCTGCGTAGGCTTTAGCTCTAATTACTGTTGGTCTGTGTGCTCCTGGCCAGCCTTCTATTAGACTAGCCCATCTCTGGGGACCTTCCAAGGCTGGGGGAAGAGAGTAGGAGCCATACTCAGGAATAGGCTGCTACAGAGATGCCTGAGTTGGGTTCAGAGGCCAGGACATGTCCCTACTACTCACGCTAGTCGGGGCTCACTCTGAGGAATCAGAAAGTAGGGGCCTGGTCTATCTACTTCTGACTTAAGACAGATGGGGGAGATCTCTAAGGGGAGAAGGGGTGGTATGGCTGGCTGTCCTCTAAACTCTCATGCTTCTTTCCTAGATTTTCTGGGTGGGGCCATTCATTGGGGGTGCCCTGGCAGTGCTGATCTATGACTTCATCCTGGCCCCACGCAGCAGCGACCTCACAGACCGCATGAAGGTGTGGACCAGTGGCCAGGTGGAGGAGTACGACCTGGATGCTGATGACCTCAACTCCAGGGTGGAGATGAAGCCCAAATAGAGGAGGCTTGGCCTAGGCATCCATATGGGGGTGGGGCAGGGATGGGCGGAGGGAGGGGAGGGCTGAAATCATATTGTAGACACTCTGACAGGCTGACCAAAGACTCCCCAAGACCTGCCTGACCTGAGTGGTCCTGCCTTATCTGGGGCAGTATTATCACTGTCTTTCTTTCTGTTTCCTGGTCTCAGAGCTTCCTGGGGACCAAGATTTATCAACTCCGCACCTCATTCCATTGACATCATGGAGGAGTGAAAGGGAGGGACCCACCCTGCTAGTTGTCCCCTCAGAGTGTGCTAGGAAGTCCCCCTCATCCCAAAGTTGCCCAGCAAGTCACCCGCCTTAGGTGCCTGGGATTCTGCCATTGTTGCTTTGTGCCTTTGATCATGGCCTTTCTTGAGTAGGCCTTCTGTCCCCAAAGGCACTTTGAGGGAGAGGAGGTCCCCTAACTTCTGCCTTTGGTCTGACTTACCTCCAAGACCCTTCCCCTTAGACTCACTATAGGACCTTGAAATTGTCCCTCTGCTGGGGCCTCAGTGACCACATCTGGAAAGTGGCAAGGAAGGGACAGCTATGGATATAAGTGTGGACACGCCACAGGTTCTAGAAGGAGCAGTCTAGACAGCACTGCTTTGTCTACCTGGCCCAAGCTCTTGCCCAACATCCACAGCCCATGAGCACATGTGGATGAACTAGGAAGCAGAGACGTAGTTCAGGACGCTGGAAGTGCCTGTCACCCAGAGAGGCTTCCTGTAGGTAGGTTTGCTGTAGCAGAATGAAGGCTGTTTTGTCGTGGAGGAAGAGCTCACACTCTAATATCTAGCTCTTCTTGGTCTGCCCATCTAGCATGGCACTGACTGGGTAGTTTATTTCAGTTCTCCAGTCCACCTTGGAGTGTAGGTTTGGGGAATGGGTTTGTTAAAGAGCATTGCACTAGCTGCAACACCATGTCTAAGGAGGGAAGCAGTGGATGTGGAGCAGTCCAGGGACGGATGCCCATGCTGGGCATGCAGGGGCTTGGGTGCCCCTAGTTCACATCATGATGAAGGAGGCCACTCCTGCCCTGGCTTATGAGCTCCTGGCCAGCTGCCTTTGGTCAGAGGCTGGACAACCTGAACAGGCTGACTGTATGACCCTAGGCATCGTCTTTCTTTATTGACCCGATGATGCAGCTTCTGTGGCAGCCCAAGGACAGCTCAGAGTAGAGTCAGTTCAGGGGTTGGCATCTTGAATTCAGCTCTCTAAGTTGGTCCATTCCATCCCATCAGGCCGGAGCAGCTCTACTACCGTGCCCTTAACCATGTTGTGAACATAAACTGAGAGATACATTCTTCAGGTGCTTAGGAGCAACAGGACAGTCAGGAGGCCTGTGGCTGCACACTCCTCTCCATTCCCTAGCAGGCACTGTAGCCCATTTAACAGATAAGGACACTGAGGACCCATGTGCCCAACTAAATCATATTGGGTCAATCTTAGCAGCCAAGGCCATGTCTGGTCACTCCCTGGTCAATAAAGTGGACTCCTCTCACCTCCAATTTCTCAGTTTCTGCCTGGGTAATGGCTCAGGGCCCGGGGTGGTGGTGAGGGATATGCTGGAGGGGGCTGGGCAGACCCATCCCACCTGGTTCTGGCCACTATGATCAAGGACCCCGCATCTGTCTGCTCTGTGTATGTTTCTTTGCAATTGAAATTTCATCTTATGGTAAGAAAATAAAGGACAATGACTTGTAAGGTCTTCTGGGCTTCCTGTGGTTTTTGCTTTGCTGTGTTGCATCCCCACAAAGGAACCCTGATCCACAGCGGATTGGTCTCACTTCTATGCCACTCAGTCTGGGAAGAAGGCAGATGCTCTTGTGTCCTAAGGGGATGGGTACAGCTACACCACAGGCCCTAGGCAGCACAGGGTCTTGCTCTTAATAGGGAGACTTCTGAGGAGGTGGAGATCTTGGGACAACTATGGGGAAGTGAAGGAAAATTTGGGACCAGTTTAAATGGAGTGATAGGAGCCATTTTGGGTTCTGGAGGATGGAAGAGTTAGGGGAAGCAGGGTTAAGATCATACCCCTGTTAACCCCTCTGTTCTCAGGGCAGAGCTGAGGACCCACAGCTCTGCCAGGCCTCTACCCTCCCCCAGATCACCCTAGAAGCCCTGCCTATACTTGTGTCTTGGGACCCCCAGGAGAGCTTTTTTGGGGTTGACTCATCAGAGAAAATGACTCTTGTGCTGTGGTATACTGAGATTTGGACAAAAGTTCCTGACACTGATTCCACGTGAGGCACATAACACACTTCAGGGAAACTGTGAACCAGGCTATGGGCAAGCCTGCTCCTTCCACAGAGGCTGGCTCTGGGAGGCGAGAACTCCCATCCTCAAGGAATGCTCTCCAGACCACAAGCATAAGTGTCACCAGGAGTGCAGGCTGAGAAGGGAAGGGTGCAGGGGAAGGGCTCTGCACTCCATCACGTTTCCTGACGACATAAGAGGTGACGCTGAAGAGGGCTTAGTGTTGTGCGAACAGTGCTTCTTACTGCAGTGTGCATGGAACCTGGAGCTGCCTCAGCCCATCCAAACTTCCCTGGCTTCTTCCTGGTGAGGTATTGTGCTGCTGGAATGGGAGAGTGGCTGCCAGACTACAGGGACATTGTAGAGGCTAGCCCAAAGCCTTACCTGTGAGGGTATGCCAAGGTGATCTCTCACAGTCCCTTTTAGCCTGCCTCCTCCTTGTTCCATCTCTCAGCTCTCAGGTCCCCTCAGTCTCCAACCACTATGAACTCCAGTTACTTAATTCCTGCTCATCCACTCCCACCTCAGCTCCATTCCACACTTTCTTATATGACTTCTATATGTTGCAATTTCTAGAATCCTAGAGCCAAACTGGGGTTTCTGGAGTACTTACGAGGTATTAGGGACCCTGTTGTGACTTACAATTTTAGAAGATAGAGATATCTGCATTTACAGAGGGTGCTTAGGCTCCTGAAATCTTTTGCTCAAGGCTACACAATAGGAAGATAGTAGGATTGAGATTTGAACCTGCTCTGCCTGGCTTCAACAATTGGCTGTCTCCATCATGTGATGCTGACCTGTTTCGTTGTGATGCTTTGTAGAGTTAGCTCTGGGCCAGCAGAGAAGCCAGGATGAGCTGCAGCTGCATCCACTCCTACAGGGTAATGGGGAGACAGAAGGGAAAAGGGCTGGCCCTGGAGCCCCCAACACTCTGAGAAGCCTGCTCTTTCTAGATAGACTCACGTGGTGATGGTTTAAGGTAACACCAGACTGAGGATACTTCCATGAAATTGTACCTATTCCTGAATGGAAGGGAATATGATCAACTTGCTCATAGAGTACATGAACAGGAGAAGGCCAATGCTGCACCATGAGGGATAATAATGCACCAAGACAGATCTTCAATACCCAGTAGGTTTGGGTGCAACAGCTTTGGGGCCAGGCTGTCCCAGACTCTTCCTGTAGCCCATGGGATTAGTGCTCCAGGTATCCCTCTCCCTGGGATCTGCAGACTTTGTTCTGTTCATGTTCTACTTGGCCCAGCACAGACGAGTGGGTTTGGGAAATAACTGGGATGGGATGGGACTTCTTGAGTAAGCAGAGGCCCTTGTCTGTTTTGTTCATCAGATTTTAACACAGGCAGCACATTTCCTGAAAGCCTCCAGGACTCAACCTTTGTCCCCAGGCTCCTGAATGGTCTGGTGACTAGCACGTGAGGTGGCTTGGTGGGGGCACCTGTCACTGACCTCTAGATTGTGTCCTTGCTGAGATTAGACTACAGGTCACCCACCCCTATCAAAACTATCCACAGATTAATCTGAAGATGATTCATGCCATCTGCACCTGGCCTACAAGGAAGCAGGATGTGTTCTAGCAGCCACTGAATCCTAGAATATTTGTCTTTCCATTAAACTCACAAGAGCAAAATGCTGAAACACTACAATTGTCACACCCCACCGGAGGCCCCTGATCAGACCTAGTACAGATTAGAAGCTTTTCCAAACCCCTTTACAGGGAGCACCAGCCAGAGTCCTGTGTTCAGGGTCCTGTCAGCAGGAGGTTGGATTAGTGTTGGGTAAATCCTCTTTTGTTTTTAAACATGTAGAAATCTGGAATCTTTACAGATGTGTGTGTGTGTGTGTATGTGTGTGTGTGAGAGAGAGAGAGAGGGAGAGAGGTGTGAATGTATGTGTGTGTATGGGTGTGTTTGTTCATGTATGTGGGTGTGAAGGTCTGAAGACAGCCTTCAGGTATCAGTACTTGCCTTTCCGCCTTGTTTGAGGCAGAGTGTCTTTGTGCCAGGCTAACTGGCTGTGACACATCTGGAGATTATTCTGTCTCTGCTTCCATCTTCCTGTAGGGACATGCTGAGTTTACAGATATTACTGCATTAATTTTTTTTTTGATTTTTAAATTGTTTTGTGTGTGGATTCTGAGGATCTGAACTCAAGTTATCATGCTTTATATGGTGAGTGCTTTTACCCACTACGCCATCTCCCCAGCTCCATATTTCTTCTTTTAGTAGCTCAAATTCTCCATCAGAATCAGGGATTCTGTGGTCTGGGTGCTGGCGAGGTCTGTAAGAGGATGGGCCTATGCAGGTACTCTGGGCTAGATCACCCGCTGGTTAATGTGACCTATGATACTGGCCTTGGTCCCGGCACTGTTCCCTATGGGCTCAAAGCTCCGGTGGAAAGTGTAGTGGTTTAAGGCATCCACTTGCCACTTGACCCTACGGACCACAGTACCTTTGGGGAATTTCATAGATGTCTGGAGGGTTCTTTTTCTTTGGAGCTCCCAGGCTGGTCCTCAACATCCTTGGAGCCAAAGCTAGAAGCCCAGCTGGAAAAGCACTGGAGGAACTGGTGCCAGGCCCCCACCCTCTATGTGGCCAGGCCATGTGTGGGGCCATTAGGATTTTTCCATGGCTCCTGTAGAGCATACCTTCGTTGGTCAGAGGCTTCTCAAGGAGGGGACAGTGATTAATGTTTTATGGACGAGCTGCTGGGCATGATGCCTTGTTTTCTTTAGGTTTAGAATACAATGAAGACGATGATTGGAATTCGCTGCCTAGCAAAGGGGGCTGGGTGAGGCCATTCTTGGGAGGCCAAGGACCGAAGGTGCTGGTGTTTACCATTCTTAGTGCCAAAGGGAAGGGAGGCGAAGCCCTTTCTTACAGGGCCATCTTTACCAGCCCCATGGAACCGTCAGTCCCCATCTGTACTTTGGGACCAACGTTCAGTGGGGCCTGTGACAGAGGGTATCCAGCAATTTCAAGAAATTGCCTGCCCAGGTGATTCCCCTTCATGCTGGCAAACTACTTTGACTACATGTAGAGCCTGTCCCGTTACTCTTCTTGGAGCTCACTGATTGGGCACAGGGAGAGGGTTCCACTGCTCTGCAGCTCTAGGGCAACTGGGCTGCACTTGGTTTTGTTGATTTGGGGTGTTTGTTTGTTTAGATAAAGTCTCCAGGTTGGCCTTGAAGTCTCTATGGAGCTAAGGATGATCTTAAACTTCTGATCCTCCAGCTTCTACCTCCTATGTGCTGTTTCATCAACCTATTTTATGCAATGCTGGAGGCAGAATCCAGGGCCTCGGGAATGCTAGGCAAGTACCCTACCAACTGAGCTACATTCCTAGTTTCCGTGTCTGTTTTAAAAATATTATAATTCTTTCAAGTGGGAGAACACAATTAATTCAGAGTTGTCCATGCAGTAAAGGTTAAAGGCCAGAGTATGTGCGCACATGCACTTGTGTTGGCCAGTGGGGATAATTTTCATTGATCACATCCTGTTTTAATTCGTCCTTCTACAGACCCTTCCCTGTAGTTGACTGTCCTGAGGAAGGCCAGTTCAAGCCTTCGGGAGCACACAGACTCAGGTCTCTGGGGATTTGCAGCCTAGCCCAGGACCAAGTCTACCACATAAACAGAGGCTGCAGAAATATCTTCTGCCAGTAGTTGCTCTATCCACGGGTGCTGTTTGGTTTGCCCACCTCCATTTTGCTGTTTGCATTTAACTAGCTCAGCTTCGGTCACTGGGGGGCTAGTACATGTTTGAAAGTAAGCTGCAAAGTAAGTGACGAGCTCATAATCTGTCTGCAGTTATGACATCATAGGCAAGGGAAGAGAAACTCTGCAAAGTAGTCCGATCCAAAGAGGGGGGAAATGAAAATCCAAAGCATTAGTTAGAGAGAGACACATCCTTCAAGGATCGGAACCCACCATTGATTGCAGTCTCTGATGTTCTGGAAGAGGCCGGTGTGTCCTGACACCTTATTAAAATGAACTTCATTATTTTTTTAAACTTATTGTTTGTTAATGCAACTCAAATAAAAAAAACTGAAACCAAAGAAAACAATAAGATGCATTCAAATTAAGTTTAAAATTGATGGGGCATCCATGCCTTTGAACTGTTATATCTCAGGTGTCATTGTGGGGTGTGGGGTGTGTGTGTGTGTGTGTGTGTGTGTGTGTGTGTGTGTGTGTGTGTGTGTGTGTTCAGTTCACTGTAGAGAGCTGCCAGGCCCACATGTGGAAGGCCTACACTGAATCAGAGCTAACTGTGGAATCCACTGGAGGACTACATTTGCCCAAATATGCCATGCCCACTTCATACCTTTCTGGTCACGTATTTGAACTCCAAGGATACCTTTCTTTCACACTTGAGTTTTGAACAACGTGAGGGCAGCCACAGGGTGGGCTTCACTTCTGAGCAGAGGCACTCAGGGTTATGTGCATAACAAGCAAAGTGAGCCCCTGGGTGGCTTTGCCAGGTTAGGTGACATCAGTGTCCCTAGCCATCTGCTCTGTAGATGTGCTGTCTGAACTCACCTCCTCCCTTCATTGATACCATACAACGCCATTGTCCTCCCCTTCACGGGATAATTTTGTTTCACTGAGAAATAGATAGTAAATTCTAGTTTTGCTAAGAATATTGGTAACCTGTCTTTATTCAGCCTGCTTCCTCAGCTGCCAATCTATACTGAAGACGTTCAGCTTAGACAGAGCTAGTCCTGTGTCTCACTCAAACCAGGTTTGGGAGGCAGGTCCCACAGGTGACTTGGCATGAGCAGGGGCCTGACTTGCACACTACCTTGGAGTCAGCATCCAAGATGTGTTTTCCTGCATCCTGAATGTTCACCTGCACCTTGGGACCTCAGTGATGGAGAGATGGATGGGCAGGAACTTCCAGGCTCCCCTGGCACCTGATCTTTTTGCCTCCTGCCTCTCACTGCACCATATTTCCTTCTATTATGCTGCAGACTCAAAGAAGCTTCTCTGCCCCTCCTGGGGATTTCTAGGCCCTGAGATGAATCGACTGCTCAACCGTTCGTGAAGTTCCCGGAATCACTGATTCACCTGGACTGTGGCTGATGGGCCAGAGCACTGACCACGCGAGACGGACTCCAAGAACTGCACAGCTGCCAGTGACCTCCTGAGCTGGGAGCGGCGGCGCATCTGCCTCCAGGAATGTGGGGCCCGGAGATACCAGACGGGAAACTCAGGGGCCAGAGACACCAGACCGGAAACTCTTAGAGGGGCCGTGGCTTTGCTTCCAGAAGATTCTGAGAGCCCCTGCTCCCGTTCCTTGCCATCTTTCTATTTGAGTGGGAAGCCACCCTAGGTCACCCCTGGCAAGATCTTGGGCAGGAAAAATATTCTAGAATGTTAGATCTGAAAGGAACTGAGCAGACTTGGGGATTTCAACCATGGTGATTTTCCATTTTCTTCTGTCTGCCCATCTCTGGAGGACGCAGGCCAACACGCCAGCCAGGGAGCTGTGGTACCCACCAACCTCCACGCCTCCTTGCCTTCACCTAGCTGTGGTACCCTGGCAGCCTCTCTCCGTCTCAGGTCCCCTGAAGTACGGCACTGAGAAGAAAGCCCGAAACAGGTCATCACAGGCCGTGCTTGGCAGAACCCCTCAGTGTTCTGGCCACAGGAATAAGACCCACTCCAGGCTGCTTCCCTCACATGCCTGTCGGTCATTCCACATCCCTTGCAGCTTATCTAGGTGGAAACAGCACCGTACCCCATCAGTCCCTGAGCCCAACACTTTTGGAAGCTGTGAGAGAGTTACGTCCGAAGGCCGAGGCCTGCAGAAGCTATTTGTGAAGCCCTGTCCTCCAGACCTTCTCACTCACCCCTCCCTGCCTGGAGACTAAGCTGTTTCTGACCTCCTACAGGGCAGGTCCTGGGACTTAATGGATCTCGGGACAGTTGGTTGAACAATGGAGAGAAGAAGGGTGTCTGGAGCTCAGGTTTTACTGGCTGTCCCCCAAAGGGTGGCCAGGAGTGCTGTTTTCCCTCGTACTGAGTGGAGGGACTAGGGTATGGGGAGATAACTGGGGAGCAAGGGCTGTGGGAACTGGTGGGAGGGTTTGGAGTTCTCGGTAGCTTTGTCTTTCAGAATGGAATCTGGGCCTGGAGATTGGGGATCCCTGACTAAAGCCCTCAGAGCAGAGAGGGAGAGCCTCCGTTGCTCCTGCGGCATGTGGCATTGTACAGGAACTTTGTAAACCCACGAGCATGTCTGATGTTGATAAATGAGCTGAGCATGAGGGATTCCATACTTAGTACATCTGAGAAAGCTGTATTAAGCTCCTCCTAGGTGCCAGGCACTCTTCTGGCTGCTTGGTATTAAGCAGAAGGGGTAGCGTTTATGTTTTATGGAGAACAAGTCTAGGCAATAAGCCCAAGGTTGCTAGAAAAGGCAGACCAGGCTACAGAGTCAGAGCTGGGGAGTTCTGAGATGGAGTTCTTTCCACCTCTGGGTCCTGGCTGGGCAGAAAGGCAGGGTGGTGAAGCAGAAGGCTTCAAACTACCTGGCCGTTCAAGTCAAGGCAGCTCACTTTTTGTTCTGAGCCTCGTTTTTCTCAACTGACTTCTAGGCCCTTGGCCAAGCCGTGAGAAATTGCTCCTGGGCAATAATAGAAGTTAAAATTTTGCACGAGAACAGCGGTCCACTTTTGAGCCAGGTCTAGGCATCAGCTTCTTCGGCATCTATAGGAAGGTGAGGATGATTCCCCAGCGAGGGAAGGGATTTGCCAAAGCATCCCTGAACTCCACATGCCCTGGGCCCCTCCCAGTTCCCCAGAATTGGTCCTCGGGTTATCAGGGGAAGCAGCTGAAGCTGTGGACAAACAGGCAGGGCAGGCTGGGACACGGGGACATGTGGTTTATAAATAAGGGTGGGCAGGACAAGGACAAATCAGGTAGGACATGGGGAGGGGAGCTGCAGGGAGAGGCAGAAGGTCTCAGGTCTCTACCCCCACCTTGGATTCATATCCTTTCCCCGAGGAGCAGGCTCCTCCTCAGATCAGAACTGACTGTCAGCCCCCTGCACCAGCCCCAGCCCCAGCAGCTCTGAAGGAAACAGAAGGAGCAAAGTCCTGGCCCAACCCAGGTCCTCCCAGAGGGATTAAGGCTGCTTCCTCCTCAAAGTCTTCCAGACTCCCTGGACCACACCAGGACACACTCTAGATTTGTAAATGGAGGGAGGAAGGAGGGGCTCATCAACACCAGATGCTTAGGAAAAGGAGGAGCTAATGGAGGTGTGTGTGTGTGTGTGTGTGTGTGTGTGTGTGTGTGTGTGTGTGTGAGAGAGAGAGAGAGAGAGAGAGAGAGAGAGAGAGAGAGAGAGAGAGAGAGAGAGAGACTATCAAGGTTCTCGTCCCTTGCTTAGGAGTCTGTGGCCATCTCATTTTTGACCTTTCAACTCTCCCAAGACACTTCAATTATTTCTTTCATTAAAAAAATGGAACGTGTAGTCAGGCATTGGGGCATACTTCTATAATTCCAACACTCTGGAGGTGGAGGTAGGAGAATCAGGAATTCAAAGTCAACCATTTTGAGTTCGATGCCACCCTGGGCAACATGAGACAGAGTCAGACAGCTTGGCTTAGAATCTGGGGTCTGATGCCAGCCATGTGATCTCCAAGGGTCACTGTGCCTCAGTTTCTTCATCTTAGAAAAGGTCACACCTTCAGAGGTATGGGTGTAGACTCTCCACACTACAGTGCTCTGGCTCACCCCTCCTCATTTCCCTAACTCTACTGCCCCAGCTCCGTCCCACCTACACTTTGAAGACTGGATGAACCCCAAGTGGGGTTGGGATAACTATTTCCCCAGGGAACAAGTAGGGGACCACAGAGTAGAGTGGAGAAAGAAGCAGAGAATCAGGGCCAAAGGACTACCGGTAAAGGCTTGGCCTGGAGGTGCCCCGTTTTGTAGGTCCCACCACCTCCTCCATCTACTTATGGCTCTAGGCAGAGTGGCTGGTCAGGGGCCACTGGACCTGAGTCCTGACTTGGTGGCTGGCTGTGTGATCCTGGATAGGACTGCTGCCCTCTCTGGTTCTCAGCGTGTCTATCCATAGAGACAAGTGAAAGGATTCCAGTCCTGCCTGCATCAGCCTGAGGGCCTGTGCTTTACTTGACATGCTCAGGGGTCAGGGCCGAGCTGGAATTTGGTCTATAGCCTGCTTGCTCCTTCTCATCTGGGGCTTGGGGTTTCTTCCCTCAGCATGTTCCCACAGTGCTCTGGGGACGCCACTCCCTGTGTTCCTTAAGCTAATACGCAATAAGTGCTTTACCACCCAAACCAAGACTTTGTAGATCTGAATAAAAACATCACAGGGCATGACACCGTGGGTATGGGGCTGTGTGCCTGGGGGTTCCCACTTAGAGAACCTTGGATACCCCACTTTCCCCTAGAGACTCAAGCCAATTATCACACAGGGTACATGCAAGGAACAGCTGGGTCTGTCCAACCCACAGGAGCCCCATGCCCCAAGGAGGAGGGCAAAGTCTGTGGAGAAGTTGGGAGTTTATAAAGGAATGAGTTATCCATGTACACATCAAAGTACTCCTTCCGCTAGAGGAAAACAAAGTGACACGTTGTTCCCACATCGCCTGGCCTGGCTGGAGGCCAGGGCTCCTCCTCAGCCTTGCCTCTCACACCTACCCTGCCCTCCACCTCCACCTCCTTAGCAGTTGCCCTGACCAGATAGATACCTGACGGGGCCAGACTGCTTCTGGTAGAAAGGGAAAGGGGCATCCAAGAAATGAACCAGGGTTTGGGCAGGGTGGCCTTAGGTAGGCAGGGCCAAGGTCAGGTAAAGACGTAGCATGGTCCTTCTACCCCCACTGGGGAAACTGGAATTCTCTTCCTCCATTCTCTAATTGCTTCTCACAGGTGGCACTGGGCATTCAATGCCCAGTACAGGAACTCTAAAGAAACAGTACCATAGAAGACCCAGTATACCCCTTACCTTGACTCCAATTCCGACCTCTAATTCTAAGCCAGAAGATACCCTAATAAACCCTGGACAGAAACAGTTCTGAGAGTGACCCATGAAGGCTGGGTCACCACAGGGATCAGGGGAGAGTGGCCAGTGGCTGCAAAGCTATGGCTAAGAAAGGGCTGAGGATGAGGTATCTGCCTTTGTGTGATCCATTATGAGGTGCCAGGATCCCTGCTTCTTCTAGACCAGTGGTCCTCAGCCTTCCTAGTGCTACGACTCTTTAATACAGTTCCTCATGTTGTGGTGACCCCCAACCATAAACGTATTTTCGTAACTACCTTATAACTGTAATTTCACTACTTTTATAAATTGTATTGTAAATATCTGATACGCAGGATATCTGATTTGTGACCCCAAAGGGGTCGTGATGAGAATCTCTGTTCTAGACTTTTCTTTTCTCTGGAGGGAGGGCAATATGAGAGCCACAGCTTGGGATTGTGGTTATCCTGATCTTGCCCTGAACACACCCTGCAACCTACAGCAAAAAGCCATTTGAGCCAAGTATCCAGAGGCAGCTGACCCCCTGAACCTGCCCATGTCTAAGGCCCCAGCCCCAGACTGGGTAAGTGTTAGGGAATCTTGACATTCCTTGTCCAGAGTCTGCTGCTGGAAGATGATGTAGTTGCTCAGGTTCACCACCAGGGGCGGTGGACGCAGGCGGGACCAAATGTCTCAGCGCGGCTCTCCGGGCAGCTCTCAGTGCCAGGGAGAAGCCAAGTGCCCACTATCAAGGAGTCCACCTGTTTATGGGATGGGCAGAAAGACTTCACCCTGCTATCTCCAGTGCTCACCCAGTGTGGCAGGAAAACCCTACCATTCGCTACTGCCATAGTTTAAATGTAATTGTATATGTGGTGTCCAGATAAATATTTTTTTTTAATTAGAGTATTGGAATAAAAGATAATGCTTGTTTTGGTGGTTTACCCACATTACAGAACTCCATGCCCTGGCCCTGGGAACGTCTAGACTTTCACACAGAAACTTTTACATACAAAAATGGTTTTTTTTTTCATTAAAAAAAACAAAACAAAACAAAAAACTATTTCTATACTTTCTGTTTTTGTCTTAAGACCTATGTATTTTAATTAGATTTATTGAGTAATGATTTACATATAATATATTTCTAAACATAAGATTTGGTAGATTTTACCCAGTGTGCATAACCGTGACCTTGATCCCTGGAACAATCCCCAAACATTCTCTCCCCAGCCAACCCTGCATTGTCCATTCATACCCCACCCCCACCCGTGCCCCGGTTTCCTCTCAGCTTCTCTGCTGCTGCAGTTTTGTTCTTCTAGAATTTCACCTGGAAGGAATCATACCGAGCCTGGCTTCTTTCACTCAGCACAACGCCCTTGACATTCACCTCTGTGGTGTGTAAGAGCTATGTCCCTTTTTATCATCAAGTAATATTCCATGGTATGCATATGCCGCATGGACTCCCGCCAGCGGTGAGTCTCTGGAGTCTTCCAGGTTTGAGCTACAGTGGATAAAGATCTCTGGATATTTGAATACAAGTCTTTGTCTTATCCTGCTTTTGTTTATCTTGGGTAAATATGTACTTAGAAGGAAGATTATGGGCTCGTATAAGTGTGTTTGACTTTATATTTAACTGCTAGCCTGTTTTCTAGATAGGCTCTGTTTTGTATTCCAGAACTGTGGATGCTCCCATCTTTGCTAATGCCTGCAATGGCCCTTCACGCACAGTTAGCCTTTTTAGTTTGGTGTGCAGTGGGGTGTCATGGTGGAGTTTATATTTCTCTAATGGTCAGTGATGCTGAATGTCTTGAAGAACTCTTACTGGCTATTCATAGCTTCCTTAGCTAACAAACTGTTAAGAGCCTGTCCATTCTTCTAAAATATTTTTGCTTCTTTATCATTAAGTGGTAGGTGGCTTTTATGAAACACATGCTTTAGAAATGTTCCCTCCCAGTAGCTTTCCTTCTCATCTTAGGTAGTTTTACTTGGAGAGAACATTAGAACCATTGTAGAGGTCACACTGAGTTCTCCTAATGGTGAATTTCAGCTACAGTACAGTGATCAAAAGTTAGAATCAACACTAACACAGCATTGTAAATAGCTGCCTGCTTTCTCAAGACCAAGATCCAGTTATATCGCCCTTGTCTGTTCTAACCTGCGTTGGTCCAGTATTTTGTCAGAAGCCCTCCAGTGCCTTGTGCAAGGCTTTCTCCTCATTAGATTGGGCTCCTGGACTTGGAGACTATGACATGTTCTCATTACATCACACCACGGTGCACCCAACTTCTCCCTGGAGATGATAGCTTTGAATGTTTCATGTCTGATGGCTTTCTCTACTGGTTAAGTTACCGTTTTCGTCCTTTATGTCTAATGTACATTTGGGAGAGATACTTGGAGACCAGACAAACATCCCATTCTTCCTAAACCTTTGCACTCGGTGGTGGGTTTACTGGCAGCGATTGCTCCCGTGATATTCTGACAGTGATGTGGAGTCCCTTGTTTCAGCTACCTGTACTGACTGGAGTCCTACTGCAGGGAGGCATTCCCTTCTCCGTCATCTATTTACAGCACTATGTGGGTGTTTGTTCTTCTCTTTAGATCATAACTCCACACTTCTGCCCTTTATTTGGCTGCTCACCTGCCCAGTCCCTGCAGTGGGAGCTCTGCCAGCTTTGGCTGGTCCTGTGACGCCTCGATTTCCTCTCCAGTTACTTCCTCTCTCTCTCTCTCTCTCTCTCTCTCTCTCTCTCTCTCTCTCTCTCTCTCTCTTCTTAAATGCTTATGCTGATTCTAGCACCAAGAAAGACTCCTCCAGGATCATCCTGAATTATTCGGGATGTAGCTCCCAAGCCAATACTTTCTTAAACAACCTTAGGTCCTATATTGTAGGTGGTATTTAAATGCATTTAAATACTAGCCAGCTGCTAGGTGCAGTGGGGATATTGATGCTTCTGTGATGTCACAGGTCAGAACTGGGACACTTGTGAACATAAGTATGTATGCACAGGTATGTTTGTTTATGGATTGACCAATCTGTATATTGATAGTCTATTGATCTGTCAACCCACCATCCATCATATCATCTATTAAAAAGAAGCCTGATTTTACACTAACACTGACTCTGGTCCAGCACAAACTGTTCATTACTCTTTACTTCCTAGCTTCCAAACTATAACATTTGTTCCACCATACAGTAATCATTCAGATTCTTTGACTTACACCCTGCCAAGAAACATGCAGAGAGAGCATAATATATGTACAATTCTTTTTGTCTTTAGCCTCACGGCATCCAGGTGAAATATTTAGACCATATCCTCTCTTTTCTCTCCGCTACAGGTGACTAAGTCATACATTTGTGATCCAGCCAAGCTAATTTGTCACAGCCTGCTCTCATCTGGGAGCTGCTAACAAAAGTTAGAATCAACACTAACACATTTATAGAATCAACACTAACACATTTGGACTTTATAATTTAGACAGTAAAATGGGGACTGTACGATGCACAGAATCATACATATAACACCACATTACAATTCAGAGGAAATTAGTGTGTGTGTGCGTGCGTGTGTGTGTGTGTGTGTGTGTGTGTGTGTGTGTGTGTGTGCGCGCACCAGCCCCTTCTCCTTCTCCCAGCCTTAGGTAATTACTAACTTGCTTCCCGGCCCACCATCTTGCCCTCCCTTAGAGTGCCATAGAAATGGAATGGTGTGGCATGTAGCCTATGGGATTTGACGTCTTATATTTTTAGTCTGTGAGGATGGATATAAATTCATCTATCTACACTGTTATGTGAATCAAGCATTCCTTTTCACTGATGCATAATTTTCCCATGACCAAGCATTTACACGTTGAAGGCCATCTAGGTAACACCCAGGCTTTTGGAATAAGCATACTCACTATAAGCATTTGTGTATAGGTGAACTTACATGTTCAATTAACCTGGACATACACCTTGGAGTAGGATTGGTTGCAGGTGTATGTTTAACAAAAAAAATAACCCATCACATGGCTGGCAGGAATCCTGTGCTCATTTGGACAGACATCACGAATAGGCAGGGCAGCTTCTTCAGTGCTGGCAACCCCAAGTTCCAGAGGGCAAGATGCTTGGGGCCAGGGTTGTTAAACCTGGGCTTGTCACCTGGCCCCTGAGACCTGGAATCTTACAGCTCTACTGTCAAGTGCAGAGACAAGTTCTGGGCCCTCGAAGCTAGCAGCCCTGCTGAGGTCATGAAGACCCCTGAGCTGCAGTCACTGGCATGCTTGGCTCTTAGCCATGCCCAGTTCTCTGGAAGTCTCATGGCTCAGTCTCACTGTCTTGGCTTTTCACAGCCTCTTGCCTTCTGTCCTCTCAGCTTTCTGCTGTCCCTCTGTCTTAGTGTTTATGCCCTCCTTCATAGTCTCTGTTCTTGTTACTCTCTGGAGCTCCCAGTGGCCTCCTGGCTCCTAACTAGGCTGCAGACTCATTGGTTGTGGGGTTCAGGGAGTTGCTGTTATGGCAATCAATCCTTTACATCCACCTCCTGGCTACTGCTACTGGGGTCTGGGGACTGGAAGTCAAGGATTCTCCTGTTTACAGTGTTGCCAGCTCAGCTTCCTCAACTTGGGAGAAAAATCAGGAGTAGACCATCAAAAACCTACAGGAAAAAACTAAAAGAAAAGCCTTTAGTTTGGGGGCGACACAGCTGAGATCAGCCTGCAGGAACAGAATGATCCTCAAAGAGTAAAAACCAGTCAGCTTATCTGCTGGAAGAGGGGCACGCACAGGCACAGTCTTTGACAGCTTCTGGTTTCATCAATCACAAGCCTCCCACTAACCACCACAGGTTTTTTGCTAAGTCACTGAGGAGGTGCCCGCTTCCTGCTGCAGGATGACCAGAGCCATCTTTATCTCAGGAGGCTGATGACCCATGTGAAGTCTGTGTGGACATTACTTTACATAAAGTTGTAATACATTTATTTATGTTGCAGAATATTATTTTTAACTATGTAAAGGTGTGTTACATTTGTTTTCGCTGCCTTTGTTTAATTATTTAAATGTGTGTTGCTTTTGTTTCTGCTGCATTTGTTTAATGATGTAAAGATGTGTTGCTGTTTCGCCTTGCCTACCTAAGGCACCTGATTGGTCTAATAAAAAGCTGAACAATCAATAGCTAGGCAGGAGAGGGATAGGTGGGCCTGGTGGGAGAGAGAATAAGAGGAGGAGGAACTTGGGTGGGGAAGAAGGGAGGGAGATTGAGGGAGAAAGAGAAGGAGACACCTGGGGCCAGACACAGAGTAGGACATACAGAATGAAAGAAAGGTAAAAAGCCCCAAGGCAAATTGTAGATGAAGAGAAACAGGTTAAGTTATAAAAGCTAGTAGGACAAGCATAAGGTAAGGCCGAGCATTCGTAATTGATAATACATCTCCGTGTCTTGATTTGGGGGCTTGTGCAAGGTGTCTGGAGTAGTGGTGTCTGGAGCAAGCCACCCTGGACCAGAAATTGTGACTGCAGTGCTCCTGTGACCTGCACGGGCCTCCCTGTGCGCCTATGGTGTGTTCAAATCAGCTAAGCTGCCATGTGACCATCTGGCTGATTGTCCAAGGAGGAGTTGTTTGGTTGACTTCTCCCAGCGCAAGGCAATCAGCACAGGCGAAGATTTGATAACTGTCAATCAAAGGGTCAAAAAAGAACCCATCTCCCCAGTAGCTTAGCTTATCTGAAGGTAAACTAGGTACTGAAGAGTGTTTATGGTAAGGACTTATCATGACATTGAGATTTTTCAACAGTACTTAATGATGTTTAACCTCTGGCCAACTGTCCTTAGGGAGATGTGGACCCCTTCTGTCTCATAGTATTTTCAAACTCAGCGGTGCTGTTTGACGTTCTTAGCAAAGGTTGCAGAGGGCTCCAGCTGCTCTGCATCTTTGTAAATACTTAGTTATATCAGTTTTAATTTTTTAGCCATTCTAGTAGGTGCTGAAAGGTATATAGTTTATATTTTGTAGCTTGTGGTTTTAATTTTCTTAATGACCTCTGTGTAGAATATTCTCAGATGCCATTTGCCATTGACATGTCTTCCTTGGAAAAGTACCTGCTTAGCTCTTTTGCACATTTAGAATTTTACTTTGTTTTTCTCTAACTGGGTTTTGAATGCTTTCTCTGTGTTATTGGCACAATTCTGATTTAAGACCTGACATCTGATCTGTAAGTCCTTTAAGAAATAATAAACTGATCTGTGGTTTGTCTTCTTCTCTTTGCAGAGCATATGGCTTTACTCTGTTGGAGAATAATGTGCTCATTTTTTCCCTCACATTGGTTGTGCTGTGAATTGCCTCTACTATGGACAAACTCAAGGACCTACAAATCACCCTGAGCTTTCTCCCGGGTTATTTATTGGTTTGGGGCCTATGATCTGCCTTAGATGAGGTTTGTAAATGCTGTGAGGTATCTATTGAAGTTTACTTTTTTTCTTTCACGTATGGACATTCAGTTGTTCGAGCAGGGTTTGTTAAAGGGATGATCCTTTCTCAGCGAATTGCCTCTGTACCTAAATTTGTGTGGCTCTGTTTCTGGGCCCCCTGTTTTTATTCATTCCTCTATGTGGCTGTCCTTTTGCCAATACCACACTACCATGTCTACTGTCGGCTTGAGGTAGGTTTTTAAATTGGATGGTGGGCACCAGGATCTGAGTATGTTAGATTGCCCGTGGCTCATCTCTCAAGTGCTTGTGGTATTATTTTGAAGGCTGTGGAGCTGTTAAGGAGTGGAGCCTTGGCAGCAGGACACTTTTGAAGATCCTACCCACTTCTGGTGCTCGCCTGCATTCTCTCTTTCACATCTTGCAAGATGCCACCTGTCTGTCACCACAGAGCCATTCTGCTGTGCTTTCCTCGCTGTGGGGGGCTGGAACCCTCTGAAAACACAAGCCAAGGCAAGCTTTTCCTTCCTGAGTCCTTTCTGCCAGATATGTTGCCACAGCAATTGAAGTGTTGTCTCCCACAGCGGGGTCCTTTAACTTCCCTTCTTTACAGAACTATGTTACCTATTTGACTTCCTTTGGTTTTCTGTAAAATTACTAAAATATGTTGGTAAAGCAGCTACCTGAAGCTATGTTGATTTTACAGTTCAGATCAGAGAGAACTAAAAAAAGCATTTTCTTTTTAAATTTTTTTTTATTCTTTGCAAATTGCCTATATTTATAGAATGTATGTTGATCATATTTATCCATCATCCCTTCCTCCAACTCTCCCAAGTGCCCCTGCTCCTTTCCCCTCCCAGATTCATGTCCTCTTTTAGTTTAATTTAACTTTGCTGTGTTAGTAATAACCCCTGAGTCCAATTAGTGCTATCTGTATGCACATGGGTGTAGGACCATCCACTGGGTCATGAACAACTCATTATGGCCACATCCCCAATGAAGAGTGACTGTCCCTCGCTCAGTAGTCTTCACCTGCCTATAGCTCATCTGATAGGGTAGAGCTTTGGGGACCCCTCTACCATTCATGCTAGTGTTTTGATTGACTTGATTATTACGCAAGCAACCACAGCTGCTGTGAGTTGATGCATGTGAAGGCCATATCAACCCAGAAGTTAGCATTTCACAGCCCTCCTTTCCATCCACCAGCCCTCCTTCCCATCCACCGGCCCTCCTTCCCATCCACAGCCCTCCGTCCCATCCACCAGCCCTCCTTCCCATCCACCAGCCCTCCTTCCCATCCACCGGCCCTCCTTCCCATCCACCGGCCGTCCTTCCCATCTACCAGCCCTCCGACCCATCCACCAGCCCTCCTTCCCATCCACCAGCCCTCCTTCCCATCCACCGGCCCTCCTTCCCATCTACCAGCTCTTACATTCTTTCTGCTCCCTCTTCCAGGAAATTCCCTGAGCTTTGGAAGATGGGAAGTTGATATAGATGACCTGTCCACAGCTGAGCACTCAGTGCTATTTATACTCAGCACTTCAAGTAGTTAGGAGTCAACGCATTAACTTCTACCCACTGCAAGAGAAGCTCCTCTGACCAAAGTTGAGAGTAGTACAAATCCATGGATATTACTATTAAGATTTAGAAGGTAGTTTGATAATATGACTATTTATCAAAACAACAACAGTAGGTTACCCCCTAGGGCCTATTATCTCCTGGTCATGGGCTTCTGACTGGGTTGGAAAGTAATTGGTTACCAATCAGAAAGTAGTTGGTTACCACTAAAAACATCATGCCACTATTGCACCAGTGAGCATGTTTTGGAAGCAGGTAAGTGTTGTATCACAAAGGCTCCAAACCATTGATGTCTTCTCTCCCCCAGAAGGCTGCATAGACCTAACACTTTGGGCACTAGCCATCAGGGAGATTTTCTTTCTTTCTTTCTTTCTTTCTTTCTTTCTTTCTTTCTTTCTTCTTTCTTTCTTTCTTTCTTTCTTTCTTTCTTTCTTTCTTTCTTTCTTTCTTTCTTCCTTCCTTCCTTCCTCCTTCCTTCCTTCCTTTCTTTCTTTCTTTCTTTCTTTCTTTCTTTCTTTCTTTCTTTCTTTCTTTCTTTTGTTTTTTTGGGTTTTTTTTGGTTTGTTTTTCAAGACAGGGTTTCTCTGTGTAGTTTTGGTGCCTGTCCTTGATCTTGCTCTGTAGACCAGGCTGGCCTTGAACTCACAAAGATCCACCTGGCTCTGCCTCCCGAGTGCTGGGATTAAAGGCATGCACCACCACCGCCCAGCTAGGGAGATGGTTTTCTGATCAGTTCCAGGTTGAGTTCTCTTCATCTTGCCTGCAAAGTGGGTGGTGTCTTCAGCAATGGGGTATTATCATCTGGTTGTGGTGGGAAATCAAGGATAATGGCAATATCTTGTGTTGTTTTGGCTGCCTCTGGGGCCTCCCTGATCAATAACTCATAGGGATGCATCCCGAATACGTAGCACTGAGATTTTCATTTAATAGCCTTTATATTCTGGCAGCAGCATTGTCCACCCATGAAGGTACTTCTGTTCAAATTCCTTTTAAAAATACATCGTTGTTTTTTAATTGCATCATTTTTAATAATGAAGTTTGAAAATAATAATTAAAAATCTATGTTATGTATATTTTAATTAGCTCATAAACTGGTGGGTTTCCATAAGGTTTCCTCATATAACCTTAGTTTCAGCTCTACTTCACCTTTCACCTGTCGCCAACCTCCCACTTAGACCTCTAACTTCAAGTACATCCCCACCTCTCCTTTCATGCCACGTATGTTCTAGTGTCTCCTTCTAATTGAAATTTTTCTTGCATTGGAAGTTTCCATATAGCTTTTTCCATGCACACTTCATTTTTATTAAGGCTCTTGCAAGCACCACCTTTCCCTATCCACCCCACTCCAGGCTTAAACTTTTCTGCATCCAGGATCCCACCCCCTCTTTTTAAATTTACTTTTGCTTTATCTGTATTTTACTATGGGATGTCTACACCCAGTGATCCATTTCCTAGCATCCTGGCTTCCACATGTACCCCAGATAAAAGTATTAAAGCTAGGGTCTACATATGAGAAACAATATGCCACGTTTGTTTTTCTGTGCCTGGAGGACTTCATTCAGTATTTTTTTTTCTAACTCCATCCATTTACCGGTGTCTTAGTTACTTTTCTGTTTCTGGGATAAGACATCACCACCAAAGCAACCTATAGAAGAATTTACTGGGGTTTTACTGCTTCAGAGGGTTAGAGTCCATAACTACTGTGGTGGCAGGTAGGCAGGCATGAGGCTGGTGCAGTAGCTGAGAACTTATATCCTGATTTACAAGTAGGAGACAGAAAGAGCTAACTGGAAATGACATGGGCTTTTGAAATTTCAAAGCTCACCCTCAGTGACACACCTCCTCCAACAAGGACACTCTTCCTAATCCTTCCCAAACTGTTCCACCAACTGATAACCAAACATTCAAATGTATGAGTTCATGGGACCATTCTTTTCAAAACCACAACATTTTGCAAAGTTCCTGATTTCAGTTTTCTTTACAACTGAATAATATTCCATTGTATGTATACACTATGCTCCTCTTATCCATTCATGGGTTGATAGACAGCTTGAGAAATTCCATTTCCTAGCTATTGTGAATCAAGACACAGTGAATGTGGATGTGCAGGGTCTTGGTAGTAAGATATACAGTCCATTGGGTACATACCAGGAGTGATACGGCTGGGTCACATGGTAGCTCTATATCTAGTTTTTGAGGAACCTCTGGATTGATTTCCACTGATGGTTCCTCTTTCTCCACATCCATGCCAGTATTTTTGTCATTTGTATTCCTGATTCTGGCCCCCCATGACACCTACTTAATCCACCAAGTAGTTCTAGGAACTTTGCTGTGGGTGTCTTGAGTTTTCTACAAATTATGGTGTCTACTAAAAGAAATCCAGAACAAAACAAAATTAAAAAAATAAGCTTTACTTTTTTCCTTGCCATCTATAGTTCTCGACTCTCCTTTTGATACTGAGTAGGAGTGAGGAAGGATGCTCTGTTCTTGGATCCCTATCTTAGGAGAAATGATTAACCCTTTGTCATTTATCACAGCAACAGCAGTGCTTTGAAATGTTATTTATTTAGAGAATTTCCCATGTGAGTAGTGTATGCACATCATTTCTCCCCTCATATGGCCCTACCCCGAGATCAATAGCTACAAATCAGTGGTTGCTGAGAGAGGGAGAAATTTATCTTCTCTAGGAATGAGAACCCTGAAAGATTATCCAATTCCAAGCAGTCAGCCTGATCACTTATACATATGAGCAACAGTAAACATATTTAGCAAATTATATTAGAAAAAATATATGTAATAATAATTAAAGAATAAGAGGCTGTGACTTTGAGAACAAATTGTGGGGGCAGCACACAGGAGGAGTCTGAGAGAGAAGCCCATTATAGCATGGGTGATGACCCATGAAAGCTGCGTTTCTGGAGGCATCTATGCAACTTGTTGGCAGCTCAACAATCAAAGAATCTCTTCTCATCAGCAATTGCTCATATGTATGTATATATATATGTATATGTATATGTATATGTATATGTCTGTATCTCTCTCCATATATATATATCCTTGTGAAGGACCAGGTGTTAAACAAATTCTCTGGTAGGTAGACAGGGAGAGGGGCCATAACTAGGAAATAAAGATGGTAAACTTCAAGGATGGCCAGCTTCTTCCTCACTCTCCTGACCTGAGACAAAAGCCGCCGGCAGCTTAAAACAAAGGTCCTGTGCATTTTTCTCTGCCAATAGGTCCCTTGCTGATGGACAGACCCAACAGTTGGCCAATCAGCTATCCCAGTCATTTTCTTCAAACCGACTAACCCTAGATTGAGCGGGGGCGACCTTTCACACTTTGAAAACTCTCAGCCTTCAAGGAGAAGCTATGCTTTGGCTTTTCCCTGGGTGCCTCCTCTGCTTTGCAAAGGTTTTTCTCTGGGTGGCTGCTGTAGGTGTGTGCTTTTGCACCCCAATAAAAGCCTTTGTCAACGTCAACTGTTGATTCCGTCTGCTCCTGTTTGCTGTGTTAACAACTGCCCCAGCTGTTACCTATCATGCTTGGGATTTTTCCTGCCCTTTAACTGGTAGAGAAAACAAACCTGATCAAGACCCCTAGATGCTATCAGTTTGGGAAGGGCCTTGTGGATCTTTTTAAGTTTCAGGATCTTCCTGAGTCATAGAGTTTCATCAGGTTCCTGAGTCATGGCTTGTATGTGCCAGTCTACTGGAGATTGATTTCCCTCATATTTCCTCAGCCTTTGTCTCCTTGAGGAATGGGTATTTTACATGTCTTACTGGGTTTTTCCGTTTCCACAGCATGTTACCTCATGCACCTCCCCCCGCCCCCCCCCCCCCCCCCCCCCCCGTTCCATAGCTTCACCAGTTAGTTTGTGAGAGGCTCTTTTATTCCTTATTTGAGTCCTTTTTGGTGCAAGTAGTTCAGATGCTGAATGTTCCCCGATTATCAGTTTCCTGTATTGGGCTGGTACTGAGGCTCCCATCTGCATGCTGAATCATAGGTTTTCTCTTTGTCTACATTAAAGACTGAACCTGAGGACTATCTTTTATCACTTCTATAACATTCTTTTCACTATCCAATTCTTCCCCTTTGGATCCTAGAAAGGACTCTTTAACACAGATATAATTTATACTCTTATTCTCTCATCTCCTTCAAGCATTAAAAAACAGCAAGACAATACCTCCATCTCATCCTCTGTATTTTCTGGTTTTTCCTGCCAAATCAGAGGCTATGTGCCGGAGTTTTAATCACTATTCTATTGCTGTGAAGAGACACCATGACCATGACAACTCTTATAAGAGAAAGCATTTAGCTGGGCAGTGGTGGCGCATGCCTTTAATCCCAGCACTAGGGAGGCAGAGACAGGTGGATCTCTGTGAGTTTGAGGCCAGCCTGGTCTGTAGAGTGAGTTCCATGCAGCCAGGGCTACACAGAGAAACTTTGTTTTGAGAGAGAGAGAGAGAGAGAGAAGAAGAAGAAGAAGAGGGGGGAGAGAGAGAGAGAGAGAGAGAGAGAGAGAGAGAGAGAGAGAGAGAGAGAGAGAGAGAGCAAGCTCATTTAATTGGGGCCTTGCTTCCAGTTTCAGAGGCTGTAGTCCATCATCATCACCACGGGGAGCATGGCGGCAGGCAGATGCTGGAGAAGTAGTTGGGAGCTACATCCAGTGACACACTTCCTCCAACAAGGCTCACCTCCTAATTCTTCTCAAATAGTGCCACTCCCTGGTGACTAAGCAATTCAAAAATATGAGCCTATGGGGCCATTCTTATTCAAACCACCACAGCTAGATAACATCTTCATGTCCTTTTCTTACTGTAACTGTTTTGTTATGTGGGCAACTTCTTTTTGGGTCAATGGCTAAGTCTCAGATGAATGTCTTTTCACTCACAACAAGGCCCGTGAAATTGACTGCACAGCCTGCTTCTAGTTCTGTCTTACATATGCTACTTTCAGAAAGTGCACAATGTTCTTTAACCATCAACCGTTTAGGAAGCTACACCATATTTGTGTGGTAGACCCCATTCATCAAGGAGGCATGCTACCCTATTTAGAAGAACATCATCACCTTGGAATTCCTCAAGGATGCTCCACTCTCAGATAGCTTGGCTTTGTTAGCATGTCTTAGCATGTTTATCACAGGATCATGCAATCACCAAGGAGGTACATCATGAGGAAAGGAGCCCATGTTGAGACTGCCTCCTCAGACACTCAATCTTCACACAGTTCAGCCTTAGTTACATGTCTCATCACCCACCACAGGGGCCAAACAATTGTTCCCAACTCATCTTTGGTCATGGTTTGGTCACCAGCTGTGTTGTGTGACTTTTTCTGGAGAGACATGAACTCTCCCGACACTCTTCTCCTCATTGCCCAGTTTCCACCTCCTTTACTCACCAGGACCACAGCCTGAGTCTGGGTTCCTCCTCTTTGAATTGTGTCCTGGAAATCATCCAGGTGCAATGTGGTTTTAGATTATGAGGGGTTTTTTTTTGAGATGGATCTGTCTGTATAACTCAGGTTTACCTGAACTTTCTATGTAGCCCAGACAATCCCCAAACTTATAATCCCACCTCTGCCTTTCGAGTGCTGGATATGTGCAGCCACGTTTTGCTTTGTTTCCAGTGTTAGAAAAAGCAATGCTCTGTTCATATTTCTGGATCTCTTGTTATTAAGGTAGAAGGGCAAATCAGTCCCTGATATTCTGTGTTGACTGGAAGCAGTTTCTCAAAAAGCATTTCTGATATATTTCCATATTGAAACATATACATTTAACTCATATTTTTGTATCTATTTTTTTTTGGCATCAAGAACAGAACCAAGAGCTGTGTGTTTGCTAAGCAAGCACTCTACTACTGATCCACACCACCAACCAAATTCAAGTTCATGTTTCAATTTTTTCTTATTCATTGATTGATTGATTTTGGTTTTGCGTGTGTGCATGTGTGTGTTGTGGTACATGTGTGGAGGTCAGAGGACAACTTGTGGAAGTTGTTTTTTCCCTTCTACCATATGGGTTCCAGGGGTCAAACTCACATCATCAGGCTTGGTGGCCAGTGCCTTTACCAGCTAAGCCATCTCACCAGCCCCATAGTTCACACTTTCACTCATTATACGGATAGGTTACATTTTAAGGCAACCTTCTCTTAGAATAAAAACATGCATAAATAGAACTTCTTGCTCTTAAGACATGTTCATTATAGAGTCAATAGGTTGTTATTTTTCAGAGCCATTCAATAACATTTTCATCCATACACACACACACACACACACACAGAGAGAGAGAGAGAGAGAGAGAGAGAGAGAGAGAGAGAGAGAGAGACTTATTTCCTCACATCATCATAATGGTACATTATCAAACACAAAAGATTTGAGCTAGGGCTGGAAAGATGGTTAAGAGCATGTATGTACTGTTCTTGTGGAGGACCTGGGCTCCGTTCCCAGGACCCACACTGGGAGGCTTGTAACCACCTAAAACTCTGGCTCCAGGGGGATCCAATGCCCTCTTCTGGCTTCCATGGGCACTGGAACTCTTCTTCCCTCAATACATACACAAATTAAAAATAAAACAAAGCTTGAAAATAAGATTAGGACAATGTAAAGAAGGGAGTAACAGCATTTTTCACTTTCTTGAGTACTATTAATGTTAAGCATATTTTCTTTGCATCTCTTCAGTGGTATATATGTTTTACTTTTCTCAGTTTCTTGTATGTATATATCTTTAGCTCCGTTTTCTGTTGCATTTCTCTTTATTAATCGTGTGTATTTTGAAAGCTATGCATCTGCTTCTTAGTGTTGTTGGCGAATGCTTTTCAGTGTGGAACTTGTGTTTGATTTTCATCCACAGTGTCCTTTCTTGAACATGCATTTATCTTAATGTCCACAAGGCCAGTCTTAAGGATACTTCCCTTACAGTTTTATTTTATTATGTAAGAAAGTCTTCTTATTCTAAGATCATGGAATGAATTTCTATCTTCACAAAGTTCTTATTATTCTACCATCTTATAGTTAGGGGTCTAAATATTTTCAAATTTATATTTCATGGTTGTGAGCTGAAGATCTGATCTCTTTTGATACAAAGGATCTGTGGTGCCAGCTTTGTTGATGGTCCATTCTTAGACGTGCTGGTTATTGTCCATTGAGAAGCAAGGCTCTAGATTGTAGCTAGAGTTTTCCTGCCTGGCCCACAGTCAGGACAAATCTCTCTCACCTGCCAGTCCCACAGCCACTCAGACCCAATCAAGTAAACACAGAGACTTATATTGGTTATAAACCGTATGGCCGTGGCAGGCTTCTTGCTAACTGTTCTTACAGCTTAAATTAATCCATTTCTATTAATCTATACTTTGCCACATGGCTCGTGGCTTACCGGCATCTTCACATGCTGTTTGTCATCGTGGCGGCTGGCAGTGTCTCTCTGACTCAGCCTTCCACTTCCCAGCTTTATTCTCCTCCTTGTCCCGCCTATATTTCCTGCCTAGCCAATGGCCAATCAGTGTTTTATTTATTGACTAATTAGCAACACATTTGCCATACAGAACATCCCACAGCACTTTGTTGATGGTACATTCTTCGATGTGCTGGTTATTGTCCATTGAGAAGCAAGGCTCTAGATGAAGGCTCTACATGCCTTTCCTTGTCTATCTGTGTCTATATGAAAGGTTCTAGTGTTAACCCCATGTGCTGGAGAGTTTTATGTCAACTTGACACAAACTAAAGCCATCTAAGAGGACAGAACCTCAACTGAGAAAATGTTGCCGTAAGATCTGGCTGTAGGCTAGCCTGTAGGGTACTTTTTAAATGAGTGATTGATGTGGGAGGGCCCAGCCCATTGTGGGTGATGCTATCCCCGGGTTGGTGGTCCTGGCTTCTATAAGAAAGCAGACGGACAAACCATGGGGAGCAAGTCAGTAAGCAGCATCCCTCCATGACTCTGCATCAGCTCCTGCTTTCAGGTTCCTGCCCTGACTTTCCTTAGTGATAAAACTGTTACCTGGTAGTGTAAGCCAAATAAACCCTTTCCTCCCCAAGTGGATTTGGTCATGGTGTTTCATCACAGCAATAGTAACTCTGATTAGAACACCCCACTTTTTACAGGTGGGAAAACAGAAGCTCAGTAAGATGTATGGCAGCAAGCAAGTGGTGGAGGCAACCCACACCCTGGGTGATGTACTGCACCAGGGTGTTCTAAGGATTGTCCTGGGAAATTTGTGGAGAAGCAGAAAAAGGTGATTAGTCCAGTCTTGTCCTGCTGACCTTTCGGACTGGGTGGTTCTTTGTATGGCTTCAGGACCTTCCTACCACACACCAGTAGTACCTGGCTGCCCTCCTCTCCATGCCCAGCCCCGTCTGTGGTAGTAAAACATACTGCCAGACACTGTTAAATGTCTCCAAGGGGGGGCGACGTTTCTCTGTTAAGCGCCACTCGTTTAACTAATATGAATGGCTATGAATTGTTGGTATCGATTATTAATACCATAATGCTAGTGGGAGAGGTGCTAATTATGAAGCATGATCAATCACGTATTTCTTCTGGTGCGGTGGCCTCTGTCCCCGTTCAGTCATGCCTTTTCTACAGCCATCGATTTCTTCCTGCCTGAGTCTCCTCAGCCTGCCAGAGGGGAGCCGTGTGCCACCCACACTGGGCAACATGTGTAGAAAATATTTTCAGCGGTTTGTTGACAACGAATAAGAGTGGAAAAATAAAGCCCTGCTGATGTCAGACGATTCTTAAATGCAGATGTGGTGGCGGGAAGCTCTCCACATTCATGACACAAATTCACTAGAAACACATCTGGCACCCCCAGCATACAGCCCAGCAGCTCTGTACATGGAGATGGCCATGGCATTCAATGATCAAGACCCCTTAGTCCCCTCACCATTCAGAGTTGTTAAAGGTGACATTCACTTTCAATTTCCAAATGCTGAGCAAGATCTAGTCTGGTTTAGGACATTGCCGTTAGCCTGGTCAAGTGAGAGCTTGTATTTTTAATGTCAAAATAACTAGAGTGGATTTCTTCACTCCTATAACAGAAGATGGATGCCTTATCCCTCTTGAGTGGCCCAGCTCCAGGGATCCCTCTGAGAGGCCTCCAATTAGTTTCAGTTTCCCCTCTGGACAGGAGGATTATAAAGAAATTTTGCTTAGCCCCATGTGAAGTTGGGAGCCTTGATGTTGCAGATGTCACCTCACTGTCTGAGTGTCCCCATCAGGTAAATAATGTGGCACATTCTTGGGCAGCACAAACTGTGTTTAGTGACTGCTTCTTTGTTTTGTGGTGCCAGAGATTTGAACCCAGAGCCTCACACACGTTGAGCAAATGCTTTACTACTGAGCCACACCCCCAGGCCCTTTTGGCCATTTTCCATAAGGCTCATTCAAACCTTCCAGGCTCCACTGTCGCCTCTCCCACTTCTTCTGGGTCCCCTCAGCTTTGAGCTCACCCTCCAGCCCCATGGGAGAGACTGGGGGTGTCAACAGATCTGGGGATCCTTAAAGGCAGATCTGGGTCACCTTCTTATTTTTCTGAGGTCCCCTCACTCTGATGCAGATATAGGAGGTCCCCTCATCCTGATGCAGGTATAGGGCCATTCTATACTTCTAGGTAAGACCATCGGGGAACTGGGCTCAGCAAATGACAGGAAAGCATACTGGCTAAGTGCAGCAGTGTCCTGGGGTTGTCACCTCTCTGTGTCCTCTGGATTCTTGATGGCAGGACAGATACACTCAGACATAGAGGCAGAATAAAGTGGTGTAGTAGAGCTCAGCCACCTCCTGCTGAGGACACAGAGTCCCACCTAGGGCTAGCAGTAACACAATGTCCCACCATGCTGCTCAATATTCAGCTGGGTGTCCCTTCTGTTGGCCCTGCCTACACAAAGTTCCTGGGTAGGTGAAGCAACAGAAGGTGTACCTAGGTGGCATCGGTAGAGACAGTCTGGGAGGGAAGGGCCAGGGTTCATTGAGGCTGAGTGCCGGTATCACTGCCATGGACTGCCTGCTGTGGGGTACCTGTGCCCTCTGCTTGCTGAACCTGTTGGGAGTTGTAAGTAGCCAGCTCAGGCCTCCTTCTCTTTTCTTCTCCAGCTGGGTGGTGGCTGGCTGCGGCTGGGGAGCTCCCGAGTCTGCTGGCTCCCTCTTTTCTTCCCCCGACTAGTCTCAGATCCTGCCTGGACATGAGCTGTCCCCTTGTTCCCTCACCCATGTCTTATCTGTTTCCTCTGGGGCTCCCGGAGACGTGTGTCCAGAGACTCGATCTTGGAATAGCTGAGGCCAGATAGGGCCTCCCTGTCACACCTGAGCCTGCCCCTTCTCTAAGCCACACGTCCCCAGGCTGCCACCTGTTCCTTCTCAAAAAGAACCAACCAAAACCCCCCAATTGTCCTGTCTCCTGAGCCATCTCCAGCAGGGAGTTTGGCCAGGGATGCTGTGGGGCCTGAGGAGTTAGCTCTTCTGGCTGTGGCATTTGTGGACTCTTTCGTTGGTGATGCCAGGGTTGGAGAGGCTTCAGAAACCAGCCACCGCTCCCTGGCCTGTGCATCAGGGTGTGGGTCAGCCAAAAGAAGAGGCTTCCCTGAATGTGCTGCAACTTCCCAGCAGACTTTCTGGGTCACTGAAAGTAGCATCAGGGGCCAGGAGGGGAGGAGTCACAAGGCACTAGTGGGAGCACGTGGGGACTGAGGCTGCCTTCTTCCTCTGCTGCCTTGCCAGGGTGGCCGTCCGTCCTGGCACCTCACTACCCTTCGCTCAAGATGCTGGCATCTGGGGACCACAAAGTGAACTGTGTGACACTTGAGACTCCATTTGTCTCTGTAAAAAGAGAAACTTGAGTGCGGTGTGGCGGCTCACACCTGCATTTGCAGAGGCAAGAGTATTACAGTGAGTTTGATGTTAGTCTGGGCTACGCTGAGAATGATAGGGCAGCCTACATGGGGCTGCCATGCCTGGGGGAGGTGGTAGGGGATGAGTGATCTGACTTGTCAAGGGCTGGCATGTGGGTGTCATGCAGGTAACTTCCATGAGCTCCCTGTATGCCGCAAAGGACTCACACTCTCCTCTGTGTACACAGCCCCATGAAAGCTTCATTTGGGGGAGGGAACCCTAGACCTAAACCTGTCCTTCAGCAGCTGGGGTAGATACCTGATTAAGGACTAGAGTTGATAGACCAGTGTGTGTGTGTGTGTGTGTGTGTGTGTGTGTGTGTGTGTGTGTGTGTGGTCTTGCAAGGGCATTTGGGTAAGTCTTGAGAGATGTTAGGAATTCTAGTTCTCTTAAGAAAAGGTCAAACGCCAAACCCTAAACATGCCCCAGATCACTTGGGCTCCAGATGGCCTCAGAATCACCCTTCAGAAACACAGAGATGTCCAGAAATCTTAGAGACCATCCCTTGTGGCCCCTGGGCTCTGGGAGGTACCCAACCTGCAATCTTTATGATCACCAAGCCACACATGAAGGCGGCATCCTTCTATCCATCTAATGATCAACTCAGCCACCCTGATACAGGACCCTTATCATCCACCATACCTCCATGCATCCTTATGTGTCCATCTTCCCCCATCTAACTGTCAGTGTGTCTGAACAGCCATCCACTCCACCAGCCCTCCAGCTAGTTCCGCCTCTCCCAGGGACCTCCTTCCTTCCTGCTCGGTGTTCCTTTTCCTCAGTCGGGTGCTATCATCTTCTTGTTCTCCCAGCCACCTGTGTACTCTCCCACTTACAAGTCTGCACATTTGCTCCTGTAACTTGCCTGAGACACCTCAGAAAGCCAACATGCTTGTCAATGGGCTAAACCCAAATGGTTGGCAGGGCTGTGGTTCTTCTGGAGTCTCCTTCCCTGGCCCAAAGCACTTCTTCATCTTCATACTGTAAGCACAGTAGCTCCTTCCACCCTCTCTTCCCATCATTTTCTCTCTGACTTGATCCTTGGGCGTCCTGATGACTCCGGACCCACTCAGATAATCAAAGACATCTTCCTGCTTGGCGAGATTATCTGCTAAGTCCCTTGGCTGTGTCAGGCTTTGGGGATCAGGAAACAGACATCTTTGGGGACCATTGTTCTACCTACCAGGATTGCTTATGCAGAAGCACTTTCAGGGCCTAGAAGTATAGAGCAGGGGGGGATGGGGAAGGAGAAAAGGCCATGTTAGGGACTGCACTGTCATATCCATGGGATCTCTAGATGGCTTTCTTTAACGTGTCTCAGGACTCACTGCCATGAGATGGATTGAATTCGTCCCTCCCTTCTCCCCTCCTCTCTCTGTCCCTCTCTCCCTTCTTTTCCTTCCTCTCCCCCTTTCTTCTGCTTTCTTCTCTCCCTCTTTCTCTCCCCCGATTCTTCTCTCCTTTCTGAACTTCCCCCTCCATTCCCCACTCTCTCCTTCTTTATGCCCCACCCCCCACCAAACGTGCCTTGATACCGGTGGGGCAGATGGGTCTGTCTCAGAATCAGGGCACAGAAATGTCTCCAACTTGGTCTCTGTCTTCAGATCACCAGAGCTAGAGAGCCTGAGGCGCCACTGGGCTTGGCTCATCCTGTCACCATTTCTCCTAGGCACTGGGTCACCTCCACCCAGAATGTGACTTCATTACTCAGCTGAGAGAGGATGAGCTTGCATGTCTTCAGGTGGCAGAGGGGACCAATAACACCTCCCTGGGTATGAAAGGGGTGGAGGATGGATCCTCCCTGATCCTGACATCTCCAGCTTTGCCCTTCAGAATGCCATATCCACTTCCCTCATAGGTCACTCTGTGTCTTCTTCCTCTCCACCTAGGCTGTCCGGGGACCTGGGATGGGCTGCTGTGCTGGCCCCCAACAGGCTCTGGCCAGTGGGTGGCCCTCCCTTGCCCTGACTTCTTCTCTCACTTCAGCTCAGAGGCAGGTGAGTGGCCAAGTATGACAGGGGTGGGGAGCAGGTGGTCCTTTCTAGGTTGCACATCACTGATTTGGTGACAGACGTCCTGGGTTTGAGTGTCACCTTCTCTCTCCTAGTGTTACCCTGAAAAATTTAGTCATCTTGAATAAGGATTGATAACACCAACCTCTCAGTGTAGGATTCGTGAGAGCATGGGGGGTGGGGGTGGGGGCAGGGCTGTCATCCACCCTGTGCTCTCTGGCTCTTACCAGGAGGTGGTACCATGCTGAGGAGGGTGGGGGTCATCGCCTCCTCCACTTCACCATCTGGCCTTCCTCTCTCTTAGGGGGAAGAGGGTGTCTGCTTTCTTCCCTCCTGCCCTTAGGATGTAGAGGTCCATCACTCCACTGTGTTCCTCAGATGAATACTGTTCAACAGAGGTTTCTTGGAGGCCAGAGGTAGACCAGGCTGGTCTGGAACCCTGGCCTCTAGAGAGGACAACTCTTCTCTTCCCATGTTGAAGAACTCCTTGTGCACAGCTCACTGGGACATGTGATTGACAGCCAGGGTCCTCCCACCATCTCCTGGGAAAGGGAGGAATTCTGTCATCAGAGACTCTTGCTTGCCTCTAGGGGATGTGAAGAGGGACTGCACCATCACTGGCTGGTCTGATCCCTTCCCACCATACCCTGTGGCCTGCCCTGTGCCCTTGGAGCTGCTAACCGAGGAGGTAAGCTGTCCCAGTCAGTGACCACAAATACAGATAAAAGGGATAGATTACTATCTCGGTAGGTGGCTGCCGTTCCCACCATAGCCATCACGTGGGCATAGTATTTACCAGAGTTGTCCAGCAGATGGCGGTAAAGTGCCTAGTGAAGGTGGCCCGTTTACTCAAGGGTGACACTTGGGCTCCTTTGCTTTGAGGGAGAAGGGAAGCAGAGGGCCAGCTGAAAGTTCTGGTCACTCTCCTCTTGGTCAGCCTTTTCTGTTCTCAGGTTCTAGTGCAGGAGCTTTAGTTATTTCAGAGGAAGCAGACTGCGGGCCGTGCTAGACAGGAAGCACTTGCTCTCTCTGGTCCTCAGCCAGTAGGACAGTGTACTGGACGGTGGCATGGGCAAGAGGAGGAACTCAAGGATGTGGTAATTACAGAGACCCCTGGCTCTGGGCAGCGTACCTCACACTCTGTACAGAGCAGGGTCTTCACAAGGCCCATCCACACTCACAGTCCCATTTCCCTCAGCCCTCAGCCCCAAGAGCGAAAGTGTGGGCGTGCTTATCTTTCAGATGTAGATCCAGGTCAGAGAGGCACAGGAATTGCCTGAGATGAACAGCAGGGCTGGAGTGGAGGCGGCACCTGGCCGTATTACACCGCCAACTCGGGCTGATTCAAACACTTGGGCCCCACAGAGCCTTTTCCTGCCTGCCTGGGGCTGTTCCTGGTGTCCTGGACGCCACCTTTACCTGGGAGTGACTGTGTTCTCAAAAGGGCAGTTAGCTGGTGTCAGTGAACAGGGCTACTTTCTCCTTGGACTTTTGTTCACCTCCGGGGAGGTGATTTCTGCGGCCTTGTCCCATTCCTGCAGCCTCAGTGCCCGTACGGGGGCTTTCTGTGGCATCAGTGCCTGGGCAGTTGGTGGAGCTGCAGGCCACCTGCTTGATGGCCAAACCTCTGTTCTGCTTCTGTCGTCTCCAGCAATCTTACTTCTCCACGGTGAAGATCATCTACACCACTGGCCACAGCATCTCCGTTGTCGCCCTCTGCATGGCTATTGCCGTCCTGGTTACCCTCAGGTGCACTATTCTTGTCACTTGCTCAGTGACCTTCACTGACTCCTCTACTGTCCGGGGACCAAGTTCTTTGCCTGGATGGTCAGGAGGGGCTCAGAGCTACATGAGACGACCATGGCTGACTTCTTGCCTTTTCCCCAGTGTGTGGGCTGTCACACTAGAACTCAGTTCCATGGCCACACAAGTGCTCATACAGAGCTCAGTCTGTTTGCTTCCAGTGCCTTCTTTTGCTTGGTGGTGTGTCCACTGCTGCCAACACTGCAAGTCCAGCTCTCTTCGGGTTCTAAGAATCCTCCTTGCCTCTGTATGACACCCTTTGATGGATGCAACCTTCTGAGCACTTTAGTGCTTTTTGGTTTGGTTTTCAGGATTGGGGCTTGAATCCAGGGTCCCCTGCATGGGCTCTGCCACCAAACCCACCCTTAGCCCTTACAAGTGGGTGCAATGGCTTTCCAGCCTTCAGAGGCTGAGTTCCCCAAGGGGCTATGTCTCTGATCACCCAGAGGCTCCCATAGGCTCTGCTGGGCTGTGGCTGCCTCTGCACCCACAATTACAGAGCTGTCTGAAGGTGAGGCTGTAGTCAGGTTGCTCTTGTACTTGAACCTAACCCAGGAGGACGCTGGCCAGATGACCTTCAGGGTCAGACTGACACACTCCGTTCACTTCTACTCAGTTCTTTGGTTTTGATTTTATTTGATATGGCATTAGCTGCTTTGCATGTGCTCCCTTCTGCCCAGCTCCCCAGCCACGCCAGGCCTACTATAGGCCCTTGGGAAGCTCTCTTGCCGCCAGAGCCCCGATTCATCTCTCCTGTCCCTTCCAGGAGGCTCCACTGCCCTCGGAACTACATCCACATGCAGCTGTTTGCCACTTTCATCCTCAAGGCCAGCGCTGTGTTCCTGAAGGATGCTGCCCTCTTCCAGGGCGATAGCACGGACCACTGCGGCTTGTCCACTGTAAAGGCTGTGGCTGGAGGGGGTTGGGGCAGAGGGAAGAGGGCAGAGGACGGGCCTGAATGTTCCTGGCCTGTTGCCACACAGGCTGCCCCTGGACTCATGGCCAGTGGCAAGTGAAGGAAGCCTCAGGAAGCCTCAGGGTTTCTTCACATATTCGTAGATCACAGTGTCAATCTGAGCTGCTTCCTGCTGCCAGGCCACCCCACAGCCACCATCCCTCCTTCACCCATGCTCCCGTTTACGTTGGCTCCGGTACCCAGCCAGCCATTTCATTGCCTTTAATGAGTATCCAAGGACCAGGGTGGAGCTTGGCCCCTCCTTCCAGAAGCACCTAGGGGACAGGAAGCACCCAGATCTGGGGACTAGTGGGTTGAGAAAGCTGAGAACTAAGGAAATGAAAGGGCTTCAGGGAGGAGGTGGCCTTGGAGCTACGTGGGCACAACAGTAGAGAGACCAGGAGGAGGCTCTGAGTGACAGCAGAGCCACCCAACTGGAAGTTCTAAGTGGAGGAGCCAGGAAAGGAGAGGAGAGGAGCAGATTGAACACTGAAGGGGTCGGAGTTCAAGGTCTTCGAAAGTGTTCTGGAAATGAATAGATAAGCGACTCCCCAGACCAACAAGTGGCCTGCTTTAATTAATGGATTAATTGCTGAATGAGAGGCACACTTACTTAGGCCGGGCAGCATACCAAGTGCTTTACATGTATCGTCTCGTGTGATCTTCAAATGCTGTGAAAGCCTCACTTTAAGCCTGTTTTGTTAACGAGGGGCAGCTGGCCAGGGCAGTCACCCAGCTACACACTTGGAGAATGGATAGAGCTTGGGCAGCGGGCTCAGAGGTGGTACTGTTGTCCACACAGGTAGGTGAGGGAGCAAGGCCGATAGTCACATGCATGATGAGAGCATCTACATTCGAAGATCGCAGATCAAAGCTGTGCATGGATGACCAGGCCATGATTATCACTCTAAAGAACTTCAGCTTTAGAAGGTCATATAGCAGAGGACATAGAGCAGTTCTTAGTGACCCTGAGACAAGGCCATAAGAGGTCCTGGAGTTCTTCCTTTACATGTTTGACAGAGGGCACATGTGAACCCAACCTGTCTGTCCTCTGTCCGTCACAATTATACTGTCAAATTCCTTTTGGGGCAGCCCAAGGAATGGAGCGGTCCAGCCCAGGGTAGAGGGGACCTGAGGGTTTAGTGTCTCAGTGGGGTGAAGGAGACCCAGTGGGGTCTGAAATGGGGCCCCAAGATCTGACACGTCAACTCCCTGCTTCCAGATCCTGTGCAAGGTCTCTGTGGCCATCTCCCACTTTGCCACCATGACCAACTTCAGCTGGCTGCTGGCAGAAGCTGTCTACCTGAGCTGGCTGTTGGCCTCCACATCCCCCAGGTCCCAACCGGCTTTCTGGTGGCTGGTTCTTGCTGGCTGGGGTGAGCATCAAGGGCTCATTGGCCACCATAGGGGAGGTGGAGGCTGGGAGGGCCCAGGGAGCTCTTAAAGAGGCCTTTCTTATTGTGGGTGACCCTGAGGCCCAGAGAGGGGAAGGGACAAGCCACAGTTCTGTACTGAGCATGGGGAAGTAGACCAGATTCCCACAAGCCATTGCCTGGTCCCCGCCGTTATGGTCTGCACGTGGCTTACAGATTGGTGGGGAGCGGAGTCTAAACTCAAAGGAAAGCATGGGGGAAACTCACTCACACTAGTGTCATCTCACCCGCAGGGCTCCCTGTGCTATGCACTGGTACATGGGTGGGCTGCAAACTGGCTTTTGAGGACACGGCGTGAGTAGAACAACTCCCTCACCCCCATGCTGTCTGCAGGGCGTGCAGTAGACCGTCTAAGGAGGAGGAGGGAACCCCTAGCTTAGAGTGTCGCAGGTGTACAGGCTGTCGTTAGCACAGGGATGGGGATGGGGGTGGGGGAGCTCCGGCAGGAGAGGCTGTGAGAGCTGTGAATCTCTGGAGACCAGCTCTGAGCAGGCCTTTTACAGGAAGGGAAACATCCGAAGAGTCAGCCAGCCTTCACTGGGGCTCTCCTATAGAAAGGCTGAGACAGAAGGTCAGGCCAGAGGGCGATAGAGAGAGGCTGAAGGCTTGAGCACTAGATGGGAGAGGATCCCAGAAGCCATAGAATGTGTGGCTAGGTGTATCATCACCGTAGAAAAGGGGCTCCTTCAAGCCCAGGCTGTCTTCTTCCCAGGTGCTGGGACCTAGACGACAGCTCCCCCTACTGGTGGATCATCAAAGGGCCCGTAGTCCTCTCTGTTGGGGTCAGTCTCTGAGGCCAGCATCCTTTGCCTAATTCAGCCAGCCTCTAGGTTTCTTTGTATGGTCCTGCAGGGGTGGTTACATGACTACCCGAAGGAAACCAGGAAACTGGTGTCTAGCTTCCCTGGCAGCCTCTCCGGGCCACACTCACTGGTTGGTTTGTCAGCTCCTAGACCTGTTTTCTAGTTTCCATTGTGTCTGGCTTGCTGGTGAGCATCTCTTTGCTGGGGCGGTAATGGTTGGAGATGGCGCCTATAGGTGAGCACTCAGCTGCTCCCACTCTCCATGTGGCATGGCTCCTGTGAATGTGTTATTTCTTCCCAGCAGAGAAACTGCCAGTGATGGACAGCTGCTTTATCCCTTAGTGACCCTGGGAGGTGGCTGGAGGCAGATGGCCAGCGCGGACTCTCACCCTTGCTGGCAGGGCTGGAGAGGGAGGGGGGGGCTCAGTCTTCCTCTGACTTGCATCTCATGGGCTTGAGGTTCCTAGTCACCAAAGGGGCTGGGGCCAATCCTGGGCCACCTGGTGCTGCCTCTGACTTTTGCACCCTCTTTCCTGTGCCTCATTTTCAGGTGAACTTTGGGCTGTTTCTCAATATCATTTGTATCCTGCTGAGGAAACTGGAGCCTGCACAGGGTGGCCTTCACACTCGGGCTCAGTACTGGTACTGTGCATGTGTTCGTGTGTGTGTGTGTGTGTGTGTGTGTGTGTGTGTGTGTGTGTGTGTTTGAGGAATCCTCATGGAAAGCACTCGGAGGGAATGACATTTGTTTTTTGTCTCATCTGGCAGTTATTTATTACCTTGGTCTTGTCCCTATGCCCCCTAGAGAGAGAACAGATCTGGCACCTGCCTCCCATGAGATCACAGTACAGGAAAGTGGGACACAAAACTGCCAGTTACCATGGCAAATGGCTGACAAGTGCTGCATCTGTTTCTATGGAGGCCCGGAGAAGGAGATTAAATCTAGATGGGGAATATCTAGAAAGGGGACTTAGAGAAGGCTTCCTGGAAGAAGCAGACTTTGAAAGATGTATCTAGACTCTGGAGTAGCTGGGATAACTGCATGGCCACAGCAGTGTGATGAGCCTTAGTAAAGAAGCCTGAGATTTGTGGGAAGGACAGAGTCTCCAGGGAGATGATGGTAGGCAGCCTCGTAATAGAATTTGTCTTTTCCAAGGCGGCTTTCCAAGTCAACACTTCTCCTTATCCCACTGTTTGGAATTCATTACATCATCTTCAACTTCCTGCCTGACGGTGCTGGCCTTGGCATTCGCCTACCCCTGGAGCTGGGACTGGGCTCCTTCCAGGTGAGACTTCCCCATGGGCATTCCTTCCTTCCAAGGATTATGGCAGCAGACCTTGACTAACTTCATGTTAGGGTGCGGCCTATTGTTACACATTGTCTATTCAATTATCTGTCCATCCATCCACCTGTCCACCTTCCATTTACCTTTATATCTCTCTACTAATACATTCATCTGCCTGTTCCCCAGATATTCATCCATCCACCCATGTACCCACCCACTCACCCACTCACTCACCCATCCATCCACCATCCATTATCCGTTAATCAATTCAGCACTGTTTCTTCCTTCCAATCATTCCCATCTACCTATCCATCACCTGCTCATCCATCTATCCTTTATTATCTAACCATCAATTCTTTTTTCCTTCCTCCCTCTCATTCATTTATCCATCATTTGTTATCAATTGATCCACCCACCCACCTATCCATCTTTCCATCCATTTTTTCTTTCTTTCTTCCCTTCCTTTCTCTTTCCTTCCATCTGCTCCAGTCACTCCTGCATCATTCCACTCACTCTCCATCCATCCATCCATCCATCCATCCATCCATCCATCCATCCATATTTCTTTCCATATATCATCCATCCATACATCCATTCTTCCTTTCATTCCTTTTCCTTCAGTCCACTTGCCTATCCATTCATTCTTCTTTCTACTCATCTGTTCATCTATCCTCTATCCATATGTCAACGCATCTATCCATCCATCCATCCATCCATCCATCCATCCATCCATCCATTTATCCTTTCCATCTATCCATATCCATCCACCCATCCTCTGATCTATCATCCATCCATTCATATATCTGTTCTTCCTTCTATTCCTCCTTCCTTCAATCCACTTGCCCATACATTCATCCTTCTTTACATCTATCTTCCCATCCATCCATCCATCTATCCATCCATCCATCCATATGTTCACCCATCTGTCCTTCCTTCCTTCCTCTTACTCATATGTCCACTCATTTATCCATCCATACATTCATTTATTAATCTATCTCATATTTTCAATTATTACCGAGTACCTATTGTGTATCAGGTTGTGTGCTCACTAATGTAGATACAAAAATGAAGATACACAGTGAGATGGGGCTATCTACACAGCCCTGGCAGGCACGACTTGGTCTGTCTAGAGCACTGTGAGTAATGAATGAATGAGGGAGAAAACAAGAGAAAGACTGCCACCTTCCAAGGTCAGCCAAAGTGTTCTCATGGACTCCTTCCTTCCTCTTTGATCCCACAGGGCTTCATTGTTGCTGTCCTCTACTGCTTCCTCAACCAAGAGGTATGTGTGCTCCCGATGGCTCACTTTTACTCAACAAGTAGAATTTCTCCTCAGTCTCCTTTTCTTTTGCCCCTGCTCTATAAATTCCAGCTAGGCTGACTTCCATAATCCTCCACTCTTGTGAGCCTTTGTGGGAGCAGGTCCTGAGTTTCTGAATCAATTCGAACCTGAATACTTTCTGAATACCTTGTACACATCCTTCTTCTGAGCTGGGATATTTTCTACCACCAACTCATGAGATGGAGGAGGTCTTTCAGGGGTCAAGGAACGGTGGAGGACAAAGTAGATCAGTTAGTGGACAGAGAGTGAAAGAACAGAGACAGGAACCAAGAAAGTCAGAGGTTCATATAGAAGGAACTAGGGGAAAGCATCAGATGCAGAGACTGGAAGAGCCAGAGCAGAACAGCAACTAGAGAAAAACTCTGGAAAAAAGGGAATCTAGACCAGGATGCCAGAAGTGGAGGCAGAGGTGGAGCACGCAGACAGCATAGAGGCCATGGCACATGTGGGATTCCAGGAGAAGGCAGGCTGCTGAGAAGAGACGTTCACTCTGAAGACCCTGTGGGTTCTCCTCTTGTGAAAGTTCTGCATGTGGAGACAGGCAGGGTGCACAGCAGCATCACAGATCCTCCTGATGGCCCTGTATTTGGCAGGGCTCTGTGGTCGGCCAACCTGGACAACTCCTGTCCTATTTCTCTATGGTTAGGAAATTCCTTCCTTCCTCCTTCTCTTCCTTCTGTCCTTCCTTTAACCTGACCATCCATTCATCTTTCTTTCTATCTATCTGTCCATCCATCCTACCTTATCTGCCACCTCTGTCCCCAACTGTCCTTCTTCCTCTCCGATGCTCAGTGTACCCAACCTGGTCTCTGAGTCTTGTTCAGTCTTATCTGTGATGTCAACACAAGAACATAGTATCTGAGACTAGCAGTCCTAAGGTCCTGGGAGCTCTGGAAGAGGGTGGAGTAAGGATCAACCCTACAGAGGTGAGTTCAGTCTGGGAAAGGAGTTCACACAGAAAGTAGGTTGTGAGGGGATCTGTTTTAGGAAGCAGAGTTGGACATGAGGTGGTCATATACTTTTGGCAACAGGGAACTCACTTCCTTTCAATTACACTTTCTATTTTTGATTCCCAGAATAGGAACCAGTTTCCCCTTTCTCCATCATACAGCCCCAGATTAGCTATCAGGCAGAACGTCTCTCGGCTTCCTCTGTCCCTCAGCCAGACACAGATATAGATGGCTCCACTCCCTCTTCCCAGTTTTCTCTCTCCACTGGCCTCCATGACTTGAACATTAAGACAAGGGTAGGTCAAAGCCACTCAGAGAGGACCATCTAGGGATCTGGCCAGGAGGCGCAGAGGGTACCCATGTGTTTGACTGGCCTCAGACACAGGCAGTGCTGAACGAAATAGAAAGAGTTAAAGGCCAAATGCCAGAAACACTCCAATTTCCTGGCCAGGAAGGCCTCCAGAGGCTATACGTGGTAGGGCCCATGACCAGGCTTTCCTAGCCTGCCCTATTTCTCCCACACCATCTCTCCGGGCACCTTTAGTCTCCTGGGGTTAAGCTGAGGAGAGGCAGTGGGGTCTTTTTTTAACATCCTCTCCCTTGTCTGTGGAGGTGAGGACGGAGATCTCACGCAAGTGGTATGGCCACGACCCTGAACTTCTGCCAGCACGTCGGACCTGCACTGAGTGGACCACGCCTCCCCGACCGAGAGTGAAGAAGGTGCTGACCTCAGAGTGCTAGGCCAGTCATCCCCAGGGGCTGAGCCCCATTCCCTGTACTCAACCTGCCATGCCACTGTGGGCAAGGGGGTCCTCCCTCCCGCTCTTTGCATCTTCTTTCCCCAGGTGCCTGTATGTCAACCTCTGACTTTCTCAGCTCCTGTCTCTGCCCCCATCTGTTCTTTCCTCCCATCCAGGGCTATTGCCCAAGGCCCAGGGAAACCAATAAACTTGTACGTGAATGATCCGTGGTTGAGTCAATGTGGCTCTGAAGGGGGGCTCTGTAGCAGCCTTTATTTGTACTTCTGGTGCATTCCTCACTCCTTGGCTCCAGCTGCCTTATCACCATTTGTCTCCATAAGAATTCTCATGTTTTATTTATTTTTTAAAAGCACTCTCTTTTGTCCTAACCCCTCCTCCCATCCCCCACTCTTTCCACAGGCAAAGATGCGAATCTTTGCATTTCTATGTGTCTTGCAAATGTGGAGTGTGCCACGTGTCTGTGTTTGAGTTCAAATAAATGCTATCCGTTATGTGTCTCATCCTGCCGCTAACATTTTCCCCCCAGCACTGTGCTTTTAAGAGCTCCACTGCGTTGCTGGGTGTACATCTGGTCCCCTGTTTTGACTGAACTGGGCCACCTGACACCATTGCCCACGGGTTACCCAGTCCCCCTCCCTCTAGGTGAATGCCCATCTGCCTGTCCTTTCAAGGACTGTAAGACAAGCCTTTCTCTGGGACTCACCAGGAACAGAGCCCTGGGGCATCAGTGCACCCCCTTTCCATATGACTCAGTAGTGCCAGATTGCAAGCTTGTGCATCAGCACCCTAGCAGCCCTTGCTGTTCGGCAATCCCTGTAGCCCGGGAGCACTTGGCGCTTTCCTTTTTTCTAATGTTTACAAGCTAAATGGGTGTAAAGTGGCAGCAGGCTGCTGGTCCCTTTCCTCTGATGTCAAACAAGCATGAACAGCTTTTCTTGTGGCTGTTAGCCTTCTGGGCTTGGTCTGGAAACTGCTCACATCTCTGTTTTTCAGAGAGGTGGGAGTCTCCAGCTTTACACCTTTCTCCTTTGTTCTCCTGAACAAATACCAGAAAGAGGCAACTGAAGGGAAAGAGAATTGATTTCGGCTCATGGTTTAAGAAGGTGCACTTCACCGTGGTGGGAAAGCATGGTTGGGGGAAACAGGTCCCACCTGGGACAGCTGGGCTGTGAGACAGTTGGTTTCATTGCATCAACGGGCAGGAAGGTGGGGGATCTGGCCGGAACCAGAATCAGGCCAGGCTGTAATCCGTAGTATCCATTCTCCAGCAACCCATCTCTTCCACCAAGGCCTCACTCTGAAGTTTCTACAGCCTCCCTGGACAGTGCTGTCTAGGGACCAAGTGTTCAAACATAGGGGCTTATGGGGGCTATTTCCCGTTCGGATACTAATGTATGTCCTTCTATGTCCGAGCCTACCGCCAGCTGCTCTCACTCAATGCAGGCTTCCTTGATGCCACACACCCTCACTCTCCATCATCTTCCGCCCTCCTCCTTGGCAGGAAGAAGGAAGAAGAGAGCAGGCGCTGTCCTCGGGGACTTGTTTGCTGACTGATGGGGTGGGGGATTTAACTGGGGCAGGAAGAGGCACACACAGTGTTGTGTCAGCATACAACCCCTCTTCTTGTGGTCTACCACAGCAGCCGTGCTCTGCAGAGCCCAGCTCCACCCTAGCAGGAAGCCTTGCCCCCGCTACACAGCCCTCCTCCTCTCCTGCTGCCCTAAGAGCTCAGATCTCCTACTCTGTCTATCTAGCCCAGTGGTTCTTAACATGTGGGGCACGACCCCCTCCGGAGTCAAGTCACCCTATCACAGAGGTTGCATATCAAATGTCTTGAATATCAGATATTTACGTTATGATATATAACAGTAGCAAAATTACAGTTATGAAGAAGCAATGGAAATAATTTTATGGTTGGGGGTCACCAGGACATGAGGAGCTGTATTAAAGGGTCGAAGCATTAGGAAGATTAAGAACCACTGCTCTAGTCTCTGCCCACATGGGCTGATGGCCAGGTGCTACTTCCTTTGTTCCAGACTTTGCTTGTGGCTCTGGGATGCCCTGCGGTCTCGTGTTGTAGGAAGGATCTGCTCATCCTGCATGGCCACATTTTCTATCCAGGCTTTCCTTTCTATCCAGGGAACAGAAAGGCTAGCCTGCTGGTGTGCAGGGGTGTCTGATGGGGGAGGGTGACATTTTCCTCTCACATTCAGGAGGGCTCCTGAGAGGGGTGCAGCTGTATGAAGCCCATGATGTCCTGCTACAGGGCTTCTGCCTCGGAAGCTGGCAGGCAAATGTCAAAATCAGTGTGGTCCTATCTGAAAGCCACAGTACGTTCCTGCCTTTAGTCTCAGATCACATAAGTAATTAACAGTCATTACACCATTTGGGGCATACAGAAGGGGTTACAAATAAAATAAAAGCCAGCTATATTCATACACCAAGACGTACATCCTAAGATTTCTTGTTTTCTGAAAGATTTCTTTCCCCTCTACATTTTAGTAACATTTTGGTGTTATAATAAATTTGTTAGTTTGCTTCTTGTTGTTATGCTTAAAAATAACATTCAAAGACAATAAACCCATGGGAGGGTGGTCAGCAGCAGTAGTCATTAGGAAAATGCCGATAAATCCACATTGAGATAAATCGCACTTAGGACAATGAGGGCAATGAAGAAAACTAGACAATAACAAATGTTGTTAAGGATGTGGAGAGACTGGAACTCACACATCCCTGGTGGGAGTGTAAAATGGCCACAGTGATTAGTGAAAGTTGCTGCAGGATATTTGCAGATTTCTTTTTTTTCTGCTATGAAGTTTGCGAAGTCTGTATGATATCCTTTATTTAGCTGATGGTTATTTATGAACTTGTCTTTGGTGAAGACTTTTCCCTCCTCCTCCTCTTCTTTATTTCCTTCTCCTCGTCCTTCTCTCCCCTCCTCTTCCTCTTCCATCTTCTTCATCCTGCTCCTTCTACTCCTTCCTCTTCTTCTTTTCTTTCTTTTTTTTTTAAAGTAGATAGCTGTGGTGGCAAACTTTCTTTCATAAAACTCTCTGTGAACTTTGACAAAGGGGGTATTTGGAATGAACAGAGACTTCCAGAATCAATTCTCCTAGACCTAGGATTCTTGTATCAAATATAGACTGCTCCCCGCAAAGGTGGTTTGGTGCTTCCATGACTGTGACAACGTGATGAATTTTCCTTCACTGTTCCCATGGAAACACTTTTCACTAATACTCTGACTGGTGTTGCACTATTGCAGTGGTGTTGGTTAATGGTTAGTGTTAGCTCAGTTAGTGTTAACCTTAGTGGTTAATTAGTGGTGAGCGGCTAGTGTTAGCAGTTAGAGTCTAGTGTCAGTCAATGTTAGTGCTGAGTGTTAGTGGTTAATAGGAAGTTAGTTGCTAGTTAATGGTTAGTGGCAGTAAATGCTAGTTAGTGGCTAGGTAGTACTTACCTAATGAAGCTTATGCTGTCAGTTTTGGTGGAAACAATGGCTTTGGGAATGATGCATCTGGTCCTAGGAATTTTAATGTGGTTAATTCTTAGTCCCTTCTAATTTCATTCTGAGCTTCAAATTCCCACCACCTCTTTTTTCTTTTCTTTATTAAAAAATTTTTATTCATTTTACATACCAACCACAGATCCCCCTCTCTTTCCTCCTCCTGCTCCCCGCCCCCATTCCCTCCTCTGAAAAGGCAAGGTCTCTCGTGAGGAGTCTGCAAAGCTGGGTATACTCAGTTGAGGCAGGTCCAAGCCCCTCCCCCGGCATCAAGGCTGTTCATGGTGTCCCACCATAGGTAATGGGCTCCAAAAAGCCCACTCATGCACCAGGGATGGATCCTGATCCTACTGCCAGGGGCCCCTTAAGCAGACTAAGCTACACAACTGTCTTATGCAGAGGGCCTAGTCCAGTCCCATGCAGCCTCCACAGCTGTTGGTCTAAAGTTCATGAGTTCCTACTAGCTTGGTTTGGTTATCTCTGTAGCTTTCCCCATCATGATTTTGCCCACCATTTCTTTAATCTACTCTGTGACAGGGCTCTGCAGACTTAGAATATATCTGCACATGCAAGTTCACGGTAAATCTCTTGACTGGCAAACTCTTTCTCTCTCAGAATCTTGGCTTTCCCTCAGTGTCAGGAGAGAATGTCTAGAAGATGATGTCTGAGGATTTTCTTGAGGGACACTGGATGAACTGGTGTATAGTTAGTTCAGTGGTAGAACCCACATATGGAAAAAAAACACGTGGGGAAGAGAAAAAGCAATGTTCATCCTGGCCACCAGGTGGCATATGAACTGTGGCCAAGATTGGGAACTGGGCAGTTGGTACTCCCTGGAGGAGGTCCTGACCTGGAGTGGGACAGAAGACTTGCGGAATCTGGCTTGGGGCTCAGCAAGTCTAAGAGGCTGGTGGAAGAAGGGTGGGAGAAAGGAGGGTCCTGGAAGAAGAGGAACCTTGCTGAGTAAGAACTGTATAAGCAGAGGGAGCTCTGAGGAGACAGGAAAATCACTGTCCCATGGGTCTCCTTACAAGGGTCAAGCCACAGGGAGCTTCCTAGGGACCCTGGCTTTTTTGGGAAAAGTTCCTTTCTGGTTTTCAATCCACACACATGCTCCTCTCGGCACCTCTCTTCAGGTCCTGACAGGGGTTTTGTATGGAGACAGAAGGAAGGTAAGGGAAAGGGAGGGAAAAGGAGGGAGGGAGGGAGGGGGAAGGGAAGAAGGAAGAAGGAAGGAAGAAGGAAGGAAGGAAGGGAGGAAGGGAGGAAGGGAGGAAGGGAGGAAGGGAGGAAGGGAGGGAGGGAGGAAGGGAAGGAAGGGAGGGAGAGGAGGGGAGGGGAGGGAGGAAGGGAGGGACTTTCCTTGGTGCTTGGGCACCTCCACTCCTAGGAGTGTGCAAAGCCCTAAGATAGATCCTGGGGCTGGATGTGAAAACAGCCATGTTGGATGTGGATGATTAGGGCAGAGGGTATGGGCGAAGGCGGGGTGGCTAGGGAACAAGTGCTTGGCTGACTGTGTATCTTGGAACCCAGCTGGGCTGGCTGCACAGGGCATGACGTGGTTCTGCTGTCCAGGTAACAAGACTGTGGCTCAAGACTATGTCTGATTTCAGTGCTGAGAGCCATGCTTCAAGGAAACATGTGGAGGATGACGAGCCTCAGACCTGGTTTTGCAGTCCCTTGGGAAACAGGACACTCGGTTTCCTCATTAGACAAGTATCAGGCTCAGTGACAGTGGGTGTGCTAGAGTGTGGAGATAGTGGTGGTCTTCTCAGGGTTTCGAGATTGATGAGGGAAGGTGAGGGTAAGTTTTATGTGTTCACTTGACAGGGGCATTTAACTAGGAGCTGTTTATGGACTGTAAGGATGTGAATGGGTAGGCCAAGTCAAACACTTGGCCTTTCCCCAGGTCAGTGGACACCACCCCACTGTCCAAGGTCTGAAGAGAACAGAAATCTTGAGGATTGGAAGCACACCTCCTCTGTCTGATCGTTGAGCTGGAACATGTGCTTTCTGCCTGACTGGCCCTAGTTCTCAGGCCTTCTAGTAAAGTGCCCAGGCCTTCTCAAGACTCCCAGTGAGCAGACTTCCACAACTACATGAGCTAGTGCTATGTAGATTTCTCTTTAGGACTGAGGGAACAGCTTAGTGGTAGGGTGGTAGACCACTTTCCAAGGAAGTACCCTGAGTTTGATTCACAGCAACACACTACACACACACACACAAACACACACACTCACACACTCACACATGATGCAGGCATGCACACATACTTCATCTTTCTGAAGAACCTTGATGAGTGTGTTAAGAATGCCTCCATTTCACTTTCCACTCTGCAGGAATGTGATGCTGTCAAGGCCTTTGTGTGGTCTTTGGTCTCGGGGGGGGGGGGCCTAGGACTCAGGGTAGAGGCCAAGTAGCCATGAGCAATGTTCATCTCACACCACTAGGGCCAGTACTGTTTCCCACTGTCTTTAGTCATGGACGTAGTGGTTCACACCAGTAACACTGGGCACAGGATGCCAGAAACCCTGCCTGGCTGTCCTGAGACGCTGAAGTCTCTCACTGCCACGGCTTCTCAAAAACCCAGCCCTACCTGGTCCTAGACTCCTTGTGTTGCCTTCTTTCAACCCAGTCCCATGGAGCTTTTACTGATGCCACCTTACTTCATCAGGGCTGGGACAGCAAGGTGTAGCTAGCACCATGGCAGGGTCCTCCTTGTGTAGCAAGTGCCTCAAACATAGGAAGGTCATTCCAAACAAGCTGGCCAGCCACCAATGTGACAGATGTTCAGCACAGGGAGACAAATGACCACTCTAATGACTATATTAGCCATAAGTCTGAAAAAGAAAAGTCAAATGTGCAGAGAACAAGGGTCTGGAGGGCCAAACGTAGTGTGGGGATCTTGTAGTGGTGGTGGTTATTTTTTGAAGGCAGTTCCTGTAGGAAGGCATATCTAAGCTGAGTTAGACCATGAGTATGAGTTGGCTAAGTGAAGCCCAGGTAGAGGAAACCATATGTGCAAAGGCCCAGTGGCAGGGAGGAACTTGGCATTGAGGGGACTGACTAGCGGATGAATTTCAGTGAGGAAAGGAGAAGGTGACCAAGACCACAGTGCGGCAGGCCAGGCCATACCCAGATAGCAAAGTGCCAGGAGAGCCACGAGAGGGAGGTATTATCCCAAGAGCTATCGAAAGTGTCCGAAATAATGAAGGTTATGCATTTAAAATAGCCCTCCCCCACCCCAAGCTGGCGTGTGCGGACTGAATTTCAGGCAGAGACCTCTACCAAAAGCGGTGAGATCCAAATCAGGGGCTCTCACTAGGGAGGTGGTGGTTTAAGCCACGAAGACAGACTTAAAAGGTGTTAACAGTTGAAGCTAATGTGAGAAGCAAAGTTTCTCAGAGGTTTCCTGGTGTGTGCAGAGACGGAGAGGAGAAAGCGTTAGAGGAGAGTGGCGATCCGTCCGAGCAGATCCATAGGGGTAGCCATGAAACTTCCAGTGAGGTACACATGAGATGTCCGTGGGCCGTAGGGAGCGGTGGGGTTGAAAGAGATCTAGTTTGGAGTTGGGGATGGTGGCTCCTGGAATATGACTGGGTTTCAACACCAAGAGCATGGGTGAAGCCACCTCACAGGGAACAACACCAGCTTTCCAGACTTCCTCCCGGGTCTGACTGAGAAGCCGGAGTTCCTGAGGAGGCTGAGAAGGAACAGCCAGAGAGGTGGGAGGAAAGCAGATGAACGGTGGAATCATGGGGCCAAACAAAGAGTGTGGCAAGGAGTTTCTGGCGAAGGGTCTGAGCACTGCTGAGCAGCCTTTCAAGAGGAGGCTGGAGACGCATCCAGGATTTGGCAGCACCGCGCACAGCAAGAGCAAATTTGGCAGAGGACTGGCAGACGTGGGAGCCAGACAGAAGGGTACTGAGAAGTGAATGGGCCGTGGGAAAGTGGGGGCAGTGTAGGCAGCAGCTCCTGACGGAGGTGTGCCCGGGACGGGAGGGAGCATCCTAGGTAACAGGAGGCAATTCTAGGTCCAAGTGGACCCAGGCAGGTGTGGCTGTGCTTGGCTGTGCTTGGCTGGGAGGAATAGGGCACAAATGCCGTTCAGATGGAGATGGAGCCACTGATGACCGAGGGTGTGAAGCAATCAAGGGAAGGTGGCTGGACACCTAGGAGGACCAGGAACACAGGTAGGGGCACAGCTGGGAAGAGAGTATTTGCCTAGAGGTAGTAGCAGAGGTCCATGAGGCTTGGCATGACAGTGGGCAGTAGAGGGGGGTGAGCCACTGGCTCCTAGTCCACCATGATAGCTAGGTTCATGGATGGCTGGAGCTGGGGTGGTAGACAGTAGGTGCAATCTTGTGGAAGCATGGTGATGGGAAATGATAGTATCTGGAGGCTACAAAGCAGGAGGGCAGGGCACGTGGGGACTGCCAGCCAGTATTAATAATGCGGGCACCTCAACTAGAGAAGGCAGGAGTAGGCTTTCTTGGAGACAGGGAACAAGAGACTTGACCACATTTGCAAGAGGACTTATGCAGTGGGCATGGAGCTAAGGGGAAGGATGCCGACTGAATGGGACATGGATCTGGGGTGTTTAGTGTCAGGGTGGAGCAGAGTGCTGAGGAGGAGCCCTGGGAGGAGATGAGGATTTTATCCGTGCAGTAGGCTTCAGAGCACTGTTGGGGCAGCATGCAGCTGCTTCCAGGGGTCCTGAAAAAGTGAAAGAGGAGACTGTGTGGAGTTGAGGGGGCCTCTGGAGACAAGGAGAAAGGGGACGGCTAGGCTGGGTGCTGACCATTAGCCTGGGCATTCAGCCAAGAGGAAGGCTGGGGTTTGAGGGGCCAGGAGAACTTGAGCCCGGGTCTCCGGAACTTTGGGAAGCCTGCAGAAGACCAGGACTCTCAAGAAGTAGAACTTAACATGGGGGTGACGGCCCAGAGAGAAAGTCAGGATCAGGATGGAGAGGACCTAGGGAAGCAGCCATTGCTACAGGAAGCCCATGACCTGGACTCGTGCCTCTGGATGCCACTTGTGATGGCTTTACCCTGCAGCTGCTGGGGCTACCAGAGGCTCGGGCCCTGGAGCCCGTGATGATAAATTGTGGCATTTGGACATAACAAGAAACAGCGGGGTTGGATTTTTTTCCCCTCCCAGTCTGCTCTGGTTGGCTCACTCATGTGTATGAACCTCTTCCTGTGGACAGTGATCCTTCTGGCTGGCTCTCAAGCCCACGCTCATCTCATCTCTTCATTCCCCCCTCTAGGAGGCCCCAGCTCCCAAATTCAGGGCAATGAAACCAGAATACACATAAAGCAGCTGTCCTGCATCTATGATTCAAAACATCTGGGCGCTGGGACTGCCAGAGGTGGCTGGAGCCTTCCTGTATGCAAATGGCCAACTACTAGCTAGTTAGCATTTTCCTCTGTCCCCACTTCACCTTTCCTACCCTCTTTTCTCCATTCAGGGCCATTCCAACCCAGGCAGGGTGTTGTGGCTTTCCACCTGCCCTCCATGGGGGAGTCGCAGGTGTGTGACATACAGGCTCCTAGACTCTTTTGGGGCTCTGGCTTCCTTGCAGCAAGTAGGTGGGTCTGTGAGCCTCCCTCCCTCAGAGGCATTGCATAAGCAGCCGCAGCCCTGAGTACATTCCCATGGTTACCAGGCTGGGAAAGGCTGGCCGAGATGGCATCGCCATGGCACCGGCATGGTCCAGAGCTCTGCTGGGCGTGACTCTGGCATGTGTAGTTCTGGGCTCTTGCTGGACAGATGGCCTTCACAGATTCCCTCCCAGACATCCAGTGGCCTTGGATATCGTGATGTGAGGTAAGCAGACGGGAGCAGACTAGGTGGAGTATGAGGGCTTCTAACGTCCTCCAGATCCTCCCTGAAGGCCTTCAGCCACTAAGCCAGCAGTCCTTGCTGTGTGGTTGCCTCTGAAGCTAACCTTTCTACATCAAGGGCTCAACACATCAGATAGGCCAAGTTACGGTGCTGCCAATTGTCCAGGCCCCTTTGGGAGCCCCTTGCTCAGGCCCATAGGAATGTGGAGCTTGGACTCCATAACCATGTGTGTCCTGCCACCATCTAGCAGCCTGTACCCAGGGATACCACAGAGTCAGGGATAAGAGCTCCAGGCCCGGCTCTGTCTCAAGGACACGGGAGGATGGAGAACAAAGACATGTGAGATGTAGACCTTCAGGGTTGCTGAACTATCAAGGCAGCAGTGGGGATGGGCTTGAGGGGAGAAAGCCAGGGAAGGGAGCAAGCCAGGGAGGGAGCCGGCAAGGAGGCAGAGGCAAGATACTGTTTATCAGAAGAGTCTCAGCGGTTGACTGTGTATGAAGTGCCCAAAGCTGGGCTCCGTGTTGCGGGAGCCCGGGAATCTACCTGTAGACGATAGGATGGAGAACAAACCTCCAGGATGCCCTGTGGGGCCCAGGAAGCCTTCGCAGATAGACCTCTCACAGGGCACACCAGATGTGGCCAAGTGGTCCCCCCAAGACTCAAGTTTGCATCTGTGGTTGTTCCGAAAGATGCCCCATGAAGGGTCGCTCAGCTCTCCCAGCCTGGCTCCCTGCGTCACAGATGCTGGCTTTCCCATTAGCACTTCTTCCTCACTTCAGCAGTTCTTCCACGTCTCCCCATCTCCTCCCCAGCCCAGCCAACCAGTCAGGATCATCCCAACTCGTCTAAGCAGGGTGTCCTAGACCACCCTCTTGTCACTTCTTTCCATGTATAAGCCATCTCATGTTGCAACAGGTCCCCTGCAGACCCCAAACTGAGACCCTCTTGCCCTTCATGGCCCATGCCATAGGGACAAAAACATGACCTTGTCACCTCCCTGATGTGGCAACTCTTTTTAAAATTACGGGACCTGGAACAAGAAGGCAGAGTGTCCTCTCCTTCGGCTGGGCACAATGTGTGAAGCAACTCGAACACTTGAGAATGGCTGTGAAAGTGTAGTGAGCATTGACTTTGGGGCTAGAGAGCAGGGAATTCACAAATATGAAACCTCCACAGATGGAGAGGGTCACAGTCATGATCCATAGCAGATGTCTGTCTTAAGCCGTTTTGTGTTGCTATGACAAAATACCTGAGGTTGAGTGATCCCTAAAAGCCAGTCACATAATTAACTCACAGTTCTAGATATGCCCAAGGGCATGGGGTCAATACCTCAGATATGGTGAGGACCTCTAGGCTGTCTCAACACACGGTGCACACATCACATTGGGAGCACTTGTGAAATGGGGAGGGAGCTGCCATAGAGCAAGAAAGAAGGGGAAGTCTGTCTGTCAGGAATAGCTTTGTAGCACCCTGTTCTCCTGAGCATCAACTCAGTTCCCGATATCAGCATTACTTCCTTCCAAGAGTGGTTCTGACTTAATTTATGTGCCGTGTGGCTCCACTTCTTAAAGCTTCCCCAACGTTAGCACTGCCACCTGGGTTTTTTCAGGACATGCTCTTTCTGGGACCCAATCAAGCCACGAAAGTACCAACAATGTCCAATGACACACAAGCATGGGAACGCAGAGTGCTTACGGGGAAAGAGATGGGGTATGGCTTTCTAGTGCTAGCCTGGAAAGCCCAGGTGGGAGAGAGAAGGAAGATTCTGGCAGGAATATGGGGTCTATAAAAGAGCCCTTGTCCCATCGTGCCCCTTGATCCCCATTATCTGTCCTTGTTGTCAGATTCATCATCTGCTGTGGGGATTGGAGGAGGGAGAGGATACTGTGGCATAGAGAGCTCTCTCTGGGAGGATGAACACGGCACAGGCTGTGTACACACTGCTTGGTTGAGAACCCTGGTCCTGAAGGAGGTGAATGTTCATTTGAGTGTGCTTGTGTATGTGAATGTGCATGCATCAGTGTGCGTGTGTGAGTATGAAGATGTTTCTGGGCACACACACATGAAAGGGAGCATGCCTTCCCGGCGGTGAGGCACATGTGTGAGCATGTGCCTGGCCCTGTTCTGATGAGGTCTGCTGGCTTGCTAGCAGCTGGAGTGCTTGCTATACTGACAGGGCCTGTAATCACGGGAAATTACCCAGCCCCGAACTAAAATTAAGGCTGAGGCTGCTACCACAAGACTTGCTTACAGAGCAGGCTCCCGGAAGAAGCTGGGGGAGGAGTCTGCTGGGAGATGGGACTTCTGGGGAGGACAAGGCCTGGCTTAGAGGCACAAACAGGAGAAAGCCCAGCTCCTGTTTGGCCAGTGACTGCCCAGGGCCCAGGGCCCAGGGCCGTGTTATCTGTTTGCATGCTGACTTTTGCTCCCTTCCCCACAGCTCAGCATCCCTCTCCACTAGGGAGGTGGACACAGTCCTCTTCACCTCTGAGAGGAGAGACTGAGTCTCCCTGAGGCTGAGTAGTGAGGTTTGTCATGACAGCTCTTTAAGGACAGGGCTGTGTGACAGGAGCGTGGTGCCTGAGCAGGGAGAAGGCAAGCTCTCTGGGTCCTGTGTGGCTGAGCAGTGTGGGTCTTGAAGGATTTCTCTGCTTTTTTAATACTTGGTGGTTGGGTGCAAGATACACCAGTTGTTTTGGGTGTCCCAAAACAATTCTCCTGGCTCTGTCTCTCCTCAAGATCTGAAGCATGACTATGGGAATGCATACAGCTCTCCAGGGAGCTCAGTGAGCCAAGCATCACTCCATTCAACCCTGTTTCCAGGCTTGGCCCCTTCAGACCGTATGGGCTCAAGGCTCTCCATGTTCATATAGGGAACCTGGGACCAGGCTTTCCAGCTGAGGACACTTCTAGCATCTTGTGTCTCTGCAAAGACCTCTCTGTGATCCTGTGAATGAATCTTCTCCCAAGCCAGTGAGTGTATTGTTCACAGACAGTGGGTGGTGTCTGAAAGGGGCTCCAGGGCAGGGTAGATGGTGGATATAGGTCCATCTTGCTCTTACCCATCAGTCCCCAGGAGAACCTAGATTGATGGTGTGGAGGCTATGGAGAGAAAAAGTGCTAGCCCAAGGCCCCATATGGCATCTGTTGGCACACAATCTGCTGGTCTGCCGCTAAGGACTGGCTGCATGTGACTGAGCAATGAAAAATGATCCAAGCGCCAGGCACTGTTCTAGGACTCAAGTGTGTGCATGCACACCATTTAAGGAGTCCACTGAACAGTTGTCCCCAGCTCTGCTTCACAGGTGAAGGAAGAGGCAGCTAGCCCCATGGTTTGTGCACACCTGGGTAGCAGTGGGATGTGACCCCTCTACCAGCAGGCTGGCAGCAAAGTCTCTATGCAATCTACTCTTATGAATACACCTGAATATGTCCAAAGTAGATACTCACCCTGCACAGTCCCCTGAAGATGGCTCTGCTCAGAGATCCTGAAGTAGCACCCTAAAATGTGCTTGTGCTGGACATCTGCTATCTGGTTCTGCACGCCTGGTCCCATGATGCCCCTTTGAGGACTTGGAGAAGACAGTCACAGGGCTATGAATGAACACTCCCAATAGCCTATGCCAATGGTTGCGAGCTGCCATGTGGGTGCTGGGAACTTGAACCTGGGTCCCTTGCAAGAACAGCCAGTTAACCATCGAGCTACCTCTAGGGTTCCCTGTTTCACCTTTTAAACTTCATAAAGTTTGGAAATATTTAGCCCCATTCCATAGATAAGAAATGGAGACCCAGAGAACTTCATCTGCTTGCTCAGAGTCTCAGCTTGTGGGCTTGGCTCTGGGTCACCAGCTCCATCTGTCTGCTGCTGTATCCCGAGTTCTGGATACCTTGACAACAACCAGGTGTGGGGTCTGACCCTCACCACCCCACCTCTTTGGTCATCTCCTTCTCTTTCCTGAACCATGGCTCCTGTTGAGTTCCCTCAGGACACCTCCTTAGAAGGACTGAGGGAGTCTGTTGGTTAGAAGCAATAATTTCCTCTGGTGATCTGAAGGCTTGCTGTGGTGTGGGGGGTAGGCCAGGCTAGGGGGTTCTGCCTGGTTCAGTGGGGTCTTTTAAGCAATCCCTGGACCTAGACTCATTTATCCCCAGGACTTTGCTGCTCTTCTTTCCCACTCAGCTCACAGTGATCAGCCCGAGGCAGGTTGAAACCACATTTCTGGGGGATGATATACCACAGGACCCATACATCCTTAGAGTGCCTCAGAGCCCAGCATGGCTGCTTCTTAGGCCTACCTCCTTCCTTCACTGGCCCAAGTCCCTAGCCCAGGGCTTATTTTCAGGGCTAATGGGTCCTATACTCTTGGCCTCTTCTTCCTCTGTGGGGTCCAAGTGAGGGGCGGAGTCATTAAGTAATACAGCAGCTAGTCAACTCCCCCAGCCCATTGCCTGGCCTCTTTGTACCTTTGCCATCCAATCAATTACTTGTCAAGTCTTCCTGGGGTTCCTTACTTCACTCAAAGCAAACTGGTGAGCACATGGAAGTCTTGTGTGCCCTGCCTCTTGAAGCCGTCCATCTCTTGCTTTTACCTCATTGACTTAGTTCCAGCATGCAGGTCTGCTTACTGTTCCTGATCCAGGGGTGGTCTTTGCAAGAGTCATTTTCTCACATGTCTGCATGGGTCCCTTCTTCACCTCAGTGAGGCCTCCTGAGCAGATGGCTCCTGCAACCAGGACTTTTACTACTTCCTCACTTTGCAGTTTTCTGTGCGTCGCCTCCTTCTGAAATGCAGCTTACTTAACTCATTCGCTTAGCTTCTCATTGTTTTGCTGCATTGGAATGTGTTCCATAAAGGTGGACGTCTTTGTTTGTTATGTTCAACAGCCCCTGGCCCAGGCCAGGCATTAGAGAAAGGGGAACGTACCAGCCACAGACCTGGGCCAGTTGTGTGTCCCTCTGCAGGCAAGACTCCAGGTGGGATCTCACCTACTGGTTATGGTGATGATTAATTAGTTCACACCATGTCTTACACGTTATAAATGCCAAAGAAGTCATAATCATGAGGAAGAAATGGCATTTTGTGACATGAAAAAAGGAAAGAAAATGCTTGGAAATGAAATCGGATAAAAATAGATATAAAGATTGGAACTCTGATTTCTCCCATACCTTCCCCCAAACTTCTCTTTTAAATTCCTTGAAGGCAGGATCCCCTACCCATCTGTTTGTGATGTTCTTTTTACCTCTAGCCTTTCCCTGTGTGGGATCCTGCTTCAGGCCAGGACCTGGCTCCATACTGCTTGCCACAAACCTGAGCAAGCACCCCAGGTGCTTTGTAAGGAAGACTGTCCACACAGACATGCCAGGCAGAAAGTACCTGCCCTTCCCTCTCAGAGCTCACAAGCCAGGGAGGGGGTGGGCAAGGGCACAGGCTGCAGTGGGATGTGCCTGTTTGGGACACCCTTCCTGTGGGCACCACAGACACAGCTTTGCTTCTTCAGGGCTCAGAAACTGCCAGTGAGTAGTCAAAAAGCAGTGGACTGTGGCCACACAGGGAGCCTGCATCCAGGCAGGAGCTGAGAGCCTACCTCCTGCCTCAGCCTGAGGCCTTCCAACGGCTTTCCATGCGTTCTTTGGAGCCCATGCAAGCAGCCTGGGTTCCCCCAGAGAATGCCACGACCTTGACCCTGTCTCTTAAGCCTTCAGGGCTGTTTCAGCACCCCTGGGGCCATGGAACTCAGTGTTGCTGAGGCCTACAGGGCTGGCTGGAGGCGTGGGAGTCAGGGCAAAGCTAGTTCTCATCGATCTGAACTCCCATGCTTCCCCTTGCCCTGCGAGGATGGACAGTCCTTTCTGAATATCTCTGGGGAGACCACTGCTTACCTTCTTGGGATAGAATCCCCCAAGGGTGAAGAGAAGTCGGATCATCAGAGCTAGAGGGGCCGTTGATACCTTCTTGCCATCCCGGAGACTAGGAACTGAGGGCACCAGAAGGGAGGGGTTCAACTAGGTCCATGGCCAGAGTCAAGGCAGGTGTGGGTCAGACTCTAAGGCCCTTTGCTTTCTTCGGCTCATGTCCAGGCATTTACCTTATGTGCTCAGTGACAGGGCACCCACTGGCTCAGTAGTATTTAGAACTTCCTGTCTACCCTTGCTCTCCTGACCCAGGGTCATGGGTCAAGTCCACACCATGGACCCTCCCTGCTTTCTCATTTGGTGCTTCAAGGGACCCTCGCTGGCTGGGTCCAGCGGGGCCTCTCCATCTCCACAGATGCATAAAAGGTCAGAGACAGTGTTTGCTCATCCTTTCTCATGCATTCAAACATTTCTGTTGAACTTCGGCTGTCCTGTGTGCCAGAAACTGCTCCAGTGACCAAGACACACTGATGAAAACAAATACCAGACCCCAAGGACTTAATTGGCTCCTGCCTTGGACACTTTCTCACCCACGGCATAGTCTCTTGCAGCTGTGAGGCCAGCGGCCAAAAGAGTAACTGGTCCAGGCAATAAGGAGACAGCAAGGATCCGAAGCACAAGTGGGGGTGAGGACGGGGAAAGTCAGAGCCACGATTTTCTCCGCCCAGAAATTGCAGGGCTTCCTTTTGACCCTCTCAGGATTGGAGGCTGAGGAGTCTTTGGGGACGTCTGGAACATCTGGTAGCCATCCATCCCACTGAAGAGGATTGGGCAGGGGGTAGGAAGGACAAATAGAACCAGGTATCTTCCTGCTCCCAAATCTCAAAACACTGCCTTCAGGTCCCAGTGGCCTGACTTTCTCCCCAGCCATCCTCAGATACCACAAGACCTCGATCCCATCTCCTGCCCTCACCTCTCAGCATGAACCTGCTCCTATACATTGTAGGGTCCAGTTGGGAGATCAGCTTCCCACAGGAACCCAGGCTGAGAGGCTAGGGTCTGAGATGAGAGGGTGGGATGCGGGAGGAGGATGCAGCTGGAGCAGGGAGGAGACTTCCTGCAGCAGAGATGCTGGAGGAGCTGGGTAGAGGGGGGATAGCAGGGCAGTGAGCTCATAGGATGTGAGATGAAATGAAATGGCTGTAACCTGAGGACTGGAGGTGCCAAGGGTACTCTGTTCTCCCCCAAATCCACATCGTGAACTTTCAAACCTCAGTGTTCAGAGTATGGTCATTTAGATATAGAACTTTCTTCACTTGCATTTTTGGTAGTGCTGGGTGGGGGTGGAACCTAAGATCTCACTAGGTAGATGCTCTACCACTGAGCTACACCTGAAGCCTAACTAAGACTTTGAGTTTTTAAGGTAAAATGTTGTCACTGGGGAGGCTCCAAGCCAGTGCATTGGTGTCATGATAAGAAAAGGTGATCGAGGCAGAGACAAAAAAGAAGGGAAGTCATGTGAAAAAGGAAGTATATCCACAGGCCAAGGAGTGAGGTCTCAGAGCACAGCCTGCCAAGTCCTTGATTTTGGGCTCCAGGCCATCCACAACTATGAGGAAACCGATTTCTGTTGTTGAAGCACCCTGACTAGGATGTTTGTTACAGCGGCCCCAGCTAAGTCATCTAGGAGTCGGGCTATTGAATTATCATCCTGTTCTTTGTCTCAGGCGTGTGTGCCTATGGGCCACATGGAGAGTCCGTTATCCCAGAATTCTGTTGAGAACAGACAGATAATAGGGCCAGAGTCCTGGTTTATTATTGCCATGTGTTTGTGTCCAGTGAAGCCTCTTGTATGTATGAGGCACATCCAGAAAAGAAGGTGACATCCTTTATATGAAAACCAGACTGACCTTTGAAGGGAACTGGTGAGTTATGTTTGCTTTTAATAATGCAGGGGGAAAGCAGATGCAACCTTGCCAGCACAAGGAGACGGATCAGACACAGCACAGACTCTGTCTTCTTCGTGTGCTTTGAAGGGAGGGAGGTGCCTGTTTTACTCCTTAAGGCAGCAGAAAGCCTATGAGGAAAACATTCATAAACACCTATCTCATGCCTGGGCTACCAGTACCACTCACAAAACTTACACATGTGGCAGGTGCAGAAGGGAGATATTGGATATCCATGGGATAATTATAAAATTTTTCTCCTCTAGACACTACAGACTCCATGTTTTAACCATGTGACTGTGTCATCTTCAATAAGCCTCAACAAAGCCCAATGATGCAACGTTGTTACTTCCCTTGCTTTTCGTATGAGAAGAGGGAGGCACAGAGAGATTCTGTGACAGAGCCTACTACAGAGGCTAAGAAGAAAGATCAGCATGTCAGCATGGTCAGGTGGGATGGGGGTGTCGGGGGAGAAGGCCCCCGGGAAGAGGTTAGGGAGCAAGCGTATGGGCCACCCCTCCAGAGTCTTACCCTCAAGAGGGACTGTCCGGACACTTACCAGACTGTCATACTGAGGAATAACTGCATGACCATACTATCATTTCTCAGATGTGTCTACATTTATTTTTCTAGTATTTTAGTATGCTTTCACTCAAGGGTCTGTAAGAATTATTTTTGGTTCCTTGCTTTTTATGTGGAGTGTTGTTGGCAATAGGGAGCAATCGGGATGGGCAAGATAAACCATACAAGACTACTGGCTACAGATATGAGTAAAACGGTCAGATGGATAAAGTGTGAACAATGACACACAGACACCTTGGATGCTGGGAGACAGAGCTAAAAGTGTGTAGATGGCAATAAGCATCCAGGCTCCCCCCGCCCCCCAACTGTACAGGAATAAGTGCTCCATTTTATCGTGTGTTTATTGTTTTCAGAAACCACATCCATAGTGTTCACATTTGGCTTCTTATTCTTCATAGGGTACAGGTAGTGGAAAGGACCACAGGCTACAGTTGGCTGTCTTTCTGTGCACAATATGGAATAGCCCTTCTGTGCCCATGAGAGGTTAGTTGTGGCTACATGACAGACATGACTGTAGGAGAAATGGGGGTATTAATCTGACAGAAGAGTTAGTATGTATACACAGTATCAATCAGTATGGTACATGATCAGTATGTATGATATCAAATAGGTTTTTCTGTTAGGCCCCACGTACTGGAGATAATCAAAAAATGGTTGAACTATCTGGGTAGAACACAGACCTGAGCTCCAGCTAACACATGACAAAATAAAAGCTGTGTGGTTTGGAACCGCTAAGACATGGGGGCCACTTGTTGCAGCAGTCCAGTGTGCTTTAAGCCAGGTGATTGGTGATCATGAGCAATCGGAGTCATGGCCTGCTGAGATGTGGCCTGCTGTATCACTCATGAAGGAAGGCAAGCACAATGATCTCTAGGATACCATGAGGCAGCATGAATACAGTGGTCCCTGTGATGCACGAGGAGAGATTTTAATATAGCAGCCCCTGTGGTACCCTTCAAGTCATTAGAGTCCAGCGGCCTCATGTGGATGGCACATACTCAGAAAAATGTTGTCCATTCTGATCATGCACAGATTTGTTTTTCTGGTAAGTATGACAATTGTTTGCTTGGCACTTATTTTATATTGGGTAATATAAGAATTCCAGAGATGTTTTAAATATATGAGGTATGGGTGGGTGATATATGAATACCATGCCGTTTTGTGTAAGAAACTTGACCATCTCGGGATGTTGGTGTCCGAGGGGGATCTTAGAAGAAAGTCCACATAGTTACTGAGGAATGACTTCTTGGGCCCACTGTCACCTCTCAGATGTGTCTACATCCGTCTCTCTAGTATTTTAGTATTCTTTGGCCCTGAGGTCTGTAAGAATTATTTTGTTTCCCTGTTTTTCTTACATGGAATATCCAGAAACTTACCCTTTTTTTCATCATGTTGTTTCTGTGATAAAAATGTGGAACACCAATGTGACACTTGCTGTTTGTTACTTTTGCCTTTGCTAACTGATTTGGGGACCAGAGTCCTGTTCAGTCGTATCTAATACTATTTCTTCGGAGGACATTTTGCTTCCTGAACTTCAATTTTTCCTCCTTTACTTGGGATAGTCATCTAGGATCTCCAGTTGATTCCTGGTCCTGCCAGATGTGGGGGTTGAGGGGTAATGACTAATGTTCTCTGGTAATCCCCAGATGACCCCCATCTGCTTGAGCAAACTTGGACTATTTCTGGAAGACTTGGGCAAGAGGAAGGACTTGGTGTCACTAAGTGGGTGAACGGATAAGACCCAGTTGGCTGTGAAGTTTTCCTTTTGGAGGTTCAGAGAGAGAGAGGGTGTGGACTTGTGTGTCTTCATGGGGTGGAGCAGGCTAGGACACTTCCTAGGGCTGATGGGAGGCCTGATACTCACGCCCTGGTGGTTGTGGGATGGATCTGCTCTAGTTTCTGGCCAAGGCCTTGGGTTTGCAATCAGGCCTGGAACAGTGGCCAGAGAAAAAGCATCCAGAAGCAATGTGCTGTGTGCCACTTTTCTCTGGATGAACACAGAACAATGCTGAGGATAGTCATGTATTCCCCATTTAATAAGCTCAAGGAAAATGACCTGAGAAACTGAAACGATAAGGAGGGGGACCATTAGTTGTCTGTGCCCTCCACAAATGTAGTTTCTTTGCTGTGTTCACAGTAACTGTCACCTGAGCATGTATGTGCTTCTGCCTCCGGCTGCATTCTCCAGGGAGGGAGGCTGGTTCAAGGAGATACACTGTGTAGTTAAAGTTTGGACCAGAAGAGAGAGAGAGAAGAAACAGAGGGTACAGGATGGCAGCAGAGGCCCTGGGGAAAGATGATGATGGCCTAGGGAGGAGGGATGAATGACAGGACCCTGTGGAGGTCCACTTCTCAGCTGAGTACGTGTCAGATGACGGTATTGGGTACCAGAGTGGTATCCATGACCACCACTGTATCCCCCTTATCTGTTCTTCCACAGAGGATTCTGGGAAAGGTTGCCTCTTCCGGCTTCTCATTCCTAGGGGTGGGAGTTGGGCCAGCTTCAGGAATCCAGCCAAAGTCCCCCCAGACCCCCCCCCCCTGACAAGGAAAAGCCTGTCACCAGGAGAAGGATAACACTCCCGTGTCCAAGTCTTCCTTTCACTTGCCGCTCGGCACTAATCCAATTGCTGCCTCTAACCTAATTCTCCATTGTTGCTAGAGTCCTTTGCTTTGCCGATATTAAAACTCTTTTCATTTAATTGTGCAGAAGATAGATCCTCCTTGGCCATCAGGTGGTAAATATAGAATAGCTGATGTGCAGCTCTAATTTCTTCCCTGGCAGGCCTCCTGCAGCTCTGAGTAATTGGGGACCAAGTTCTTCTGGAAGGCAGGAGACAGGAAGGGAGAACAGGGACAGGCCTCCCGCCCTGACATTTCCAGGAGGTCACAGGTAAAAGGCAGTCTGCCCGTGTCGATAGGGCCAGTTGTTTCTCTCCTGACTCTTACATGTCACCTGGTGACTTGAGCTCTGAAATGCACAAGCATCTAGTGTTTCTGAACCAAAGGTGACTAAGGGATCCTGATCCATTGTAAAGAATGTGAGGAGCCACATTATTGCCCAGAGCTGGGACCACCAGAGAGGGATGCTTTGGACAAGCCCCCCCCATTTTCACTTAGGGCTGGACTGCCCATGTCTCTGTGCAAAGTCACCAAGGAGCCACACAGCATCACAGCTCTTCTGTTCTCTGAGGCCCCCTGTGATGGCGCACTGTAATCTTGTTTGGTGACCACAGGGTTCCTCAGCAAGATAAGGAAAGGCACGATATCAGTGCGGGTGTGTTCATCTCCAGCTGGGGGAGAAATAGCACGTGGAAGATGGGGCCACTGTGTTCCCATAGGTGGGGAGAGCAAGTACATCACCGTAGGTTCCAGGGGGCCCTTAGCATGCTCTGAGTTCTCCCCTATTCACCCAGAAGGGAGGGGTCCCAGCTCAGTCACTGACGCAGTCTACAGTCACAGCTAGTTATGGAGGAAGAAAGAAGCATCCTTGGATGAACCACTGGTCAACAGACAGGGTCAGCTGAGCTGTGACAGCAGCTCGCTGGAAGCTCCAGCTTTCACGACTCCCGTAGGCACTGGAAAACACAGCCACACACACGATTTCCTCCAGGAGAGTGGTAGCTTCCTCTGGGCCACATGCTCAGCTCCCTGAGCCTCTAGACCCCTCCTTCAAAACTACAGGTGCACATGAGTTTCTAGACTAGTTCAGTTTCCCATCAGAGGCACCCCTACACTGCAGTTTACTGGCTTCTCCTATCACCCCTGCTCCTCATGGGCTGGTAAGAACATTTCTCCCAGGCTGGGCCCTGGGCTGTCTTTTCTTCTTTCCAGCCTCATAATAAGATATGGATCCAGCATCTCCTGGGGTTCCTCTCTCCTGAAATCTTAGGGATCCTTGGGGGTCTATTTCTTCCTGGCACTGTTACCCTAAGATCCTCAGGCAGGCTTGCATACTCAGACTCCACCACAGCAGGACTCTGCAAGACCCGTTGCTGATCCAACACCCTCAGAACAAAAGAGAGGACCCTCAGGGTTCAAGTAGCCATGGAACCCTTTGAACTACAGTCTGAAGACACTAAGGTAGCCTCCAAGACTCTAGCCTGGACTTGTCTCCACTGACATTTATCTCGGATCCTAGGATCGAACATTCTGGCCTGCAGGTGACTTGCCTTCCTTGTCTTTCCATTTTCAGAATCAGGAACAGCAGGGCATGTGACTTCTGGAAACACTGACCCAGATAGTTCATTCACAGTTGTATCGGGGCCAGAATCATCCTAGCTCTCAGATCCTTTCTGTTCAGACAAGGAAATGGAGGCCTAGAGACCTAGTCTGGGAGGTATACTCACTCCTGCATGGCGTCCTAGGATCCTGACCTTTTAGATTCTGATCTAGGGTCAGTATTTCTGTTGCTGCAGTAAAACACTGATGGACACTTACAGGGACAATGGTCAGAACTACAGGAATCTATCTCCATCTTCATCTTGTACCAGCTGGGTGACCACCCATAAATTACCTGACCTCTCTGGCCAGCAGTTTCCTCATCTATAAAATGAGGGTGACAGTGGTATCTGTCTCCTGAGGTGGCCTGAGACTCTAGAGATAGCCTCTCCAAAGCCCCAGTGTAGCATCTGGAAAGTGGCACATGATGATTAGTTATCTCACATTTCCCCTCCAACCAGTTCAAACCATGAGCACTAGCAATTCCAGCAATCACTGAGCAGGCATTTAATTTATTGCCTTGGAAAATGAAAGGGTTCTGTATCAAGGGACTGTTTGGATGGCTTCTCCAGAAAGAGAGGATTGCACAGATGTCTTCTTCTCCTCCATAGAAGTTTCCTAGCACTGGGAAGGGGCAGCAGAGCCACTCTCTCCCTCTCGAAGCTGCCTACAGGAAGCAAAGAGAGAGCCATAAAGTCAGGCCTCTACTGGTATTCTCCTGGGAGGCTTCCAGAAGTCAGGGCTGCCTTGACTTCTGCATGCCTTTCTCATCCCTGCAGAGAGGATACAGTGCCGGGGGAGCCTTGCTTCACATCTCAGGGAGCTTTGTCACAGTGCTAGGCAAAGATGTGAGTTCTCCCTAGGGCTGGGAATAGAGGAATATCACTTGCCTAGCACGAAGCACACCAGGGACACGGCAAGCTCAGAATAGTAGCTCCTCTTGTTCCTGGCTCATCCCAAGAACTTCGGCCTATGGCTCAAGATAAACTTATGAATTAGGCATAGCATAGTAAGAGAGAGATGAACAACTAGTCACAAAGAACAGCCATATCATACTGCCATGAGTTATAAGGCTGTCATCATTTTCTCTGTCAGAACAACTTAATGTATTGGACTCGCAGATCCCATGATGACATGATGTTTAGATGTCAAGTTGAAATGAAGGGAATGGTGCTGGGGAATCCTCCTAGGTTACTAGGTGAGGGATTCTAGAGGAATCTCCTGGGGTGCCAGGGGAGTGGATCTGACAGGCCAGTGGTAGTATACACAGAGTGAACATTAGATCAAGGGATAATTCCTGGTCCTGGGTGTGTGTGTATGGAGCTGAATGGTATGAATGTCATCCCATTACCCAGAATAGGTTGTTTAGTTCTGGAACTTTCCATTTAATATTTTTAGACTGTGGTTGAGTATGAGTAACTGAAACCACAGAAAGCACAAGGGAGGGCTATTATAATATTTTATTAACATCATTTATTAAAAAATTAAAACTTAGTTTTAAAAATCCATGAAGAACAAAACATCAGACTTTTAAACAGAAAGATATCAACCTTGCACCTGTGGCACCTGAAAGCAAGTGCCTCCTACCTAACTTGCCTGACCTTGAGGCTCAGCCCTTCCCAGGCCCGGGCAGTCTGTTGCTCTTAAAGTAGAATCCAGACTTCTGAAACTCCACAGTAACTCAACTGTGAGAGGATCCAACCCTCCTGCTTTGAAGGAAGAAATAAGGGAAGGTCACTGAGCTGCAGAGAAGGCTGGGGTACAATCTGGTCCCTTTCAGAAGACTGGAGCTGGTGATGTTAGCTCAAGTGGACAGGTGAGACTCCGCCAAGGGCCCTGACATTCTGCATTCCTGCATCTATCCTTATGGGGATCTTACTGCGGTTCACTTTTGTGCAAACACTTAAAGAACTACAGACCAATGCAATGAATGAGCTTTTTCTGTCCTTGAGGACACTGTGACGTAGTGTTTCCTACTCCAGATAGCGTGAGTCCTCTCTGTTGCTTGGCCTCCTCTGCCAACTTCCAGGCCCAGCCCAGTCTTCCTAGTCTACTCCATAATCATCTAGTCCCATGGATATGCCTGTTGAGGGGTCTTTCTTATTTAAATATTTTGAAGTGGGAAGACCCACCTTTGATCTGGGCCACACCTTCTGTGGCAGCCTATATAAAGGACACAGAAGAAGGAAGCTTTGCCTCTTTGACTGCTTGTCCTCATTCTCACTGGCAAGTCCATTCCTTCCCTGGTGTTAGAGCCCACGTCTTCAGGATTTGAGAATATACTGAAGACCACTTGAGACATCCAGGCTCATGGAGTAAACAACTATCAGATTCTTGGACTTTTCATTGGTAGACAGACATTGTTGGACCATAGCCTGTAAGCCACTCTAATAAGGCTCTTTTACACACACACACACACACACACACACACACACACACACACACACACACACAGAATCAGTTCTCTTCTTCTAGAGAACCCTGACTAATACACTGTTGCTCTTGTTTTCCCTCTAGAACTTGATGGTAAGACTATTGCTGAAGACACCACATATTTTGGCCAACTGGACATGGAGAAATCCAACTGATATTGATAGGAGAGCTTCCTCCCTGCTGCCTAGGTTTCATAGTACTGGCAAGTGCTTCTAGGGGAGAAAGTCATCAACAATGTTACCCAATTGTGAACCCTACAAGTTACAATAATGACAAGGCCTGGCAAGATATGCCCATGGGTGCACTGATGTTATAGGGGTAGCCAACTGCCTTTTGATTGGATTTTAGGATTGCTCCACAGGAGAAAACACATGCCTGGTATGTAAATCTGGCCAACAACACATGTCTTGGGGAGTTCATAAACCCTAGGGGTGAACCTACTGCTATCATTTTGATAAATGGACATAGTATCAAAATGCCCTGTACAGCATCTCTACTAGTGCAGCTCTCATTCCTTGTAAGGGAAGCTTCTTTGTGCAGTATTTGGTGGTTAACACAGACATTCACAGCTGCTCAAAGTGCAGAAAATGTGTCTGTGCTCAGCCATAAATGGGCCATCTATATAATACCCTTTACCAGTAAGGCTCAGGTAGCATCACAGAAGAGGAGGTGTAATGACTGTAAGAGCCAGAGGCTGGGGACAACCGGGGAAAAGCAGCATCTTCTGAACATGACTAAACCACTGTACTCAAAAACTCACCACAACTGTGGTTCTCTGCATAAGACCCGTACAAAATCAAACTAATCAACATCCCAACACAGATGGGGCAGGAGGTCATGAGCCCCCACACCTAGTTAAGGAGATAATGATAGGTGATGTCTGCTAGGGGAGGAACTGTCAGTTTTCTTCAGTGATGTAGCCCCTTGAATGTGTGTTAAAGTAGGGCCTGTGATGTCAGTCCCTTGGGAGAATGGGGTAGGAGGAACCAGTGTTAAAGCCAACTTGCTCTACAGAGTTCAAGACCAGTTTAGATGAGGGAAGACTTACTTTGGTTCATAGTTTCAGGGACATCAGTACATGTTCACTTGACTCCATTGCTTCTGGGCCATGCCAAGGCAACTCATCATGTAAGGGCTTATAGGAGAGCAGAGCTGCTCACCTCATGATGGCCATGAAGGGGAGAGAGAGAGAAAGAGCAAGGAAGAAGCTGATGGCAATACACAGCCCCTCACGGTATGTCCCCTAAAAAGTCACTGCCTTCAACTGGGTCCTAGCTTCTTATTTTTACCATTTCCCCATTGGGCCATTTAATTCAATCCATCAGCATAATCCATCAATGGGATTCAGTCACTTCCTTGGAGGCCCACTTCTGACTGTTGCTGTGTTAGAGAGAACATCGTCAACACTTGAGCTTAAGGAAGGACTTTCAGACTCAACCACAAGAGCATCACAGTTCTACCATTTTATCATACTTGTTTAACCTCCTGTTGTTCAGGCTTCGTCTTTTTGAGAGTTTTGCTTTCTCTCTTTTCAGCCGACTCCTCTATGTCCTGAACACAGACTTGCTATTTCTTGGTTAACTTCCCTCTTTGGAATAGTCACTCGCCAGGAGCTCTCTAGGAAACACAGAGGAGTTAATTCTGTGAGCTTCATGTCTGACAACATCTGTTTTTCCTCTTGTATTCATTGTTTTCCCTATATGACGAGTGCTTTGATTAGATATGGAATTCTAGGTTGCAAATGAGTTTCTCTAGAGCCTGTGAATGTTTCAGTTAATCATGCTCAGGTTCCCAGTGTTGCTGTGGAAACATCTGATGCCATTTTAAGCCTTGTCCTGTGCACATGATCAGTTCTTCCTCTTGTTGAAAAACTTCCTGTCCCTGATGCTCTGAATTTCATGCCTTACTGTGTCTTCTGTGATTTGTTCCATAATTCATGCGTGCTTTCAAAGTAGACACTCACATCCTTGGATGCCAGAAAATCTTCTATCTTCTCTTTGAAGATACTGCTCCCTCCACATTCTCAATGCTCTCACGTTTTGAAACCCCTGTTAATGAGATGTTAGACTTCATGCTTCGAAACCCCCATCTCATGTCTTTTCTTACTCATCAGATTGTATGATTTTCCAGAAAAAAGTACATTTTACCTAATCTTTCTGCTTTTCAACTGAAAGCTTACTTTAAGATGTGATATTTTTCTCTTTATTTTCCAAGAATTTTGCTTATTCTCTGGGTATTCAGTTAAAAATAGCATCCTGTTTTTAAAGAATGTTTCTCCGGTACACTTTATTCATTTTTTCAAGACAGCAGCTTCATCGTCAGTTTGCCCTCACTCCCTGTCTCTGTGTCCTTGGACTTGAGTCTTCTCTCTGGAGCTTTCTTTGCTTCTCTCCTTGTCACAGACCCTTCATATTGGAGCCACCTCTAAGGTCTTCAGGATTCTATAAAAGTCTGTATCCCAGACAGAGGCACCAATCACCTGACAGAGGACCTGTGCATAGACACAGCATGCCACTTTCCAGCTTCTCTGGAGGAGTTCCGGTGGCATGGTTGTTTGAATAAGAAGGATCCCCATGGGCTCATATAGTTGACTCTTGGTTCTCAGTTGCTGAAACTGTTTGGGAAGGATTAGGGCACATGGCCTTGTTGGAGGAGGTTTGTCACTGGGGGTTTGAGGTTTCGAAATTCCACGCCATTCCCAGTTAGCACTCTCTCTGTCTGTCTCTGTTGCTCTGTCTGTCTGTCTGTCTCTGCCTCTGCTTTTGGATCAGATGTAAGCTCTTTGCTACTGTTCCAGTGCCATGCATGCCTACTATCGTGCTCCTCACCATAATGGTCATGAACTCCAATGCTTGGAACTTTGACCAACCACCCCTGCAACTAAATGCCTTCTTTTATAAGTTGCTTTGGTCATGGTGTTTTATCTAGCACTAGAAAAGTAACTAAGAAGGTGGCAAGCCTGTGTGTCACTTTCTTGAGGTCTTTCCTTTTGAACTGGTAAATCTTTCCTGAGGGGACTTCTCTCATCCCTCATGAGCGTGTTGGATAGAAGCTGGAGGCTTAAATCCTACCTCCTGTTTGCAATCCACTCTATTGTCGGGTGCCTTGTCCACAATGCCTCCTTATCATCCCAGAGACATCATCTCTGGGCTAAGTTATCCTGAGAATCACCCATCCAGCTCACCTGGGTGGGAAAGAGATCTAGAGATTGGTGTGGGGCAGGTCTCATACCTTTTTAAAGGATGTGTGCACTACTCCCTCTGTGTTCAGCTCTGTCTCGGCTTCTGAAGCTGTGTGCCTCATGCCTTTGAGACATCTGAGCAGAATCTGGCTTACTGCCTGCTCCTTCCTCTCACCCCAGGCACTTGTTTACTTTTTGTGGTCCTCTTTCTGGCTGTCTTTGACCTTTTCTGGCCTCTTAGTGGAGGTTTTGCAGGGCTGGGGAAAGGAATATAAAATCAAATGTGGTTGCTTTATCGAAGTCTTTTGAAGGTCATCTTGACAGGACCGTAGAGACCTCTTGGCACCTCCCCATCCTGCACCACAGACCTCCGAACTAATCCTTTCCCTACTTCTGTTCTGACCGTGGAGCTTGGTTTATCTCCTCTCCAGCTCCTTCCCTGTCTTGTTTCCCTGCCTTCTTCCTTTCCTCTCATCCTCCCTGCCTCTCACCTCCTCTTCCTGATCTCTCTTTAACACTCGCCAGCTGTGGTCTGCCTTCTAGGAAGTCTTCCTTAACTCTACCCCAACCCTGAAGCCTTCCTTAACTCTACCCCAACCCTGAAGCCTTCCTTAACTCTATCCCAACCCTGAAGCCTTCTTTAATGCTATACCAACCCTGAAGCCTTCCTTAACTCTATCCCAATCCCGAAGCCTTCCTTAACTCCAACCCAACCCTGAAGCCTTCCTTAACTCCAACCCAACCCTGAAGCCTTCCTTAACTCTATCCCAACCCTGAAGCCTTCCTTAACTCTATCCCAATCCCGAAGCCTTCCTTAACTCCAACCCAACCCTGAAGCCTTCTTTAACGCTATCCTGACCCTGCCTTGCTAAGATTGGGGAAGCGATCTTGCTCTGCTGTCTTCAACTTTCTGTCAAGTCCTCACTGGCCATCTGTCTTACTTCCCATGGGACTTTAAGCTCTGTAAAGGATGTATGTGCACAAGGTATGTGCTCCCATTTACCCTGTCTCCCCTGCTGGGCCCCATGCTAGGGTGAAGTGGGCTCTGATTTGTTGAATTCATAAATGAATGCTATAATTAAAGGATAATTATGTATAAATTATATACTTCATATATAATTATATAAGTCATAGATTGATGTTATAATTCATTTCAGAGAGCATTAAATTCTTGCTAACTTAATGAGCCTGTAGTCATGAATGAGTAAAGTCCATATTGGTCTAGGCAGAGGGCAGAAAAGGGGGAACCACCCACGAGTTCTCAAAGTCACCCTGACCTGGCCTCCCTGAGACCCTAAAGAGAAAGGAGGGTGTGGAGTGAGCCTCAGCAGTTCATCTTCTATAGCTGACTTGCTGCTGGGTACCCTCCCCTGGTGAGGTGGAGCAGCAGATCCAGGGTTGGGGCAGAAGAACCATTGCTGTGTGTGCACCTTCTGTACCAGCGTCATCTGGTCTTCTGAATGAAGCCAGAGAGGCAGAGCCTCTCCATGGGGAACCAGAGAGTCTGGAAAGTGCTTCCAGCTTTTTTCCACGACATCCTGCTTTTGCTCCTGCTGCTCCTCCACAGCATTGCTAAACTCTGACCACCTCACAGACATCCCCCACCCATTGCCCCACTGCAGGGCTAGATGTCAGCCTGATACTTTTACCCCTACTACCTGACACATTGCCCATCCTGGGTGGACATTGGCAGGAGCACAGAAAGGCACAGGGCCAAGACTCTGGAGTGGACGACTGGGTGTGGCACAAGAATCCCTTGTGACCCCTGCCCTGATTTTCTTGTCTACAAAATGTGTGTGAAATGTCACTAATTCATTGGATTATTGTGCAGGTTTAGCAAAAATTGCTGAGAACTTTGCCTGGCCCCCACACACTTTACACAAGTGTTGCCCACGATCACTAAGCAACTGCTTAGGAAAGATCTGCTGAGTTGACTGAATCGGGTGCTAACAGTGGGATTATCACTCTGCTCTGGCAGCCATGGCCTCCCTGTTGGGCTTTCTGCCTCCCATTGATCTCTTGCAGTCTGCCCTCTGTTCTGGCTGCTCACAGCGTTGAGGAGGTCAAGTTCATTATGCTCGACACTGCTCTATTTCTCTGCCTCCCCGAACCACACATGCACACAGACTGCTGTATGCCTATGAGTGCATGGAGGCAGGCATCGTTTCCCTGGTCTCTTATGCTCCAGTCTGTTCCCGTTCTCCAGGCTCTTTCTCCTCTGGCTCCTGCTGTCTGCAAGCGGCTGCCCAGCTTCGGTCCTAGGAAGCCCTCATGTTGCTTTTGGCTCTGTTATCCTCTTCGCTGGAAGCCAATTATGTTCGGCCACCTCTAGTGCTCTGAGAGGTTCCTGTCATACTTTCCGACTCTGTTGTTCTCCAGAGCTTCTTGAAGAGGCCCCCATCCCAACTCTTAGTGCATAGAAGCTTCCCCATTGGTCAATGAGCAACTAGAGCCCCACTTGGGCCTTAGGAAGAGTGTTTACCACCCAGGGCACAATGACTTGCTTCTACTCGGCTGGCTTCCTGCTCACTTGGGGTGCAGGATTCTGAGGTCTTTGGGCAAAGGCAGTCCTTATGTTTGGTTGGCTCTCAGACTCCCACTGGGCTCAGGAACGGATCTGTCTTTTCTGTTCACCACTTTTTCACTCGCCCATTCACCTCTCTTCCTGTCTCTAGGCCATTTCTTCATTGCTATCGTTAGACTCAAAGGCCTAGGGGCAGAGTTGAAGGTGAGCTGTCATGCTCCATCAGCTCAGTCTTGGGAGCAGCACACATATGTAGTGGGTAGCCATTTTAGTTTTGATCTGGAAGTTCCAACCCCCATTGAGGCTTCAGCAACTGTTAGGCCTACAAGGCGGGGCCAAGTGAGGACCCTGGAGACCCGAGATCGAGATGGGCCAGCGCTCTCTCTGTTCCTGGACCCTAGACAGTGGAGGTTGACCGAGCAGAGTTCCAGAGAACACCGCTGGACTGCGATACACCTTCCCCAGACCCCGCGACCTACCTATCCCTTCATTTCTAAGTTACCCACTAAATAAATCTTTCTTTTAACTACGTGGAGTGGCCTTAATAATTTCACCAATACACATACCATGCCTTCATCTGCTTTCCTCAAGTCCTGGGTTGTTGAGAAGGAGAAGACAGAGGCTAACAGAGGGAGAGAATCTGCTCTGTTTCAGTTGTGGGTAAGAAGAGGCTTCATCGGCCTCCTGTCCCCTCACTTAGCATCTCTTATCTCCCATCTTTCACTGACACTCAACCCTTCAGTACCCCACATGCTTCTGGACCACCCACATCATGGGCCAAGAGCAAGATGGGGTGAGGAGCTGTCCTGAGGCTGAAGTGCTGAGGAAGCCGGTACCAGCCAGTACCAGCTGGTACCAGCCAGTACTGAGGGCACTGTGCAGGGTGGGTCAGGGAGCGAACTCTTACTCCATCCAGTCTTCCTTTCAGAGGGGTGCAAGATGATCACCACTACACTGCCTGGCTCTGTGGGACTTGAAGTCTCACCTCAAAGGCCTTTTCCTCAGGCCACCGGACACTTATCAGTCACTTTTATCTTAATGTGGATGAGATCATGCCTTTTCTATGAGTGCAGCCTTTATTATCGAGGGCCCTAGAGATGGAGCTGGAAATGCCTTTTCTGCGCCCACACAGCATAGGTTAGGTGGACTTGGAAGACTCTTTCTGAGCCTACATCTCAGAGCTAAGGCTCCTCCTCCAGGCCCCCAGCCTCTCTTCTCACCACGCTCTGTCTGTTGTCCCTAAAAGGAGACCCTGGGTGGACACACAGGAAGCTGCAGGGTGACTGTAGATATGAGGGAAAAGAGAGCAGTCCAGGAAGGAAAATGAAGTCCCTTGAACATCAGCAAATCTACTCTCTGCCTTGGCCTAGCACGGTTGTCCACATTCCCAGGGTTGTCTTTCTTTGCAGAGGACTGTGGGAGGAAGGGGTAGTCTTTGTCTTGGGCCCCAGCCTGCTCTTCTGCCCTTTCCCTCTGAACCAAGGGTGATGTCTTCATTGTTGTTTCTGCAGTGTTTTTGGCATCTAGAGTGAACTCCGGTTGCCATGGCAACTCCAGCAAAGGGAAGAAGGGAGAGGGTTGAGGGGGTAGAATTTGTTCCACTCTTGGCTTCTTTTCTATGTGGGGGTCTGCAGAGGGCTAAGACTAAGATTTCCCCCATGAAGGCCCCCTCAGCACCCCACATCTCCCCTGCCTGGCCTGACTCCATGCTGGCTGCAGCACCTTACAAGCAAGATTCCTTTGAAGGTGAAGCACAGACTTCTTTGCAGTTAGACTAGGAAAGGGAGAGGGCTCAAAGAAACATCCCCAGTTGGGAAACCATGCAGACCCCTCTGTCCTCCTGGGGCACGAGGGAGCATCAGGCAGGGCAGGAAGCCTTCTAAGTGCCTGGACAGTAGGGATTTAAGCCCTAGAAACCCTAGGCTAGGAAATCAAAAAGGAATGCAGGAACAGGTGTTTCAGGCCAAACATGCCACTGCCCTTTGTTTTGCAAGGACAGAGTCTGCATTAATAAACACACACACACACACACACACACACACACACACACACACACATATCCTTTTATCTTCCAGTTCAATTTTTAACTTTTGCTTAATAATGCTACTGTGGCAGAGAAGCACTTTTGTGCTCTGGTGGCAAGCAAGCCCACTGATAAATGGCAGCTGGCGTGAGGGCTAGGGGTGCTAGGGGACAGTGAGGCTGTTGTGGAGAGCTGTCACTCTGGAGAAAGGACTGTGGTCATGGGGCCATGTGGCCTTAGCGCTGCCTGAGTGTCTAGCTGCTCAGAAGCAGACAGTAAGCTGGATGCTGTGAACTTCCTGAGTTCTGCTGTTTTCTTCATCATCGCCCTGGTTTCTGTCCCCTGGGTTGATCCACTTAGCGCTTGTAAGATTGCAAATGAGGGGTCCTGGTTGTATCTCTGCACAGGTCATGTGGGACAGCCTTTTGGAAAGACCTCACTCCTCCCATCCCTTCCTGTTGTCTGTGGGTAAAGTGGGCCTGGCTGGGCTCGTGGCTTCTTGACAGGACTGCAACTGGAGTTCCCCAGCAAAGAAACAGAGGGTGACCCAAGAGTACACATGCTGCTGAGGGCATGTGGTGCACCTTGTCCTGTCGGGGTGGGGAGGAGTCTGAGGACCTAGGAATGACCATCATTTGAATTCACATTTACTGGGGCAGGTGCCAAGGCTAGCAGGCAAGGGTCTACTGACCACACTTTTATTTTGGGTTTCAAAGCTCTTCGCTGTATTCTTTTGGAGGAGCACTTGCCTATCGCCCTAGATAAAAACCCACTCTGGCCTATGTCTTTTCTGCTTACCCCCAGGCCACAGGAAGATGTTACTTAGATCCTAACACCTTTCCCCTTGCCTGACTTAAAGCTAGAGGCTGCAGCAGGAAGAGGGCCCTGGGCTTTTCTGTCCTCCTTGGTACACCCTGACCCCTCATCACCTTCCGTCCTGATGACCAGTTCCTGATCCCTCCTCTGCAGGTGGGACAGAATGGAGCAGGCAGTGGTGGGGGGGGGGAGAGTCTTGCTGGACCTGCTTGGCACCATGGGTTGACTTCTCTAGTGGAACTATCTCTGTTTTGGCTTCTTGAGGAAGGAGACAACATCCATCAAGGGCAGTAATGCCCATCCATGGTCCACTACTAGCCTCAGAAATCTATATTACTGGGTCCACCCTATGGAACTTAATCAGCATTAGATGCTTTTTGATTTGGCCACTTATGGGCTGTGTGACCTTATATAAGCAAAGTGGAACCTCTCCGTGTCCCAGTTTCTACATCCATAGAATAAAAAGTGAAGAGGTCACTGCTTTGCATGAGCATCCTTCCTGGTGCTGAGGAGCAGGGGTGTTCTCTGAGTGTCAGATAACAAATGAGAAGACCTTTCTCTAGGTCCTGAACTGGGCCCCAAACATCAGAGCAACACCATTTCTGAGCTGCCTTTGGAAGACTCTAAGCACATGGCCTCACTAGGGTCTTTACAGCTCTTTGACCTGCCCAGAGCCCTTCCCAACTCCTTTCTCTTACAATTTCCTGCCCTTCCACCTACCAGGTAGAGGTAGAGAAGCCTGGCTCCTGCACTCACCTACAAGTCCATCCCAGAACCAACAACAGCCTTGTAAGAAGAGCAGGCCATGGGCCAGGTGGGGACACTAGAGGAGAGACATTCTTGTCTCCGATCCTCTAATGCTGTTGCTTTGCCTCTCAGTATAAGGCCATGACTGAAAGGGCTCTAGAGCTAAGTGAGCGTCTAGACATTGAATCCAGGGGTGTGGGAAGATGGACCTATCTGGGTCCTGTTGGTGTTGGGTAGAATAGAATTTTCTGTGGGAGAGAAAAGACTTGACGGGGCCTCCTGGTTAGGGAGAGAAGGCCTTGAGTCTTCTCTCTGTTCAGTCAGAGAACTGGGGAGACTGCCTCTGTACCTCTTCACTGGAGATCCAGCATACCTATGGTCACCATGCTGCCTGATGCAGGATAGACATTTCATGTCAAGAAGTCTTGCTCTCTCTTCAGGCATCAGAAACAGACATGGAAGTCACTCTAGTGAGAGATAGGTCAGGTCAGGTTTCCTAGGATATCGAGGGAATCTTCTCTGACACCTCAGGCCTCAAAGGCCTCAACTGAAGCCCTTGCCTACCTTTTCCACACTGAAGGGAAAGAGCCACTGTGCAAGGCTCCTCCTTTGTTGACTAACATTTGCCCATGTCCTTTCATTTCTGGACCTCTAGCACAAGACCGTGTCATATCTGGCCCCAAACAGGCCTTGTAGGGACGTCTACAAGGGATGCTTGCAGGATGTCTGAAACGGTGCTTCCAGGAGGAAGGGAGAAAGTCATGCGGAGACTTGGGAGAGGAGGAGATTGGGGGAGAGTGTGCCTTTGTGGAAAATAGGGGCACTTTTGAGGATGCTCAGGCTAGAGACTGGCCTGCCACCTTGGAGCACCCATGTCACCAGATTATATACCTCTGCAGGTAGCTGATCGTGAATGGCCTGTCCACCTTTCACCTGCTGCAAAGGTGATCCAGTAGGGGAAGGGCAGAGACTTGGGGAAAGCAAATGAGGAAGGAAGGAAGAGAAAGTCAAAAGCAGGGCCCATAAGAGGGGGTAGAGGGAAGGAAAAGGCGCGGGGAGGGAAAAGAAAGGATACAAAGAAGAGGGAGGCCGAGAGAGAGCACTCAGGAACGGGACGAAGAGGCTCTCATTCTCAGTCTGTGTCCCTTTCAACCTGGCAAGGCAGAGTCTGTGTTGTGTTGTGAACATTTCCTTGTGACTTTTTTACCTAATAGTTGTGAGACTAGATCCTTTTGATGTGGGTCATCCTGGGCTCTAACCTAGTACCTGGGGCAAACTGACCAGAAGCTGGCTCCTTCCCTGGTCCCCAAATGTCTCATGCTTGGAATCAGGAGGCTTGTGGTCTCGGAGAGAGCATGGCATAGGAAGTATGTGGGATCAAGCTATCCAGGCTCAGATGCCTGCCTGTGACTTTAAATGACTCAATGACGAATTGCCTGAATGCTTTCAGCTTCTGTTTGATGATCTCCAAATGCGACAAAACCAGCATCTCCCTGGGAGGTGGTGTGAGGTTTGGATGAGGCAATCCAGGTAGAACATCAAGCCTGGGCATCATGAGAATTGCAGGAGTCTGTGGTTTTGTTCCTTGGGGCCCTAGGTATGGAGGTGATAGCCCTCACTAAACTTCTGCTCATGGCTCTGCTTGCAGAGGGGGGTCAGTGATCCTGGCTCAGAAGGTAGCCAAGGGTGGTGAAGAACCTATGCAGAGCAGGGGCAAGCAGCATGTCCCCAATGACTGCTTCTCCTTGGCTTTTCCTCCTCTCTCTTTGAGGAAGTATTAATGTCCACAGTACAGATGAGGAAACCCAGGCTAGGGGCAGACTGTGGTTTACCCAGGCAAAGTGGAAGATCCAAACGACTAGAGAAGTAAGGACTCCCTGCCTAGAAGGTTCCTTTCAATGTGGGCCCTGACAAGGAGCTTGGGGACTGTGGGAGGACAGGGGACAGGCTCAGTTCCTGCCAATAGCACCCATTACCTCCCACTTACAGTTCTTTGTTGATTCTGAACAGCAGGTACCAGGTTTTAATGTCACCATTGCCGCTCCACATCAGGAGGAGAAAATTGGACTAAAATGGCTTGGTGCTTTTACCTCACAGTTTGGAAGAGGATGAAGTCACAGCATAAGGGCAAGTAGGAAAGAAAAGAATTGTTTCCAGACCGAATCCAGGCATGCCAGCCTGCAAGGGGCTCAAAAGCGGGTGCCTGGGAAGAGGGAAGAGCTTACCAGGGCCCAGGCCCCTTCCCTGTAAGATTCGGGTGTCTGAACCTCCTCCAGTGAGTGGGTGGTCTTTTAACTCGGGCACGTTCAAGTGGGGCCCAGTGGAAGGGCCTGCCTATAAATATAAGATGCTTAAAACCATGGAAGAGAAGACAAAGGTTGGTACTCAGTTGGGTGAGGGCAGGAGAAGGGGACACACCAGAAAACTGTGAAAAGATGTCTGTTTTCCCCAGGGCTGGGACATAGGGACCTCACTTGCCTAGCACGGGGCATGCAAAGAACACCATAAATTTAGGACAGTCACTTCTATTATTCATGGATCACCCCAAGACCTGCAGCCTATGGCTCAGGACTAACTAACTATAGAGTACGTTTCCCACAGAGTTTGGGTTTTGTCCCCAGTACAGGTGCAGCTTAGGTGCTACTTAGAGGGTTAGCATGGCCTGTGGACCACTGTCGTTGAGATGGACTGAGGGGAGTACTCAGACAGAGGAGTACTTTACTCCCCAGAGAGTAAAGGGCTGAGGGTCTGGTTATCACCATCCAGTGCTTCAGAAGCCAGTGAGATGCAAGCTATGGGGCTGGCAGGAGGTTGCAGACCCCTCAAATCACAACAAGAAGTCTATGGATATAAAAGCCCAGATCCTGAAGGCCATGGTGGGACTACCACTGCTGCCCCTAAGGAGTAGGTTGGGGCACCTAAAAGGTCCTGAAATGTATTCCTTACTTCTCTCATTTCTGTGAACAAATACCTGAGCAAAAACAACCTAAGAGGGTGTCTTAGTTAGGGTTTCTATTGCTGTTATGAAACACCATGACTGTAAGCAAGTTGGAGAGGAAAGGAGGGTTTATTTGGCTTACACTTCTATATTGCTGTTCATCACTGAAGGAAGTCAGGACAGGAACTCAAACAGAGCAGGAACCTGGAGGCAGGAGCTGATGCAGAGGCCATTGGGGGATGCTGCTTACTGGCTTGCTTCTCGTGACTTGCTCAAACTGCTTTCTTATAGAATCCAGGACCACCAGCCCAGGCATGGCACCACCCACCATGGGCTGGGCCCTCCCCCATTGATTACTAGTTGAAAAAATGCCTCACAGATGGATCTCAGGGAGGCATTTCCTCAGCTGAGGCTCCTTCCTCTCTGATGACTCTACCTTGTGTCAAGTTGACACAAAACCAGCCAGTACAAAGGGGAAAGGCTTATTTTGCTCACGGTTCAGAGAAATACAGTCATGTCAGGGAAGAGAGGAAAATGGAGTGCTTGGTCTATTGTGCAACCAGAAAGCAGAGAAAAGACAATGACAGTGTTTAATTTGTTCTTCCCTCCTTTTCTGTGTGGGTCTAGTGTATCCATGTATGTGTACAGTTTATGCAGGAATGTACATGTGTGTGTGGCGACCAGAGGTTGATGTCAGTGTCGTCCTCTATTGCTCTCCTTATTTTTTGAAACACAGGTCTCTTATGTAACTGGATATCTCTGATTTAGATAGATTGGATGGCTAGCAAGCTGCCAGGATCCCCCTCTCTGCCCTTCAGTACTAGGGTAACAGATGCACACCATCATGCTCAGCTTTTCATGGATGCTGTCCGTCCAGATGCAGGTATTAGCGCTTATGTGGCAAGTGCTTTCTTTATAAGGCCATCCTCCCGGCCCCCTTCCCTCTGTGTATTCAGTCTGGAACTCCAGCACATTGGATGGTATAATACTTACTTTTCTGTTGCTGTGACCTAACACCACAATCAAGGCAACTTATAGAGGAAAGAGTTGGTTTGGGCTTACAGTTCCAGAGGGAGAGTCTATAATGATGGGGGAGGCATAGAGCAGGAGGCTGGAGCAGGAAGCTGATAAGTCACATCTTCAACCACAAGCATGAAATAGAGGGATAACTGGAAGTACGATGAAGCTACGAACTCTCAAGGCCCATTCCCAGTGACATATTCCTTCAGCAAAGCTGCACTTCCTGAAGGTTCTATAACCCCCCCACCCTCCACCCCCACATAGTGCCATCAAGTAGGCACCAAGTCTTCAAATACCTGAGCCTATTGGGGACATTTCTCATCAAATCACTACAGATGGTGCCATCCACATTCAGGTGAGCTTTCCCTCATCAATTAAGCCACCTAGGAAACACTTCACAGATACGCCAAAGGGTGGGCATTATTAATGTCCAGGTGTTTATTAATCCTTTCAAGTCCACAACTGAAATTTATGAGTCTATCCCTTTTCAACTTGACACTCAAACATCACAAACCATAACGTTCCACCCATCATCCTTCTTAGGCTCATGGAGATCTCATACATAATGCAAAATGCACTCATTAGGACATCAAAAGTTCTCACAGTCTTAAATTTTAACACTTGTTCAAAGCCCAAAGTCTCTTCTGAGACTCAAGACAATCTCTTCACTGTAAGCCTCTACTCAAAAAACAAGTTCATACTTCTGAACTACTATGGCACACAGCATATATCCTCTTACTCAAATGGAGGAATAGACTCATAAGCAAGGAAAGATTAGGTTAAAGCAAGACCAAAAACACAGCAGTTCAAACACTAAAATTTTCAGCTCCATGCTCAGCCTCTAGGGATCTTAACAACATCATCTGAGCTCCCATACCTATTCCTCTGTTGGTGCTACATACAGCACAGATAGACTTTCTCCCTTGGTCCAGATCCACTTTATACCTGTAGCCTTCTTCTACAGATTTCCCATGGTCTTTGCATCTCCAACATCCATAGATATCTACTAAAAGCTTAGACTTTACTTTTACATTTTCACAAAACTTCTCAGAGCCCCACATCAACTGGGTTTGGTTGCTTTCCAAAAGCTTGGCAGAGCCTCCATGACCCTCAATTTGTATTTTGCAAACCCACAAAGCAGCACCATGTGAATGGTACTGCCAAGTTCTGCTGCCAGTTTGAGATCCAGCATGGCACCCTTCTGTCACAGTTATACTTACCTTCATACCTTGGAGAATGAACCTATAAAAATACCTTCCTTGGTTTTTGTTTTGTGAAGGGACTACCTTTAGTGAGTGGGGAACCCCTTCAGAAGAATTTTCCAGCTCGCCCTCTCTTCTTTCAAATGAATTTGCATTCTTAAAAGATTTTCGTTTTGTTATTTTTAATTATGTGCGTGTGTGTGTGCGTGTGTGTGTGCGTGCGTGCGTGCGTGCGTGCGTGCGTGTGTGTGTGTGTGTGTGTGTGTGTGTGTGTGACTGTAGGTGCCCACAGAATCTAGAGACATCAGATCCCTTACGGCTGAAGTTGCAGTCAGTTGTGAACCACTTGACTTTGTGCTAAGAACTGAGCTAGGGTTCTCAGCAAAAGCAGTATGCATTCTTAACCTTTGAGCCATCTCTCCAGGCTTGAATATGCATTTTTTATAAGGTGGAGCCTTCAATGGGTGGGGTCTTGCCATTAAGGAGAGCAAATGTGTGGTTTCTCTGTAACTTTTCTAATTTAATTAACAGTTACAGTAGCTACATCTCTACCTCCCTTGTTTACAACTTTAAATTAGCTCATGCTCACTTTCCTTGTCAGACTGCACAGTTGTCTGAAACTGATCAGATGCACTAGGTTCCTCCATCCCCAATCTTTATAAGCAGCAAGGACTGCTGAGAAAAAGCACTAAATCGATGGATCAATCAATCAATCAATCAATCAAGCCCTATAGAGCAGCAGAGCAAGAGGAAGAGACCAACTAAACTCATTAAGCTTCGGGTTTTCAGATTTTGTGAGCTATCACCCATGCTGGGTTGGGATTGGGGTGATGCAACCCTCTTTGAGTCACTTATACCCCTGTAAGTAACCATCACCTACACTCCATCGGTAACCCAATAAAGCTCATTGGTTCATCAATTTGGACTTTAGAGGCATCCTTTGGTCTGTCATGAATTTCCTTTCTCAGGTGAATGGACTTTTGTTCACATTTCCCCAGGATTAATGTCACATAACAAGTTGACAATCAAAATTAGCCATTACATGGAAGTGATATGGAGGCCAAGACCCTAGGGAGTCTATTCTGCATGTATTCAAACTCCATTTATTGAATTTTATATGTTTTTATTTAACATGTTTTCATGTAATATCTTTTGATCATATTCCTTTCCTACTCCATCTCTTCCCAGATACTTCCCACCTCCCTACCCAACCAACTTCCATGTTTCTTTTTCTTTCACTCTTTCAAAACCAAAAACCAAAACAAAACTGAAAAAACAACGACAACAGCAACAACAAAAAAAATGAGAAATTAAAATCAAAACAGACAAACCTAAAAAAGGGAAAATCAATAAAACCAAAATACCAAAACACAGCAAAACAAAAAGTGGACGGAAAAAACAAAAACCATGGGGAATATGGAGTCCATTGATGGTGATCAACTATTCTTAGGCATGGGGCTGGCCCAGGAGTGTGGTTGATACACCTAGTGACATTCAGTTGGAGAAAACTGGTATTTACTTTCCTAGCAGGTACCAATTACAAATAGCTTCTTGGTTAGGCATGGGACTTTGTGTCCACTTCCCCTTCTCAGTGCTGGGATTTTGTCTGATTTAAAGCTGTGCTGGTCTTGTGTATGCTGTCATTGTCCCTGTGATTTCATATGTGTTCCAGTCCTGTTGTTTCTGGGAGATGTTGTTTCCTTGGAGTTGTCCACCACCTCTGGCTCTTATAATCTTCCTGCTCCCTCTACTGTATAGATCCCTGAGCCTTGTTGGGATAGATTTGATAAAAGGAATCCCATTTAGGGCTGAGTGCTCCAAAGTCTCTCACCCTTGGCATATTGTACAGTTGTGGATCTTTTTGCTAATTACTATCTACTACAAGAAGATGCTTCTTTGGTGAGGGTTGAGTGGTGCTCTGATCTACCAGTATAGCAATTAGGGGTCATTTTATCTCTACGTTAAATGAGATAAATGGCAAAAATACTATGTTTTAGGAGAACAATAGTAGGTTTCCTCATAGGTCCGTGACCTGTCAGCTCTCAGATTCTTTCCCACTTCATCAGTGTCGTGTATGGATTCTATTTCATGGAGTAGGCTTTAAATCCAAATTTTTCAAAGTGGCTAATTACTCCCATAACATTTGCACCAATACTGCATCAATACTGGCAGGTCTCTTGTTGTAGGTTTTAGGATTTGTAGCTTGATGAAATTGGTGAATATTTTGCTCCTTCTATAGTGTGCAAAGTACCTAGTTAATAGTTATGAAGTTTCTAGTTGGGTACTAGCTTGATTTCTTCATGTTCAGTGACATGAGTAAGTTGCGTCTTCAAAAGGCCTTATCATGAGGCTTGGAGAGTAATCAATAGCCTTAGTAAAAGCTTGTGATTTTTTTTTGGGGGGGGGGCTCTATAGTTAATAACTCAGCAATATATAACTCATTTCTGGCACTGGAGGTTTTACTTGGTGGAATAAGATGTCTAGTTTGGGCACTATCTACCCCATTACAAGTTGACTCTATTTAAATTCCTTTCATATATGTATATTTTTCAGGATGCTTTTGCGGTAGTAGGTTTCCATATGGCCTTTCAAAAGACCCTTAGTGGTAGGCGTCCTTTCCCATAGTTTCTCATTTACTATGCTCTTCCATCTCCTTCACTATTTAATCCTCCTATTCTGGTTTTCTCTTTATCTCTTTATAACACTTGAATCTATTTCCCTCTTTCTTAGAAGATCTCCTCCTCCCCTCTGGTCCCTTACTAGGTACCTAACCTCTGGAGTTATTTGAATAGAAACATACACACACACAGCTCAAAACTACCATCCACATATAAAAGAATATATATATATATATATATATATATATATATATATATATATATATATATATGCATATGTTTTGGGTAAGGAAGGTTATTCTTGTACTCGTGAGGTAAGACACTGACTTGCAGCTGTTCTAACCTCTCCCAGATCATCTACCTTGCATCTTGCTTCTGCCCTTCTTCCTCCTCTTTTCTTCCCCTTACACTTTTATAATAGGACAAATAGACCACACATGTCTCGGTATGTCATCATCAGGGGCCCAGGACTTTCTCCTCTCAGGGGTATAGGTGTATACAGAGATGGAGTCTGCATTTCATACTTGTACAATAACACCCTACAAACTTGGCTTCCCTGGCAGGCATTTAAAAGAACATTTAGGCTGGGACCAGATTTTGAAATGGTAAAGCCCACCTGTGAGTTGGCCCTCAGGGGTACTGGCCAGGGGAATACTAATGGCCCTGTGCTGCCTGCTCCAGTACATTAACCAAAGCCCTGCACCTAATGTCCATGCCCACAAACAACAGAGACTGTTAGCATCCTGCAGTGGGGTGCTGATAGCTCAGGCTCCTGGGTCCGTACTTGGGGCTCCTGATGGTGTTTGTAGCAGCTGTGCTGTTCTCCTAGCTGATATTCCTGAACAGCCAGTCCCCATTAGTGAGCAGGTGTTTGTCTGGACCATCCATTGACTGCAGACCTGAAGAGGACCAAGGGAGGACTCCTCCCTACATTGTAGCTCTCTCTCTAGGGAATCCTTAGATACTGCTCTAGAACTCAAGCATTCTTCAGTTCTGGAGAATGCCAGGATATGTCCAAACTGTGGCTTGCTTGAAAGTGGCTAACTAGCGATATAAAACATCCCAGAGGACTTTAAAAGCATGGAAGGGCTTCGGTTAATGTTGTCCAGTGTGCTTTCTAGGCATGTTTAACTAAAAATCTAACCAGGAAGCTTCAGTGACTAAACCAGATGACAACAGAGTGAATCTGACTGCAGTAGGCGCTGGGCCAGGGCCTCCTGACTGATCTCATCCTCCCTGCCCAGCCAGGTCAACTCTTGGAATGTCCTCAGTTAACCCCTTGGGCCCCGGGGAATCCTAAACTGGTTGCATTTAGTGCTGTTTGGGATGCTGTCTTAGATGATAGGGTTCTCATTGCTATTTTGATCAACACCATGACCAAAAGCAAGCTGGAGAGGAAAATGTTTATTTGGCTTGTACTTCCACACTAGTTCTTCATTGAAGGAAGTCAGGGCAGGAACTCAAACAGGGCAGAAACGGATGCAGAGGCCATAGAAGGATGCTGCTTACTGGTTTGCTCCTCCTAGCTCGCTCAGCCTGCTTCCTTATAGAATTCAGAGGTGATCCCACCCACAATGGACTGAGCCCTTCCTCATCCATCACCAATTGAGAAAATGCCCTACAGACTTGACTACAGCCTGATCTTCTGGAGAAGTTTTCCTAATTGAGGCTCCCTCCTCTGAGTTTGGCTTGTGTCAAATTGACATAAAGCTAGCCAGCACAGACGCTGTCAACAGATTTCTATTTCTCATGTTATGTATTTGCCTAAATGTTTTCAGATAGGTACACTGAGGTTAAGGCAGAGGAGTAACTTATTCAAGATTACTCTGGCACAGCTAGGAACACCAGTGTAGGTTTCTACATCATAGCCTGGCTTCTCCCAGCTGCCCTAGAGAACTCCATCTTCCTGCCTGATGATTGGATTCCAACAGCTCTGTTTTAGAGAATAATTTTATTGTCCTCATTATGCATTTCAATATTCTAAACCACCTTCCATCTGCTTTGGAGGCAGGCAAAGGAAACATTATAAACACATATATACCATCATTATGCTCCCTTTGGTCATTCAACTCTGGCATCTGTTCCCTTGTGCAAGGGAATAAAGGAAGATGAATCTGAGCTTGGGTCTCCACAAGGTCATAATCAGCGTGAGGGTAGAGGCAGAGGCGATAGGCCCTGGGCCCACCCTCAGGGGAAGATAGGCAGTCATGCCCTCCTGTGCCCTGGAGGTGCTGTGGCTGACTGCAGGCCAGGGGTGTTCTGTATCATCCCTGCCTTTCATCAAAGTGCTATAGACTCACTGCCACTTAGCAGCTGTGATCTTTGGCAAGTTTGCTAATTGTCTCTGCCTCAGTGTCCTCCTTGACAGTATGATAATAAAAGCAGCCCTCTTTGCCCGAGGCTTGGACCTTGGAGTCCTGGCTGGGACTATTGCAGGCAGAGGTCTGTCACAGAAAAGAAGAGCCTAGGTAGGAAAACAACTCTTCACTCTTTCAGAGGACCTTGGGCAGGCCTGTGCATTGTCTGAGACATGGCTTTGTTGCATCTGTGTGCGTGCTAGTTTGAGTAAATGTGTAACAGGCATAGCCCTTTGCCTGCCACATTGGAGAATTCAGAGAGTGTCAGTTTCCCTCCACAACAAGACAGGCAGGCTACCCTGAGCATCATGATAAGATCATCTTTTGAGTTATGAGAGAATATTAGAGGTGATGGGAGCAGCTGAGGAGGCCAGGCTGGCACAGAGGAATATTTCATTTTTATCCACTCGCCCATTTTCTGGATATGATCTATGTCTGTTCCCTGGTTGGTACCCTGGGGTAGGCAGGTATGTCCTTAATGTTCCTGCCCACAAGAGTTTCTAGGCTGAGGGAAACAGGGTAGACGTACAAAGGCTTGCCTGATGTGTGGAGGCACCAAAGGTTGAGGGCTGAAGTATAGCTCCAGTGATGTAAGAATGTCACATTGATTGAAAGGCATCCTGAATGGAAGAAATACCTGGGAACCCAGGGGCAGAAGACTACGAGAGTATGAAGGATAATGTTGTGGCAAGTTGTGTATTGACTGCTTCCCTTGGACATACCATTCAATGAGCTCAAAATTCTTCCTGGGGAGTCTCCCTTCCTGCAGCAAAAATCCAGAGCTCCATTAAAGTAGCAACCGACTACTCTAGTTCTCAAATGGAGACCAAACCTTACTGGTTTCTACCGCACAGGTGAAGAGTAGGTGCAAACTCAAATTCTCAGCAGGATCGTGGAGGTTAAGAGAGGCCAACAGGAAGCCTGAATAGGACTAGCAGAGGCCAAAAGGCTTCTAGGAGCAGGGGATGCTAGAAGAGGAGAAAGCCTCCCCTAAGAAAGCTGAGGTTGCTCATCCACATCTCATGGCAGATGCAAGCTGGGAGCTTCTTCATATTATGTCTCACTAAGGAGACAGGCCTCTTCTCAGGCACAAGGCTGACATGTTTTGTTTTCCCCAGATGGGGATAATCAGCCTGTTTGGGAGCAGGGCTGACAGCTCCAGCAGCAGGCTCGGTCTGGGGGCGGGAGGCCCGGGCTGCAGGCAGCTCCCGACTCTCTAGGGAGCAGAGGCTGCCTACGTGACAACCTCCAGCAGGTGGGGATCTCTGTTGGCACCACAGAGAGGACTGTGGAGTAATTTAGCTCCGCTACATGAACCCTGAGAATCAGCCCAGATCCTCCTTCCATTTAGTTTACGCCTGAGTGTCAGAGCTGAAGTGCATCAAGCCAGCCTTCCCCAGGTCCACTGGTAGAGGAATGAGCTGAGCATTTCCAGATCTTGTGCAGGAAGTTTGAGTCTGGCTGTCCCCTCCACTTCTTTGGGAAGATTAGTATACTTTCCTGTCCCTTACTGAGGTCCCCACTCATACCAGCTCCCCAGCCCTCAGCCTCCAGGCTCACATCCCAACTTTTCACTAGGGTCTGTGTAAGGTTCTTTCTTGGTTCAGGTTCTGGGGGGAGGAGAGCAGAAGTTCCTACCACTCAAGGGGACTCCTAGGCAAGCCTGCTGGCCTAGGGCCCTGGTTTGCTGATCAGCATTTCTGAGCACTGGCCTAGGAAGAGATTTGTATCTTGTCCCAAGACAGGACTCAGCCTCTGTGATACCAGCCTTCTCAGTCATATTCACCCTGAGGATAATGGGTTCCTTCCACGTGGATCCCTAGCGGTCTCAGGAGACCTAACATTTGCAGATGGCAATGGGCTCTTTTTCTACTTTCTTCTCATGCTGTCCCCCACCTTCAGTTACAGGAGACTGTAACAGCAAGGCCAGCCTTTTGGAGGGGCTTCCTCCCTTGTCCCATCAACAAGCCCTCCCAGTTCGAAGACCCAGCCAGCGCAAGGTTTGACTCTCCTCCCCACCTTGGCTCAGCACCCCTTTTCTGGGTCCCCAGCCAGGTTGCACCTTACATATCTGTGTTTGCTCATTGGTTCCCTGTACACTATAGGTTGGAGTCTCTCTCAGTCTCCAGCTGTTCCATTGTATCTGTTCCTGGGAGCAAGTTTAATAAGGACCTTAATAGAGTTGGGGCTCGTATCAGGGGAAAACCTGTACGTATATGCGTAGGCCCATGAGTTTCTCTGTCTGTGTACCTGGCCATCAGAGGCCAGGATGAGGCAGAGCCCTGGCTTTGTCCTCGGCTCCTCAACCAACACCCACCCTCAGTGGTTGGTGATCTGGGCTCTGCATCTCAGTTCCCCCATCTATCTAGTGATTGCACGCCTGTGAGACCCCAGCGGTATGTACACAAGGTTGTGGTCCCCAAGACATGCACCTCTGGGACCCCGGGCCATCTGGTCTTCTGCAGCCTTGTGGAACAGCTTTCCTCCTCTGTGGTCTCCCTGGCAACGCAGAGCCACCTGCCAAGCCTGCTGCCGGGGCCTGGTGCCCGAGCCGATCTTTAGTGCCACACAGAGATGGCTGATGGCAGGAGCCAGGGTGAGGCTCAGCCTTCCCAGCTGTCACAGTGAGCAAATCAGACAAAGGCTGAGTCTGTGGGGGTGGGGCACTAGGGCCAGGGGTCCTGGGAAAGTGGCTTTGAGGCCCTGGCTGTACCTCTCCCACCTCATTCTCCTGATGCTGCCCTGACAGTGACCCTTGCTTTCCAAAGCAGTCTCTGTGAGGTTTCACAACCTGGACTCCACATTTCTCTATCTACCAAAAAAGGGAGCAAATCCTCTATCCCTCTAGTTTATTGACTGAAGACAAGAATGGAGCTTAGATATCACAGCCCTATGGAACGGAGAGCCTTCAGGTAGCTAGTGGCCTTTGGACAGCTGCCCAAACTGGCCTACAGGTCTTTGGAGGGTGCTGATCTCATGCGCATTTATTAGCAAATATCTCCCGAGACCCTTAGGTCTAAGGTCCAGAAGTCACTGTGACCCTTACTCCATGATTCTGGAAGGCATTCCTTCCCAGAGCTAGGTTTGCCCTTGAGGTCTCTCCCCAAGACCACCAGGTTCTGGTGGCTGAGCATCTATCTTGGCTTCAGATCATAGGCACTCCATCAAGGACACCATTGTTTCCCTGTCTTGAGAGAACAGGATGTTAGAGCTGCCCCTGGGAAAGGAGTCCAAAAGAAGCATTTGTGTCTGAGAGAGCCCTGGGGATGCTGTTTCTGTCTGTGGACAGCTGGACAGATCAAAGCCAGGGAAGGAGAGACCATTATACCTCAGCAGACTCCCAGGTCTGGAGCAAAGATCCAGGTACTTCCATCTAGGCAGGCCTGGGCAGCAGTAGAAACGGCTAATTGCAGAGGGGTTCTCTTGGGACTAGACAACTATCACCAAACAGCAAGATCCACAAGGGCAGGTTGCCCGCAGGCCCCCGTAGCCTCTTTATGTGAAGGAAGGATGCCCTTTTCCTCTAGTCTTGACTCTATGGTGAGTGGACTTCATTCACTTACACCTCCACAGGCTATATCTGAACCTGAATTGCTATCTGTTACAGCCTGCCAAGCAGGAACTGAAGAGCAGCAACTCCTTGACCAAATACTAGAAAATCCAGGGGCAATTCCGGGCTGGTCTCATGAGGAACTATTGTTGACATTGAGCCTGAGACCCAGAGGCCAGAGCAAGGACTTCAGTTCCTTCAACAAACACTAATTGAGATCCCCTGCCTTTGCAAAGAAAGTACTTGAATCAAGACAGAGAAGGTCCCTGTGGTCTTGGTGCTTGTGCTATATAGAGAAGAGACTAGAATAATACCGTGGGAGATGGGCAGGGAGATGGATAGTGAGCGCATGGCAACAATAGATGTGGCCTGAGGAGACACATCTGGCAAAAAAACACCCAGAGCCTTAAGCAGTAACCCTCCTGAGAAAATGTTTCTACTTCGGCATGGACAGCTTGGCCATAATGTTTCCCTGCCCCCGCCCCCCATGGGGTCTTGGAACTTACACAGCTCATTCCCTTGCTGGGCAGAGACTTCCAATGCACTGATTGCAAGCTGCCATCTCAGCCTGGTTTCCAAGTAGCATTTGGGCCTGGGAAGTGAGGTGGGAGCAGTTTCTGGAGCTCTGGGCACTATTCACAGAGGCTCCTGTAAGTCTTAGCATACAGATGGAAGGTCAAGGCTGTTGAGTGAGTGGTATATGAAGGGACCTTAAACCAAGCCCACCCAACCAGAGTCCTGGAGAGCAACAGAAACATGATCAACTAAAATGTAGGATGGTTGATTCCATCTTGTCCTGGAGGAAATGCATCCCCTTAACACATCACACTTAGAGTCACACATCTTGGCTGCATGTGCCCATGTCTCCTCTGGCACAACACCTTCTTCTCACCAGGCCATCAGCAAATCCACCCTGGGTATTAGCCAATGACCTGAAGACCCTCTTTACCAAAGACATCTTGGTAGACCACTGGCCTTTGAGCCCTAGAAGCACAGACAAAGCATGGCAGAATCTCAGCAGAAGCCTTCCTATTGGCATCCCCCCCACCCCCCGGCCAGCCTCCATAGGTATAGGTAATGGGCAGTAGATCCCTAACACTCAGCAGAAGTCATAGGAATCAGATTTCAGAAACCCGTGCAAAAGAATGGATTTTCTTACTGTGCACACTCTTTCATTTCCTGTGTTTGCCCCCAAAGGGCTTTTCCATCGACAAAGCACTTGCTTCTGTAGGCAGTGCAGTTGATGAGAAGCTGCTGATGGGGAGATTAGCGATGGGGACAGAGAGAACCTGGAGAGCTGGGGCGGCAGTACTAAGGAAGGGGTGGGAGAGCCCAATCCAGCCCCAGGCAGACAGGAATGGGCCAGCTAGAAGAGGAAGCCAGGTGGGGCTGCACCAGGAACCGGGGAGCCCCGAGTACTTTGTCAAACCAGAATCCAGTCTCTATGTATAAGTAGTGTTCCAAGGAAACGGTGTGTGTTCAGCTAAACTACAAGAACTTTGAATAAATATTATAGTCAGACAAAAGGAAGGACTTCCTGGCTAACAAATGAATGAGTTTTTTAGGTCACTTGTGTATACTGAAGAGGCTTCCTCTTACTTATCTGGGGCCACTCGGCATAGCCCTTCTTAGGAACAAGGACTGCCTAGCTCTTGGGGATCAAGGATGAGCTTGATGCCGGCAGGACTTAACCAGAGGAAGCCCTGTATCACAGATGCCCTGCCTTGGGCATCCCTCAGACTGTCTCACTTCCAAAGGCTTCCAATGAGCCTGAAAGTGAACTATGCCCACCACCATCACCACTCCTGATGCATTCCTACCTCTCTTCTCTGTCCTTGCCTCTGAGCTCCTCTCTTAGCCCCTTCCTTTCCTTCCTGCCTTGCTCTAAGCCCCCCTCTGAAGCCCTTCACTCGACATCTGTACTCTCTGGGTGGTCCCATTGCCCTCTGAGGTTCTCTGCCAACAATGCTTAGCTACACTCCATGCCTCACTGTGAATCCATCCACCTTCTCCACAGGACCCACACAGATCTCCTGAGCCTCTTTTCCCAGCCTGCAGGCTCCATTTCTATGAATGGCAGTGCCCTTTTTTGCTACTCACACCTAGATGCTCCTGTGCCTTTTGGATCCCTTGACTTTCCTTAGGCTTCCCAGGGCCTGCTGTTCCCTCACTGATGCCTGCTGAGCCCCTGCAGGTTCTGACTCACCCTTCCCCCTCCCCACCACTGCCACTAAGGCCAGGCCTCCATTCCCAGAGGAAGTGATTCAGCACTCAGACTCTGCTATGTGCCTACTGCCTGTGCAGCTTTGGGTGAGTTAATTAGCCTCTCTGGGACACAGCTTCCTCATGTATAAATCAAAGATAAGAATGATATATCCCTTCTGCACTTGTGAAAAATCAAGTGGTCCATGTAAAACAGGCTTGTGCGTAGAGGTAGGAACCTGTTAATTAGGGTTGTCTCTGGCCACTCACTGCTGCCCCATAGAAACATGAGAGCCACATTGAAGCCATATATATAATTTCAAAACATCTAGCAGCTGTATTAAGAGGAAACACATGGAATTAGTTTAATGGTGTATTTTATTTAGCCTACTAAATTCAAAATATTATTTCAAAATTCTATCAGCATAAAATATGACTGACCTATTTTGCCTTCTTTCTCATGTGCCAAGTCTGAAATCCAGCATTTATTTTACATTCCCATCACATCTCCATTTGAACAAGCCATGTGTAGAGTGTTCAAGAATCATATGTGCCTAGTGGTAAAGGCACTGGCCAGCAGGAGTATGAACAGTCTCCTTGCGTCATGGTTCCTCCACAGCAGACTTGCTCAACCACTGTAAACGGCTGCTATGGCTTCCCACCACACTGAAGACAAAGTCCCAGGCCTTCAATGGGGCTGACAGTGTCACCACATCTGCCCCGGCTTGCAGAGGGCATCACCTCCATTCTCCTCAGCCACTAAGCTGCAGGTCTTGCAGCCTCCTCGTTCATTACGGGACAGGCCAAGTTCATTCTCTCCACCTGTGCGTGGAGAACTTGGTGTGCTTCTCCCTCTGACCTTCCGCCCTGGCAGGTGACCCAGCGAGGGGGATGACAGAGTACAAGGGGACACAGGAGCCTTAGTTCGAGACCTTACTCGAAGGAGGAAAGCCAGAGTTGGGTGACTGATACAGAGACTCCTTCAAGTTCCTTGAGTTGTGTCAATATATCCTAGTGTGGGATAAATTGACAGCCAGTGACCACAGTTCAGGCACTTGGAGAATATTCTTCACTGGGGCTAGGTTGGCCGGTCTCTACCCCGGGGAACAACAACAGTAGAAGAAGAACTAGTATGCATCAGGATGGGGCCCTGTGAGGCTAGTTTCACTAGCAACCTCTTGTCTTGGTAGGGCCTCACCATAGTTCTCTTGATGTGTAGATGGGATCAACAAAACCACACGGCTAGCTGTCAGGGGAAGAGACGATAGAATAGCCTGAATGCCTGTGAGTGTGCAGCAAAGGTTGGTGCTTGCAACAAGCCAGCAGCTGCAGTGACAGAACTCACAGGCTGGCCCTGGGCAAGGGGCTCCTTCCCAAGGAGGCCTGTGGCATCCACTCCCTGGTAGCCTATGCCCAGGTCATAGCAGTGCCTAGAGAAGTTCCTAAGAGTCTAGAGGGCAGTGGGGGTGTAGGCCAAAGAAAAGAGGCCATTGTCTGTCACTCTAGAGCCCATTCTTGCTGAGAGGACAATGTATGTCCTATCTGGTGTCCCTGTCATGTTCCCTGTGGCCATTGCCGTGGGCTGACTGGGCAGTGGCTAGGTGTCATCACTTTTTCTCATCAGCAGGCAGTAGCAGGAGGTGCGGGAGGCACTGAAGGGGACAGGCTCTGAGTTCAAGTCTCTTCACTCTGTTCTTCCATCTGTCCACTCCAGTGTTTCAGTCATCCACCCAAGTAGCCCCACTCTCAGCTGCCTATGAGAATCGAATGGGGACTTTTAAGAAAACCCCAATGCCAGATCTTGCCTCAAATCCCTTCTGTCAGAATTTGTATTGTGTCTTGTTACCAGAATTCTGAAATAGTCTTGTGATGCCAGGGTGGAGAACCTCTGGCTTGTTTCCAACCCCAGGCTTGCTCTTCCAACTTCAATCTCTTTTCTGAGCTTCTCACTTCCTCCCGTGATATCTCTTCCTGGGCTTCCCTTAGGGTGTCTCAAACCCATCTGCTCCAAGTCAGGCTCCCTTCAATGAATGTGTCCACCAGGTACACAATAATGCAGCTTGGTGTCAGCCATCGACTCTGCTAGGTTCAACCTCCATGTATTTCACGGCTCATCCATCCTTTGAAGGTTTGCTTCCTCAATAGTAACAGTGAACATCAGTGTCAGAATGCAAGAGAAGCGGACTGCTTCCTTGCATACTAATCCAAGGTGACTCACCTGTAAGCCAGATCCTTCTCAAGAAGCAGCTTTCTCTTCCTCACAGGGTTATGCTGGTTTGTACTATCACACTTCTCTTCCAGTTGGTGGGGAGGAGAAAGCAAATGGCTCATCCATGGTCCTCCCTTCAAAAGAATTGACTGGATGTTGTTTACATCCCAGTGCCCCAAATTCAATCACACGCTCACGCAGCCAGGCTGTTCTCCTTAGATAGCCTCCTGTTTCTCCATCTCTCTCTCCTTCCCTCAGTCTTTGCCCAATGCAGCCAGTCTTCTGACTCTGTTCTCTGCACCCTCCAGCCTCCTCTCTTCCTTGTATCGTGGGTAATACTTTCAAAATGCAAGTGAGATCTGGTCCTCTTCTTGACCACTTCCCACTGCTCTGAGGATAAGGCCCCTGACCATGCAATCTGGCCCTATGGCTCAAATTCAGTCCAACCCCATTGGCTGGCTCTCTCATGGTCTGGGGGCAGTGGGTCTCATGCATGCTGTTGCTTTTCTCTGTGGCCTGTGCTTTTTTTCTCTATTATAATCCCTCTGCCCCATGGTTATTCCTTAACTTGTCCTTTAAATCTAAGATCAGCCGACTTCTCAGGGACACATCCCTGACATCTGGCTGAGATCAGAGTGCCCGGCTTCCCAGTGTCAACATTCTAGTTGTGTTCCACTAAGAGGTTAATCATTGCTTAAATTCTGTGCACCCCATTTGAGCAAACAGCCCAGGAGGAATGGATCACTGTGATTTCAGTGTGCCACTGTGACTAGTCCTTGGAAATCCTCACTAACACTGCTTATGAATTATGAGGAGCAACTGTAAGGAGTGACACCCAGGCTCCCAACTCCCCAAGAATGCAAATGAGGTACATTTGTAGAGGAGGAGCATTGGGAAGCAAGGAGACAGCAGGCTCTTGTGTTCAACACGGAAATGCTGCCGGGAAGTGTCCCAGAAGTTACTGGGCTCATGTGGGCTGCTATATAGATGGGAGTCCGGACCTCTGGAGGGATGTCCTGGCTGGATCAATGAACTATCTGGATTAAGGAACTAGAAAACTAGAAGCTGCCAAAAATGTAGTATAATCATTGTTAACTTGATTAGACTGATAGACACCTAGGAAATTAGTTGGACACACCTCTGGGTGTGAGAGTGAGGGTGTTTCCAGAGGTACTTAATATATGGGATACAAAGCGATGTAGGAGAGAATCACCTTGACTGTGAGTGGTACCATCTACTAGTGTGGGGACCTGGATAGAACCAAAGAGGAAGAAGGAGGCAGCCAGCTAATGCACAGAGTACACAGTACAACCACCCCTCTGCCTCCCCCCTCCTTCCTCCCTCTCTCCCCTTCTTGGTCACCGGGAGGTAAGTGACTTCACCATGGTGTTCAGCCTCCCCACAGCCTAGAAAAAACAAAGATAGCAGACATGGATGGATACTGCTGGAACCACAAACCCGGGAAAATTATTTCTCCCTTAGGTTACTTTTCCTAGTTTTTTTTTTCCCCAGAACAATGCATATGACTAATATAGGCAGTCATTCGAAGGTTCCTGTGTTATGTCCAACTTTAAAGGGGAAAAGTCCCACTTACTCACCTTCCTCTGGTGACCTCAATGCTGTTCTGAGGTTCCAACTTTGAGTCCTTAACCTTTCCTAAGTTGCTTGGAGGCAGGTGGCAGGATCACGCTGCCTAAACAGGGCTGAGGACTCTCTCTTTGCAAGTCCCACAGGATGACCTCTGTGTAGTTCTCAACGAGTAGAGGCAGGCCACGTTAGAAATGTTCGAGGGTGTTTTAAATTTCACGGTGAGTAGCCATGGCTACTGGGATTTAGAGCCAGAGACACGCTGAACACTGGCTAGGACAGCCTGACAATAAAAGGTCTCAACTCACATGCCTTCCTTGTTGTCCTTGCTGAGCAATGAATATGGGGTGATGCGGCTGAAGCAATGTGGTTGGCAGCGTGAACTCAGCTTAGAAGGAAAGTCTCTTTGCCACCATCCATGAGGCCACTTCTGCATACATCTCACTTGTCACGCAGAGAACGTGATTCTCACTGGAGAGATGTTTAGGAAAGCTGCTGGGGTGATAAAGGCTTTCCTGATGACCCGCATGCTCTGTGGCCACATGTGCCATGGGAGGCTGGCCATGCTATTCCTTCATTGTACAACTAGGGCAGTCTTTTCTCATTTCTCCTCCTGGACAGTTGGAGGAGAGTTTTCAGGCTCTCTTCTCCTTTCTAGACAGGACCCCTTGAGCGTGTGGGCATGAGAATGTTAGTTAGTCAAGGTCCCAAGGAGGAGGTCTGGAAGCCTCCGCCGCAGCCATATTGAAGAGCAGAACACAGCTTCCCTCTATCTTGATGATGGCAGAAGATTCAGAATCCCTCTTAGAAATTCTCTGGGCTCAAATAAGGAAGAGAAAGAAAGCTGAGGAACCTGCACGAGATGTGTGAAGTGCATGGTCCATTCAGGACATTCATCCCTATCTGACTCCATTTACCAAAATTATCAGGGTCAGTGTTCCATTCCCAACACCAGGTGGTGATGAGTTGAGTCACTGCATGGCTTTTAGGAGTGGGCTTGACTGGGGTGCTGAGGGAGTGAAGAAAACACGAACACATAAATATACAGGGAAGCTGGAATTGGGTGGTCTGGGCTCTCAAATGGAGAAACCCCAGTACCATAGAATCTCACATGTTTAGTATACAGAACTGACACAGAGAGGCAGAGTCATTGCATTCAGCTGAACAGAAGATGAGGTCATTACAAGGAGACAGAGTTTATGGCAAATATGGTTTATGTTTATCCAACAGCTGGATCAAGGAGTCAGGTGTAGCTAATCTCAGTAGGAGCAGTCTCTGTAGGGGAGCAGTGTTCAGGCTGTAAACATTTGTGGGGAGAAAGCTATGGTGGACATTTTCTACATACACTATCACCATCTACTTGTGGACCAGAAGGGAAGTCTTTACCATTTTTCTTTTTGCCCTGAGTTGTGCCCATGGCAGGGGAAGGAGAATTTGCCATTTCCCAAAGGGTCTAAGAGCAGGGTCCTTGTTATGGCTGTGCTCACGCCAACAGTACCCATTCACTCAGTACTTTGATCCCTACAGGGTGGTTACCTCCACAGTCACTCACCAATTCTATCATCATCTGCATCTTCACCTCCAACAAGGATGACTCTGTCCCCATCATCTATGTCTTGACTCTGGGTGGGGCTAGTATCTGCCTACTGATCTCCGTTTAGACTCTTTCTGGACAGAGTCTGGAAGGACCTTTGGCACAGAGCTACTTCTGGAATCACACACACACACACACACACGCACACACGCACACACGCACACACACACGCACACACGCGCGCACACACACGCACACACACACATACACACACGCACACGCACACACATGCACGCACACGCACACACACGCGCACACACACACACACACACACGCACACACACGCACACGCCAGGGCAAGATGAGTCCCCTCTGAGGAGCGGGGGGGAGGGAGTATGGGCTAGGGCTTTGCAGCTGCAAGTTTCTAGAAGCCAGTAGGTCTCAGGGAACAAGCAGTTCTTTAAGAAGAGTCCTGTCTTCAGAGAGAGCTCTATGGAGATGGGCGAGATACAGAGATGCCCACTGAAGAATGCTGGGAGACTCTGAGTAGGGGCAGAGCTCTGTCCTGGATGAAGATTATGGGTCATTTTATGACCTGAGCCAAGGCTTTCTCTGAAGTGGGGATTAGAGGCCAATCTGAGAAAGTGTAAAGGGACAGGCCTGGCTGGACCACAGTATTGGCTGGCCTGAGGATGTTCTGGGGTCTCACACTCAATGCTTTTTGTGTCACCCCCACCATCTTTTCCTGGCTCCTTGGTGTCACTGGCCTTGCCTTTACTTCCCTGGTACTCGAGGCACAGCTACATCCTCCTTAGTGTTTGGGATTTGAGTGAAACAGAAGACCTTCAGAACCTGAGGATCTCTGCAGGCTGAATCTGCAGGCTATCCCGATCAGGGGAGGAGAGGGCAGCGCTGGGGTCTGGGGTTTTGCCAGCACTGGCAGCTGGATGAGCAGCTGTAATGGGATTAGGACCAGCCATGCCCACCTCCCTCCCCCGGTAGCCTGATTAGGATGCAGTGTTGGCTCTGCTGACTGGACCAGGCAGCTCTTTATCCCTCTGCCAGTGCCTAGCAACCCTCACAGGGGAGCCCTTTCCCACCGCTCTGTCCACTAGCCCGGCCCTAGCCTCTGAGCACACACAAGCGCCACTTGCCTTTTTTTTTTTTTTTTTTACACTGAAAGGGAGCCAGCTGGTCAGATGGTCTCTCCAGATCCTCCTATGATTCAGTTCTGAGTTTCTTCTGAAAATCTAGGCTTCCTTTCCAAGAGTCCTGCATCCTATCAGCGATGCTCGGGTAGAGTTTCATTATGGAATCCCTGAGTCACGTGGGTCTATTCTAGAAAGCCCCCAAAACTCCAGGATTGTAGGGCAGGGGTCTCAGATTGGTGGGCTGGACTCTAGGACTTGGTGAGTGTGTTGGAGAGGAATGATCTAGAAATGGGGTCTGTGGCTGTGGTTCAGGGGGCACAGCTAAGAGGTGCTGGAAACAGAAACTTCCTGTCATTCTCTCGAAACTGCACTTTCTGAGTGTGCAGCGGGAAGTTAGGCGTCAGTCTCTGGTTTAACAGTGTTCAGCTGCCCAGGCTAGGGCTGGAGCAATGAGTAAAGAAAGACTTGGTCCTCAGGCAGCTTGTGATGCCTTAGGGGAGACATATCTTATAGGAAGGGACAGGTGGTGTGTCGGGTGTGCACAGAGAAGGCCGTGGAGGAAAAGGGCAAGCCTGATGTGGCTGCGCATTAACTCTAGCATTGCTGAGAAGGAGGGGGATCCCAGGTCTAGCCTGGGCTAAGTAGGGAGAGCCTGTCAAAAGCAATTGGCAACAACAACAGCAACAACAAAAACTAAAGCAAACAAATTGTTGAAAACAATATGAAAAATGAAAATGAGCAAGCAAACGAAACATGACTCTTAGCATCACTCCAAGACATGTATATATATGTATGTATATATGTGTACATATATACATACACACACACACACACACACACACACATATATATATATATATATATATATATATATATATTTTCACAACGGCCTTAAAGACTCACTACTGTTAATTAGCTCTGCTTTCTGGGTAAGGAAATAGAGGCACAGAAAGTTAAACAACCTTGTAGGAATGGCAATTTGAACCCTGAAGGCTGAAGCTGAAGTCTCTGCCTTGCCAATACTGCTAACCTCAGTGAATCAAGAAGAGATGACAGGGTTCATGATGGCAGGGCCATGTGGACTGAGGAAGAGGAGAAGGGATGTATGAGGAGATCTGGGGAAAGGGTGCTGGGTAGATGTGTCCCTCAGAGAGTGGGCTGGTGGCTCCTTCCAACAATAAGGATGGTGGAGGTAGCCTGGGGGCTGGAGGAAAGCTTCCCACTGGGAACCTGGTGCAAGCAGCAGTCTCTAAGAGCTACTGTGACTAGGGTGTGTCTCTGCTCACCCCCAGATAACATTCTTCTGTGACCTTTCCTTCCAGACAACTGCAGATGAGGTCCCCCATTCTGTAGAAGTATCCTCAAGACACACAGAAGCAGCCAAAGAGACAGCCTGGTGACAGAGATCGTCAGTCAGGCTGATTAGGAATAACTGAAAACACCTCTCTCTCTGTGGCAGTCATCCCAGGGTGAAATAGACCCAGGACTGATTACCCCAGGAACCTGAACAGAAGTGCAGGAGTGAAGGAAGTAGCTGAACGTCTTTGAGTCCCCTTGCACATCTGTCCCCTGATAGACAGAAGCAGTGTCGGTGACATTGGGGTTGAACTGAGTGGGCTGGCAGCATCTTTGGACAAAGGACTTGGTTTCTCTGAGACTTGGTTTCTTCACCTGCATAGATGAGCACCATGTCCCTAACCAATAAAGCTTGACGAGCTCACAATGACAGCACAGAACCTGTCATACAAGCTCCTCGTCAACAGTGTTGCAGATGTTGTTTCAGGCTTTGGATGGGTTGATGTAGTTGTTTTTCTGTGCTGGGCTTTGGACTCCCCACCAAGGTACAGTGGAGATGGGGGTTGGCGACTCACTTAGAATCAGCACAGAGTGGATGCCAAACACTAGAGGTGCAGCCAGGCTCTGACTTCAACGAGCTGCTATAGTGGGCTGCTGAGCCCCAGTCCCGTCCTCACACTCCAGGCTGCAGACAATGGGGACTGCAATAGGTTGAATTTTAACTACCCCCAGTTCCTGCCCCTGGTGTGAAATATCATATAATCCCACCCTCTTGAGTGTGGACAGGACTCGTAAGTACGGTGCAATTTTGCTTTCCCGATTGGAGCTCTTAGGAGGCAAAGGGGAAGGGATCTTGCTTATGTTACTGAATCTGTTCCCCCAAAGAGTTGCCTTTTAAGTTTACTCCAAAAGAGCCTGGGCCAATCAGATGAGTCCTTTGAAAGAGAGATGGAGGACAGAGAGGCAGAACAATTCTGAGGGTTACAGTGTCATGGTGGACCTCAGCAGCACATGGTGACTACCCTCTAAAAGCGAAGGCCCAAGTTCTACAACCCAAAGCAATTGAATTCTGCCACAGATCAGGATGAGATCCCAGGTCTCCCCTGAGCTGCCGGGCCTGGTCTCTTTTTGATCGCTGCCTTAGAGTATCTTGAACAGAACTCCCTGTCCAGTCTCTGAATGCATAGAACCTGAGGCACATGCCAGCTAGCCAGGTATATTATCTCAGGTCACTAAGTTGTAACATTTTGCACAGCTCTAGAAACTCAAAACCATATAGACTCTGTCTTGAATATTTCCAAGGCTTTAAGTCATCCCCTTCCCGTTAGCTCAGGTCTAGGGCCCAGGCACCTTATGGATTTCTTGCAGACAGTTCTTCTATCTGCTACAGCAAAGAATTATTTTATCAGCTGCCAAATTGTTCCCAAAGTTTGTCATCAAATAACCTTCTATTTGCTCTACTTTTAATATAATTATCAGCATCATTTGCATGATACCAACTCAGGTCTCAGCCTGTCATAGGCCCTATATTATCTGAACTACTTTTTCTGGGAACAGCTTTATTCATGCCTCATGCAGGCTGCCTCCTCCCACATGCATTATCTGCAATTTCCACACCTTTGTGCCCGCCTGCGGAGGCCCTTTATTAGAGTCAGGGCTGGTGTGGGGTTGGGGCATACTGTATTTATAGAGTAGTCAAGACAGACTCTAGGAAGCTGTAGGAGCAGCAAATGGAAACTGGTTTTGACTATGGTATCTGCAAGGAGGAAGCAGACAGAGGTGATGCATGAATCAATTGTGACAGGACCTTGAGCAGGCCAGGGGTAGCAGACCTGCTCCTAGCTGAGGGTAGGGTATGTACAAAATGGCCTTTAAATACATATGTGGCCATTTTATAACATAGGTTGGAAGGGTCCTTTCTGCAATCAAAGAGGCTGTGCACAAACTCCAGACGTGAAGAAAACAGGAGGGGATGGAGGGATGAGAAAATAATCCTATGGAGAGAGAAGAGATAGTGTGAGAATAGAAATATTTCATTCTCCATCAACTATGGGCTCTCAGAACATTTGGCTCCCATGAGTAACCAGCTGAATCCCTGGGGAAGGCACTACGGAAGGTGAATGGAAAATGTCACTCACTCTCTGACAAGAATTGCCTAAGAGTGATGAAGCTATCCCTCTGCAGACAGGTTCTGCTGTCTGCCTGAGATCCCCCAGGAGGGAATATCTCTATCCCAGAGGAGAAGATGTATATTCAGAGCATGAATCTGTGTGTGGTACCACTCACTGGCTCATCTGTAACCACACCTCTGGGGATGTATGCTGCACCGGAAGTTGCAATGAGTATGTATATTTACCTGTGCACTCATCTGGGCAGGACAGAGTATTTGAATATCTATGTACACAGATCAGAGAGCTGTAGATCAGCACACAGGTCTCTTGATTTTTCCTGTCCGTTTCAAAGAATTATTTCTCTCATCCAGTCCGCCCTAACATCTGTACTTTCCAACTTCCTAGATGCATATGTTCTTATCTAAGAGTTAGGGAGGCACAGGGCTGGTAGCTCCGAGGCCTGCTCTGCCAGCAGCTGTAATGACTCGTAATTGAAGTATCATTTCTGATCCTGAACCTTATGAGTGAGGGTTCCAAATCTCTTGCCCCTGGTTCCCACCTGCCCCTAATTCCAAATAGTCCTTGCCTCACTCATCTGTATCCACTGCTGGGCCCTGGAATGGGTGGGGGACAGAGAGAACTTAAAGCCTAGCCTCTGAGGGGTGCCTAGTACCTCTGAAGATGGCCTTCCATCCTCCTTGACTCCCTGCAGCTGCTAAGATATGTCAAGGGATTTCAAGTACACCACAGCCACAGTCTGCACAGCATGGCTCTAGACAGAGAACTAACATACATTCCCTTGTTTTTTCAGGGTATCCCAAGGTCTGGGGACCAGGTCCACAAGGTCCCTGTTCTGGTTGTATGAGCAGACCACCTTGGGAGGTTTCCACACAAGGCATGGAGAGGGCTTCTCACAGTGCTCCAGAACACTCGGGCCGTATGTTAAAACACCCTAGGGAGCTTTCAAAAAACACTCCTACCCAAGCCTCTCCACAGACCAATTATCTAATTATCTGCGGTGGTGAGGCCTGGGCAGGGGTGTTTCTTTCAAAGCTTGCGAAGAGATTCTGTGGAGAAGAGCTAAAAAGGATCCTTTCTCTAGCGGACAGTGCCATGAATCTGGAGCAGCCTTGGGTCTACAGAGGGAGAGCACACCAGAAATGCCAGCTCTCCACCACGAGACACCTGTGTTCTGGAAGGTGCAGCTCATGTCTGAGTGGCGCCAGGGCTGGGCTAGAGTCACGGAAGGAACGGCTGCCCAGGAGATATGAATGCTGGGTAGGGTGGCCTGGCATCCATCTCCCTCAATCCCTCATCCCAGGAAATCAAATTAAAACCCATATTTTTCAGCTGCTGCCTGCTCAGCTGGCTGGCTGGCTGGCTTGTGGAGAGGGATGAGGCAATGAGCTCCTCAGGGTAGGGAACAATGGGTGTGGAGGCCCCTCATTCTCCTACTCTGGGAGGGAAGGCACCTCAAGAGGGCTCTGGGAGACCATTGATGTGGTGGTTCTTTAGCACCCCTCCAAATGCTTTCCAGAGCCTGGCAGCTAGGGTGTGGGTGAGGTGCCAAGCATAGAAGGTAAAGGTTAGAACTTGACCTGAAGTTGACATCTTGGGTGAATGAGCATAGAGATAATGAGAAATCCTGGTTCTGTTCTTGAGGATGCTTAGCTTGGGTGACCGGAATTGGTGTAGTTATTATGCATCAGACCGTGTTAGGAGTACCAGAGACGAATACCTGTGATAGGAACAGAGTAGCTATAGGGCACAGAAGCTCATCCTATTCTTATGATGGAGGGGGTAGCTCACAAGACCCTCCTCTGCTGGGGCATGGTGTTTGGTCTGATGAGAAAGTCATCTTTGTGCCCCTGGGAAGTGAATCAACTGAGAAAAAGCAGCACTTTTGGATGACTTCAGACATACCTGGCTGCGTGTGTCACGTTTTCCATCCACACTCTGCCCTTATCAGATCTATTTAGACTGGGTGCAAGTAGAACCAGAGGCCTGACTGCCCAATTGGTCTGTGGGGGACGCACCTTCAGATGATTAGGCTGTGAGGCAAAGGGAGGACAGGTGTGTGTGTGTGTGTGTGTGTGTGTGTGTGTGTGTGTGTGAGCACCTCACTTCCTTCTACACAGCTGGCTGCCTGGACAGAGGGAGATGCACACCACAACTGCCTTCTCAGACACTATGATGTACACCTGGTAACAAAGAACAGAGAGCAGGGTTCTGGTTCCCGGACACAGATATGAAGAACCAAGAACGTAATAATAACCCAGGGACTGGATGCACAACTTCAGAGTGGTGGTCCTCCCACTCTGACTATCACCGTTTCCGGAGTGAACTGCTCTACTGTAGGTGATCCCAGCTCCCCGTTCCATGCATCCCCTAGTGCCAATGTCCTGCGTTTCACGCTTCACTTCCTATCTGGAGGCTCCCAACAGCCATGTCTTCCCCTGTATGTCTCACAGCTTAACAGAGTACTTCCGCAGGTGACATCTCATTTGATTGTTCCTGCATCAGGACTGGAACATCAGCTGAGTAGAGAAGCTGACTCCCGGCTTGGGAAAAAAGACGAGAGAAAGAGATGCAGTGCATTCCAGAGGGTGGTTTTGCTGACACCTGCTTAGCACCTGGCTGTGCTCTTTCCAGAGGGGACCCAACCACTCTTAATAGAGAAGACTGGTATTCTTCACTTCTCTTCCTCTGGAACATGGCTGGAAAGGAACACAAGCTAGTGCCAGCCAACAGTGAGGTGAGGGGCCAGTGCTTACTGGGCTACAAGGCGGAATCATGAATATGCTGTCTGTATATAGGGCACTTCACATATCTTTCTGGGACATTAGGTTGCTCCTTATTCTGAGCCTTATTGTTTTCTTTTATGAAATGGGGTCTTATGTGTTAGGGTTCTGTATGGCTCTCATCCATGGTTCTTCTCCGTGTCCCAGACCTTTCATCTTCAGCTAGACTGACTTTTCCAAAGAAAGGCTCAAGTCTTTTCTCCTTCCCTCTTCCTCCTTGGGGATTCCTCAGAAAGCACTCTGTACCCAGTGAATGGACTCACAGGGAGGATGGCCTAGAACTTACCCGAATGGGCAACAGCAGACCTGGTTGAAGGCTGAGTGATGGGGATTCAGAGAACTCACAGGATGCTCTGACTGGGGACAGTTACAACCAACTGGGTGTGGCAGGACAGTTGGCTATGTGCCTTAGCCTGCCGAGTTCTGCTCATTAAACCTCCAAAATGTACCAGGATAAGGTTGAGCAGACCACGTCACCAATAACAATAGTAATTTGTTCAGCATCAGAGACTGAAGCTAGTACAAGTCTACTACTGGCACACAGACTGTCCTTACTCAGTGTTGTTCTCAAGACAACCAGAAATAGGAACTATGATTCCATTACGCAGGTGAAGAAGTCGAGGCTCAGAAATGTCAGGGCACATGCCCAAACTCACAGAGCTGGCAGGGCAGTCTCATTTATTTTAAGAGACCTCCTATGAGCACCATCACTTCTACAGTGACTGTAGAGGTGTTCTCCAGAGTGTCACATTTGAGGACATCCAGACAGGCACTTGCAATCCAACCCTTGCAGACCCGGACTGTGGGCAGAGAAAGGCCCAAAGACGGCCTGGGACTTGCTCGGGTGGGGGTGGCAAGGTTGGCAGAGGAAGCTTGGGACACAGTGAGGAGAGGGAGAGGGCTTTCCCTCTTGGATGTTTTGTGGTTGGACAGAAAGGTGGAGAGTCCTGAGGAAGGCTCAACTCAGCCCGGAAGCTCTGCGACAGAACTGGGAAAGGGGGGCTGTTACCTCCGCCTCCGCGCCCTGGGTCTCTGCCGCAGCTCCGGCTTGTGTCAGTGCGGTGGTCCTCATCCAGCTCCCCATCTCTGCCCCGGGCCTAACCCCGCCCCCGGGCCCTCATTGGCTTGCACCCCACCCCCAGCCTGCGAGGTCCGCTGGGGAGGCGGTGGTCTGTCGCCTCCCTCAGCCCCGGGCCTGGCTGCGCAGCAGAGGCGGCGCCTCTCCCGCAGGACAGAGCGGGCCGCGCAGTGCAGAGCGGACGAAAGCGGACGAGGGGCTCCTGGCTCCCATCCCCGGAGGTGACTGGCAGGCCACTCTGGACTAGCGTGGTCCCCGTGTGCACATACGCGCACACGCCGCGGCGCAGGGACACACAGACCCAGCTGCCCGCGGCCACACGCACTCAGAGACCAGGCTCGGCGCGCGCTCCGCGGCTCACACGCTCCAGCCAGTGCAGCTCCGGGCGCGGATTCGCGGGCTACGCGCCCTCCTGCATCTTCCGTGCCGGCGCCCTGTAGCCGGCTCGGCTCTGCGGCCAGCAGGTAAGGGTCATCTCCGACCTGCTCCAGACGCTTCTCCTCTCCGGCGGGGCCCTTGGACCCCTCCTCCAGCTCAGAGGTCTCCTGGAGCCGCATGCTCCGCCGATCCAGAGCCGGCGAGGGCCAGCGCGGGGCACAGCGCCGGAGCCCAACCTCTCTCGCAGCTGTGGGCTGCCTACGCTTCTCTCTGCCCCATCTAAGTGTCTGGGACCGTGGACTGGGGCTATCATCCCTTTAGACCACTCAGTGGGGATCGGCCTAGCTTTCTCAGCCTTTTCTGATGCCAGAAAAGGACATTCAGGGGCAGGGATGACACTGCGGCCAGAGGGACCCCAAGAGATCTATCTCCCTGTCTCCAGGGCGGACCAACGTGCCTACGCGGATTTGGAAGGGAGATGCTGGAGGGTCCTTTGGGGGACTCGGTTCCACAGTCTGCGGGATATTTGAGGGGTAGGCAAGCTATGTGCTGGGGATGAAGGTAGGGAAGGAACCAGTTTAGTTTGTCCCCCAGTGGAGATAACCTTTGGATTGTTTAAAAAAGGATAGTCCAACGATTTTTCCCGCGGCGCAGAAAGGTTGAATGAGAGATGCTTGGGCTTTGGTGGTCTAACAAGGAAACGCCCTGCAGGGCCTGTGGGAGAAAATTGTTGCTGGGAGTGGGGCTGCTGAAGTGGGCCCACCTGAGACCCCCTGCTGACTGTTGTAAAGGCCCGCAGTAGGTAGCTACTGGGAACAGGACCACATCACCAGCAACAGCATGGCAGGTTTGGGGGTCTGAGGGACCAGGCACCAGTGCATGGAACTAGATCTGCAGGAGCAAGCACGCAGGAAGGGGACAGTGATGGCATTTCACTTGCTGCTAGGGAGTGGAGTATCAATTCCACATGGAGCTCAGAGCCTTCTGGACCATCTTGGCCTGAGAGTAGGTCTTGGTAATTCTTCAGCCCATCTCAGGGCTGGTGTATGTGGCTACTTTTCTTTACTTCAGGCTATGTGTCCCATAACCCTTCACTCTCCAAACAAAAAGAGAAACGGGCCTCTCTTGGGATTTTTCTGTGGCAGCTCAGGTGCATTCCTGTGGGGGTATGTGGGAGTTTAGAGCCCAGACAGAGCGTGTGGAGGGCAGTTTGCCCTGGGGCTGCAGTTGAACTGAGGCAGGCTGTTCTGAAGGTCAAGCTGGAGGCTGGAAGGTGGCTGTGGGCATGGGAAGAGGATGGGGTACCGTGATTGAGCCTTTTGGGAGCCCAGGGATAGCAAGTAGCTCTAGGTTTGTTCAGGAGGCCCTGGGATGCAATTGGTGTGGTGAGCAGGTGAGGTTGGAGGATTCCCCCATTCCCGAGTGTGGGCCTAGGACTCCTGCTCCTCACTGACCTTGGAGAGAACAGGCAAAGGCCCCAGTCTGGACATAAGCCAAAATCTGAACACACAAATTCAAGACAGGACATGCTGGAGCTGGCCTTGAGCCCGATCTCCTGACCAATCCATCAACAAGTGTGTGTGGTGTGACTAGGAGTCAGATGCAGATACGGTTCCTCCTGCTTTCTGCCATCAGTGGTGGCTCATGGGTGGTGGGACATCTGTCCTCAGGCCCCCGAGGGTCTGTCTGTCTCTGTGTAGTGAGGGACGTGTCTGTTGGAGGACCTTTTCCTGCCCTCCTGAGCCTGGGCCAGGCTAAAGACTGCATTCACATTTTGTGCATGTTTCAGGCTAGCAGGGGGCTGATTGGGGAAGCACTTTGGGAGCCCTTGCTTTTTGTTTTGTTTAGTTTTGTTTTCACACGGTCACCTCTCTGTCGTGCTTCTACTTTTGGACACTCGTTCCTTCCGTTTGTATTGAATGGTGGAATGGACTCAGTGCATGTTTATAGATCAGAATGCAGGTGAGATTCCAGAAAGGACAGGAGATAGGGCCACGATGTGGCTTTCTCATTGAGAAGGTGGCCTGGCAGGGATGCATTTCATTGCCCAGGAATGGCACTGAGGAAGCGGAGGACCCTGTGCTGTGGGCCAAATGGCAGGGCCCGGGGAGCTCAATGCAGTGTGAGAACTTCACTTAGGACCAGGAACACAGTGTTCATCTGTGAGCCGCCCATCCTGGAGTTGACCCTGAGGGGACTGAAAGGAGCAGAGGATGTGTGTGAGCAGAGCTGTGATGCTCCAGACAGGGGATATGGGGGCCTTTTACCCCGGAAGGCCTAGAGGCTGCCTGCCACTTCTGAACAGCAGGAACTGGGCTTCTATGCCCGAACGGATTGGGCCTCATGGTCCAGCTGCCTGGCAACATGGAGGCAGGAAAGCCCTTAGCTGTGATGTGTTTGTACTGAGCTCTGGATGCCGTCAGAAGCACACAATGATAACCACCCCCACAGTGACACACAGAGGAGTGACACACAGCTGGGAAGGCTTGTAGGCTTCCCACGACACTTGCCTGGGATCTGAGATGAAATAGAAATAAGCAGCAACAGAAAGACATCCTCACACAAGATCGGGGAACACTTGGTCACAAAAGCCAACCTTAATGAAGGCCCAGGGGTGTGTGTGTGTGTGTGTGTGTGTGTGTGTGTGTGTGTGTGTGTGTGTGTGTGTGTGTGGTGTTTGTACACTGTATTGCAGGAGCCTAGAACATGGGATGTAGCTTTTTTTTCTGTAAATCTAGCAGATATTTTAGACTCTGTGGCCATCGTACTTGGTCTCCGTGACTTTGTCCTGCTGTGTTAGCTTGGAAGCAGCCACAGGGGACAGACGAACAGAAATTAAACCTGACTGTGTTTTGGTAAACTTTTTGGACCCCTCATATTTAATTTCACGCAATTTGTATTTTGTGAAATTGAGTTCTTTAAATTTCCTGCACCATGTAGAAACCATACTTGACTCTCTGACTGTCCAAAATTAGGGAACTAAGTGAATCTAACTGGTGGAAGGGTCCCTAGCTCCTGGGCTGGATGGTTAGAGGCAACAGAGGGTCCAAGAGGTTGAAGAAAGAGAATGTCTGATCTTGGAGCTCAAGACACCTGAGCACTAGGTGCTCCTCTTGGTCTCTGAGAGGCATCTGTCTATCAGTCCCAGGGGAGGCCTCCACTGTGCTCAGGGGACACCCCTACTCCTGCAGTGTACCTGGAGATGGCACCCATTAAATGCTTCTGATGTCTGAGCAAGCCGAGTAGTTCCTAAGCCCCTTCTCCTGTTCCTCTCACGAGGGAGAAGCCAACTCAAAACCTCACCTTGGATCTCGCAGTAAACTTGGCAAGACCTCAACAGCCTAAGCAGGAGGGAGGGGCTCTTTGTTCACGGCTGGGGACCGGAGGATAGAATGAGTAAGTCCACTGGTGGGCTTTCAGGAGGTGGTGTTCCAAGGTTGGAATGGCCTCTCTCCTCCCAGCTCTCCCCAGATTCTGAGTAGTATGTGGCTCTTTATTCTCCCTGGCAGATGGGCAAGTGGCACGCTGGCTGAGATCACTGGCAGCCACTGTGCACCTTGGAATCTCTTCACTGGGAACCTATGGCTCGGCTAGCAAGCTCACCCTCCCTTCTGCTTCTCTCTTGCCCTGCTGTCCTCCAAGGACCTTTCCTTCCTGCAACATCTTCCAGGGATGCTTTGCTGTCATATTGCCCCATACCTCAGAATTTGGCCCACTTTCCATCAATTTGGTCCTGATCCTGAAGGGCCGGCCCTATGGTTGCTCTGCTCAGTGGCCAGAAAAATATCTTCCCTTGTGGGGGTATAGCAATCTCTTCCCACTCAGTGATACCCCATTTCCTGATACTGTCCTCCAGTGTCCCTAGCTGCTAGACTGGCTCCAGCCTCCCCTACCTCCTCCCCATCACCTGATGTCTTGCCCTGGAAGTGTCTCTGGTGCAGGGCATATATGGAGCCCAGGCCTGGATGAGGGGACGGGGATGGGACAGTGCTATCCTCACGTCTATCCCTGTAGGGGCTTCACAGGGCAAAGGAATTTAGAGTAGGAAAAGATGCAGAGAGATACCAGACTCCAACTGAGGACCTGGACCATGTGTGGGAGGAGTCATAAGTGGCCTGCAGCAGAAACCACGCCCCCTCTGAGCATGGCAGATGGCCTCTGCTGGGTTTGGTGCAGTGAGAGCGGCTGAAGGGTCTGCAAATCCCCCCTTCTTGTGACGAGGAAAGTCTCGAGGTCTGTGAGTCACCAATTCTCCCGTGTGCTGACTGGTGATGTAGCAGCTGCTGCTGCTGTCAGTTCCTGTTCAACTCACTTCAGAACTGCTGCAGCCTAGGGAGGGCAGGCCTTCTCTGGCTAGAGGGCTGGGCCTGTTCTGGGGTCTCCTAGACCCCCTGAAGTTGAGTTCACATCTCACTCCTGTCAGGCATATCTCTAGGCTTCACACCGTGTAACCTTGGGAAACACCTTCCCACTCCGGCCTCAGCTTCCCCGTGATGAGGCGGCTTTTCAAGTGGATCTCAGGCAGAACTGAAATGCTCTGTTCACAGCTGTTCTTCCTGACAATGGGGACAGGTACAGGTAGGCCCACCTCTGCACAGGCAAATGGCGGCCAGTAGTAGAGGATCTGCACACCTCTGAGCCTGTGAGAACTCATTGGGGGTGTTGCACGCTCCTTTACAAGTGATAGAGTCCTCAAGGGACACACGTGTTTTGGTGCCACTTTCTAGCTCTATGGAGCACTTCCTGTGTGACCTTGGAGAAGTTGTATAGTCTCTCTGCGCCCCTGTCATCTCTCCTGTAGAATGAGGATGGTGACAGGAGTTATTTCGTAAGTGTCAGTCAGGTTACAGAAGTTGATGGGTATTCAGTTTGGAAGAGCGCCCAACACACACTGAGTGCTTAGTAAGTACTGGCCACTAGGAGATAAAGTGCAGCCATCCTGCTGTTCCCAGTGTATGTGACAGAGAGTGGAGGGAACAGCACTGTGGCACAAGAATCATGAACACAGAGAGGGAGACACCTCACAGATGCCAGGCTGTGGCACATCCTTGAAGCGCTGCCATTGGGACAGGCATGGCTGTCATGCCCACTTTGCAGACAATGTGTAGAGGCCAAGCAGAAAGCTTAAGTACTTTGCCTGAGGTCAAGACGAAAACCCCCAGGGAAATCTTCCCATTTCTCTTCCACTCAGAGCTCGGAAGCAGAGCTTGCCTGTTCTCAGAGCCACCTGCCCTGCACAGTTTGAACCCCAGAGAGCATGGGGTGGGGTGAGTGGGCATGCAGGGTGCCCAAGTCAAAGGGCCTGATGCCCCTCCTCAGGGTGGGGTGTCTGACAGATCTGTGGTGGCCTGTCTCATTCCGTGACAGGGACACTTGCTTCTCCAACGAGTTTTGAGGCAGAGGCAGCCTGGGTAGAGAGGAGCAGTAGGCTGGTGTGGCAGATCCAGGGGACACATCTTGGGAGGCTGCCTGTGGAGGATTGTGTCTGGGCCCCACAGAGCACTGTAGAAAGCATGAGCTAGGTGCCACCAGGAAAGAGTGGGGACAGGACAGAAACACCCGGAAGAGCAGAGGTTACGTGAGATCTCCAGAGTCAGGAGGAGAAGCCAGGGCCTGAGCCCTCTGTGGTAGGAATGAGGTGGAGCAGCAATTGTTACCCAGGACCGTAGCTCTTGCCTAGTCGCTGCCCCACCTGAGATACTCACCTGTGTGCACTCCATGGCTCTTGTGTCAACACTATGTGTATCTCCCTGGATTGTGATTTGTCTGGGAGACTGTACACAGAACCAGGGATCCCTGCACATATCTGCAGGAGGATGATGTGTCTGTGAGCTAATAGTACCCTTACAGTAGTGTCTTCTGTATGTGGTTCTGGGTCTCCATAAAGGGACACATGAGGAGAGGTGTTACAGCTGATCATATTGATGCTGGCAAGTGAAAACTCTATGGATATTGGTGGTTTAGTGTCTGTGGACATGACGTGTGTCTAGGCTCATTTGTTTCAGAGAGGGAAGGGGAGAGAGGAGAGGGAGAGGGTAGACTACCAGCCCCCCACCCCACCCCAGCTCTCTGCCATCGTGATCCCTCCACCAGAGAGAACCTTAGAGCTGTAGCTCTTTGTTCCTGTGTGCATCCCAAGGTTCTCACAAGGGTTAATGCAGAACCACGATAAGCCCAACAACACAACTCAACTGGAGGCCCATCCTGACTGAGAGGGTCTGAGACAGAGAGGAGGGAGGTGCGTCTGGGGACAGTCTGGTCCTAAAGGGTTTCCCTGGGGACCATAGCTCTGTTTTGGAATCTTAGTCTTGAGATTACTCAAGGTGAAAGAGAATCAGTCCCGACTTCGGAGGACGTCCTGCTCTTACTGGTTTTTCTGTCCTGAACTAGCTGGGGAAGATGGCTTCTCCCTCCTGCTGAGGGCCCCAGAACTAGATATTCCTCTATCCTAGCCAAGCCTGAAGTCATTTCTGCAGGCAGAGTCTGGGAATCTCAGACTGGTAGAGATGATTGCCCCCTTTGGGGGAACCACCAGTGCTACAACCAAGGCTGCCTGTAGCCGCGAGGAGATGTAGGAACCTACTCAAGCCTGTGTGCCTACCTCGGTCTGTTCCCAGTCTTCTCCAAGCCCAGCCCTACTTGCCCCCTCCCCCAGTACTTGTCAGCTATCTGAGGCCTCCTCAGCATCTCTGACTGAGCTGTAGACTGGGGAGGGGCATTCTTTTCTCTTCATCTTCTTTCCTGTCGCTGGTCTTTATTCCTCATTTTGGGTATTTGTCTATGACAAATGGTTGAGCCAAAAGGGTTGAAAGGGGGTATTAAGACCAAGCAGCAGGGGCACAGAGGCAAAGGTGACAGAAGCTGGGTGCCTAGGACATGTGGGTAGAGGAGGCAGGCTTGTTTCAGCTCTTCGCGGCCTCCACAGTGAAGCACTTTTGTGTTAGCTGTGCTCTGATAGGGCTACTTAAGAATCCTTCCCACAGCCATGTAGTAATAACCACCATCACTCTGGAGGGATGACAGCACTCTGCTTAGCAGGGCCGGTGTGACGCTGCTGCAGTGAGTAGACTCACATACGTTGCTCTCTGTCCAAGGGCAAACCTTCCCCAGTGCAGAGCTCCCGAATGGCAGGGCATTTGTATCCATAGTCAATGGCTGGGACTGGAACTGGGACTGTGAGCTCAGTACTCCCAGTTTCCTCAGTTATCTGTAGCTTTTCTGGTCCCTTCCAGGGTCCTGGTCCCTCCCACACCTGTCCTTGAGGTCCAGCAGCACTAAGATGTGAGGGTACCCTTTAGTAGTCACTGAGGACAAAGTGGGGTGGGGCAGGGTGGAAGGGGAATGTAACTATCCCAACTGTGCAGTGGGAGCAAAGAGGCCCTTTCAGAGTGAGCAGATGGTATAGAAGTTCATTTCTCCATACCAGAGCAGCTTGGAGTTAGCTAGGCTACCTAGGCTGGAGAGGTGTCCTGCTGCCACAGACCACACAGTGATCCTGGCTTCTATTCCACTGTTATTCTCCAACTGCTAGGAAATTATTCTGTCCCCTCCCTTGAAAAGGCGGACCCTGCATTTAGAAGGGAAAATGAAAGAGGTAGGAGCATATGTGCCCTGCACAAGAGACTCATGCTTGTGCCTGAGAACAAGGGAGCCTGGTAAATGTCACTGCTAGGTGGGCATGCATATGCCAGCCAAAACGCTGCTCCTGTGTGGAAGCAGAGAATGTCGAGACATGGAGACAGTTGGTCTACTACAGAGGAATAAGCTGCCCTAGAGTGTTCCAGTAGCCTGGTAGCTGAGCTGGCATGTACCTACCACATGCGGTGCCCTACTGTGGGCCCAGTGCAGATGATGCTCAACCCATGTTGGTAGGACAGAAGAGTAAAAAAGAAGGCGTTCAGGCCCCAAGGGTTAACCAGGGCTGGAAGCCCAGACTGGGAACCCACTGCAGTAGACCTGGTGTGCTCTTTCCTTCCCTTCAGCCTGTGGACAGCGGCACTGATTCTCCACTGCTGGGAGCCGCAGCCAGAGATAGAGGATGGGAAGCACCATGGCCAGAGTCCTGCTCGGCTCCTCCCTGACTGCTCTCCTCCTGCTGCCTGTGGTAAGGGCCCAGAGTCTCCCTCCACAAGTGTACGGAGTCTCCACCTGGAGAACCAGTTATGTCTGTGTATTCTCAGCCAAGCTGTCCCCTAAGCTGGCATTTTTGTCAATTTCTGCCAACACTCACCGCCCCCCCCCCCCCACTGCACCACTCATGTTTCTGTGGTGTGAATTAGATAAATGATTTTTCTCAAGACTGGTGCTGATTGAACTGAAAGTTGTTACAGAGTTTACAAGTCTATTAAGATGGTGATATGTGCTGTGGCATTTAGAGTTGCATAGTATCTGGATAGCTCTACAGTGTAGCTAGAGTTTTCCTGCCTGGCCCACAGTCAGGACAAATCTTTGTCACCCGCCAGTCCCACAGCTGCTCAGACCCAATCAAGTAAACACAGAGACTTATATTGCTTACAAACTGTATGGCCGTGGCAGGCTTCTTGCTAACTGTTCTTATAGCTTAAATTAATCCATTTCCATAAATCTATACCTTGCCACGTGGCTCATGGCTTACCGGCATCTTCACATGCTGTTTGTCATCGTGGCAGCTGGCAGTGTCTCTCTGACTCAGCCTTCCACTTCCCAGCTTTATTCTCCTTCCTTGTCCTGCCTATACTTCCTGCCTAACCACTGGCCAATCAGTGTTTTATTTATTGACCAATCAGAGCAACACATTTGTCATACAGAACATCTCACAGCACTACAGTGTGCAGGGTCCCTGGTTAGGGCCACAGAATGGTCTTTTGGTCCCCATCCCATGAGGCCCTCTGACATCTAAACTCAGGGGCCTGTCCTCTGCTCAGACCTCTCCTGTGCAAGGGTGAAGATCAGGAGGGGAGGAGGGTTCCATTTGGGCCAGGATGAGGCTGTCCTTAGAGCCCCAGGTATCCAGTCTCCTGATCTCTATCTCCTTATGTGATGGGATAGGCACATCCCTCTCTCTGTGAGAAGCTGGGGTTGGATCTGTCTTGGGACATGGCCCTTGGCAACTCTGATCTTTGCCAAGGGAATCATTTCTGACCTGGGATTTGATGGAAATGAACTTGGCCATCTATCATGATCATCTACACTTGGCTGTAAAGTTCCTCGATCCTGCCATGGGACCCGAGACGGACTTTGTACCATACCATCTCTGAGCTTGTCTTTCCTCCTCTGAAAGAGAGTGGTAAGGCCCCTGAATCCTACCATTACCCTTTGTCTGCTGTGGCAGGGTGCTTGCTCCTGTAGCTCTCAGTTTACCAGGCCTCATCTGCCCCTAAAGTGCAGCAAGAGTCAGAAGATCAGCTTCAGATCCTGTGACACGGCCGTGTGTCTTGGAACAAGTTAAGTAACATCTCTGCTTGGTTACACATCCGCAACAGAGAATGAAGAAAACAAAAAATAGTCCCTCCTTTGTAGTGTTTATGAGCTTCTAGCATGCACGCACAGATGCTCAGCTGCTAGAGGGCAGCCCATGCAACTCTTAATGTCACCATACTGTGGAGACTGAGGCTCAGGAGCCTGTGGGACCCACACATTGAGTTGGGGTCTGTGGGGATCTCTCATGGCATCTGTAACAAAGTAGATGTTAGTGCCCCTGTTGGTCTGAGGTCTGTCACCCTCCTGCTTAACACTTTGCTTCTAAGTCAAAGCAGAAGGGCTGTCAATGGAGCCCCTTGCTCTCTCATTGGCTGTTCCTCATGTCCTACAGGCTATTGCTATGCACTCTGATTGCATCTTCAAGAAGGAGCAAGCCATGTGCCTGGAGAAGATCCAGAGGGCCAATGACCTGATGGGCCTAAACGAGTCTTCCCCAGGTGAGTGAGGTGGCACATAGGCCTGGTGTCCTCAGCACAGGCAAGCTAGCTGTGCAGACGTGGTGGGAGGGTGTGAAACTCTGGAGCCTTCAGAACGCCCTCTGAGGCCATGGCGCTTGACATCTGCCCTGCTCAGTGACACTGGGTGGCTCTCCTTGTGCCAGTCTGGGCTGGGCTATTCTGGGTAGCTTAAAGTGACTTCTTTTCTCTTGGGCCTGGTCTGGATAGCAGCTGTCAACAAGCTTGTTCATGGGCCACCTGGGACCAGTGGCAGCAGGAATGCAGCTGTTATGGTGGTTGGGTTATAGAGTATCTGGCTAGATAGAGGCAAGGGTGTGGGGTCATTTCCTATCTGCTGGGTCAGGCAGAAACCAGGGTTGAAAGCAGAAGCCAACCCCAGGGCTTTGGTTAATGTGGAGCTCCTGTATCATACGCTGGATGTAGTTGCGTACATCTTTAGCTTGTTTCCTCAAATGATCCCAAGGATTCCAAAAAGTGCCTCCTAAAAATTCATGTCCTGAGGGAGAGGCACAGCTCCTGGGAAGACCCAGGGATCTTCTTCCAACTCCCCCTGCAGGGGTAGGGGAGGTTGGGTGGGCATCTTGGAGAGGTCATGCTTTTCTCCTGCTCCTGTCCCAATGCAGAGCAGGCTGGATCTGCCTAGGGGTGGGGATCCACTACATCCTGAGGAGTGTACCTTTCCCTGTGGATTCACTCAGCTCTTCTGAGAACAGTCTGCTTGAAGACTTTATTAATCTTCAGCCCAGTTAAATAGAATTTCTGCTGGGCCAGCTTTACACCAGCAGCTTCTTCACAAAGACTGATGGGGGGGGGTGCTCCCAGCATGGCGTGGCTGCTTCACTGTCAGACCAGAAGCGGACTCTAGCCCATACCAACTAAAGATACTGAGGAAAGGGGACAGATGAGTGTACAGTGAGAGGAAACTCAAACTCTGATCTAAGTGGCTACTTCGCGTGGGTGAGAAAGTGGGTCCTGAAAGGAATAGCTACCCAGTGCCTGTGCACCATGTGGGTAGACCCCATGCAGCCTGCGTCCTGACCTGGAGTCATTGGTCCCAAATGGCTGCTCTCTTGCCCATAGGGTGTTCTTATCTGCAGGCTGAAGCAAAAGAGGACAGGTGTGGGTAGAGCATTGATAGAAGGAGGGGCCGGTGGTGGTGGGAGGGGCTTCCCTGGTGGCTTTGGAGAAGAAGAGGTGAGGGCCAGGAGGAGCAGGGAGGAGTGAGTAGCTTGGAATACCCACCCACCAGGGGACCTTTTAGGAGGACATCCACAAGCCACAGTACAGATTAAACCAGAATCTTGGCTTGACATAGTTACAAGACATTCAATAGCTCCCAGGAGGTTCTGATGAGAAGCTAGAGCTATGAAAACTGGTCCAAGGGAGGGGTGGGCATCGGACTGCGGGTGAGACAGGGCCAATGGGAGAACACTGCAGGCTGTTTGCAGTCACTCCTACTTCATAGATGAAGAAACAGATGCGAGGGAACCCCGCACCTTGCTCAAGGACACAGTTCACTGCAAGTGGGGCCTGAATTTGGGCGGTCTGTATCCTAAGTCACTGGAACAGACTGCCTCAGGACAGCATACTCTGAGGCCCAGCATGACTTCCATATCACCTTTGAAGACACGTAACACCTCAATTTTCTTGGGTCTAATGGAGGGGGGATTATACGTAGCAACTGTCATCTGTATGAAGCAAGATGGCTTGAGGACTTCAGAGTCACTGCATCTGAGTCTCCCTCATGGTGTAGAAAGCTACAGGCTTTGCCTTTGGCTAGGTCAGACTTCTTCTGGCAAGGTAGACACCATTTGGAACTGTCTGGAAAGCCTTTCTGAAAGAGAGGGGAGTGTAGTCAGACTTTCTTGGACTGCCAGCCCCCAAATAATGACACGGAGACTTATTATTAATTATAAACACTTGACCTTTAGCTTGGGCTTGTTCCCAACTAGCTCTTATAACTTAAACTATAACTTACAAGTGTTTCTATTAATCTATGTTCTACCATGTGGTTCTTTACCTCTCTTCCATTCTGTATGTCCGGCTCCCTCAGTGTCTCACTGACATCTCTCAAGCACGTAGATTCATCTCCAGTTCCTCTCTACCCCTGGAAGGCCTGCCTAGTCTCTCCTACCTAGCTATTGACTATTCAGCTCTATTGGTCATTCAGCTCTTCATTAAGTCAATCAGAAGGCACCTTTCACATAGTGTGATCAAATATCCCTCAACAGGGGAGGGTTGAGAACCAGCCCTGGCTTCAGAGAACCGAGGAGAGGAGGGAGGGCAGGAGAACAAGCCTAGGTAGGGGTGGCTTAAGACGGGTGAGAACTGTGAGCTAGCTCTTACGGACTAGGTCCTAGCAGAGCAGGCTTGGGTCCTCAGCGTTCATGCCCGCACACAGCTTGTCCACCCAAGTCAGCAGTGATGCTTCCTTCCACCTGAAGATGACATTATCTTCTCAGAGAGTCCCTTTCTTGCTTCCTTGCCCATCATCTAGAAGCCCATGCCAGGGTGGTAGGTAGAGTCTGTGTGTATTTTTGGATAGGTCCAGAGATCCCAGCTCCCCCAATCCACTACACTGCAGTCGAAGAGTGAAAAGTCTCCCTGATTCCAGGTTTTGGTGGACACATGAGGAGTTGTAGAGAAGAAGCCCTTGGGTCTGTGTTCAAGGGGGCCTGCATTGCTCAGAGCAGAGCCCCGCAAAGGCAAAGGGTGTTCGCGTAAATGCCGCAGTGGTGGAAGGTCCACTAAGGAAGGGCAAGGGTAGAGGAAGGGAGGTCCCCTTGGGATGGCTGTGCTGAGTGAAGCATCCATCAAATCTGTGGCCGAAAGGTCCTATGGCATGATCTGCAGCAAACAAACATTTGCATAGGCAGCTTCTGGGCACCATGCCAGGATTCAGGGTCTAGGACAGCTAACCCTTGTTGTCAGTCCCCAAGGGAAGGCCTCCATGTCTTCTGAGCCTCATATGAGCCTCATGCCTGCCTCTAGGGCTGTCTTCACCTGGGTCTTCAGATTAAACAACCATGTGACCCTAGAGCAGGGGCCATCTCACTGTACTTTGCAGGGCCATTGAAGTCCCTAGGGTACCCATGAACAGTCCTTTCTCACCCACAGCCAAGGTCAGCAGCATCTGGGGCTCAGGCTCCAAGGAGGTGTGTTCTCCGAGCCAACCCCCAGCTGATTGTAAAGTGTGTCCAAGCTTGATTACTCTAGAGAACCGCCTCTACCACTGTGCCCACGTGATGTCAGGCATGAGAGAAAAGGCCACAGAGCAGGTGAATCAAGCTAAGATATCCGTATCTCTGGGAGTGGAACAGGGTTAAGAGATGTGTTGTGTTGTCAGCCTTGGTTGGGGAGAGTAGAGACTGGTAAGCTGTAGTCTCCTTCTGCCTCTCCCTCTATGTTGTCCCTGAGCACTTATCTGCACAGACACTGATAGGAAGTAGTGCTAACCCTGAGACATGCTTGAAAATGAAGAAGAAAGCCTGCCAGTTTGCTTCAGCGCCTGGGAGTGTGTGAACTCAGGGCAGCTTTTATACATGTGCACATGAGTGCATTCACTAGCTTCTCAATGTCCAGGCCACTTAAGAATGGTATGGCTGGGAAGCCTCCCAAAGCATCACACAGGGCAGGATTGCAGACCTTGGTGGTCTGGTCAGCCACTGCTCATGGCTCCTTTGTGCAGTCAGGAGACTGTAAACAGGAGATGTATGAGAATATGTAACATGGCACAATGCTTTACAGTAAAATCGAAAAGTTAAGTACACTGTGAAATAATGATACAAGTATAGTTTAATAGATTCATGGAGCCAAGGATTTAGTCAGTTAGTCTGCATCATACGTAATTGTGTGTGCTGTGCTGTTTCACATGACTGGCAATGAGGCGGATGTTCCCACCAGCGTCACCACACACGAGTGACTTTAACATGGTGACGGCATCACTAGTGGCAGGGACTTCTCAGCTCTAGTATAATGTTAGAAGATAGCCATGGCATACCTAGTAAGTTGGGTCTGTCGGAATGAAAGCCTGGTTTGTTGGAGGCGAGGGCCATGTGTGGCACTGTGGTTGGGGATTACTGTCTTGGGGAGGTACCTATATTCCCTCCTTGTCCTGATTTTCAGGGCCGGAAGTACCACCCCATCATTTTGAGCACGTGTTGAAGGGGTTTCTTGGGAAGAGGACCAGGGGATGGAGGTATATTTCACTGTTTTGTTTCCAGATCCCTGGATCCTGCATGGGACTTGAGCCAACTCTGAGACTGGCTCTGCCATGTGACATATGATGCGGCTAGAGCCAGAGGTGCTGTCCCTGGCAAGTCACATGGAGAGTCTCAGCCAGCTCTGGGTGGGTGCCCAGAGCTCCTGACTGGGGACTTCCCTTTCTGCTGCACTGTAGCAGTGCCCTTGGAGGAGGACTGGACCTGGGAGGGGGGCTGCTGTGCACGGGAACTGGGCCTTGTCTGTGCATGACAGGCCCTGTAGCTCCATCCTGTGATCCTTCTACCTGGATCAGGGTTTGTTTGCCTAGGTTGTGGCCAGCAGCACCCCCTCTTTTGTGAGGCTTTGAGCTGTGAGCACGGGAACCTGCCTGTGTCCAGGAAGAGCTGCCCTAGCTGGCCTTCAGTGAATGCCACATGCTGAAAGAGACGGGCAAGGTCTGCAGCACCGTGGCAAGTCAGGGGAGAGGTCTTCATGCTGCCTTTCTGGACTTATCCTAGGTGGAGCTCAGGTGCCTAGACCACCCCCACCCCTGACCCTATTGGCCTTCCAGCTGCTCTAACACTGACTAGGCCCAAACATGAGGAAGTGAGTGTCTATAGAAACCCTTGCTCCAAGGAACTTACCCGATGTAGGGTTCATAGGAACCTGATTGAGAGCGTGCTCAGACTCATCTTCTCCAGGAGCTCCTCCTATGGAACTCAAGCATGTATCAGACTCTCCTGAGGGTTTGTTGAGCACAGGTTGTTGGGTGGTCTCAGGGTATCTCCTGCCTAGGTCTGGGTGGGGCCTGAGCGTCTGCATTCTGGGAGGTCTGCTGCCAGGTGTGTTGCTGGCTTGGGGTCACATTTGGAGATTCGCTGCCTTCAGCTCTGCCCCTTTCCTTTAGCACTCACGTCACGGGAGGGGGAGGGGTCCTCATCTGATAAAACAAGAAACCTTGGCTGTCAGGAAATTGAATTGTTTTTCCACTCTCGAATTGTGTGCTCAGATGGAGGACCTTCTTTAAGAATACCTGAACATCCCTGGGTGGATCTTCAAAGGAAGGGAGGACCGTGGCTTTGTCTGTCACTCTGGTGTCCCTGGGCTCACGAGTTTTGAACTCTATGTGGAACTGGACAGAATCATCACCATGACAACCCCTGATTAGCTCCTCATTCTGTTCCCTTCAAAGACTAATGGCTCATGCACTCTCTCTCTCAGCTCCACGCCTAAGTAGGTTCTGTCTCCCCCGCGGTCACAGGAGTCACTGCCGCTGCTTGCTTGGTATGGAGTGTCATGTTGTGTCGGAGGGAAGGTGGGCGCACCCCTCAAAGTGTGCAGCACTTCCTGGCTCATGGTGCCCTCAGTCCTCAGTAGGGCTTGTGTGGGTTGAGCTGGGAGGGCTAAAGGTGGGGCTGGTGCAGACCTGGGGAGTAGAGGAGAGGTCACGGGGGTGGCGAGATTTGGTGGGGCAGCCATCAAGGGAAGCAAGCTCTGAAGGGATCGAGGCCTGCTCCAAAGGTGGGAACTTGAGCATCTTCTCTCTGAAGCACACGTTCCTGGCTGCTGTCTCGCTGTCCTGTCCTGCTTTTTCTCGGCAGCCTTCTTTGCCAGCTCCTCTTCTGAACCTTGGCATTCTCGGGTGTTCTTCTGTGAACTCACTTTCTCACGGGATGTTCATCTAGCTACCCTGGCCACCTTACCTCTTCTCATCTGGTTTAATTTTGGCTCTTACCGTGATCTCAACTCCAGCATACGTGAGACCAAACATGCTTTTCAACTTGTCTAATTCTCTCATCATTTGGCTCCTAACTAGTCCTTAGTTGTGACAGTCTATCCATCCATCTGCCCTTCTACCTACTGCCTACCCACCCATTGCCCACCTATCCATCTACCTACCTGTACATTCAAACATCCACTCATCCATCCATCTATCCACCTTCCCACTCATTTATATCTTCATCCATCCGTAGAGATGCTCAAGTCAGAACCAGGCTGATATCAGTGATACTTCCTTACCTCTCTTGTGTGTGAGTCATATCACACAGACTATGCGGCAGTTGCAAGCCAGCCTTAAAGTCCAGAGATTAGAACAATGACTTTTTTTTTTAACTTAATACAGGTCATCAGTCAATATAGTTAGCTATAGTGGGAAGACAGAATTTAGCTTTGCCTAGTCATTAAGAGACCCAGGCTCCTTCCTTGTTGGAACACTGACACCCTTTGTATGTTATAATAGGCTTTCTTTTGGGCCACCGACTAGCTCCCAAATCATGACACAGAGACTTATTATTAGTGATAAATGCTCAGCCTTATCTTATGCTTGTCCCACTAACTCTTGTAACTTAAATTAACCTGTTTCTCTTCATCTATCCTTTGTCTCAGAGCTTTTTACCTTTCTTTCATTCTGTATGTCCTACTCTGTGTCTGTCTGTCTGGTCCTGGGTGTCTCCCTCTCTTTCTCTCTTGTTCTCTTCTCTCTCTCTCTCTCTCTCTCTCTCTCTCTCTCTCTCTCTCTCTCTCTCTCTCAACCTCGATTCATCCTCCTCTTTATTCCCTGTGCCTGCCAGCCCTGCTTATCCCGCTACTGCCTGGCTATTGGCCATTCAAACTTTTTATTAGACCAATCAGGTGCCTTAGACAGGCAAAGCAACACATCTTTACAACATTAAACAAATGCAGCGTCAACAAATGTAACACATCTTTGACTAGTTAAACAAACATTCCTCAACAGTATGTGGTCTCAAGGGTGTTGCTGAGAAGGAAGAGAGAGAAAAGTAGTAAAGGCCCCAGGGTAGCTTTGGAGACTAGTTCGCCTCTTCTACTTCCTTCCTAAGGACTTAGAGTTCAGGGTAGGAGTCACATGACATGGGTGAGCACTAGCCATCCATTCCACACTTCAGCCCTGTCCTTCCCCGTGCCCTGTTGTTCCTGTCTCTAAACCGTCCTACACAGTTCTACCCATCTTTGCTGCCATTACCCTGAAGCAACCCCTTTCATGATCCCTGGGCTACCTCCATATCCGGCGTGACTTTCTGTCCCATTTTTGCCCTTGTGTTCTCTCTGATCCACTAAATTGGATCACCTGGACACTATCTTAAAAGTCTTCCATGGCGGGCAGAGAAAGATGCCCTGCTACCATCTAGAGAGAGATCCTTACCTCGCAGCCCCCTAAACCTGCAAATACGTGACCCTCCCTGATGGGGGACTTTGCAGACGATCTGGAGATAGCGAGAATGCCTTAGATGGCTTGGATGGACACAGAGTGATCGTGAGAGTCCTTAGAAGTGAGAGGAGATGGGAGAGTTGAGGAGCCTTAGGATGCCAAGCTCCTAGTTTTGAAGCTGGGGGGAAGGGCCATAAGCCAAAGAGCACTGGTGACCACTTGAATTCGGGGTCATTGGAAGGTTCATTTCCCCAAGCCTCTAGCAGTCTTACTGATGCCCAATTCTAGCCAGATGAGACTCATTTCAGGCCTCTTTCCTCCAGGATGGTATGATAGTAACTTGTGCTGCCCAATGATGCTGAATTTCCTTATATAAACCTCCAGCCCCAATAGGAAACTAGCCTATCACTCACTCAGCATAGCATTCCAGATCACTGTAAACTCCGTGAGGTCCAGACTGGCTGCTTTGGCTTCATCTGCACTGCTGAACTCTTTGTGTCTTCACTGAATCCCTTTCGAATGAATGAGCAAATGAGAAGGAAAAGCAGAAAGAGGAGAGAAGAAAGGATGAAAGGAGAGGAGGGGGCAGGAGCAAAGGCTTCAGTCGCCAGCAACGTGAACTGCTGAGCTGTGGAAACTACACACGTTCTGTGTCTGTGGTGGGGACATAAGTTTCTGTCCTCGACCAGAAAACCCAGGGCCCTCTTGTGAGCCCACCTCCTGTCCTGTCTGAAGGATGTCAGTCTTCATAGGTGGGGGGTGGTCTTTATAGGTCCTGGGGTCCTGGAGATCTTCTTCCGGGCTTTCTTGATGTCCTGGCCTCATAAGAAGACAAAATTGGGGGCATAACGAAGGACTGGGAGAGTTTCCAGGCTTGTGACAGGTAGATCCTTGGGAATCCTGGGCAAGGCACTTGGCAGACACACCGGAAAGTAGTCCCAGTGGCGTTTGCCGTCCCTGAGGCAGCAGACAGTCCTGTGAACTCTCTGTTCCAGATTCCAGCTTGGCCACTCACAGCTGGGGGTGCCGAGAGACACCGGGCCCTTGCTCTGACACTCGTCGATGAATCACAGCAGAGGAGACCACACCATAAATCTGGGTTCTTCTAGGCAGATTCGGAAGGGAGGCCCTGCCCTCCCTACAGCTTTGTCCTCTTGTGAACTTCATGCACATCTGGCACAGGGACGTCACTGAGAAAACTCTCACCAAGACCACGTATTACTTACCCGGCCTCCACCTGGGATCCCCGGCTTTAGATCCTGGCTGCTGCCACTCCTTGCCACTCATCCCTCACATCTGTGCCCTCTGTGTGGCCCCCTGACCTCAGCGTTGTCAGCTGGAACAGCAGCTGGTTGTGCCAGGGCCTAATGTTCCAATTATGGAAACATCTGCTGGCCAGGGCATCTGGGGTATGGGCCAGACATGGTCATGCTCCGTGGGCATTTCACAGTTAGCATGGGCCATGGCAGCCAAAGATGTGCTGTTGGGTCTCTTTCAAGGACATGATGTCACAGCCAACTGTGTATTGGCGAGATACCCTGGGTGGACGGGAATCCTTGATAGCAGCATGTTGAGATAGAGGTGGTTTTTCTCATCTGATCCTCTGAGTCTCTGTACACTTGAACTCTGCATAGAGAACTTTAACAATTTTCCTAGCTCCTAGAGGGTGTCATTCCATGAGCAGGATGCCACAGGCCAGATAGTCACTCATGTGAATACCAAAGCAGCAAGGTCTGAATTCTGAGAGACCTAGAAGCTGAGAATGTCTTGGGTTGCCAGAAGTCATGACTGCGACAGAGGAACCATGCTGTCATGAAGCCTGCCCAGGCCACCCCTCCACCTGCTCAGGTTTCCTCCGAGCCTGTCAGCAGCTGGCCATTGAGCTTCTATCTCCCCAGCAGGGCTGCCCTTCCAAGGAGTGATTTCCAGGAGCATCTAGTTGAAATAACGAAACTAAGCCCAGTGACAACCAACAAGCATGGCGTCATCGAGGTGCTGATCATAGGACTTTCTGTGTAGGAGCTCGTTAGTCCCCCCCAGCAGTCCTGGGAGGTAGGATGTGAGCAGTCACTCACTTCCTTATGGAACACTGAAGTTCCCCCATCTGTAGACCCTCTGTAGGTCAGGCTCCTCTCCCGAAGCTGTCTGATGCTGCCTGACCTGCTTCGGCACCTCCCCCACCCTCTGCCCCTTTGTCATACACTCTCCACTACGTCACTACATGTGCTTCCTTTGCTAACCCCAAGTGTGGTATCCTGGGGCTCCCTCCTCCTTGCTCTTCTTCACATCCTTTCCTTGGGAGACATGACTCATGGGCTGGAGAGATGGCTCAGCCATTAAAGGCTAGGCTCACAACCAAAAAGACATGTCTCACCACTCCTATGCTCAGGAGGAAGTATGCCTGGCAGGCCAGATAGGGACAGGTAGGCAGGGCAAGGACAACGGCTGTCATGCTTATGAATCAGGGTGAGAAGAACACAGATTTTAATTGTTGATGTGGGGAGTCACCAAGCCACACAATTCGCAAAGATTTTGGTCCTAAACGAGGGAGATCTAGGAGGAGGCTGTGATCCCAGTGAAAACTGATAGGTTTCATTGATGTCTGGAGGGAACCAAGCAGGACCTGATGATGCCCATGATGGAGATGGAGTAAATGGCGCTCAGGTATCTAGCTGGGCCTAAACAGACGCAGGGTTAGCAGGAGGGTCTGGGTGGAGCCCAGAACTCGTGCATTTGACTTGTCTTTGGCCCCTCAAAGTGGGGACATACAGCAGGTCACGAACGAACCTTGGGGTCCGCCCAGAGAGTGGCTACATGTAATTCTGTTAAGTCCCTGAGCAGAGTGAGCTCATCCAAGGTGAGTGGGCAGGTGGCCCAAGACAGGGTGCCTTCCAGAATCTGCCGCCAGTCGGGTGGGCAGAGTGCAGCCTGGCTGGAGTTGAAATTGTTCCTTGGACTTGGCAGCAGCCGAGAGGTTGTCGCTGACCTTGGTGAGTGCTGCTGCAGTGCAGAGGAGAGGTGGAGAGAGACGGTGGCCACAAGGGGAGAGAATGCACAGAAGGACAGGGGCATCCCGTGAGCCACCAAACCTCCCAATCAGGGCTAGTTGAGCCGGACATACTCTTCTTCCTCACTGCTCACCCCAGGAAGACTTAGTGATTCCCAAGTCTCTCTGTGTTCCGGTCCCTTCCCCTCTGCCACCAGTTCCCATAGCAAGGCTCTGACCTTGGCCTCCTCAAGGACTCTCCCTCCATCACCTCTTTCTGTTCCAAGTCTTTCCATAGTTCTGTCTGGATACCTTCTATCCCCTCAGCTGGGGAAGCGGTGACCTCACTTCAGGTGCCAGCTTTGATCCAGGCCTATGCTGGGAAGGAGGTGGGCTCTGGGGTCTAGCCTCGGGCCAGCTGATCTAGCCTCAACCCCACTCCCGTGGAGAAGTGAGCCTCACTGGGGAGGTGAATATGAGGCCAGATCCCACAAGGGTGGTGAGGCCAGGGGAATGCAGGTGTCTGGCAGGCTGCAGGTGTACTGTGGCATGGAGAAGAGTGCCTTCCACGGAGCCTCCTGCTCTGGAGTTCCTACAATGGTTTTCTGAACCACTCCTGGAGTGCTTTTCCAGGTGCAGGAGCAAGCCGTCCCCACATAGGAAGACTTACCTTCTCTCCTTGTAAACTGTTTGCCTCCTGCAAGGGCCAACCTCTGAGCAGTTCATGCAAAGTGTGTGTGTGTGTGTGTGTGTGTGTGTGTGTGTGTGTGTGTGTACTTGTGTGTGGCATGTGGTTGCTATTTGCCATTATTATCAGCTGATTGCAATACCTAATAGAAATAACTTAAGAGAAGAAAGATTTATTTTAGCTCACAGTTTCAGGAGTTCTGTTTGTGTTTGGGAAGGCACAGTAGAGTAGCTCAGCTCATGTTATGGTGCCTCACAAGCAAAGAAATGGGGAATGCTAGCACCCCACTAGCTTTCTCCTTCCTCACTTAATTTTACCCAGAATACGAGCCCACCCATATTCTACCACATTCAGGGTGGATCTTTCCTCCTTAGTCAGTCCTCTCTGGAGATGCCCTCACCATTACCAGAGGAATGCCTCACCATCTCTTAGGTGATTCTAAAGCAAGTCAAATTGATATTGAAAACCAGCTGTTACAGAGGGGCGTATGTGAGTACACATCTATAGTATGTGTTGTGCCCGTGTGTACCTGCATGTGTGGGATGTGTATGGTGTGTTTGTGTCTGGTTGTGGTATGTGTACACTTTGTGTGCATGTGGTATGAATATGGCTAGGCACACTCTCTCACGGTGGCTCTCTCCTCCAGGTTGCCCTGGCATGTGGGACAATATCACATGTTGGAAGCCTGCTCAAGTAGGTGAGCTGGTCCTTGTGAGCTGCCCTGAGGTCTTCCGGATCTTCAACCCAGACCAAGGTAAGTAGAGCTCAGAATCTCTCCAGCTGTGTTGATGTAGCCTGCAATCCACACAGCCATACCCCTGCCTGGAGCTCAGCTTCAAGAACTCAGCTGCCTGATGGGCAGATGGCAGATGGCAGACAGGATGGGATGGCGCCCTTCATGCCAGTACAGGGCATGGAAACACTTCTCCAACGTAGCACTAGGGCCAGGTGTGCATTGTCAGGTGAATGTCCTGGTAGGTGAGAGCAATCTGGGCTACGGCAGCTCTCTACTGCTTACCCCATTAGGGACCTTCTGTAAGGTAGATCATCCCTCAAGTTTCTGGTCTAGCAGATGGTAATGTGACACAGCGGCTGTTTTCCAAGTGGTCTGTAGGGATAAAGTGAGGTCACTTATAGAGATGCTATGTAGCACAGCACCCAGTGCATTTTGCATAGTCAGTAGTAAAGTTAGCTGACATCATCACAGTCACCACGATGATGACATAACCATGGAGACGTCTCAAGAGGCCTGGAGGAATATGTGCATGCAGTTGTATGACCAAATACCCACAGGCAGAATGGGAGTGTAAAGATTGCTGACAGATACCTGTGCCCACATTCTTCAACGTCTTGAAGTGGGCAGGTACCCAATCCTCCAGGCTGCCAGTCAGTCTGCCAGCCCACCCACCAGCATACACATTTGCTAAGCAAAATATGCCCCTGAGCCTTACTGCCTTCAGATGACTGTGAGGATTCGGGGAAGAGGAGCTGGAGTCCTGCTCCTCTAACCCCAGCTGACCAGGACACCAAAGAAAGTAGTCTAGGACATGTGGACATTGGCTTCAGAGATGTGTGTATGATGGCCTGTCATAGTTAGGGTTTCTATTGCTGCAGTGAAACACCGTGACCAATAAGCAAGTTGGGGAGGAAAGAGTTTATTTGGCTTATACTTCCATATTGCTGTTTCATCACCAAAAGAAGTCAGGACAAGAATTCAGGCAGGGCAGAAACCTGGAGCAGGAGCTAATGCAGAGGCTATAGAGGAGGCGCTGCTTACTGGCTTGCTTCCTATGACTTGTTCAGCCTGCTTTCTCACAGAATCCAGGACCATCAGCCTAAGGATGGCACCACCCACAATGGGCTGGTCCTCCTCCATCAATCACTAATTAAGAAAATGCCTTATAGCTGGATCTTATGGAGGCATCTTCTTTTTTTTCTTTTTTTTCTTTCTTTCTTTCTTTTTTTTTTTTCAAGACAGGGTTTCTCTGTGTAGCTTTGTGCCTTTCCTGGAACTCGCTTTGGAGATCAGGCTGGCCTTGAACTCACAGAGATCCACCTGCCTCTGCCTCTGCTGGGATTAAAGGCGTGCGCCACCACCACCCAGCGGAGGCATCTTCTTAATTGAGGCTCCTGCTAACAGAAACCTCTAGTTTGCATATTCAGTTAACATAAGACAAGCCAGCACATAACCTGTGCCAGGAAACCAAAGCTGGGTGGAGGGGGTCTGTGGAGCTCACATACCATGTCTGTTCATGGTCTCTGGTGCCCCCAAAATGATGTGTACAATTCCTGGGGCCAAACTGGGATCCTATGGAATGGTCACTATGATATTGGATACAGAAATGTGAATCAGGGAGCAAGGAAATACTCTGCCCAAAGACAGGACCCCAGTGTGCCTGACTTCATGGATGGGATGTCAGGCCCTGTCTGGGGGGGCTGGGCGCACACAGCCAATAACTTGCCTTCACCCTGGCTTGCAGGAGGTGGGGGACAAAGAGTGGTATTCACTGGGGTTCTGAGTCTTCATCCAGAGCACAGAGAAGGTGGGGTTTATCTATATATCCCTCCTCTCTTTATCCCACGTCTTTGCACCTCCTGCTAACCAAGAAAAAGCTGGTTTCTGAATGTTCCCATTCTGAGGGTTTGGAGACTGGCTGTGCCCCAGAGCAGGCCAGAGGGTAAATTCTGGGGGAGGCTCTAGGCAGAGAGGCAGAGTGAGTAGAGGGAAGATGGAGGCCGTCAGGGATAGGGCCTGACTCCTAAGATTTATTCCCATGGAAGCCAGCTTAATCGCTTCCTCCATGTGCCCATTGCTTTATTTCAGTTAGTTATTTGAAGCTTTTTGGAACATCCTCCCTAGGCAAAATTCCAGCCACAAAACCTTTTTTTTTTTTTCCTACAGTAGCAGCCACAAGAGGTGACAGGAAGGAGGGTAAAATGATTTCCCTCAGCTGCACCCGCCTCAGGGAGCAGGGAATGTTATTTACACCTGGCTCTTAATGGTTCATTAAAGCAGGGCCTTTAGCACCTCTGTTCACAAGCCTGGTAGTGAGACCTGCCCTCCCCACAGAAGGGAGTGAATTGCAGTCTCTCTCTGCTTTCTCATTCCTGGAAGCTCAGTGACAATAGTGTTGGATAGGCCTTCCAGAAGTGCTGGCTTTGTGGGAGGAGCTTTGTGGGAGGAGCCCTGGCCAATGCCTCCCCTTCCTCCTCGGGAACTGACCTGGAGGTGGAGTTAGAGCTTCCAGAGCTTGCTAGGTCCTAGCGTGGGGATGGATCCTCAGGCCTTCAGGTCCCTAGCAGGGCTCTCTCAGGGTTGGGGGTGGGGTGGGGAGAGAATGACCTGTGGGGACAGACCTTCCTTCAGCCTGGTTCACCACTGCATTTGTATTCATATTCATGTTCTCTCTCTCTCTCTCTCTCTCTCTCTCTCTCTCTCTCTCTCTCTCTCTCTCTCTCCCCAGTCTGGATGACAGAAACCATAGGTAAGACGACCCTTGGGAGGACAGACAGAGTTCCATCTGCCTAGCGGGAGCCCAACCTTAGCAGATTCAATGCCCCTGGGTGCTGGAATGATGGTCAGGTGGGGTAGCATGCACGACAGGACCATCAGGGACCAGTTTCTTTCCTCCTCCCCACAATTTGGCCATCCTGGAGGCTAGGAGAGATGGAAGGCACAATGGTTGGCTTCAAGGCCTTTCCAAGCTGGGTCAGGAGTTTGAGTCACCAATGGAGGGGTTGGAAACCAAGCCCATCTGTGTGCGTGGTTCATGCATCTTCCTACATGTGGCCTGGTCCTGTTTGTGAGTTCATGTAGATACTGTCATTCCAGCAGCAGAGAGGTGGGAATGTACCTAATAAGCAAGAGAACAGAAGATAATTAGAGGCAGATTATGCAGGGGGACAGGGAAGAGGTCAGGGCAAACCTTCCTGAAGGAGGTGGTACTTCAGCTTAGAAATGGATTTTGAAAAGTTGAGAGGAAATGGGGTTAACTTCTAGGTCGTCTTCACACAAATATGAGTATAAAGGTTATGCAGCTGGGAGAAAACTGCAGATAAACTTTTTGGGTTTGGGGAGGTCCCTTTGGTGAGAAACAGACTTGGAACAGCAGTGGGAGATGAACTTCAAGAAAGAAACCCCAAGCTCTCTGGTGGGGACCAAGCCATGGACCACTCTGAGCTTCCTAGCCACGCAGCCGCCACCCTTGTGAGATGGGTGTTGCCAGAGGCCGTGTACCACAGGGATGTGCATCTGCTGAGTGAGAGACAGCCTCTAGATCCCAACCCCACTCGCTGCAGACTGACCACCCTCAGCCTTGGGTAATGGGGCCAGTTGATAAATGCAGTATTCTGACCCGTGTTTGTGTTTTTGCAGGGGACTCTGGTTTTGCCGATAGTAATTCCTTGGAAATCACAGGTGAGGGAGGAGCTGGAGGCACTTTGGGCTGGTGAGGGTGGAGGGCAGCTGCTGTGGGAGCCCTGACCTGCTTTGTAGCTAGACTTTATCCTCTGTGTGGTCTTGAGCATGTGGCTTCTCTGAGAAAGCTGTGTGTTGTCTCCTTGGAAGATACCACTTAGGTCCCCAGAGAGAAAATGGTACATCCATCATGCAGATAATCATGTGCCGTGGGGGAGCTATGGGTGTCTTGAAGCCCCTTGGTGTATTGTGAGTGTGGAGCCTCTGGATTACAAGGTCTTTGGTGGCTTTGAACCTCTCAGAGAGGTTCTCAGACTTCAGCTTTGCACTCCAGTCACCTGGATGGGGTCAAGCCATGTGCCACTCAGCATCACAGCCACGCAGCCGCAACCCTTGTGAGACTGGAGCTGCAAGAGGCTGTGTGCCAGAGAGATGTATGGTGGCCGAGTGAGATGCAGCCTACCTGTCCCCTTCCGGCCCTCTGCAGACTTGATGAGGTGCAGATTCTGGGGTGTCACCCCAGTCTCTGATGTAACCAGCTGAAGCAGGGCCAGATGCATGGCCAGCCAGTCTCCAGGTGATAAGGTGGGGCCCTATCGGGGAGCGTGCTACGCTCCTACGGTGTTGCCCGAGCAAAACAACCCAGTGAAAGAGATGCTGTCACTGTGAGGTTTTGAAAATCTGGAGAGCACTCCATCTTCCAGAGATTTCTATCAGAACAATATTCACAGAACAATTTTGAGAAGAAAAAGGTTTATGTTTTTCTGAGCCTACATCGTGTTATTAAAATAAAGAGGGAAAATAAAAGACAGGAAATGGCTTTTCCCTCTAGGAAGCTTTTTTTTTTTTTAAATTGATTTTCACATCCCTGTGCACCCTTTGTCCCTTTCCTCTTCCTACCTCTGTGAGATAGGCAAGGCAGAGTTAACCAAAGCCCAGAGAGGGCGGTGGCGTGGCCATCCGGCTCCCAAGGGAGACGCGGGGAGGCAGTCAGATTTTCTCACCTGTTCAGGAGCCTTTGCAAGGAGGTTGCCAGCAGCAGCCTGAGACACGTTTTTTTCTGAAGAGGAGACAGTCTGGTGGCATCCCTAAGAGTGAAGTCCGTGGCCTGGTGGACTCCCTTGGCTTGTGTCACAGGCGTCAGAGCAGCTGTGGAGACACTCCCATTCTGAGCAGATTGTTCTTCTGGGCAGAGTCCCTGCTCTGCCACTCCTCCTGGCCCCATTCCTCCAAGTCCTAGGGAGGGTATGTCTAACTCTCTGGGCAGAAGGCAATTGGCCTTACACCTTCTAAGTCTACCAGCAAGAACAGGATGCTGGTTAGGAAAGTGTGGGGTCTTTCCCCCTGCCCTCTGCACTGACCCACCACCTCCTCATTGGCTCCTCAGAGGCCACCTTGATCACAGTGGATGGGATCCTTCCCAGCAGTGTATACTCCAGACTCCTTCCCCACAGTGCTCTCTTACCACCCACAAGTCACTGGTCTCTGAAACCCATGGACCGACTGTATCAGAGACCGCAGGATGAGGCCCCGGAATCTGTGCTCTACCAAGCCCACAAAGTGAGCAGGGGCATACAACTGAAGTTTGAAAACCTCTGTTCTGTCTCTAGGGATTTAAACCACCCCAGATCCCGGTCCTTTCAATGTTTCCTAAAAGATGGGTAAACTCTTGGGCTGCCAGCTAGGGACAAGTGTCTGGTGCTAGCTAGAGGAAAAGGCCTACTTGCCTTGTGCTTCCCTGGACTTTAGTGTCTCTCGCAGGCTCAGAATGACATGATATCATCCAAGGCTGAAGCCACCCACTCACATGAGAAATAGCCTACACGCTGCTTTGCAGGTAGCAAATGCCTTTTTCAGCAGCCGTGACTGCTCTGTCCCTCTAGCATCCCACACAATGGCCTTAGGGTCGATCCAAAGAGAATGAATGCACACTGATGACAGGAGACAGACTACAAGACTCTAAAAGGCAAAAACAAAGCAGTGAAACAGCAATGGCAAAGGCCCACCGAGCCCTGTAAGGGTGGAAGTAATTGAGAGTATGCCTGGGCTTGCTAAGTAGCGGTAAAGCCAGGTGCCCATTGGTGGGAGATGTTCCAGCTGCTGGGAGGCCCAGAGCTCGGAGCTCAAGTGTGCCCAGTCCTCACCCCACAGTCACGCAGGGAGGTCTTGGACACACTGGATGCCTTGTTAGGGTCCCTGCGGTTGGGGATGAGGTTGAGGGTGGGTTTGGAAGCAGCATTTGTGACCAGTCTCTAGGTGGTTCTGCACATTGACCTTTTGAGAAGTGCTGATCTCAGGCCCCGGGGGGGGGGGCAGGCTCCAGATCCTCTTCCAGTGAGTGTTTGGGAATATTTCAGGAGAGATACAGGCATTCTGGATTCTTGGTTCAGGGATCAGGTTGCTCATTCACTCATCCCTCCCTTCACCCTGGGCCTCTGTCATTAGTGAAGGTCTTCAGCAATCACTCGACCTTGTACCTTCTAGCTTGAGCCTCCAGTTGAACATGAGGGTTTTCAGGAATTCCCAGTATGAAATCATTTCCAGGGTCACTTAAAGCCATTCGCCTACCTTGCTTAGTTTTCTGTTCTCTGCAGACATGGGGGTCGTGGGCCGGAACTGCACGGAGGATGGCTGGTCAGAGCCCTTCCCCCACTACTTCGATGCTTGTGGGTTTGATGACTATGAGCCCGAGTCTGGGGATCAGGTAAGTCACAGGGTGGGTTAGTTCTGAGGAGCTCAGGGCTCTGGGTCGCACTCGAGAGCACCTGCTGTATACTGAGCCTGAAGCATGGAGGGTAGGATGTTCATTCACCCTGCTGGGGCTCTGTCCCACCAGAAGTCCCCTCAACCCTGGCTACTTTTTCAGGACACTGCCTTCCGCGTGTAGCCCAGCAATTGAGGGGTTAATGCTGGGCCCAGCAGGGAGTCTCTTCCACCCCTCTTCAGGCAGCTAAGGCTGCTTTCTGTTCTTACTGACCAGGACCCTGGTCTTCAATACATTCTGAACAGGTTTAGAGTAAGGACCCATTTCAGAGAGGAGCAGGTGTCCAGCCAGGAGTGGAGTGATGGCAGAGAGTGGGGAGAGGTTGGCCCCACAGGAGGGCAGGCCCTGGCCCAGGGACACTGGGTGTGGGTCCTAGGGGGGCAGTGGCTGGTTCCAAGTGGAACGTGTCCTGTGCCCTGCTCCAGGATTATTACTACCTGTCGGTGAAGGCCCTCTACACCGTTGGCTACAGCACGTCCCTCGTCACCCTCACCACTGCCATGGTCATCCTGTGCCGCTTCCGGTGAGAGCCTGGTGGTGTTACGACCACCACTGTCCATCCTGTTCAAAGTGCTTACCTCCCATCGTTCCTGGAATGCCGGTTGGACGGCAGGCCCTGTCCCTAGCAGCACAGCAGATGGGAAGGTGGCCTGAGAGAGCAGCTCATGTTTCCAGAACCTCACAGTTGGACAGGATCCCTTCTGGGAATCTCCCTTGCTTGCTTTAATCTCCTTGGTCTGGGTGGAGAGGCTGTAGGGGGGAGATGTGTGGCCAGCAGATGACCAGATGACCAGGGCAGGGAAGGCAGAGGATTATCGAGATGGGAGAAGAGGGTGGTCTGGGAGAGGGACCCCATTAAGACAAGCCATGAGGAGGCCCAGAACAGCCCCCCCACCAGGATGTGAAATGCTATGCAGTTTATGGCCTCCCCATCCCGGTTCACGCAGGAAACTGCACTGCACTCGCAACTTCATCCACATGAACCTGTTCGTGTCCTTCATGCTGAGGGCCATCTCCGTCTTCATCAAAGACTGGATTCTGTATGCCGAGCAGGACAGCAGTCACTGCTTCATCTCCACTGTAAGTGAGCCAAGCAGCCCAGCCACCCCGGGACTCTGCCCTGCTAGCACCCTACAGGGAAGGTGTCCTGCAGGTGAAGGCCTTGTCTCGGGTCATGTGGAAGTTCACGAGTTATGGAGTGGTTACTGTAGCCAGTGTATGACTTCACTCCCAGCCAAAACACAGTCAGGCCTGTGTATTTGTACACTGTGTACAGGTTTATTACTGTGACTGGTGTAATAAAACGCTGAACAGCCAATAGCTATTCAGGAGGTATTGGCGGGATTTCTGGGGAGAGAAAGAAAGAGGAGGAGGAATCAAGGCACAGAGGAGATACCAAGGAAACATGGAGAGAGAAGTCCATACAAAATGAAAGAAAGATTAAAAAGACATATGGTAAAACATAGATTAATAAAAGCAGGTTAATTTAAATTATAAGAGCTAGTGGGACAAGCGTAAGCTAAGGCCGAGCTTTCATAATTAATAATAAGTCTCTGAGTTGTTATTTGTGAGCTGGCGGCCCAAAGAAAAATCCAGCTACACAGGCCCTCAGCCTGGACCCTGGCCCAGGAAGGCCACATGAGAATGAGGCTCAGGCAGGGCTTGCCCAGTCCTTTGCTATATAACCAGTCCTGTGGAAATCCATGTGCCAGCTGTCCAGGGTCTTCCAGATGCCTTCCCAAGCACAGATGTGTGAAGGAGGTATATGCAGAGAGCTGGCTATATGATAGTATGGGCTAAGAACAGACTAGGCTTGGGGGCTTCACTGGGAGGGCATGTATTGAGGATCTGTTTGAGAAGAGATTTCCCAGGGCCAAGGTGCGTGTCTCTACTTGTGATGTGTCCAGATCCTCGATTTGTAAGCAGTCTCCTGTGGGGACTGCTGGTTGCTTCTCTTCCTGCTTACCTGACCTGCAGTGCTGGGTAAGGGGCGAGAGGGTGGGAAAGGGGAGCTTGGAGCTTTATCCTGTTATCACTGGTCCTTGTACAGCAGCATTTTCCTGGCTGGGCAGGTTATCCTGAGTCCTAGGATGCTGTGTATTCTGCCTCCTCCATCCAGGAATGCCCATAATCTTAGGTCCTTGGGATACCTGAGGCTGAGTGTGCCAGTGCTGACAGGCCTCCGGATTTCCCCTTGCTCTGTGGAGCTGGGTTTCAGGATTTACCTGGGGGCAGGGCAGAGAGCTCAGCTTTCCTCTGGCTGTCCCTGTAGGTGGAATGCAAAGCTGTCATGGTTTTCTTCCACTACTGCGTGGTGTCCAACTACTTCTGGCTGTTCATTGAAGGCCTGTACCTCTTTACATTGCTGGTGGAGACCTTCTTCCCTGAGAGGAGATACTTCTACTGGTACACCATCATTGGCTGGGGTAGGTCACTGGCTGGGTCTGGGTGGCTCAGCCTCCTAGTCAGTTGTCTTTGGTCCCAGTTTTAGGAACCATTAGGTAACAGCCCTCGCTAGGCTGTGGGCTACTTGCTAATTCTTAGAACCATTTTGTCTTTTACTTCCTTCCGGTGGGACCCCATTTGTTAAGGGAGCGCTATACCTAGGAATCATCTTAGGAGACCAGATGGCCTGAAGCTAGGGGAAATGGAAAGTATGAGAAGAAGCTAGAGATGAGGGACAATAGGACCCCTAGGAATTTTCCCCCTCCGCTGAGGCTAAGACTATCCCGGGCAAGTTGGATTTCCTTTTCTTGTTCTCCAGGGACGCCTACTGTGTGTGTGACCGTGTGGGCTGTGCTGAGGCTGTACTTTGATGATGCAGGGTGAGTACAGCTGAGAGTATAGAGTACATTTTCAGGCACCTGGCTTCCCATGAACTCCCCAACATGTTATTCTGAACAAACCCAGCCCTGGGCAGCACCTGAGTCCTCACCCCATGTGATCAGTCCTCTCTAAGCCCCAAACCAAAGCCTGGTCCCAAGCTCTTCCTCAGTCTTCACCTCTGTGGTTAGCCTTGTCTTTAGTGACAGTCCAGCAAGAGAATGGGTCCATTTCTGAGTCCTTCTGATTTGGGGCAACTCTGAGCATCTGGTATCCTTCGGAGAGAAGGAGGAAGAATGTCAGAGGTGAGGTTACTCTCCACTCCAAGGTTACCCTTATGATCCTGGAACTGAATGGGAGACACGTCCTTTCCAAGGATCCCACTGTGACCCTGATTCTTGGGCTCCAGTCTCTGCCATGACAGAGGAGCAGAGGGGAAAAAAAGCAAGCCTTGGGTGAGGGGTATTCTTCTAGCTAGCCCACCTCTACTTCCAGATTGCCTTGGTCAGGGGGTACAGGGGGAGAAAAGTGCAGACCCCCAGCTAGTCGTGTGATGTTCTGCAGGGTCTGTTATGATTTCTCCTCTTTGCCCGTCTGTCTTTTAGCTGCTGGGATATGAATGACAGCACGGCTCTGTGGTGGGTGATCAAAGGCCCCGTGGTTGGCTCTATAATGGTGAGTATCCTTGGAACAAAGAGGGAAGGGAGAGACAGACAAAGAGAATATAGGGAAGGGAAAGATAAGCTTTGTCACAGCTGTATTATATGCTGTAACACTGGTGTACACATTATTAAGTTATTCTAGTGTTATTCCATTTTTAATTATTGTGAAAGGTGCTACTAGGAATAATTTCATGCATGATTTTGAGCATGATTTGTAAGTTTTTCTTTCTAATGAATTTCTAGAGGTGGAATTGCTGGTCAAAAGGGTATACATTTAATACTTCAGATCCTTCACCATTTTGCAAAAATGCTTTAACAAATCACATTCCCTCTGGTGCCTTTGTTCCCCAGATACTCCCTATACCTGCAGTACCAGTCATTTGATGGTTCAGAGTCCTGTGGAGGGTGACACTGTCTTCGGGATGGAGCGTCTGTTTCTCTGGGTTGTTAGTGGGTTCAGGCACGCACTTCTGAACAGCTTTTTTGGTGGCATGTACTTATTTTGGACATTCCTGTGAACTTCTCTCGTTCAGTCCTCTGGCAGCTTGTCCTTCAGATCAGCTGAGGAGCAGTGACTTCTCTTTGCCACTTTATCATGTTCCCAGGCCAGCGTGACTTCCATGCACTGGGATCCTCGGGCTTCATCTTTATGATCCCAGCCTCACTTCTTATTTATGGAGGATTTCCATCAGCTTAAGCTATACAACCAATCTCCTCTTAATCGCTTCACAACACGGTTGTGGTTTAGATGTTCAATGTATCTTTAAGAAATGTATTTATTTTTTGTTTTTTTGAAAATGCTATCTATTTTTCTACGTTCATATTTTTGGTGGCTGCACATTTCCCAGTCTCCTTACAGATTCTTATATGCTGGAAAGTTATTTATCACAAACACCTATGCACTGTGGATTAGAGACCTTCACCTTTGTGCCACTCATGTGCCAGCCCAGGAGGGTGTGTCCGCTGCTATGACTCTGTATGTTTATCCACCGTATACATCAATTTCTCATTTGTTCAGTTGAACATTTCTCACACATTCAGTTAGTCAGGTAAACTTTTGAATATCCTCGTTAAGTTGTAAGAAAAGATCTGGTGGAGGTCTGCATTGAATTATGTACTGATATGAAGAAAAGTTGATTTTCTCCAAGAACACAGCAACATTCCCTGTCTGCCCAGTCTTTCTTGCTGTCATTTGCTTACTCTGAGGCATCCCCAGCATGGGCCTTGGTTGAGTCTAGAGATCTTTTCTTCATTGTTGTGTCTGGTGGTGGAGATCTGGTAGATCTTTCCTTCCTGTAGTATTGGGGCCATACAGGGAAGTGATCAGTTTTTGTGATTTCTTGGCTTTGTTACATTTTTGAATTCTCTTCTGAGTTTAATCCCTTTTATTTGCTTCACATGGGGTTTCTACATAGAAAATTATGCAACCTGTAAATGGAAACAGCTTTCCCCCATCTTTTCCAATATCTGTTCCTTTTATTCCTTGTTTTTATGGAGGACAATGTTTGCTCTAGTTATTGGCAATTGTCTTGCACGCAATTGGGCAAGGGTTTCTTCCTGGCTGGCTCTTCTGTGTGTTGTTATGAAGCTGAGCACGGGTATTGCATTTGATCACATGGGCTGAAGAGATCATGCCCTATGACAGAATAGTGTAATACACTAGTCCAATTTTTCTCTAGTTCTAGGGATGTATTTGTGTCTGGCTTTGAGCACAGGTGCTCATGTCTTTGGGATAAATCGCGAGGAATAAGATTCTGGGACAAAGAGTGTGTGCATTTACTATTCACATGGCTATGGACAAGGAGCAAGAGTGCTCACTTCCTGTGCTCACCATGTCTATGCTGGTTATTTGTCTATTACTAATTATTTGCCAGTCTCACAGGGATGATGGAGCTTGTTTTTTTTTTTTGTTGTTTGTTTGTTTGTTTTTTTTCATCTGTCGTCATAAAGAATAATAGCACATTTCTTTGCGTTCCTAGGATGAAATCTATGGTCATGATCTGCTTGCTCTTCTCAAGTACCACCAAATTCTGCTTGTTAATGTTGTCCTTCAAGATTTAGGATTGTTCTCCATGTATCTTATATGTCGGTGTGAGTTTATTTTCTGTTCCTGCCTGGCTTTTGTTTTGTTTTGCCTTTTGAAACAGGGTCTCACTATGTAACCACGCTCAGCTTTTTTTTTTTTTTTTGGAGGGAGTCTGTTCCCTTCCCTCGTGTGTGTGTGTGTGTGTGTGTGTGTGTGTGTGTGTGTGTGTGTGTGTAGGGGGGAGGTCAGAAGAGATCAATCTCTAGTGTCATTCTTCAGAATTCCCATTTGGATTTTTTCTGAAGGTTTCTCACTGGCTTGGACTGCAGTCCAGGATCTGCCTGTGTCTGTCTCTTCAGCCCTCAGATTACAAGCACATGCGGCCACACCTATCTTTATTTTTTTCCCCTTCACCTGAGTTCTAGGGATCACGCTTTATCTTTTATCCTCTTGCTTGTAAGATTTTATTGGCTGGGCTACCCCTCTCCTCCCCCCCCCCACCTTTTTTTGTAGTAGGATCTTAGAGATTTGCTCTGAAACAATTATGTATCAGGGAAACTGCATTTTCTTTACAAGTTCATGAAATTATCTGGGCCTAATGCTTTGTAACGCATATACTTTTGACTCCTTTTACATTCCCTTCTGAACGTATTGCTCTCCTCAGACCCTCCACCTCCTAGGGAGTTGTTCTTGCTCATTCTAGTTTCCTGGTTTGGGTCAACCTTCTCTCACGACTTGAAATCGTCTGTTTATCTCTGGTGTTGTCCTCGTTCTCACCCCTAGACATTTAATGGTACTTTCTCCTCAGCAATATTTGCTGAGTTAATTCGAGCATTAATTAGACAGCAGCAGAAGCAGAGACAAGCACGGCAGAGCAGGAGTGTGCTTTCTTGTGCTAATTGATCTGTGAAACAAAGAGAACAAGCAGGCTCCTTCCTGATCAAGGCTCCTATGGCTTCCAGTCTCTTTCTCACGACTCTTCACCTGCAGAGCATTCCCTCTGGTATACGTCGGCTTTAAGAAGATCACTCTCCTGCTTTTGGATGCTTGGTTGTTTTCAGAAGCGGTTGTTGTTTTGAAATAGAATCGTGTTGTTCTTTTCCTAAGGGCGACTTTGGCTCTGGCCCAGAGATGTCGCCGTGCGTGCCGGCTTCTTGTTGTGCCTCCTTTGCATTTATTTGCAGCTCTTCCTCCTCCTTTCTCAGCACACACGCAGCTTCCCACTGTGTTTGGAAAGCAGCTGTCCCTGATGGCACACGCTGCTGCTATTGCTGTTCCCAGGCAGTCCTCTAATTAGGAATGCCGCCGCCGCGGCTGCTTCTCCGTACTCCACGACTCTGGACTTGAACTTTCTCTCCCCATCCCCACCCCACCTCTATCTCTCTATCTCTGAGACAGGGGCTTGCTGTATCTCCCAGGCTGCCCTGGAATGCATGATCTTCCTGCTTTGGCCTTGCAAGTGCTGGGATTACAGGCCCACACCCCCACCGTCTGCTGAGCTTGGGGTCACTGTACAGTCACCTCCTCAGTTGTGCTGTTCCAACACCCTAGCCTTCTTTCCTCTTTCTCTTGCAGACAGTGCTCGCCTCTGGCTTACCCCCTGTGCTCTCTATTTCCAGGTTTTTGCATACAGTTCTTTTTCTTGTATCTTTTCCTTCATTCGAATGACTCCGTGGGAGGCTTAGAAATCTGCAAGGGAACTTGCCGGCCTGGGAGAGGGTCCTGTTGGGGACTACCAGGCTGGACAGAGATTCGAGTTTGCCTTTCCTTCCCTCCTCAGGTTAACTTTGTGCTTTTCATCGGCATCATCATCATCCTTGTGCAGAAGCTGCAGTCGCCAGACATGGGAGGCAATGAGTCCAGCATCTACTTGTAAGTATGTTATGTGGCTATGTGGATGCCACAGCCGTTTCCGACCACATGGCCTGCACTCGGGGTCACAGGCAGGACAAAGCTTGAACTTTGCTGGCAGGTTGACCTAGCATGGGCGTTTGCAAGATTCCTTCCTCATTAAAGTGCCTGTGAACTACAACTGCCCTCCCAGGCTTCAGCCAACCCAGAGTTCCTCAGCGACATGGGCACTGCATGGAAAAGGGAGAGAGAGAGAGAGAGAGAGAAAGAGACTGACAGAGCCTCTGTGGTGGCAGGAAAATCAGTGGAGAACTCCAGAGTCCCTGGGGGAGCTAGGGTCTTGGTTGTTTAGAAGTTGGCTTTCCTTTGGGGATGCTGGTTCTGTGGGAAGATGAGCCCATTGGAGGCATGGCTGTGACAGGCCACACCCCCTCATCCACTATGCAGAAGCTGCTAAGTGCCTGGCAGTCAGCAGGGGGACCTTCTCCTGGGTCACACTCTGCATGGGGATTCTCCTTCCTCCTCCTTCCCTCAGAATAGCTCTGTCCACCTCTGTGTCTGTCTGACCTTCTGCCTCGGCCCCCTTTGTCCTCAGCAGAGGAGCATCAGCTCTGTGATTGCCACTGAGTGCAAGGCTTTTGCTACGCTTACAGACATTCGAGTTCCGAGAAGTAGTTTTGCAGTCACTGATTGCCCTAAAAACACATGACCACCTCAATCCCAGCCCCTTCCCATTCTGAAATCGGACAGAGCTCCTGGTGACTCCCCCTTTGGGCTCAGAAATGGAGTGTGGGGTGTGAAGATACTTCTAATGCTAAAGAGAAAGGTCACGGGCTCAGTGAGGCTGATTGGAAGGGCATAGTAACGGCCCAGGATAGGTGAGGGCAGCCATGGGACTCTCGCAGCGTCACTGGGGTCTTTGTGACAAACCCAGCCTGAGGCTCACAACCTTGATGGCTTCTCTGAGAAGAATGAGGGGGGAGTAGAGAGAGTGAAACAGAGGGTTCTACCAGCCGTTCTCCTAGAGAGGAAAGGAATGCTGCAAAGAGACTGAGTTCCAGACCTGCTTCAAGGCTCCTGCAGGGGAGATGGAGACCACTCCTTTCCCCGTGTCACTGGTTAGCACAGGGTCTTCATTATATACGAGGTATTCTCTGCCTCTGCGATAATTACGTAACATTGAACATTGTGATCATTTTACTGTCCTCCCCATGCTTGTTTCATGTTTTTGCCATGTTTTATTTACTTATTTAAGCAACCCTTTACTTGCCTATCTTTTCATGTTTTGCCAGCTGTTTATTTATGTATTTATTTATTTGCTACTTTGTAACAGCCCTTCTTTGTCAGTATCTGTGATGCAATAGGAAGTTATTGATACAAGCCGTGACCTATCCGCAGGGCAGCAGCTCTGTGGCCTCTTGCCCTGCACTGGAGAGAGAACCTTGTCTCACAGAGTCACAAAACAGCCCCTTCTCCCCTCTGCCACCTTCCTGTCCAATGTAGGAAGCCAAAGTCGTGCCTCTATGCCCAGCCTCAGTTTCTCTTGCTTGCCTTGCGGACTGGCTCCCTTACTGACTGCCACCTCTTGTAATTGGAAAAGCTAATTTAGCCTCATTGTCTCCTGAGCACTGTCAACCTTGCTCAGTCTCCTCCCCTTCCTGGTAGGATCTGTGTCTTCTTCTGAGGCCTCTGGGCCATCTTCTTTGGGCTGAATGAGAAGATCCTTCCAGCTTCTCCTTACTTTGCCTATGCAGAGACACACACACAGGGGCTCAGGCTCAGTAAACAAGGATGCTCTGGGAACCCTGACCACATATTTGCCATATCAAATGCTCTGCCCCAGACAACAACAACTGCCCCTGGCCTGATGGGAAAGACCAGTGGGTCTTCCTAATGTATAGATAAGAACCACTTGTAATTAGCACATGGTTTATATTAATATTTGGATGCTAATCCAGAACTTTAAAGAAGCAGCTAGTTGGTTTACTTTCTTAGTGTAAAAACAGCACTTTACAGGCTTGGCTAGTGCTATTTGATAGAAAAACAAACGAACAAACAAACAAACAAACAACCCAAAGCTATGGTAGTCTCCAGTCGCAAAGATTAAAAACTCAATCTGTAAGGCTGACAAGGGATTAGCTTGATCCCGTTGAATTCAGCTATGTGTCTGAGTGTTCCCAGGGTCAAGGAGACATCACTGATCCTGTGACTAAGCTTCTGAGAGCTGCAGAGCATGTAAAAAGGCTTGCACGCAGTTGATGCTCACAGGCACAGCTGAGCAAGCTGGGCAAGCTATCCCTAACGAGAAGCCCCCTTTACAGCGAGGACACTAGTGTTCCATAACCTTTGGTGACTCCAACAGGAAAAGGAGCTAGGCTGTGGCCACAGTGCAGGCAGTGGGCACCAGAGCCGGCTTGTGCCATCCTCCATGATCTCAGGGAATCCACAGATTGTACTTGATAAGGCTAAGCCAGTGTGTAAAATAAAAGGCTTCCTGAATGAAGATCCCTGGTAGGCTCCGGACGTCCCCCTCCACCCTCCCATATAAAAGTACTCCATTCCCAGGACTTTAGAGAAGCTGGCTGTAAGGGGAGGTGCCTGCACTGGGGAGGAGGGAGAATCTGGGGTGGGCAGGGCGTGGTGGGAGATTCCAGGGCTGTGCCTGGGACCCTAGACGGGTGTATTTGCTGTAAAGCCCCTTCTGGTCTGCCCACAACAGCTCTCTGGTTTTTTCCTCTGTTTCCAGAACAAATTTAAGACTGAGAGTCCCCAAGAAAGCCCGAGAGGAACCCCTGCCTGTGCCCTCAGAGCAGCATTCACCCCCTTTCCTGTAGGTTGGTTCCAGCTGTGCAGATGCTAAGGGTTTGTCCACTGTCAACCGAGGTGCTCTTGGCTCAACCTTGAGGGACCTGCCGGATGTGGGGCTCTGCGGAGGGCAGGGGAGCCTGGGCCTGCATTAGGGTCAGCAGGGGCTCAGGTTAGGGTTGTGCAAGCATTCAGCCCTGGGCTTGGCAGGGTTGGCTTGTTTGGGCCTGAAACCTGAGTTTCTGCCAGGCACAACTCCCTGACTCTGGAGGGTGGAAGAGAAGAAGGTTTTCTGGAAGATGGAGACTGAGTAAGGAATGGCTCAGTCCAGCCATGATGTGGCCTGGCTTCATTCTTAGTGCCCATGACTGGCTCTGCTCTTGGAGGGGGGCATTGGAAGCTACCGCTTAGATCTGAGGTGGGGAGGGAAAACCTATTTGCGCACTCCCCCCCACATTCCCAAAGAGATTCCTCCACTACCTCCCAGGACAGGCTTTGTGTGGGCAGGCAGCCATTCATAATCAGGATGCTCAGCCAAGGGCTTGACATCCAGGTATGGCCTTCCAGTCCCTGCAGCCCATAACCCTCACCCTGTCAATGAGTATCTGCCCCCAGAGTTCTGTCAGGGGTGGTTTAGGGAAACTGTTACCCTGAGAAACCCAGGAAAAGAAAGCCACCCAATAAGTCAGTGGCCACAAAGCCTTGAGCCCAGGTGTGGATGCCCTCTGGGATCCTGGGCTTATTCTGCCTCTTTGTTGGAGGAGGAAGTGGTGATGAGCCACACTTTAGCAGGGCTGCTATTTCTGGGGAATGTTTCCTGGGGACTGGGCAGTGTTCTGAAGGTGCAGGTGAGCTTAGTGTCAGGACACCATCATGGTCTATAGACTGCCAAGGAAGCAGTAGTACATGGATTCCTAGGCTCAGAGGTGGAGACAACGGGAGTGCTCTCTGCACAGGGCATGGATATCTGTCTGTCTAGTATCCCATTGGATGTTTCCTGGGGCTTCAGTCCAGCCAGCCTCTCACACAAAAGGCACTGTAAAAACCTTGTGCCAGATCCCTGGGATAGACGTGAGAGCTGAGACCCTGGAATAGCCCTGATGCTCTTACAGATGAAGAGAAGCCATGTCAGAGCTGGACCTGGAAGCACCTACCCTGACTTGCAGAGGGGCCTCTGCACCAGCCACTGGCCAAATCCCCACAAGTCAATTCCCACTGACCACCAGAGGTCTTCTGATTCAGGGAAGCCCCCACCCACCCCAGCACACTCCTCTGAGTCTCCTGTGCTTCCGTGGACTCAGGGCGGCCCTCCAGGTTGGCCTGGGTGTATCTCTAGATGAAACCGTTCTCCACTCTTGCCTACTTATCCTGGGAGGCCTCCACCCTGCCTTTCTCACTCTCTGGGTCAGCTCTCCTGTCACTGCAGGGCCTGTTGATTTTCAGTGAGTCTGTTTGCAGGCCACTACAGGCCAGGGGCAGGGATTTGGGAGAGGGCCTCTTCCCCGCTTTCTCGGGATAGTCTCCCCTGAGAGCCCTCTGGATGTCACCTTGCCCTTGTTGCTCCTGGATTTGGCCTTCCGCCCTCATCAGGGCCACCCATCCCAGTAAATGTGTCACTAAATCGTCCTTTGGCTATTTTCCAGATTTTTTTAAAAGGAGAATCAGGGGAGTCAATGTGTACTGTAAAGTGTTGCGGATCCCCAAAAGGGAGAAATATGGGACAGTGTTGGGGGAAAAAAGGAGAGGTCTTCAGGGAGAAAGGCTAAAGCTTAGAACTCAAGGCGTCAGAAACCGAGCAACAGCTGTGTGGGTGTGCAGTGTCTTAGACTGGCCCTGTCTGCTTCGGCCAGGGTTGAGGGATGTTAGCCGCTTGGTCTGGGCAAAGGAGAGGACCAGGAAAACAGCTGCTGTTCCTGTGGACCCAGAGATCCTTATTCTCCTCATTTGTATCACCCTCTCTTTCTCCATACACACACAATCCAGTCCCTTGTCATTTACCAAGTACACACAAGAACTTTCTCAGGAATACCTTGCAACAAGGCTTCTCCAGCACACCCCCATCCCCACCCCCAAGGTTGAAGTTGAAGTGCAGCTCCTGGGCTGGCACGTCAGTAGGCCAGAGTGGCACCATAGTCTGTTACTGATATGTAACAGTACCAGCGGCAGCCAGGTACTGTTCCTGCCACTGGCCTGGGGATCCCTTGAGTAGCAAAGCATCAAATAACACTTATAAAACAGGCCTACAGCACCTACCTCATAGGTGATGTAAAATAAAAGATGCCATTTATTGAATGAGTACCACAGGCCTGGAGAGGAACAGCCTGCTGGGCAGGCTGGCCTTTGCCTCATCTGGAAGTATGCAGTACATGTTCTTGCCTCAGCAGAGTAGCATGTCCCCAGACTCTAGCTGCCTTTAGACCCACTCCCAGCTGGAGTCCGAAAGCAGGTCTTTGTATGTTAAGGACCTAATTGTTCTGCACACCTGATTAATGCATTCACTCGCCACCAGGAGGTGCCCCAGAGCCCTCCACAGGGAGGTGACTTGTTATCTAAGGTGGCATGGACTCTTGATCTCTGGTAGGGACACTAGTGTCCCTGGCTTACACCAGCTCAAGCGTGAGCAGGACCAGAAAGCATCAGCAGAGACAGGGGTACCGCTCGATGCCTGTGACTGAGGGCAGCAGGGTGCACGGGCAGCCTGGCCTCGGTGCTGCCTCCTCAAGGCATCCCTTTCCTCAGGCTTTTGCCCTTCAGCCTCCTGTCCATATACCTGGATGGAGCAGTCTAGCTTAGTGCTGTCCTGAGGAGTTCCTCGAATGTCCTGTTTTTATATCCAGCGTGTTCACCACGAGCCATGTGACTATTAAATTTTGATACAGTGACTAGAATGCTGAGACAGAGTTTTCATTTGATTGGATTTTAATTAATTTTAATTTGAATACCATCTAGGGTAGTGGCTACCTTAGCAGGTAAATACAGGTCTAGACTAATGAACAGTCCGTTGTGCCTGGCCTGTCTCTACTCTCCTGTGTGTCCTTACACTGAGAGGAGGTGGGGGTGGGGGAAGAAGAGCTGGTCAGAACACCCATGGTAATCTTTGCTAACAAGTCCAGAACTCTATCTCCTCATGCCAGCCATGCATGAGGTACACAGCATGAGTCTCCAGCTGTTCGTCTTACTGGGTGACCTTGGCAAAGCCATGCTCTAAGCCTGGGGCTGATACGGAGATGGCCTCTGGCTCCCTGTCTGATTCCCAGCTTGGGCCTCATCTCCTGAACACACCTACCTTTTAATACTACTTGCCTACTAGTGGCCCGAGAGTGAGTGTGTGTGTGTGTGTGTGTGTGTGTGTGTGTGTGTGTGTGTGTGTGTGTGTGTAAGCTCTGTAACTATACAGATACACATATACTTATGGACATGCATTCCTTTGTCCAGAGCTGAGTGTGTTTTAGTCCTTAGCGTCCTCACTCTCCTCTGGGTGGCTTCCTTAGCTTGTCTCTAGTCCCCCATTCTCTGCCTTCCCTGTGCCCTGTGAACTAAGTCCTCCCGAGTCCCACTGCAGTTTCTTCATTGCCCAATGCCCCCAGCTGACAGAAGTGCTAATCTTGTCACACCCAGCAGCTGCGTGCAGAAATGCTACTGCAAGCCACAGCGGGCTCAGCAGCACTCTTGCAAGATGTCAGAACTATCCACCATTACTCTGTAAGTGTGTGTGGCCGTGGCTGTGGCCGGGTGTCCTGGAGAGGGTGGGGGATGCATGCTGCTGTTGCTGCCACCGCCTTGTGCTTGTGTCCTGTCAGGCTGGAGGAGTGTGGAGAGCCACCCCGAGCCTCCCAGCCTACCCTACTCCCGGCTGTTGCATGTTGACGTGTGTCTTGTGAGTTCTTTGCAGTCTCGTGGGTGGGGCTGGAGGGCATGTGGGTATTGGAGCTGCGGCATTGCAGGGACATCTTGACTTGGTGGCGACGACTGATGCCTGCCTCACTCCACAGTCGGCAGTTCGTGGCTGCTGACAGAAGTGTGTCCTTCCTCAGATCCTCACGTCTCTGGGCTTTAGTCTTGGCAGTGGCAGAACTGTAAAAGCACTCAGAGCTGGGATGAGTTCACTGTGTGCTGAGCACGTTGTGTGCTGCTTGGCTGAGTCCAGTCTCCACAAGGACCCTGTATGGTGGCTTCTCTCACTGTCTCTCCATTTGATAGACAAGGAAACTAGAGCATGACAAGGTGGAGTAAGTCACATGACTGGCAAGGCAAGGACTGGAACCTAGAGCATCCTAAGAATCACAGCCTAGGTCACAGAGTGGGAGGTGTGGCCTTCCTGGCAACCCACTGATAGTTTGGGTGGTTCTATTCAGGAGCTCTTCTTGAGATTGTAGGACTCTTCTTCCTATTGATAGTTCTTTGGGATAGGAGGACAGAGGTAGAGGCTGTGCCACTGGGTCTCTGAGTTAATCACAGTTCAAGGCTTATAGCTTGTCTGGGGATTCCCATTCCCAGACAGTCAGCTCAGACATCTACAAGTCCCCCACACTGGGTCCCTCTCATCTGTCACCACTGCCCTGTCTGCCAAGGGCCTGTGAGGTGTTCTGAGTCCCTACTTCAGAGCTGTGGGAGGGTGGATACTGTTCTTGGGCCATACCCTGGGAAACCCTCTACTCAGATCCATATCTGCCCTGTGGCTGGGAAGGGTCCGGCACCATTCCTCAAAGCCAGTTTCTCAGTTTTGTAGAATTGTACTGTGATCAGCGGTGAGGCTTAGCATCGTGGTTCTCTGCTGAAGTAAGAACCTGGAATGGGTCCACTGTACAGGGGAAGCTGGAGGAGGAAAGCAGGACCCTAGCCTGCTCAGGACCCAACAGGACCCCCAGCTCTGCCATGCATGTGCTTTTGTAAGCACATCTCCCAGCTCTTCCAACTTCCATTCTGTCTCCAGACACACCCTGCTGCTTCCTGGTGCCAGATCCTGGGCACCAAGAGGCAAGTGGGACCTGGTGCCCAGGAGACATTGGGTTTTAAGGACTCTAGCTCGTGTGGCTGAGCAGCCCTGCTGCTCTTCCACAGATCAGGCATTTCCGGTGTTGACCGCGTGCCTGAAGGTGCTTGCTGTGAGACCTGACAGATAAAAGAGGGGCCCTCTTCAGGTCACTACGGTGAAAACAGACTGGTAGGAATCCATGTGGGCTCACTGCAGGGACTCACTCAGGTCCCATTGGCCCTGCCCTAGTTTAGGGACCTTCAGTGACTATAGATTAAGCTGCCTTCGAGCAAGGGGGCACTGTGAGCCCCACAATTGTGGGCTTCCTCCTCACTGGGCTGAACCTTCTCCCAAAGATCTCCTCAAGCTTCTATTTCTCCCTCCTTCTTTCCCCTCCTCTCCCCGCTCCTCCTTCTAGTCTCCCTTCTCATAGAAGCTAGGACACCAAGGACCTTATTCAGAATCTAGGAATTTAGTTGGCTTTTCTAGAAAGCTGGAGTCCAACGTTCAGCGGAGTGCTTTTTTTTCCAGAAAGACTGGGAGAGGGAGAGGAGGGGCACATGGTAGAATTTATCCCAGTCAAATGGTCACCCTTATATTTACTGTCTACCTCTGAGGGCTAAGCTGTGACTGGATAGGGTGAGGCCGATGGTCCCGGGGGGTCTGGATACAGCTGAGGGGAAAACATCTGCAGAGGAGAGCTGGGCTCTTTGGGGAGGCTCCCAGGGGGCCAGTGTCCTGGGATGGGTAGAGATGGGGCCCACTCCGGGAAGCCCCTGTGAAAATTTACTCCCTCCAGAACAGTCCACGTGTGCCTGATGTCCTCACTGTGGACCTCGTCTGTCCCTGTACTAACAGGGCCCCACCCTACTCTTGGCTCTATCTCAAGAGCTAAGAGCAGGAGAGGATCCCAGGAGGTGTGGTGGGATCCGTCTTTAGGGCAGACCTCATCCTTTGACTCAGTTCTGGGGCAGGTAGAATTTGTGCTCAGCCAGCAGGTCTTTCCTTGAAACCCCCCCAAGTTCCTCTGTGGTCCATCTAGGACCCTCCCTCCTGGTTGTCAGCATGGCCCCCAATGTCCCTAGCTATCCCTAGACTCAGAAAAGCCCCATCTCCATGGGTCTTTGGGCAGCTGTTTTTGAGGTCACGCAGCTCCTTCTGAGCCAGGACAGGCATGCTTTGGCTCAAGACTTTGGAATCCTATCCTGATTTTACACGTTACTCAAGGGGGCCCCTATAAATGATACATGTTCACTGGCCCTGCAGGATACTAAGTGCCCAGCAGACTGGGGAAGCCTCCTTACAACATCCTAGGAACCCTGGCCTCTAGTTGGCTCCCTCATTCCCAAGCCCCTTGCACCAGGAAAGGATGCCAAGTGGGTCTGTGAACAGGGGCACTGAGGGCTAGCCAGGGCTGGTGACAGGCCCTCTGCCCTCCCTGCTCCCAAGCCCTGCAGTCTCCTGAGCAGATTTTTGCTTTCTTCTGACAGACGGCTGGCTCGCTCCACCTTGCTGCTCATCCCACTGTTTGGAATCCACTACACAGTATTCGCCTTCTCTCCAGAGAATGTCAGCAAGAGGGAACGACTTGTGTTTGAGCTTGGACTGGGTTCCTTCCAGGTAGGCAATGATGCATGCAGAGCACGTAGCTCCTTGGAAGCTAAGCCCTGACCTCTGACCTGCTGCCAGCTCTGTAACCCTATGAACCTTGACTTTAGTGTTTGTCTCTGACATGAGTGCTAGAGCATAAGTCCTCTATGGTCCTTTCTACTGCTCCTAAGATGCAGTAAAGCCTGGCTGTCACTGTGCCTGGGGGCCCTGACCCAGGTCCCCCTGAGTGACTTGAGTTGAAAGCGCTCCAGAAAGCCCAGGAGATAGGATGACTTTAAGACCCTTATGCTGTGTCCACATTCTAACTTCAGCCATGCATCCAGCCACATGAGGACTGGAGTTCTGTCTTATCCACCTTGAGTCCCTGGCATAGGGGACCGCAGTCTAGGGCCTGACACAGAGAACTGAATGGGCTGGAGGTACCTGGACAGACTCTTTAAATGAGTGGGTATTAGGACAAGAAGAGGAACAGAGCAAGTAGGTAGCTATAAGGAAGTGCATGTATCACAGCCCAGGAAGTGAATGAAGGCACTAATGGTGGTGGGTTGTAAGGGGGAGGGCATCTCTCCCTAAGCCACCCATTTAAACTGGCATTTGAGTTTGACGGTCAGAAAATGAATGCTCTGTGCAACTGACTTGAATTTTAATTCAAAGCCCCTTTCCCCGATTCACATTCTTACTCTGGAAAGGCTGGGAACATTGTAGAAAAAAATTCTGACCCTGGAATTACAACCCAACGCTCCCATCTTTACGTTTATTGGCATATTCCAGCCATCATTCTTCTGACATTTTCAAATGACAGCCCAGGGTACTGAGGTCTTACAGACCTGGTTTTCAGCATTCAGGAAAAGCTTGTTTTGTTTGGTGTAGAAGAGCTAAAATCATTCTCTGCCAAGCACTTACCACACATGGTTTGCTTTGCTGTGTACAGAAGCAGCTTGCCAAGGGAGGGCAGAGTAGGGGGTGGTGATGGATAAAGATCATATGTTCTGTTCTAAAGGAATCCTGCTCTCAGGAGCCTGAGGACTAGTAGCAGAGCCCAGAGAACATTCTGGCTTCCTCTAGAAAGGGCGAGTGGCTTCCCTAGGAAATGGGATGAAGATAGTCTTCAGTGATGGGAAGGATTTGGTCGAGTGAATGTGGGATCCAAGATGAGATGTCTGTCAGTGGGGGCTGGTCTATCGGCCATCTGGCTTCATGGGAGTGCCTGTCTTAGGGAGCAGGACGCATTCCATGTTACCGTAGAGTTTTACGCAGGTGTGCCCTGTCTAGATTGATGTTTTTCGTGTTTCTGGTGTCTTTTCCACTGCCACTCCTGTGTCCCAGGAGACCCCTTGCTGATGGGCTCACGGTGGTTTGCGTTCTCTTCCCAGGGCTTTGTGGTGGCCGTGCTCTACTGCTTCCTGAATGGGGAGGTAAGACACGGTCTTTGCACCTTTCTCGCAGTGCAGGTGGGGGTTGGTGGGGAGAAACTGGGAGCAGATTCTTCAGATGGGATCTTCCAGGTTCCCAGTACTGAAGATAGGTTGACATAGGTGCCAGTGTTACATGGTACCAACATCTCCTACCTGTTCCAGAATCACTCCAACTCTGCAACTAAGGTCAAAACTGAAGACAGAGTGGAGTGCAGTTGGTGATGGCATCATGTCTGCTGAGAGCACAATTCCAGGGCACATTCTTTCCAAAAGACATGCCTTAGTGAGCAAGAGTTAATACCTATAGGCCATCAGGCTATGATGGGCAGAGCTGCTGAGCCCCAGTAAGCCAGCCTGACCATCCCTGCTAGCACATAGCCTATGAGAATCTGAAAGAAACCCTGAGAAGAAACCTGGAGCCTTCCTGAGGTGTTTCATTCCCAGAGCTACCATTTGGGACTCCTTCTCTAGCCTGCTGGGGTAATGTTCTGGAGCAGACCCAGGATAGAGGTGCCAGGCAAGTGGTGGGCCCTGGCTATGTGGGATGAGTTTGCAAGTGGAGAGAGGTCTTAGTGAAAAGATCTTGGCCTCAGCAGGCTCTCCCCCTTGTTTGCATCTAAGACTCAAGACAATTAAGCCTCCATAATCAGAAGGTCAATATAGATCAGATTATAACAGATCAAGAGATCCCAGAGAGGGCCTTGCACAAAGATCCTAGGAGAGCCAGAGGTGGGAGCATGGGCAGCTTGTCAGGAGTCTGCCAAGGGAGAGGAGGCACGAAGTGGAGAAAGTGGGGATGGGTGCTTCTTCTAGTCGTGCAGCTTGTATACTGCATAAAGGTGCCTGGCTGAAGTGCCATATGGAGCCTTACGTTTTCTTGGCACGGCCACCATTTACTATATGCAGAGCTACACGGGGTTTGCCAAGAGCCATGGACTATTTTATAACTCTCTGTCTCAGAAATCTTCTCACCTTGGAAGCGTTCAAAGCTGTGGATGTCTAGGACTTATCCAGAGATGCTGATATCACCATTCATGGTCTTTGGGCATCTGGAATATTTCAAGTTATTTGAGTAAATCTCGTATGCATCCCACAGTGGTCAACAAGGGTGATGATCTTTATTTGATCTATTTGCTTCAAGGGGTTGCTAGGAGAGCGCTCTTGACAGTTCCAAAGGATGGGTCCGTTGAGAGGCCCAGACAACAGGAAGCTACCTGAGGGCTTTGCCAAGACAGACTAGGACAAAGCTGCAGGCTGCAGCTGGGGAGTGGGAGATGATGGGTGGATATTCACCATGGCAGCTGGGAAAGTGCCCGGCCAGGGCATAGAAGATGCTCACTGGGAAGTCATGCACATGTTGCTCATTGCAGGTACAGGCAGAGATTAAGAGAAAATGGCGAAGCTGGAAGGTGAACCGTTACTTCACTATGGACTTCAAGCACCGGCACCCGTCCCTGGCCAGCAGTGGAGTGAATGGAGGGACCCAACTGTCCATTCTGAGCAAGAGCAGCTCCCAGCTCCGCATGTCCAGCCTCCCGGCCGACAACTTGGCCACCTGAGCCCTATCTCCCTTCTGCACAGGCCGGGGCTGCAGGCCGGCGCCTGCGCATGTTTGTGCCTCTCCCCTCTCCTTGGGCAGGCCCTGGGTAGGAAGCTGGGCTCCTCCCCAAGGGTGAAGAGAGAGATAGGGTGTAGGCTGATATTGTACCTCTTGTTTGGGTCTCACCTACTGTGGTCCATTTGAGCCCAATTTGACATGTAAATACACCTCAAATCTGGAAAGTTGGCCCATATCTCCCCCAATCCATGCCCTTGCTCACCTCTGCCAGGTTCCAGCTTGACCTACTGTGTCAAGGCCAGCCTCAGTGATGGCCTGATCCCAGGTGCAAGGCCTTGTGAGCTGAGGCTGAAACATGCCTGCATTTGGAGAGGCTTTGGGTAGTGCCCACCCCAGAAGTCTTTCACTAAATTGACTTTGAATGTGGGCCTTTCTTAGCCTGTACCAAGTCCTGCAGTTGGCCAGGGATGCAGCTTAGTAGCCAGAGCATCCTTTGGAGTGGGTCAACCTGAGGCTCCTTTTGCTTACCTGACATCTAGGTTGTCCAGGTGCTCAGCTCCTGTGTGCCTGGATGATGGGAGGGTTACAGGGCTCTTTCAATCAAAGACTTAAGTTGGGGTGAGGGTCAGGGAAAGTTCTGGTGCTTTTCATTTGATGTAAGAGCTGAGAGCCAGAAATGCAGATGCATTTGGGAAGAAGATGGGATAGCTGAAGATCTTATCATGTCCTTGACTGTGCCCTGACTCAAGACTTGATCATGTGATAATTTCATTTCTACCCTCCTTGCCCACAACGAATGGTCTGAAGAAGCCCTTCTCCAGCCATGACACCTACAGAGAACCCCTAGCTCTCCTCTCTCAATTTCCCCTGAAGTCAAAGCCATGTCTAGAATGAACCAGCCACCCTGCAGTGATATCAGTGAGTTCGGAAGCAACTTTCAATTTCCATGAGCCAAGTCCTGGGTCCAGGGCTTCCCACAGCCCCACCTCTACTGATGACAAAGAACTGTAGATGCTGCCCCCAGCCTGGACACAATGACTAAACTCAGTGGTCTGCAAGACTTCCTCCATGTGCCCTTGGCATTTGAATCACTTGCGGGCCTCGTAGAGTGTTTGGAGGGGATGTTGTGTCTGTCATGTGCATGAGCAGAGACGACTGATGGGAGGAGTGGTGGATCTCCAGTGCCCATCTCGGCTCTCCAGCTGTACATTGCACAGCCACAACCCACGACTTTAAAATAAGGCCGCATCCAGATTTGGGAAGAGAGGAGGAAAAAAAGCAGTGCCACGGGGCCACGGGGCCCAGCTCTTTCCACGTTGATGCTTGTTCTTGTCCCTGCCCCTGTGAACTTGTTCATGGCTGTGCTCTGGAGTGCATGGGGAGTGTGGGAAGCTGCCTTGCTTGCTGTTGTATTAAGTAGAAGGAACTATGGGAGATTCAAAACAGTGATCCTGGAAGAGCCGTTAGGCTGGAGAAGGTTCTAGTTGATATGGTGTAGAAACCAGCTCTGCGTTCTTGACCAGTGAATTCAGTTTTGGGGTCTTTGGCAAAGCCAGAAGGGGAAAGCACCTCCTTGCTCCTTCCCAGAAACATTGAGTGGCTTGGACCAGCCACTGGGTGTACATTGGCCCTTTACCCCACACCTTATTCCCCCCTCCTCTCCCCTCCCCTGTTCTGAGAACCAGGTTCTCAGCCAAACAAGAATCAGTTGATCACCTTGCACTTTGGACACTACTAGGGAGCCCAAGCTATTTAGAAGAAGCCATGGTTCAGGATTCCCGTTGGCTCAGACTGAAGGGGCGTGCACGCACGTGTGTGCACACATGTGCATGTGTGTGGTGAGGGGATGGCATTCTGTGTATTTTCCCATTTGGATACCACAGTGCAAGTTTCTAGAGCAGAGGGAGGCCCAGGCCATCTGACTGGGACCTCAGATATGACATGCTAGCCTTCTAGGCCTGGCAGAGACAGGTAGCCTGTGGCACCCTCACTCCAAGGTGCGGCCCCTGGGCTAGGAACCCCATTCTGTTCACTTGTCATCACCCGCAACCCATGGGTCTGCCTCACTGTGGAAGAAGAAACTGTGACTGTCTAGTTGCATCACTGCAAAACAGCAAAAACCAGATCAACCCTGAGCCCTCGCTGCTTCCTGAGCCCTGAGCCTGCGTCCTCCTACAAGTTCCAGGTTCCTCTTGCCTGTTTTTCCGTCTGAAGGATTTCTATTATTGTTATTATTATTATTACTATTTTTGCTAGTCTTGTGAGCAGATGTACCTGAAGGATTCTGCATGTTCCAGGAGGGTCTGGCTCTCAGGCCACAGGCAGTGAAGGGGCAATGCAAGGCTGGGTAAAGCCCCTCCCCTTTGACCCTCTTACATCTATAGCGCAAGCAATAAGACTTACTGATTTGTGTGTACCCCAGTTTACCTCTGGGGTTCTACCCAAACACCAACCATCTTCCCTTGGAATGGGCCCCAGGCAAGGCTTGCAGTAATACAGCCTGGACCCAGAGAAGGGAAAAATGACTAAGAAATCCCATTTGGTGGGTAAAAAGGGCTTCATAGACTTAGAAATCTTGAGGCAGGAGCAGAGCGGATTCAAGGGGCACCCGGTCTGTAGAGGATCATTCCTGGGAAGTGGGGTCTTGTTCTATGAAACCCTGAAGGCCAAATCTCACAGACCACATAGTTTAGGGGGGTAGGGCAACCTTGTCTTGTCCTGTTTCCTGTCGTTACTGTCCAGCTACAGGGGGAGCAGGAAGTATCAGAAAAGGGTCTGGTCTTCATAAAATGGGATCTACAACAGGGATGCTTAGGCTGCCAGCAAGTCAGAGGGCTTTGGAGGTGTTGCAGCTTTGAGATTGGCATCCACCAATGCCCAAGACCTGACTTCCACCTTAGTGTGCAGCGATGAGGTCCTCCTTGATGTGCTCAGGAGCCCTAGTGAGTCCTTTCCTAACCCCATCTTCCCTGAACCAACTTCTCTGAGGACAGGGATGGGGAGCTTGGTCAGGGCCCAGTGGTGGAAATGACCTGGCACCTGCCGCCTAGCACCAGGGCCTCCTCTGTTTGGTCTGTACCCTCTCTTCCTTGGAAGGAAAGCTGTGAGAGACTTTTAATGCCTTGTGTGCCCTCTGCCCCCTACAAAGAGAAGGCAGCAAGTACTGTGACCCTGCAAATTCCACTTGAGCGGACGGAGCCTGGAAGCCAGCTGGAAGAGCCTTGAGCAGGAAGCCTGGGACTTGGGGCTCCTCAGCTTTGCTGCTCACCTGCTGTTTGACCTTGACTCGTCCCTATAAGGGGAAATTCAAAGACTATTAGAGCTAGGATTGACTTGGAGATCTGAAGGGTAAACCTTCCCCGTGGGCTCATGAGGAAACAGGTGGGCCGAGCATGTTTTTGAATGAGAATGTGGCCCTACCAGTATTACACAGCCCTGCATGTGAGCCAGATATAACACTCCAAGCAGTGGTCGAGTACACTGTACCTTTTGCAGGAGGGGCTGCACCTGCAGAAAGTCCAGGAGTCCACGATACAATACAGGAGAAGCAATGGAGTTGGCGCGGTATAAGGATGCTTGCTAGCAAACTTAGCCCTCTCCATCTGTTCTGGGACTCCATACTTACTTATTCTCAACCCCCTAATCTGCAATGGTGTGGCCGTGGTTACATCATCTGCCCCCCAGGTAGGGATGAAGTGGGAGTGAAATGCTCCCTGTCAGTTTACAAGCTCTGAAAACAACACAGCTATGTGCTCGTTCTTAGGGTGAAGACCCCCCCCCAAAAGGTATCCCTTGCAATCAGTCTACTGCTTTGATCCCTCCTGGGTTAACCATCACCCCGTTTGTAAAAACCACCAGCACTGAGGGGGAGGAAAGGCCACGGGGCTCTGGTGGACATTGAATTCCAGCTTTATCTTCTCCACATTGTTCAGTTTGCTTTGAAGGTGAGGATGGGGTAGAGCTCTGGGAGTGCAGCGAGCACCTCTGTGCCATCTGCCTAGGAATCCTTCATGGGTATGGAACGTTCCTCAAGTGGGCCAAATGCCCATTCTTTCCCCTCTCCTTGAACTCCGGGTCCTGTGGTGTGTCTGTACTCAGCCGTGTGTGTTTTGTCTGCTGTCTGTCTTCTGAGGCTTTGCGTCTGTCAGGGCTGGAGTGGTTCAGCCCTTGGTACTCCAGACGTGGCTCCAGGCCCACTCCTGGGAGCTGGACATGTCTGGGTTTAATTTCCCACAATAAAGATAAATCCCACGGACCTCACTGCTACCGCTGCCTCCATTAACGCTGTGCTCACACCTTGTCTGGGATTTTAAGGATGTCAAACTGCTGTAGATGACTCAATAAATGTCTTATCATTTTCCTTGGTGTCTGTAAATTGCTGAAAGTGGAGGGTAAGGATAAGAGTCAGGAAGGGAGAGGACTCCCCCCAGATCTGATTATCCCAGAGTAGTGTAGTCTGCAAGGCCTCATGGCCTTTTGGATTCTAGAAGAGAGGAGTGAGAATGGGATTGAGTTAGCTGAAGATGGAGGAGGAAAAGAAACCCTGGCCTTCAAAGGACATCCCTGTGTTGTGAGTGGAGCTGGGTTCACTTGGATGTCTGAAAACGGAAATGGCTTAGCCTAAAGTCTTTGATGCCTCATGACCTTTGTGGAGTTTGGTGGGAGCAGTCCTCAGATTCTGAAAGCTTGCCTTCAGGGGATGTTTCAGCTCAGCCCAGGTGTGCCCTTGGCTGTGAGTGTCCCACCCACAACATTCCTGGAATCAGAGCCACCAACCCCTGCCACACCAGGTAACGGATTCTAAGTAGCTCTCATTTCCCTAAGGGCCTATTGATTGTTGTAACTCTCCTGCTCAGTGCGTTAGTCATATTTTAATTGCCAGCGACAGAAAGTCAGAAAGAGAGTCCTAGAATTCTGTCAGGGTGAAGAAACAATAAGAGTTACCTGAAGCTACGTGCCATGCCACAAAAGTGATGCCCAGGCTTCTGTCACAGTAGCTGCCACCATCCCAGTGATGAGTCTGTTATGCTGGGGTCTTGACATTGCGCTTGTCACTGCCTCTGAAGGCTATAGCTTGAGACATTTCACTGGCAAAGTGTCCCACATGCAGCATCTTCTATTTGGTTGTCCATTTCTGTCAAAGCCTCGTCTGACCTTTGTTCTACCTGCTGGTGTTCTGTTTTCCTGGATCCGTCTGAGAGGAGGTCAGGATTTCAAATCCAGAGATTTGTAAACTATTCCCAAGTATTAAGGAGGCCTGAGAATAGGAAGTACTGACCACAATGGGCTGGAAGTCTATATTCATTACAGAGCCAGTTCCCTCCAGCTACCAGACCACTCTGAACTGAAGCCAATGAGATAAACTGAAAGCCAACAGATGTCAGCCTTCCACCTGATAGGCCCTGGAGGCCTCTTACCCCAATGTCTAGGAGGCTGCCATGTCTGCTTTTCGAGGCTGCACTTGCCCTTTTCTCCTTTTGGGAGATTGACAGGCCATGCCCCATGACTCATTTAACAGACACCTCGATCTGAAAGTTAATCCCTCAGGGGGTCAGAATCTGCTGGCTGCTCCCTCGGATCTTTCTAGAGCTGTTATCATTTGATCAGGACAAATGGAGGCTCCATATTTCATTCTTAAAGGTCATACTCAAGAAGCACAGGCAAAGAGCCAAATGTTAAGTTGGAAATCTTGAGTTCCGTATTATGGAGGAATTTCTTGGCAAATGTAAATATCAGACTACTTAGTTCATGGGAGTTAAGTACCTTTGTCCTCAACCCTGAGGACTATTCCAGCCTCTTTCTTCCCATGTCCTTAGGAAGTCCCTGAGCTCCGGTTTTTCTTAGTTAACTCCTGGTTGTTCTTTAGTAACAACAAGTGAAATTTCATTCAGGAATCCAGGTTCTCAAGCTTTGGGCTGAAGTAGGACTACCAGATGTTGCTGGGCCCATCTGTACAGTTTCTGATCAGCATGGCTGAGTTTGGGCTCATCAGTCACTGCCACTTGGAGCTAACACTGTAAGAACCACTGTTCTATCCATCCTATCCGAGGGGATGTGACTGGACACCGCAGCCTGTTTGTGAACCTTGGACTTGGGCAGTGGTTCAATTCCTAGAGGCTAGACAGCATGAGGTCACTGTCTGTTTTAAGAGGCTCAAAGGGTCTACGAGAAAACTGACCTTTAGATGTCTTTTGAGACTTAGTTATCATCTCTGGATCTTGTAGATCATCAAAGATAATCTGAGAATCCAGATCCAAGAATGTAAACTATCTTGAGTTTTAGAGCCATCTTGGAGATAATTAGGGTCAAGTTCAGAGGATGTAACTGAAAATTCCCAATAAAAAGTGACCTAAAGGAGGCAAAACTTTATCTTCCTTACATTCAGTCTGCAATAGAAAGCCCAGAACTGGTATTGTGGTTCATGGTCCCTCAGGTGCTATCTCTTTGCATGTGCATCCTTGGTACGTGAGTCCCGTCCCAAAGTCAGAATGGCACTTGGAACATTGGAACTAGACTTGGAGTGAATAGAGAGAAAGCAGGTATTTTCCCACTTACCTCCCATTGGCCATTGTTTAGTCACATGATCACACCTCACTCCAAGGCAGGTGTCCTAGTCAGTGTTCTATTGCTGTGAAGAGACACCATGACCACAGCAACTCTTATAAAAGAAAGCATTTAACTAGGGCTGGCTTGCAGTTTCAGAGATTTAGTCCATTATCATCTTGGTGGGGAGCATGGCAGTGTATAGGGGGACATGGTACTGAAGAAGGGGGGGACGAGAGGAGGGAGGAAGGGAGATCTGTGGTTGGTATGTAAAATGAATAGAAATTTCTTAACAATGAAAAAAGAAAAAAGTAAAACAAAACAAAACAACAACAAAAACAAAACAAAAAAGAAATATCTGAGAGTTCTATATCCGGATCTGCAGACAGGAGGAAGAGAGAGCCACTGGGCCTGGCTTGGGACTTTTGAAAGCCGACCTCAAGTGACACACTTCCTTCAACAAGGCCATACTTCCTATTCCTTCTCAACTAGTGCCACTTCCTGGTGCCTAAGCCTTTGGGGGTCATTCTTATTCAAACCATCACAGCAGGCAAACTAACACATCCTCCATTATCCTGGAAGGCAAACGTGTACACTGACTATAAAACGGTAGTTTGTGTCACACTCTCAAGGCCCTGATTCTCTGGCAAGTCTGGTGGCAGTCACCTGGCTCTTCCCACACCCATGAGAGAGCAGAAACTGTTGCTTTATTTGAAAACAAAAACAAACAAACAAACAAACAAACAAACAAAAACACGGGGAGATGCAGTGTCCTAGCTGGACCACAGAATGACTCTGAAGTCTCCCAGTTAGAACCGGTTGTTCCCACCCCCTATAGCCTTGCTTAGATCAAGGGATGAACACAGACTGGGTTATCTTCATTCTTTGAGTGCCTTCACATGTGTGAATTTTGTGAGTGTATTTTGTGCTGCGGGAACTCCTGTACTCATTACTCACTTTTTAATTAGGGTGATCTTCAGAGACAGTTCTTTTGGAGAGGAGAATGAGCATCATAATTGCCATGAATTCATGATCATCACCACAAGTAGACTCAGGCTAACTGCTTCTCGGCCTCTGCCTTTGTTAGGTTGCCCCCTAGTGGAAAGCACTGTGCAGTCGCATTGATGAAAACAGCATCCAGCCTGCAGCCTGAACTGCAAGATTAGGAATTCCCTGTGGGAAGCTGGATACCAGCCATTCGTTCCTCCATACACCCATTCTATATTTAGGGAGGCAGTCCTTAGCAAAGAACTGTGTGTCCAGAAACAAACTTTATCTTTTAGACATTGGTGTAAAGATCGGTTTTCTTCACTGGTGTACTTATTCCATTTCGAAGAACACTAGGAATGGCGATCATTTTGGAGAGTACAGAAGTGACAGGGCATGTGGCTTTCATCTGTTTACTCAGTAGCTACTTGTTGATCATTCATTTCTCGTTGGATTACTCTCGAGTGCGTGCCTTTCCGTTGGAACTGCTCTCAGGCACTGGTGAGCGTCTCAGAAAAGCCCCCACTGTCATGGCTCATGTTCTACTGAGTCAGCAAGAAGGAAAGATACAGAATATGATTTGCAGCGGAGGTCAGTGTCTGTCATGAAGAAAATGAAGCAGTTGTGGAGAGGGCAACCCTGCGGCTGGGGAATGATTTTAGAGTGGGTAGCCAGAAAGCTGGGCATGCAGGAGTTTGAGCATTGTAATTTTCTGAGCCTTGCAACTTTATTAGGATCTCCAAAAATATCAATTGCAAGGACATCCCAGATAAAGAGCTACCACAAATGAGTGCTCTGGGGTTTGAAACGAGGCTCACTCATAATGTGCAGTGACTTCCTGCAGTCATCATAATCAATGACTACAGGTCTAGGGAGGGGTTGTCAGATGACTGACATCCATTCTTTTTAAAATTCTTGAGTCTAGACATCAAGTCAAGATGCTGCTGGGGCCATACCCTGCCTGAAGGCTCTGGAGGGAGTATTCTATCTTTTTATTTTTTTAAAAAATGAGTTTTGGATCTTGCTGGTGAGTTTCTTTTAGCATTCCTTGGCTTTTTGATGTGTCACCTGGATCTTCTGTCATCACAGGGCTTTCTCTACTTCTGCACCTCTGTGCCTACTGTACTTCATTGTAAGGTCACAAGTCCTATCTGACTTAGGGCTCACCACAATCCAGTGTGGCCCATCTCATTTCGCCTCCAGAGACTTATGTCTAAATCTGGCTCTATCCATAGACACTCAGAGTGAGGACTTCAATATATCATCTGGGGAGACACAGCCAACTTGCAGGAATAAGCGAAAGTCTGCAGCTTTCACTGGCTGAGCTGGCACAGTGGGGCTGTTGGGCTATTTATAAGGACGAGTTGTGGCTGAAGGGAAGTAAGGGCAGGGACTCGAGCCAGGAATCTGGAGGCAGGAACCGAAGCAGAGACCATGGAGGAACATTGCCTACTGGCTTGCATCTTGCTTGTTCAGCTTACTTTCTTGTACAACTCAGGACCACCCGACTAGGGGTGGAACTTCTCCAGTGGACTAGGCCCTCCCATATCAATAGTTAATCAAGAAAATGCCCCACGGACATGCTACAGGCTAATCTGATTGAGACAACCACAACCTTGGTTGATAAACTGGGCCTCATCTCTAGGCACAGTCTATAACATGGGCACTAGTGTGTGCAGGATTCCCACAGCTTCTTGTCCAGCACCACAGACAGCTCCACAACACCGAGCCTTCTGGAGAGTTCCTGTGTATTTATTTGTCTGCTATGAAAATGGCAAACGCAGGTTCTATGGGGTCTAAAACTCCTATTATTCAGGGTTTCCTCTTTAACACAAAAACAGGCAAAATGATACGTTTTTAGTATGACAAAAGCTGGTACAAGCATGATGATAACGTTTCGGGTATTCTTTATCGGACAGTTTTTATGTCATTGTCTATTTAGTTAATTGAAATATAATTTAGTCCTAATGTTAATTAAAGTGGAATTTAAAAAAATTGATAGGCCTCTGTACTGATGAGAACAGAATCTTTTGATTACAAGTTCACATACACAGGTGATGGAATTTGTCTTGCAGAATAGAGCCTGGCTCCACACATGTCCTTGTCTTTCTCCAGTAGCAGGGGGCATCTTTGCATCATGATACCCCACAGTTTCTGGATCTCTAGCCCTGTGTATGGTAGGGAATGGAGCATAATGACCTAACTGTAAAGTGAAACACCCTTCACTCATCTACAACCCACGGACCCAGCCCGAATGCATTTCTAACAACTTCTCCTTGGATCGATCACCAAAGTGTTCCTGGCTAGTTTTGTGCTACTTAACATGTGAGGAGGTGAGATGAGAGGAAGCCATGGTGTAATCGGCCTGTGTGCTTATCAGGGACAAATTCTCCCAAGACCTTTGAATGCACTTCCGTGATTCTGGTAAAGGGAAACTGAGCAATGACTGAGACTCAAGCTTGTTGGTCACCCGAGGCAGAACCTTTCTCGGTTAAAATATATAATGTGGAGTCAGCAGAGCCCGGCGCACTGAGCCTAGGCAGGTCCAAGCCCCTCCCCACTGCACCAAGGCTGTGCAAGGTGTCATAACACTAGCACTGGATTCCCAGAAGCCTGCCCATGCACCAGGGACGGATCTCGATCCCCCTGCCTGGGTGCCCCCCAAACAATTCGAGCCAAACAACCATCTTCCATTTCCAGAGGGCCTAGTCCAGTCCCATGGGGGCTCCACAGCCACCAGTCCACAGTTCATGGGCTTCCACCAATGTGGCCGGTCGTCTCTGCACATCTTCCCATCATGATCTCGACGTCCCCCGCCTGCAGAATCCCTCCTCTCTCTCATCAATTGGATTGCCGGAGCTCAGCCTGGCGCCTGGCCGTGGATCTCTGCATTTGCCTCCATCAGTCACTGGACAAAGGCTTTATGACAGAGGTTAGGTTATTCACTAGACTGGTCACCAGAGTAGACCTGATTTGGGGGATGTGGAGATGTGGGGTGGCTTGGGAGGGAGGGATGGGGGGTGGGAGGAGGGAGGAGATGGGATCTGTGGGTGGTATGTAGAGTGAGTAGAAAATTTCTTAATAAAGTAAAATGAAAAAAAGAGAAAGTTTTAAAATAAATGTTTAAATCACCAAATATATACATATATGTATATATATACACATACACATATATACATATACATACATACATACATATACACACACACACACACACACACACACACACACACACACATATATATATATATATATATATACAAAATGTGCCTGGAATGCACAGACCAGAAACTTCTAGGTTTCACCACTTGGATGACGTCACATATTCCCTGAAGCACTCAGTCACCTCTCAGATTCAAAACTTCTTTCTAGGCAGTAGGAGGTAGCGGCTCTGAGGAGACGCCAACACCAGTAACAATCCGACTCACTTTGCATCCATGGTCAGGTGGCATCCCTGTTTGCTTCTCGGTGGCTGTGATAAAACACTGACCAAAAGCGGCCGAGGGGAGGAGAGTGTTTATTTAGCTTACAGCCTGCAGTCCATCACTGAGGAAAACCAAGGCAGGAGTGCACTGAAGGAAATTGGAGCTGGAACCTGGAACAGAGATCGTGGAGGGGTGCTGCTTCCTGGCTTGCTCCTCGTGGCTTGCTTAGTCTGCTTTCTTATAGAACCCAGCACCACCTGACTAAGGTGGCATCACTCACAGTGGGTTGGACCCTCCCTTATCAATAAGTTTAATCAAGAAAATGCCCCACAGATAGACCCACAGGCCAGTCGGATGGAGACAATTCCCCAACAGAGACTCCCTCTTCTCAGGTGCCTCTTGTTCGTGTCAAGGTGACAGAAACCAACCATCTCTGATGGAGAAGATGAAAGACAACCCAACAGCGTTGTGTGTGATGTCACCGCACTTACACTATCAAGGGTCCAGGATGTGTGACTAAGATGACTGTACTTGTCACTTCCATTACCTACCACTCCTAAGATGTTCCCAACTCTGGGAGTAATTGCTCTCTCATAACGAGCCCACTCCCTTGTTAAATGACGAGCCTGTGAGCCATGTGAGAAAGGTACCTCTAAGGCTTCTAGGACCCAGGAAGGAGCTCACTAGCACGCGACATGCAGGTGACACAGCCATTTGCAGTTAATAGAGGCAGCTGGGGGCCGTTCAGAAAACACAGAGGGGAACAGGGGCTGTGGTACTGCCATTTGCCTCACTGGGTCCAGCCTTGACTGAAGGCTGACCTCGCTTCTCTGACTTTCTTAGGAGTTGATGGTAAAAGAGTTATTTGAACAGGCTACACAGAAGAAAGACATTTCCTTACAATTAGCTTTTCAAATACACGCACCAAAGTACAGAGACACCTACAGCAGATTCACATGCCTACTTCAGAGCTAGCACACATGATGAATATATCATGATGCTTAATTAAGCTGTTTTTTTTCTTTTTAAAAATAATATTTTATTCAGTCTTTGAGAACTCCACACAGTGTTATTTCAATCTTGATTTTATTTGCCCCTTCGCACCTCCCCCCATTTCTACCCTCTCCATCCTCACCCCCGACCCACACAATTTTGAGTTTTCTTTTATTTTTTCCACCATTGATTAACAACCATCTCCATTCCTGGTACTGGGGTTTTTATTTGCCAGCCTGTTCTATTCTAGTTGGAGTATTGCCTCTCCATTGTTTGGCATGGATATTAAAACCATATATGTATAAAATTTAGGAAGCGTCTATAGCAGTAGGTCTCCATACGAATTTTTCAAAGAGCTACTAATGTTATTTATATCTCCCAATATTCCCTCCTCTAGCCTACCCTCCCAATCTTCCTGCCCTGATTTGAAACATTACAGATAGAACTTGAAGTCTCCAATGTCTCCTTGTCTACTTTCAGAGTCAGTCACTAATACGAACTTTGTATGCATCCTTCTCATTCCTGTTTCTGAGATGTGTCCCAAGGGCAATGCCAAAGCTCCCAGCAAAGTTCTAAGGCAGGGAGTGATGCTTCCTTTATACGGTAAGGTCATCGAGTCCTCGTGGAGAAGGGGGTAGGCTGGGAGGTTTCTGGGGCTGGCAGGATAGTCTCAGAGTGGAGGTGGACCATCAGGGATGAGAACTGAGTGGATATGGGGGATTTGGAGACAGCTAGCAGGAGGTGCTCTTGGCTTGGGTGTGGTGAGGGAAAGCACCTGGCATCAGGCTCCTGGCTGGAGCCACGGGGTGAGGGTGAGGTGGTTTCTTACGGAGATGGCAAGAGTTTGTCACAGGGAAGTCAAGGTTCAATCAAAGGTAAGTCAAAAAAGGGAGAGGACATTTCTGATACTCCAAATAGGAAGGCATCAGAAGGAATTGCAAACTTAGAGAGAATGCTGGAAAAGCTAAGGGCAGCGTTTCTGGTGCTCCCAACTGTCAGCTGCAAAGTGAGTGCTCACCTAGAACTGAATCCCCATGTTACCAGTAAAGCAGTGGCCCCGGCGTTGCCTGCTAGGCTCATTCCTGTACAGTGACTGGTGAGGAGATAATGAGAGGCAAGAGCAAGCTTAAATGTTTGCTATAATTAACAGTGGGAGAAGACACATGCGAAATATCTTGTAAGAAGAATGTGACCCATAGGGCACTATTCAGGGCTTTAGTCTCTGGACTTCTGCTGACACACATTTGTATTTCTGTATGATCACAGAGAAAAGTTTTTTTCTTGAGGCGGCACATACGGGGAACACAGAAGTGTCTTTGGTGCCATTTAGGACGTGGATTTGTGTCTGAGAACTTCCACACTTGATTGTAAGCACAAACATCCGCATCCATCTGGCCATGCTTCAGATTTTCACGGAGGGTTTGCTTTTGTCTTCATTTTGAGGCTTGGGAGAACACCGGAGTGAGGGTCCCTCCCCAGGAGCTTACTGTTTAATGCATTCAGCTGGCCCCCTGTACCAGTAGGTTCCTTATCTGTAAATGCAGAAAACCTGGAATGGAAAATATTCCGGGAGAAGCTTTATCCAGCAGCTACCGAGTCCAGCAGCTATTTGTATAGCGCTCATATTGTGCTGAGTTTCATAAATGGTCTAGACATGACATAAGGCATGTGGGAGGAAATATGTAGACTTCGTACGCCGTTTTGTACAACCGACTTGGGCCATCACGGCACTTGGTCGGGCAGGAACTAGTTTCCCACGGACATGAGAATGCTGGGGGAGGGCTGCAGCCTGAGCAAATTAGGTAGCCAGACAAACATATCCAGGCGACGCTGCGGGGTTGCCGGCTCCTTCGCTGGCTTGGCTCCAGCAGGTGTGGGCTGATGTAGCTTTGGCCTGTTCTCTCTCCAGGGATGGCTGACTGCTGCCTGATGGGGAGACCATCCACGCCCGCTGCCCTTCCATTTCTCATGTTTCACAGCCAGTGACAGGCTGTAGGAGTAGGGCAGTGCACCCTGGCCTCGGGGAGGAAAAATTTTTGTGGTTCAGTGTACATGCCGGCCTGCTGGTGCAGGGTCAGGATGAGGCCAATCTGACGTGGGTAACAGTGTCTAGCCGCTTCCTCTGCTTTCTTGGTCTTCTTCAGTCCTCGGTAGGGCACTGCCCTCCTCAGTGACTTGCTCTGGGGTCGGCATGGCAGACTCCGTCACTAGGGAACTTGGATGCATTTCTTCCTTCGTGTTTGTTAGACGTATTCATTTCTTCCTCAGACACAACGATGGGGTGCCTTCCCTGAACTGGGTGCTCTTTTAGGTCTTGAGGTCACAGAAGCAAACGTGGTAGAGTCTGGATATCACTGCACCCAACTATGTTGTCGTGAAGAGAGAAAGACAAGAGACAGCAGATAAAGGGCAATGGATTTGTCTGAGCCCTGCAGGGAGGGGGAAGGCGGGACCCCATCAGTGTTAACTACTCCCTTTCTTGTATATCTATCTCCAGAGCCTTGCCCTTGAGGAGTCAGATGACAGTCCACCCCTGTCCCTGCCAAGTTTCAGTCAGTGTCACATTTCTGTAGTAGACACTCATCTTTTAAAATTATTGATTCTTTATTTTATTTTATTGAAAATATGTTCTTTTCTCGTACAACGCATCCTGACCATAGTTTCCCCTCCCTCCACTCCTCCCAGCTCCCCACACCTCCCCTCTTAACCAGACCCACTCCTGCTCTGTTTCCCTTCAGAAAAGAGCAGGCTTCCAAGAGACAACCACCAAACATGACAAAACAGGATACAATAAGACAAGATGAAAGCCCTCATATTGAGGTTGGACAAGGCAACCCAATAGGAGGCAAAGAGTCCCAGGAGCATGCCAAAGAGTTTAATCTAAATATTTTGCTTACCCCACCACAATTCCTAAAATGTTATATGGCAAATGAGTGAAATTAATGAATGAATAGGTGCATAGATATCATGGTTTTCTATTATAATGCACATAGTTCGGTCAAATACATCTAAGAATTAAGAGATGTATGTATTAGGATACATTTTGTGCCAGTGGTATGAGTTCCAGCATAATAAGATAATGAGCTGAGTGTTCTTATTTTTCTTTTTATTAATTAAATTTTTTCATTTATTTTACATCCTGACTACAGTTTCCCCTCTCTCCTTTCCTTCCATTCCCTCCTCCCCTGCCTCCCCTCTGCCCCCTCCCCCATCCACTCCTCTGTTTCTGTTCTGAAAGGGGCAAGCCTCCCATAGGTTGCACACTCATTTTGAATGGTGGCATTTTTTTTTTCTGGACCCTCCCAAAGCCTGTTTAGGGCTCTTGGAACATTCTCCAGGCTTTCCAAATACATTAAAAACATTTCATTTGGTTCTGGCTTCAGAGTAGAAGGGCTGTATACAGCACCGTTTCTTAACTGTGGGTCGCCATGATTTGGCAACAGCCAGAGGCTTCTGAGCATTCAACAATAAAAAACTAACTCAAAATCAGTCATGTGATGGATGGATCCAAGGTGCTTCTGGCAGAGTTGTCTGTGTTTGCATAAGGCGATTTCGTTGCAGCCTTGGTTCTGCACATGAGTGTGAACTTTGCACTGTGTACTCTCATGTGAGGCTAGACTACAATTCCTCTGTGAAGTTTTCTGCCCTTAAAGAAACTTAATGTCCCAATTATGGAAACAAAGACTGAACATTTCCTACCATCATTCCTCAGTGTGTATCAAATCAGTGTATCATTGGATTGTTTTATGTTAAAATATTTGATCTTAAAAATTCTTATTTGAGTTTCTGACTTGAGTTTCATTTGAAAAATTGTTAAATGATGTTTTGCTTAGAGTTAGGAAAGAGTTTCCAGCAATTCCAAAAATGCCCCTAAAGATAATTCGGCCATTTTATACTGTGTATTTGTGAGAGTGGTCCTCAGTCTTGATGACTCTAAAACCAAAATGTGAGTCAAACTATGAAGACACTGGACATGCTCTATGTCCTACAACATCAAATAGTCAGCCAAGATTTAATTCCTTATCTAAAAATGGACAAGGACATCTCTCATTAGCTTGCAAATATGCTTGTCTTTAATAAATTATATGCACACCAAGGAATTTGCTTTAGAATAAATCTCTATTTGATTTATTAGCAATCAGAGTTTGATTTGTACATCTAATTTTTCTTTTATTAAAAACAGATTTTTGAGTACAATAGATCTTCATGCAATATATTCTGATTATGGTTGTTCCTCCTCCTGCTCTTCCCAGGTCTTCCATAGCCTCCCTGCCATCTGGATTCATGCCCTTTCTGTCTCTCATTAGGAAACAAAGAGGCATCCAAGGAATAACACTAAATAAATAAATAAAAATAAACAAATCAGAATATGACTAAACAACCAAACAAGAACCAAAGCAAAAGCCCAAGAAATACATATAGACACTGAGACACACATGTTCGCACACCCAGGAATCCCATAAAAATCTCAAAACCAGAAGCCATATGTGCACAGAACCCATAAGAAAACAAAAACAAAAACTCCCTGACTTAACATTATGAGACAAAGAACCTCCAATCCTTAATATATATACAAAGGACCTGTAGGGTAAAAAGAGAGAAAAAATGGAAATTAAAATGCAAATAAAACTAAAAATATGAGATAAAATAAAAAAAGAAAGCCCTGACAACATTATGAGACAAGGAAACTCCAAAGATGCTGTTGAGTTCATTTTCTGTCTACTGCAGGACATGCAGCCTACCCTTAAGAGTAGTTTGTTTCTTCCTAAAGTCTCCACCCCCACAAGCTAGTAGACATAGTACTGGAAGGTACTCTGCATGCTACCAAAGGAGAAAAGTAATCACCAGCCCAGCTACAAAACCTTCAGTCTACAAGAGTGACCTGCCTGCAACATATGCTGATACATTAGCGGCACATAGTTATAGGAGAAACCAACCAATATCTGATTTGAGTTAAGGTCCACTCCTTGAGACAGAACCCATACCCAAAACTGCTTGGGTGACCAAGAACCTGAGACTAGATAGCCCAGTGACCTAGGGGGAAACCAAATACTGTTCTACTGGAAGAACTTAACAATAAAATGATTCCTGAGGATATTCTGCTGTACTCATAGATCAACGCCTTGCTCAGCCATCATCAGAGAAGCTTCCTCCTGCAACAGATGGAAAAATTACGTAGATCCACAGCCAACAATATTCAGAGAGTGAGGAACCTTGGGACATTCAGCCCTAAAAGGGATGTCTCCATCAAATCCCTCCCCTCAGGGATGAGGGAACTCTATAGAATTGGAGGCAGAAAGAGTGTAAGAGCCAGAGGAGATGGAAGACAGACACAGCAGGAGCAATGAACATATGAACTCACAGAGATGGAGGCAGTATGCACAGGATCTGTACAGGTCTGCCCCAGATGGGGCCCTAGAGCTGAAAGGAGAAGTGGGCACATGCCCCATCTCTAACCCAGAAGCTATCTCCAACTGATAACCACTTGCAAATGAAATTTAGCACCAGCTTGACTTCTTTGTGTTCAATGAGTTGTGTAGATGTTGTCTTCAGCAATAGGGCTTTCCCATCGGTTTGTGGAGAACCACCAATAACCTTGACAATAGTCTTGGTTTGGAGGTTCCCATGGGACCCCTTTGGCCAACAGCTCGATTAGATATAACCTATTCCCAGTATGGGAAGCTTCATTTGGTGATGAAAGATGTCCAGTTGGGGTTCTGTCCCCCTGTTATTTGCTGATTTTATTGAGATCGCCTTCATGTATGTATATACTATAGGAAGTATCTACTGTATTAGGTTTCCATAAGACTCCTCAAATGCCTTAGTTTTTAGCTGCCCCTCCTTACATTCTTTCCCTTGCCCCCTCTTCCCTCCTCTTTTCTGTTTGATTCTCCCATTTCAGTCCCTCCCATCCATCTGTAACTGTCTGTTCTAGTGAGATTCATCCTCTCACCCCAGTCCCTTACTCTCTACCTATCTACAGATTGTAGCTTGCTTATTAATTATTATTGACGTAACAGCTAGCACTCAAATATAAGTGAATACATACAATATTTGTCTTTCTGGATCTAAGTTTCCTCACTCAAAATGATTTTTCTAGTTATGTTCATTTACCATTGAGTTTCATGATTTCACTTTTTAACAGCTGAGTGATATTCCATTGTGTAAATGTACCAGATTTTCTTTGTTCATTCATCCATTGATGGACATCTAGGTTGTTTCCAATTCCTGGCTAATATGAATAGAGCAGCAATGAACGTGGTTGAGCAAGTGTCTCTGTGGTAGGATGAAGCATCCTTTGGGAATATACCCCAGAGTGGTGTAGCTAGAGCTTGAGGTCAATCAGCTCCCATTGTTCTGATGAACTACCACACTGCTCTCCATAGTGGCGGTATGCTTTTATATCTGGGGTCATGTCAAAAAAACTCTCAGGTAAAAGGGTGTCACAAGTCTGTTCTACAAGATCAGAGTAGCATCAAGTCCCTTCACTAATCAGCACAATATTTGTCATGGTGGGCATGTGACTTGGTCTGTGTGAGAACCTCAGGGTAAACTTGTCCTCCATGTCAGCTCCATTTTCTGGGCTGATGTTCTAGAGAAACAGTACATTATGAATCTGTGTTCCTTTCTAAATCTACAGCCTTGAGCAAAAGTTTCTCTTTCTGTTTCTCATGCTTTCCAAGTCGAGATGTTTTTCATTCTCCACACACCTATGGACACAAGAAAATCCTCCACACATGATTTCTTGGCATTAAGAGGCCCTTTTACTTGTATTTGCTGCTCCTTGTGACCTGCAATGGCCAGATGCAGGTCCTTTCTCCATCCAAAGCTTCCTGCCCTTTCCAGCTGTGGTCCCCTGCCCAGCCTGTTCCTCAGCTCAGAGGCAGCCCAGGGTAGGTCTGGGTCAGAGGACTGTGGGGTTAGAAAGAGAATGACCTCCATAGGCCCATATATTTGAACACTTGGTCCTTAGTTGGTGGGACTGTTTTGGGAAGGATTAGGAGGTGTGGCCTTGTTGGCAGAGGTGTGTCAGTCACTGGGGTGTGCGGGCTTTGAGGTCTCAAAAGACTCACTCCATTCCCTGTCTCTCTCTGTCTAATGGCTTTGTCTCAAGACATGAACCCTCAGTTACTGTTTCAACACCATGTCTGTCTGCCTGCTGCCATGTCCCCTGCCATGATGGTCATGAACTCTAACCTTCTGGAAATGGAAGGACCAGTAAGCTCTCCAGTTTTCTAATTGTGGCAGCCAATGTTTGGATCTACCTCAAATTAATGTAATCCTCAAAGTGTTGGCAGTAGGGCGGCTTTGGAAGGTGATTAGGACATGAAGGAGGAGCCCTCATGATGAAATTAATGGGGTCCTAATAAAAGAGACCAGAGCCAGAGTGTTGCCTCACCTCTGCCACCAGGAGAGATCCCAGAAAGAATATGGATGCCTGGGAACCAAGAAGTGGGCTCTGACTAGACATTGAAGAAACAAAGCCTCTGTTTGGGCTGCCCAGCTTTTGGAACCATGGGGCAAGGACATCTGTCAAAGATGTCCTGACTAGAAACTCTTCCCTCCCTCCCTCCCTCCCTCCCTCCCTCCCTCCCTCCCTCCCTCTCCCCACTCCTTCCCTCTCTCCTCTCCCTCTCTGCCTGTCTGCCTTCAAAAGTAATCTGGATCACCACTAAGGATATCTAAAACACCCTGACCCTTCTCTTTCTTATGGAGTTAGATGCCATTCACCCAAATTCCTGAGGTAGATGTGTCCATGTGATACAATTGGTCATCTCTGAACTATGAACAGTAGCTATCTGGATCACTTTTCTGCTTGTACTGGCTGGTTTTGTGTGTCAACTTGACACAAGCTAGAGTCATCAGAGAGGAAGGAGCCTCAGCTGAGGAAATGCCTCCTTGAGATCCAGCTACAATACATTTTCTCAGTTAGTGATCAATAGGGGAGGGCCCAACCCATAGTGGGTGGTGCCATCCCTGGGCTGCTGGTCCCGAGTTCTATAAGAAAGCAGGCTGAGCAAGCTAGGGGAAGCAAGCTAGTGAGCAGCACCCCTCCATGGCCTCTGCATCAGCTCCTGCCTCCAGGTTCCTGCTCTGTTTGAGTTCCTGTCCTGACTTTCTTCAGTGATGAACAGTGATATTCAGCATAAGTCAAGTAAACCCTTTCCTCCCCAACTTGTTTTTCGTCAAGATTTTTCATTGCAGCAATAGGAACCCTAGCTAAGACACTGTTGAAACATTAAGGAACCCATGTAAGAGCCATTACACTCCAGGTTTCTTCACTGGAGCAGAAGTCAGTGTGTACATGTGGGCTGAACCAGACGAATTCTGTAGTTATTTTTTTGAGATTATAATCACATAATTCCTCCTTCTCTTTCCTCCCTTCAAACTCTCCCATATACTCCTCCTTGTTCCCTTTCAAATTCATGGCCTCTTTTTAAATTAATTAACTATTGTTGTGTGTGTGCATTCCTAAATATAACCTTCCCAGTCTATAGAATGTTACTTGTGTATGTTTTCAGGGTTGACCATTTGGTATTGGATAACTTACTGGTATGATCTTCTGTAAGGAAGGCTATTTTTCCACTCTCAGCATTCTTTAATTGCTTGTAGTTCTTGTGTATTGTTGAGGCCCCATGAGCTTTTCCCTGATCCACTTTGGCATGCATATTTTTGTCCTTATTCAACTCATGTTTAGGCAGTCATGTTGGTGAGACTTTGTGTGTGTAGTGACATTAAAAGGAGACAGAGTCTCACAGCAAACTCCCTGATCCCCTGGTTCTTACAATCTTTTCTCCCCGTATGTGGCAATGTTCCCTGAGCCTTAGGTGCAGGGGTTATTTTGTTTATATAACCATTGGCACTGGACACAACTTCATTTTGAGTGATTATTTTTTTTTTTAACCTTCTCCTTCCATGGCAAAGAGAAGTTTCCTTGATGAGGCTTGAAGACTACACTTGTCTATGGGTATAAGGACAAATATTTAGAATGTAGTTAGGAATTTTGCTTGTTTAATTAAGTGGTGGTTGTAGATTCTCCTTCAAGATCCATGACTTCACTATCCCTGGATAGTTGCTAAGTTTTCAGTGTAAGAAATGGTTTCCCTCTTGTTGAGAGGGTCTTAAGTCCAATTAGAGAGCTATTGGTTTGAGTTCCAAAGTATGGATGGCACTACTGTACCATTCAAGTTATTGTCTCTCTGGTTGTTGTTGTGGTTCATAGGAGTCATAGCTAAGTAAAATTTTTAGTTGCTTCCTTTCTTTGGAAGACTGCATGTAGCCTTCTGGTGTGATGTAAGACAGTCCTTAGGGAAGAGGCTTACAGGTCAGTTCTAATTCAGGTGCCTCTAGGCCCTGTGTCTGAAGTGTATGGTGCCTTTAGCAAATGGTCTTACAATCTACTTCTTGGGGCCAACCCAGGGCAATAATAGCCACTAATATTTTGGCAGTCTCTTGGACAACCTTGACCAACATGTCAAAAGAATGCTTCTCATGCCTGATGTTGGGGTTTTGTTACATTGTCTTTGTCCCTTGGAGGGAGCATTGTCAGCCCAGATGAGATGAGTTCATTTAAACTATATATGCATATATATATATATATATATATATATATATGTTTATTCACAGACTGACATGAATTGTAGGGGTTTTTGTAGCATTCTTAGTCAGGGTTCTCTAGAGGAATAGAACCGATACAATGTATATATATATATATATATATATATATATATATATATATGCATATATGTAATAAAATAAAGGGGATTTATTAGAGTGGCTTATAGGGCGTGGTCCAGCTAGTCTGACAATGGCTGTCTACCAATGGAAAAATCCTAGACTCTAGTAATTGTTTAGTCCATGAGGCTTGATGACTTACCTCATCTTCAGTATACATTCAGTACACACCAGAATCCCAAAGAAGTAGGCTCTAATACCATGAAGGCATGGACTTGCCAGCCAGAGTAAGGGGAAGCAAAAAAGAGTAAAGACTTCTTTCTTCTATGTCTTTTATATAGGCTGCCAGCAGAAGGTGTGGCCCAGATTAAATCAGAAGATCTGGATTAAAGGTGGGTCTTCTCACTTCCAATGATTTAATTGAGAAAAATCCCCCACAGGTGTTTGAATTAATTCCAGATATAGTTGACAACCAAGAATAGCCATCACAAGAAGATAGTTAATAATATGATTAATAACATATGGATAGTTAATAATTAATAACAGATAGTTAATAGTATGATCCCTCATGACTTTTTCAAATACTCTGTTATCCTCCCGCCTTGTCCTGTGTTTATTTCCATTCCTCCTCCCTAATTAGAGTCCTTCAATCACTTGTACTCTGCTATTCCCCTCTCTATTGCTCATCCACTTCCATACCCCCTATTCTTTACTTTCCTGGTTTCTGCAGTTATTCCAGGATATGTATTCAAATCTGAAGATTTGGAGCTAGGAGTCTCACATGAGAGAGAACATGTAATATTTGTTTTTCTGGATCTGGGTTATCTCACTGAGTATGATCATTTCTAGTCCCATCCATTTGCCTGCAAAGTTCATGATTTCATTTTCTTTACAGCTGGATAGTGCTACATAGTGTACCTGTATAACATTTTCCTTGTCCATTCACCATTGAAGGACATTTAATTTCCTAGCTATTGTGAACAGAGCAGCAATGAACATAGATGAGCAAATATCTGTGGAGTAGTGGAGTAGGGTGTTGAATCCTTTGGGCATATGCCAAGGAATGGTATAGATGGGTCATATGGTGGATTTATTTTTAACTTTTTGAGAATTCCCCACACTGATTTTCATAGTGGCTGCACCAGTTTGCAATCCCACCAACAGTAAATGAGGGCCCTTTTTCACAACATCGTCACCAGCGTTTGCTGTCAGTCATTTTGTTGGTCTTTGCCAAAGTTGTTCTGATTTTCATTTCCCTAACTGCCAGGGGTGATGAACATTTTTTTTTTTTGAGATATTTCCTAGCCATTTATTTTTCCTTCTTTTGAGAATTCTCTGTTCAGGTCCTAGGCCCATTTTTTTCCAAATGGATCATTTTTTTAAAAAACTTTTAAAAATTGTTTATATATTCTGGATATGAATCCTCTATCAGATGTATAGTTGGCAAGGAGTCTCTTCTATTATATGGCTCCCGCTTTTAGGGAGCTATCCTAATCTATTTGAAGGTCTTCATTATGCCTTGGTGATTGTGACACACGTAAAGAAGCCAGAGGTCTCTTTATGAGGCTATGAGATATTCTTGAAACATCTGTCTCTGTACTTACTCAGGAACAAGATAACCAAAACAAAATAAACTGAAAAGGTCAACAAGATTTGACAAATCAGCTGCAGATCACATTACAAGCCTCTTCCTACTATACACTCAGCTGATTATGTGGCATTTACAGCAACAAAGTAAGATTAGCTGGAGTTACCTCTGCCCTACACAGGGACTTATATTGATAGGCAAAGAACGATGTAGAAAGATGGCAGAAGAATGAGGTGTCAGGACCTCCCTTCCTTAGAAAAGTTAGCTCATGCAGAGCCACTGTGCTGTCACATGACCAAAAAGCAAAGGAATGCCAGGATTAGACATATAAATAAACTTTATAAAGATATAAAATGTAAACATTGTGCTATGCCAGATATTGACTAACTGCAGTGGCTTTGGCTTGAGGATTTTCTTGAGCACTCTTATCATTCGGAGTTAATAATATACTGCTCGGGACATGGAAGTCTGCCCAAGCTGGCTTGGAGATTTTTCTTTCCATCTAGTGTCCTTGAAGAAACAAGAGCTACCAGTCTGAGAACAGGCTGTAATATGCCTCTAGATTCTTAAAAACTAGGTTATGGCCAGGGAGCCTGCATAGGACTGACCTAGGCACTCAGCATATATGTTACAGTCGTGTAGCTTGGTCCTCTTGTGGGACTTCTAACAGTGGGAACAGGGCCTGTCTTTTACTCTTTTACTGGGTTTTGGGACCCACTCCTCCTACTGGGTCACCTTGGTCAGCTTTAATACATGGGGAGGTGCTTAGTCTTACTGCAGCTTGATATGCCATGTTTTGTTGATACTCATGGGAGACCTGTCCTTTCCTGAATAGAAATGGAGGGAGAGTGGGCCAGGGGGTGGGAACAGATGGAATAAGTAGGGGGAGGGACTGGGAGGAGAAGACGGAGGAGAAATTGCAGCAGGGATGTAAAATGAATGAATGAATTTATTTTAAAAAATTGGGTTATGAGGTTGATGAGTAAAAATGATTATAAAAGATAACTGATCATCAATGATGACTAAACGTGAAGAGAAATGATTGTGAAAGATAAGTCTGTTCTGTCATGGTTTACTAATAATGACTAAACTTACAACCTCAGACGCACATGAAAAAAAGTTAAACGCATGTCTGGAAACAAAAAATGATATGATCTATGTTTTGGAATGAAATGAATATACCTCTGCTTACTGAATTCTGTACAAACAAAGAAGCATTCTGACTGATAGTCAGGCTGTAAGATGCTTGCCACCACCATGGTCTGGCTCACTTCTTCCCTCACCTACTTCTTACCCCTTCTCTGGAATCCATCAACCGCCAGGGCGTGCCCCCAGCAGACATTGTCTTAGTTAGGATTTCTATTGCTGTAAAAAGACACCATGACCACGGCAACTCTTATAAGGAAAAACATTGGGGTGGCTAACGTTTTCAGAGGTTTAGTCCATTATCATCATGGTGCAACACGTTGGTATGCAGCCAGACATGATGATGGAGAAGTAGCTGAGTGCCTGCATCTTGACTTGCAGGCAACAGGAAGTGGTCTGAGCATCACACTGAGCTTGAACATAGAAGACCTTAAAGTCCACCTGTTAGTAAATTGCACCAAAAATATTACTAAACTGATGGCTGAACTGCAAGGAGACAGTTCAGCCCTGGAGGGTGAGGTATCCCGGACACCTGGAGCTGCTCAGAACAACAACTCTGCCCTGAAGGTGTCCCGGACACCTAGAGCTGTTTAGCACAGCTCTGACAGCTAGAACTGCAAGGAGACAGTCCAACCCTGAAAAGGAAATTTTTCTGACTTCTCGGGAGAGTCAGGCCTGGAAGCGCTTCAGCAGGGAAGGCTATCCTGACTCTTTAGGAAAGTCAGGATATATCTGGTGTGATGGGGCATGGTCTCCCTGCAGGACACAGCAATCCTGCTCCTCTCCGGGAGAGCCGCAATCTCTGGCTCAGTGTTACCAGCTCTCTCTTGCTCAGTCCACTATGGGACTTCCCAGCAAGGTTCTTCTGTTCAGCTCCCCCTTGCTCAGTCCTCTATGGGGTGTCCCAGCAAGGTTCTTCTGTGCACCAGTGAATGAAGGTCTTCACTCAAAACTCTTTTGATAAAGAGATTTATTTGGGAAGGAGAGGAGTCCAGGAGAGTAGCTGCCTCTACCAGGGTGGAGAGAACAACTCACAACTGACCAGGCAGGGTGGTTTATATAGGATGTCCAGGGGGCGGAGTCAACTGTGATTGGTTAGTTTTTTTCTGCCCAGGGATTGGCCAATTTTGTGGGCAAGGGGCAGAGATGGCCCTGATTTCAGGGCCAAACTGTGTTTCTTTCACTGGCCTTTCTTGGCTTTTTGACACTACCTCTAAGGCCAGGACACATTTCTTTCACTGACTCTGATTCTAGGGGCCAAGGGTGTTATTTTGGTACTAGTCTCAGAGTCAGGGCATATTTCCCTGGTTCTGGGTTTGGGGATGAAGTGTTCATTTCTCTGGCTCAGGTTCCAAACACAGGCTATGTTTCTTTCCCTGGTCCTGGGCCCTAGGGCCAGGATTCTGCTGTCCTGCTCTGTGATTGGTTGGTTTCACAAATCGGTTGGACAGGGGCAGAGATGGCTCTGATCTGAGCTAAACTGTGTTTCTCTCCCGGGCCTTACTTAGCTTTTTGATACTACCTCTAAGGCCAGGGCACATTTCATTCACTGACTCTGATTCTAGGGGCCAAGAGTATTTCTTTGGTACTGGTTTCAGAGTCAGGGCATGTCTCCTTGGCTCATTTCTCTGGCTCAGGTCCCAAACACAGGTTGTGTTTCCTTCCTTGGTCCTGGGCCCTAGGGTCAGGATTCTGCTGTCCTGCTCTGTGATTGGTTGGTTTCACAAGTCAGCTGGACAGGGGCAGATACGGCTCTGATCTGAGCTACACCACCCACACAGTGGCACACTTCCTGCTAGGGTATATGCCCTAGAGTTGTATAGCTGGATCATTTGGTAGATCTATTTCTAGCTTTTTGAGGATCCTCCCCACTGATTTCCATTGTGGCTGCGCCAGTTTTCGGTCTCACCAGCAGTGAATAAATATTCCTGGAATCACTCAACATCAATTTTAGCATTTGATGTTTTTGTTTTTAAATCTTAGCCATTCTGACTGGAATAAGATAAAAATCTCAAAGCAGTTTTTAATTTGAATTTCCCTGCTATTGGGCATTAAAACAAAGCTTCTCTGCCACTTGAATGTCATCTTTTGAGAACTCTCTGTTTAGTACCATGTCCCATTTTAAAAACCGGGTCAATTTCTTGATGTTTAGTTTTTGAGTTCTTTATATATTCTAGATACTAACCCTCTGTCAGATGCACATTAGTAAAGACTCCCCCCTCATTTTGTATGCTGCTTCTGCTCTCAAACGATGGTGTCCTTTGCAGTACAGCAGTACAGAGGCTTTTCAGTATCATGGGATCCCGTTTATTAATTGTTAGTCTTCATGCCCATGCAACCAAAGTTCTGTTCAGAATGTTATTTCCTGTGTTATTATATCCTGTTGTGATATATGAGAGCCACAGTTGTGCTATGTCCTTGCTGGCATTTCATGCTGTTAAGGTTTTAAAGAGCTGTTTGTCCTTTCTCATCCTCAGGAGATAGGACTGAAGACCACAAACTGAACAATTTGTTGAAAAAGTCCAAGAGCATGGTGCTAGAATATTCTCATTTCCTGGTGGGAGTCTCATTGGGAACTGGGAGGGAAATGCACACATGAAAGGACTGAGAGGAGGTCCAGGCTTGCATTGTAATACCCAGCTCTCTGGTCTACTAACTCACTATTAGGGGAGGTGCATTAATCCCCCACGATCATGAAGCATGACCTAATATTTCTGAAGTTCCTGACTGTGCCTGTTAATACTGTGATGTTGGTTTCTGAATTGAGGACAAACCATCTTCCAGATACAGAACTTTCTCTATTAAAATTAATACAATACTTTTTATTCTTTGAGAATTTCCCACAATGTATGTTAATAATATTCATACCCTACTCCTCACCTTGACTTCTCCCAGATCCACACCTGACTCTAAATCTTCCCCCAAACTTACTTGGTATACTCTTTTTTAAAAAAATATTTTAATTACCCATGAACTCCAATCTGTGATGCCCATAAACACATGGGCATGGGTCCACCAACTGGAGCCTGGTTGATCTACCAGAGGCTGTGCTCTTAAAGAAAACTGACTCCTCTTCCCATAGCAGCCATCAACTCTCAACAGTACTTCAGAAACAGCTGTGCATGTGGAGACTCATGAGTCCTTCTCCTTGCCTTGCTGGAATATGTTTATTGACTTGATCTTATGCAGTTTCTGTGCAGGCAACTATAACTGCTGTGAGCTCATGAGGGGTGTCGTCATGTCCCAAAGTCACTGTTTTCTTCTAGTCATCCCCAATCTTTGGTGCTTACAATCTTTCTGCCACTCCTTCCATGATGATGCCTCTCTCTCTGCCCCCCCTCTGCAATCTAGCTCCCATTTGAGGCTGAGCACTCACTCTCTTTTTATTTGTATTTTGATCAGCTGTGAATTTTTACATTAACCACTGCCCACTGCACAGAGAAACTTCTCTGTTGATGTCTGAGAGCTGCACTAATCTGTGAATAGAGAGGTAAGAATTTAGAGGGCAGTTTAATGCTATGCCCATTTAGGAGAAAAATAGTTGTAGGTTAACCCCTGGGGTCAATGAGCTCTCCAACCATAGGTTATTGGCCAGATTTACACTACTATGTATGCATTTCCTTTTATGAAGCAGACCTTAAATCCTGCCAGAAAGTGTTTGGTTACACCTATAGACACATACCATTATTGTACCCAGAGCATCTCTCACCACACTGGTGATTATTCACAGGGCTCACAGCTAGGTAAGACTTCCCTCCAGACAGCCTACATAGCATCTTCAGTGTCGTGAAAGCTAGCCAGCAGCAACGAGGCTTCCTGGTCAGTACCACTTGATTTCTCAATGTCCAGTGAATCAAATTTTGTGTCATCTTCAGCAATAGGATCTTACAGTCAACGTCTGGTGGGAAACCAAGAGTAGTGGTGATAACCTGTCCACCAGCTGATGATAATGTCAGTGTGGTACCTATGCATAATGGAGTTTTATTCAGCTGCAGTGAAGAATGAAGTTAAGAAATTTATAGTTGAATAGACGGAACTAGAAAACATACAGACATAACCCAGACTTGGAAATACAAATGATGCAAATTCTCACTCACATGTGGCTCCTACCCTTGAATCTTTGGATCTGTGTGCTTAACTTGGAGTACCTGTAGAGGCCACGAAACCAGAAAGAGGATATTGGTGAGCAGCAGCAAGGGGCTCTTAAGGGATGGAGAACAGTAGAAGATAGGTGGTGTGAAGGGGAATGCTGGGGAGGAATGTTTTGGTGGGAAGAGGGGTAGAAGGGTACGATATTCATTTACTCATTCATAAGAATTCATTGTTCATCGGATGTGAGTTACAAATATTCCTCTCCAGTCTGTCTAAATGTTCCTAAAAGCATGTTTAGAATCAACATTTTTCATTTTTACTAAGTCCAGGGCATTATTTTTCCAGGTTCCCCCCCCCCAATTTTGTTTTCAGAGACTGTTTTTGTGCAGAAATAAAAAGATTTTGAAGAATTTTGAGCAGAGGAGCAACATATTGAAAGAGAAATTAAAATAAAAAAAGTCCAATTGTAGATAATAAAAGGATTGAAGTAGAAATAAATTTTGAGTAAGAAAAATCAGCTGTTAAAATGAATTAGACTCAAAAATGAGGGTTTAGGGAGGTATGAAAATCATAGCTTTATGCATTAAAACTTCGCCTCTGTGCTCAGCTGTGGGGTTGCCAGAGCAGAGTTCTTTATGTCCAAGGCAAGAAGACTCCAAAGGGAGCTGTGAAGACCTCTGACTCAAGGGCATCCCATTTGCTCAACCCCATGTAGCTGCATTTCAAATGTACTTCTTTTTGTGAATTATGGTTTCTGAGTCAGGAAATGCATTTTTTATAGTGTATTTCCCACCATAATGATTATTATATAGGCTTAATAGTTGCAGAAATTTCAAATCAGTAATGCTCCCCACCCCAAAGCTGAAAAAAATTTCAATGCCAACCTGATGCCAAATTAGCAAAAATATTGCATAAAATTACCTTCCCCCAAACAAGTTTAAAGAGTGTTAGTGCAACAGAACAGTGGGGGGGAAGGTGCCTGTCACCAAGCCCGAGGATCTGAGTTCAATTCCCAGGATCCACGTGGTGGAAGAAAATGACCGATCCCAGAAAGTTGTTCCCTCATGACGGCATTCCTCCTACCAAATAAATAAATAAAAATCTAAAGAACTAAGAAAAAGAGTAAAAATTTGTCTTCAGGTTTTATGTACAAGGTGCACATGAAACACAGATGGCTTTTATGTTTAGAATTGGGTCTTACGACCTGAATGTCTTCTTATGTAAGCATTCTCAATCCTGAAATTCTAGCTAGGATAAGGGCTACTCAACAGGTATCAGTTGGCAGTTGCTTTACCACAAAGCACTTCAAAACCCAAGGTCATAAAATCACCATTACTCAGCTCAGGAGTCTCACGATTGACTTCTGGTCCTGGGGTCAGCACGAACACTGTGCTGTGTCTTGCCTGATCCTCTTGAGTAGCTGTGGGTGGCTTTGCTGATCTTGGCTGAACATGTCATGTCATGGTGGCTTGGCTAGGAGGGCTAATCTCTGCTCTACCAGGGTAGTCCAAGGTATTTCTTCAACAGCTGGTGGAGATCCCAGAGGGCAGAAACCTTCAAGACAAGTCTGCTTGAGGCCCAGGCTCAATCAGAAAATGCCCTCTACAGTATTTTGTTAACAGAAATATGTCAAAAGGCAGCCAGATTCCAAGAGGAGGTGGAGGGAGGCCGTCACCACAGTAGGTCTAGCAAAGAATATTTCTGATTCATAGGCATTTCTGTGACATTCCTTGGAAAGAGAAGTATCCCAGGGAATCCCTCTTTTCAAGTTTGTGGTGATGTAATTACTTGTGAGTTTAGCTTTCACTAAATTTGTTGTTGTTACATGAAAGGGGCTTTTAAAAATGAAGTTGACTTAGGATCTGACGTGTGATTCCCAATTCCTGTTATTTGCTTCACACAAAATTGAGCAGCAGTGGTATGATCACAAGCTGCGCTTTGCTACGAGTGTTAAGGAACGATTGACCCTCCCTGGAGGTCTTCGTTTGGGCACTTGCTGGAAGCGGCTCTCGTAATTTTCAACAGCGCTTTATCTATGAGATGATCTTCCTTTTAGCTGTGCTGGGCTTTCAGATGCATTAATATAGCTTAATATCTCTTCCCGTTGCGTATCTAATTAAAAGCTTGTTGGATCTTCAAAGAAGAAATCATATACCCAAGTACTGGTAATAAAGTCTGCTAATAACCAGGAGGAAAACATCATCATGGGACGACATCAACCAGACACAAGAGATCAGGCAGAGAGACCCAGCCTCCCGAGAAGGCCACTGCTGCCAAGTGAGCAGAGTGTCTGCGTGGGGCCTGTTCCGCGCTGGACATGGGGCTCCCGGGTCTGAGGAGAGAAGCTCATAAGGTTGCCCATCTGCCTTCTAGCTTCCTAAATCATCTTCCTGGCTGCCCTTGGCCCCTCTGGTCCTCAGAGTGGCAATGCTGCACTTGTAACAATCTGCCACTAGATGGCACCAACTCTGCACTAAAGAGCTCTCTGACCTGCACAGACCGTTTGGAAAGGGAGGTACCAAGACTGCCTCTCCTAGAATTCCCACCCGCTCACTTCTCTCTCCCTCTTCTCGCCCCATTAAAAATTAGATTTCTGCTAGCAGCACTTCTGCATGATTTTGGAGTTAGAGGAAGTGTGTGTGTGTGTGTGTGTGTGTGTGTGTGAGTGAGAGAGAGAGAGAGAGAGAGAGAGAGAGAGAGAGAGAGAGAGAGAGAGAGAGGAAGCAATGACGTAAAGGTCGAAGAGAACTAGTTTGAGGGTCACAAGGATTTGAGGGAACCTCTCTAAGGGCCTTGCCGTCCCTGGGCAATCCTTCACTCTCACAACCCTAGCCACATTCCCTCCCGAACGCTCAAAGGCGGCTACTCTCCATGTACCTCTCTTCACTTCAAACACTGAATGTCTTTCTGCTCTCCAACCCCAAATCACGTTTTCTTGTCTTCACCGGAGGGCAGTGGCATCCTCATCTATAACAACCATTGTCCCCATCACTTTCACACCCCAGACTCATCCTGTAAGTCTAACTGATGTCACCTCCCTCAGGTGTGCCCCTCAGTCCTGCCACCCCGCCCCCACTGTTGCTGAATGACGCTGCCTTTGTCTGACCAACGTTTGATTACACATGTCTTGATATTGACACTAGGGATCCGGTGCTGACAACCACAGCTGAACCCTTACAGATGGTTCAAAGTTAGTGAGCCAAAAGGAAACTGTGGTTTTCAAATGGTGGTTTTTGTCCCCCAGGGTCATTTAGTGATGTCTAGAGATGTTTTGGGTTGTTAGGAAGGGAGGTTGCTCCTAGCACCTTCTAAGGAGAGGGTAAGGATCTGGCTACATATCTTAGGATGCACAGAGCAGCCTGCAACAACAGATTCTTCAGCCCTAAAATCCCAACGGTGCCAAGGCTTACCGGGGACTGGGAGTCATAGTACCGTAGGGAGAATGACAGATGACTCCAGCATGTGAAATCCACTCAGGATGCTCTCTGGGCCAACGTGGAATACAGAAAGCTTTGGGGCCACTGGAGACATTGTTTTAAGGGTCTCTGTGTGACATTGGTGGAGCGTTATAGTCAGGGGATGAGACTGCTCCATTTCAGTCTCTGGCTTGAATCAGTTCTTGTCTGGACCACTATGTAGAATACACTGGTAATGTGATAATACTCCTGAAATAAACTGGGATGAATCATCTTCATTTATTTCATTAAACAAATAGGTTGGATATATGTGTTAAGATTCTGTTCTAAAAATGCTGTCACCGCTTTCCTCACAATCGCTGCTGTGGTTTGGGTAGTGTCTCCCAAAGGCTCATATGCTAAGGGCTGTCCCCTAGCCTGCCATGCTGGGTGTGGGTAGAGTCACTAGGAAGTGGGGGTCCGTGGCAGAACTTTGATTCCCAGGGTGGAGCTGCCCTTGATCTCTGATTTCCAGGCTGCCTCGGGATGAGCAGGCCTCCTGTCATGATGTACCCTGATGTCACAGGTCCAAAGCAATGGGACCCATTGGACACGGGCTGAAACTGAGCCCGAACAGACCTTTGCTGTGTCTGTGCTCACTTACAGGGTTTTGTTTCGGTGACGGGAAGCTGAGGAGCGTGGCGGTTAGGGGTTCTGTTCAGATGTTGCCACAGTCACAGCTGCCAGCTTAATTCCTCCATGTTTTCTTAAAATGTTATTTGTCTCATGTTTGAGTTCACAATATCTCTCAAATCAGCTTTTGCGTGTAGAGGAAGACGATGGGCAATGATCTTTTTCTCCTAGCTCTCCAGTGGTTCTGTGGCTTCCTTGACCATCACTATTTTTTTTATTTAAAAACTTTTTATTGAAATGTAACAGACTCAACCAAAACAAACAAATAAACAAACAAACAAACAAAAACTTCTACACAAATCCTAAGCATAAGTATCAATATCATAATGGTCATGCGATCTTCATGATCTTAGGTCATGTGAAAGAATGCCAGTGTCCAGAAGCTGTGTCCATCCCTGGAGGGGTTGACTAGCATGAGTTTGAAATAAATAGATTTGTTTTTCCTGCTGTAGATTCTTTCGGTGGCCTCATTGGATATTTAGTAGTAGGGATTGAATCCAGGTCCTCATGAACATTGGACTATGCTGCCAGTCTAGAAATTGAATGCATAGATTCACATGACCTGTACTCTTTAATATCTAGATTGTTTCACATCATATCTTATACCCATGCTGCATGCAGAGATAGCTCATTTTCATTGTTGTATCATACTTAAAAAACATCAAAGTGTCAGTTTATTTATCCATTCTTGTGTTGATAAATTTGGGCTGTTTTAGCTTCTGACTACTTTGAATAATACCAATGCATATATCTTTTAGTACATACATGTGCACACACATATCCAGTTGCATTTCTAGTCATAAGAATGTGTATTAAGCTTTAGAGGACAGTTTTCCAAAGTGGCTGTAAAACTTTACACTCTCATAGGACGTCCATCTGGTGTCAGTTCATGTGGCATCACCACTGTTTTACATTCGGCTATTCCTATGGGCAAGCACCTGCATTGCATGTAAAAGCCACAGTTTTAATGGTCATGGTCATTCCTATATTGAATGATGGAACGGAATATATTTCCTGCAGTGCCCCAGGCCTCATGCATGGTAGACAAGCAGTCTCCCATTGAGCGAGAGGCCCAGCTGAAGTGGCTTTTTATATGATTACTTGATAGTTGAATAGCCCCTTCTGTGAACGCCTACTCAGTTCTGCTGTCTGCCTGCTCAGAGCTCACAGTGGTGTGTCGCTTTGGAGTGTTAGTATTTTCTGGACATCAAGTCAGTGACCCATACTGCTTTCCCTGACTTGCTTCTTACATTCTTTCTGCCCCTTCTCCCTCCAGGTTCCCTGAGTCTTGGAAGAGGTGATGAAGATGTTCCATTTATGGTGGATGCATTGTGTGTGTGTGTGTGTGTGTGTGTGTGTGTGTGTGTGTGTGTGTGTGTATGTGTCTTACAAATGCTTAAGATATACTCTTCGTAAGTTTTCAAGGGTGTTGTATTAATATAACATTATACCTGTACACACCACATTGTGCAAAGATCCCGTGGGCTTATTCTCCTCCAGCTGCAATTCTGTCTGCTTCGGCCTGCGTCTCTCAGTCTTTCTTGTCTCTGTTTCACCAGCATAATCCCAACACTGGTTAGCTCCCTCCTCTCTGTCTCTAATCCCATCTGCACCTTCCCCGTCTAAGGTGCAAGTATTCGCAGGCTCTCGCCATCAGACTTCCATATTTCTGGGGCCTCACTTTTGTTTGTTTTCATGGTCACCAGTTTCATAGGGAGCTTTTGGACTTTTGATTTTATCCCATTAGTTATTTGTCTCTCCCGTGTTATAAAATTGCTGTAATTTCATTGCACGTGTCTATATCTGATATTGTAAGTTTTCAATAATGCTAACTTTAGAGAGGCTCTGGATTCCCCCCACGTGCCTTTCTTATACATCTTAGAATCACCTTGTAAATGTCCCCAAAAGCAGTGTGCAATATTTTTATTGAAAGTCCATTGTATCTTTAAAGTTGTTTCCAGAGTAACTGAAATCATTTTTTTTCACACATCCACATTTAACTTTTTGAGAGTTTCACACCCGTGTACTGTATTTGCACCATTTCTATCCTTCCTTTCTTCTCTCCTCTTCAACAACTCCCCGCCCCAATCGCTCTCAGAGTCTTGATATTATGTGAGATATATTCTCAATAAAAGGAAAAGGAAAATCGAAGAAGAAATCAAGGCAATTAGATATAACCTACTCTTGGTAATGGAAGCATTTGGTGACAAGAGATGTCCAATCAGGGATCTGTTTCCCCCATTATTTGGCAATTTCATTTAGATGACTTTCATATATCTATCTATTTTATGAAGCTTCTACTGCATTAACTTTCCATACTACCTCTCATATGGCCCTTACTTTTAACTATCTCTCCCCATATTCTCTCCCCATATTCTCTCCCTTCCCCTCCCCATTTGATCCTCTCGTTCAGGTTCCCCCATTCATTCATTATCTATTCTATTTCCTCTTCTTAGGAAAGTCTGTCTGTACCCCCTAGTCCTACTCTACACTTAACCTCTATGGTTCTGTGGATTGTAGCTTGGTTATCACTGACTTAACAACCACTGGAATCATTTAACAGTAGAGTTTTCAACTCATTATCATGGTAGTATTCATCCACTGATTTCAGGTTTAATATTTCTTCACCGTGTCTTATAGCTTTCTAAGAAGAGACACCGTCTAATAGATTTAGTATTGATATTCATATCTTTAATATTTTGGAAATGTTATTATATTTAGTAATTTTCTATCCCAATTGTTACATCTCTAAAGAAATAAAATTAAGTTTTCCAAAAAATTACCGCCCTAAATTTACAAATTACCTGTACTTTAAAAATGTTTTTCTCTACATAATCATGCCATCTGCAAATAATCATTTATTAAAATGGAAAATTTATAGTCAAAATAATACTATTAGATATTAGTGCTTCCAACACTTTTCTGTTAGTACAAAGGCTCTAGAATTGTTCTTATACAGTTTAATTTAACAGGCTTGTTAATTCCCGCACTCGATGACTGTTTCTATGTTTTTAAAATTTATTTAGATAGACTCTTGTGTTTTCCTTTGGCTTCTATGCATTGTTGCCTTTCTTTGACCGATCTGGAATTATTTCCCTATGTCTATGTAAATTCCCTCACGGTGGATCTGCTCTCGGTGAATTCCCTCAGTTTGCATTGTCTGGAGTGTCTCTCTATAATTTTCAAGAACACTTGCTGGGACAGAACTCTAGAGCATTCTTGCTCAGATAATGCCGCGGTTGTCCTGAGAACACCGATTTCAACAGAGATGAATTGTGTTTCTCACAACTTCTTTGAAGAAAATGTCTACTTCCGCTGTTGATAGTTAGAACAATTTTTGTTGTTGTTGTTCATGTCTTATTCAACAATTTTGTCATGAAAGCTCTATTTTTTCCTTAAGATTTCTCTCTTGGGGTACATGTTTCTTATACATGTGGCTTAATGTTGAAATAACTTAAGATGGGACCAGAATTGTAGACTCTCTGAAAAGTTGAAGCCCCCTGGACCTTCTAAGTACCTTCAGTCTTGCTTGGTTTCCAAACATGAGAAAACTTGACCCATTTTTAAAAACTAAAAATGTCTGTGTTAAAGTAAAACAAAACCAAAGCTTAACCAACTTGATAGACAACAAACTCAGGCACAGGCTTTCTGACAAGGTAGAGCAAACGAGGCAAGTCTGTTACTATAAGCATTTCTTCCCAAAGTCTAGAAGCAGTTTGCAAGTGCACACACACACATATGTGTGTTTATGTGTGTCTTTTTTTGTTTTCTTTGTTTGTTTTGCTTGTCTGTCTTGTTTGTTTCTGGTTCCATCCATTTATCTGCAAATTTCATTTTTAGCATCAGAATAATATTCTATTATGTACAATATTTTCACTGTCCATTCATTAGCTGATGGATATATAGGCTGTTTCTGTTTCTTGGCTATTGTGAATAGAGCAGCAATGAACACGAGTGGGCAGGGTACTATATAGTAAGACATAGAGTCTTTTGGGTATGTGCCCAAGAGTGGTGTGGCTGAATAATGTGGTAGATCCATTTATAGCTTTCTAAGGAAACTTCAGACTGATTTTCGTAATGGAAGTACCAGTTTGCACTTCCATCAAAGTTCAGCAGTAAATCCTTTCCTATATCTGGGACAATACTTACTGTGTGTGTGTGTATGTGTGTATGTCTTAGTCCTTTTTCAGTCTAACTGGTATAAGAGGAAATCTCAAAGTTGGGTTTTTTTTTTTTTTCGAGACAGAGTTTCTCTGTGTAGCTTTGCACCTTTCCTGGAACTCGCTTTGGAGACCAGGCTGGCCTCGAACTCACAGAGATCCGCCTGGCTCTGCCTCCCGAGTGCTGGGATTAAAGGCGTGCGCCACCAACACCCGGCTCAAAGTTGTTTTAATTTGCATTTCTCTGATGGCTAATGGTATTGAAAATTTAAAAAAGTATTTCTTAGCCATTTATGTTTTATAGTTTAAGAACTCTTTGCTCAGTCTCTCTCTCTCTCTCTCTCTCTCTCTCTCTCTCTCTCTCTCTCTCTCTCTCTCTCTCTCTCTTCAAGACAGGGTTTCTCTATGTAGTTTTGGTGCCTGTCCTGGATCTCGCTCTGTAGACCAGGCTTGCCTCAAACTCACAGAGATCCATCTGGCTCTGCCTCCCAAGTGCTGGGATTAAAGGCATTGAGTCACTGCTGCCTGGCAAGTTGTTTGGTTCTTGATGTTTGGTTTCAGTTGTCTAGTCTAGATACTAGGCCTCTCTCTGTCAGATGTATAGCTGGTAACCATTTTTCCTATTCTGTAGACTGCCTCTTCACTCAAACAATGGTGTTCTTTACTGTATAGAGACTTTTAGTTTCATGTGGACTCATTTGTCACTTGTTGGTTTTAATGCCTGTGCTAAAGATCCTGTTCAGAAAATCCTTTTTTATGCCTATAAGTTCAAGCATAGTCCCTCCTTTCTCCTATTACAGATTCAGGGTCTCAGGTCTTACACTGATGCCATTGATTTATTGATTCAGTCTTGTGTAGGGTGAGAGATGAGGATCTAGCTTCATTATCTACATGTAGACATCCAGTTTCACCAGCACTGCTGATTGAGGATGCTGTCTTTACTTCAATGTATATTTTTGGCCTCTTTGTCAAAAATCAGATATTTGCAGGGCATGGACTTATATGTGGGTCCTCAAATCTGTTGCATTGATCAATGTGTCTGTGTTTATATCAGTACCATGTTGTTTTTATTACTAGTGCTTTGTATGTGTCGTATAACTTACAATCACAGATGGTGATACCTCCAGCAGTTCTTTTATTGTTCAGGATTGTTTTGACTGTCTTGTGTTTATTTGTGTTTCCATATAAAATTTAAGATTATTTTTTCAACTTTGGGAAAGAACTATGTTGAAATATTTATTGGAATTGTGTTGAATCTGTAATTGCTTTTGATAGATGGTCACTTTCACATTATTAGTCCTATCAATTTGTGAGCATGGGAGAGCTTCCCATTTTCTGCCATTTCTTTCTTAAATGCTGTAAAGTTTTTATTATACAAATCTCTCATTTCCTTAGTTAAATTTATTCCATGATATTTTTTAGGGCATTGTAAATAGGATTGTTTCTCTGTGTTTTTCCTGGTCATGTTTGTTATTGGTATTAATTATGACAGGCCAGCTTTCATATGTGAGTTCGTCCTTTTCTTTTCTTTTCTTTTTTTTTTTTTTTTTTTGGTTTTTTGAGACAGGGTTTCTCTGTGTAGCTTTGCGCCTTTCCTGGAACTCACTTGGTAGCCCAGGCTGGCCTCGAACTCACAGAGATCCGCCTGGCTCTGCCTCCCGAGTGCTGGGATTAAAGGCGTGCGCCACCACCGCCCGGCTGAGTTTGTCCTTTTCTTTTGCAGCTTTCAATAGCTTAGCTTTGTTCTGTACATTTAGTGCTTTGAGTTTTACATGTGGTGTTTTGTATGCTTTTGACCCTTGGTAAGCATCATTTTACTTAGATTTGGAAAATTTTCTCTTACAATTTCTTTTTTTTTTTTTTTTGGTTTTTTGAGACAGGGTTTCTCTGTGTAGCTTTGCGCCTTTCCTGGAACTCACTTGGTAGCCCAGGCTGGCCTCGAACTCACAGAGATCCACCTGGCTCTGCCTCCCGAGTGCTGGGATTAAAGGCGTGCGCCACCACCGCCCGGCCTCTTACAATTTCTATCTTAGTTATGTTTCTAATTACTTTGATAAATACCATGACCAAAAGCAATGTGGAGAGGAAAGTTTTATTTTTAGCTTACGTGTTACAGGTCACACAGTCCATTAAGGGAAGCCAAGGCAGGAGCCTGGAGACAACAATGGAAGCCGAGGCCACCAAAGAATGCTGCTGATAAGATTGGTTTCCACGGCTTGCTCTGCCTGCTTTAATTTTTTAAGATTTATTTATTTATTTTATGCATATGAATGTTTTGCCTGTATGTATGTAAGTGTGTATGTTTACCTCATGCATTCCTGGTGCCTGCAGAGGTCAGAAGAAGATATCAGATCTCCTGGAACAGGAGGTAGGGATGGTTGTGAGACACCATGTGGGTGTTGGTAACCAAACTCAGGTTCTCCGCAAGAGCACATGCTCTTAACTGCTGAGCCATCTCTCCATTCCCTCAGCTTGCTTTCTTATACACCCAGGACCACCTGACTGGGGTGGCACTGCCTCCATGGTCTGGACCCTTCAATATGAATAGTTAATCAAGAAAATGACCTAGAGATTTGTCTAATGAATTTTACTTCAGTTTGCCTTGTCTTCAGAGATTCTATCTCTTTATTAAACTCTATTCTTACATCTTAACTTGTTTTCATTTAACTGTACTTTGTGTTTTTGGCATTTATCCATATCCTTTTTGAGTTGCTTGATCATATTTGTAATTGATATTTTGAAAACTGTTTTGTACATCAGCTAAGTTGCTTTTTTCTGGGAACATTACAATGGGGGTACTAACTTCTGCAGGAGACATTGCATTTTGTTTTTCGTGCTGTTTGTATTTTTGTGATGGGACTTTGCATCTGGAGTTAGGTTGAATGGATGTTTGGATCTTTGCTATTACCTTAATTCATCAAGCTGTGCACCACATGAATGATGCTGGGGGTTTAATCTTGGGCAGCTCTGTGTTGATGTGCAAAGGGAGTGTTGGAAGTGGTTCTGGCTCAGCTTGGGGAAAGTGCTTCTTCTGAGCACAGGAACAAACGTGTAGCTTTAAAGATTCTCATGGCGATCTTCAGCTGTCTGAAGAGTTCTCCAAGTGGTCCTTGAGTGCCAACACATGTGGTCACAGTAGGAACTGGTAGTGCTCTGTTTGAATGAGGTGCAGTTGTTACACAGTCTTTAGGTGGAAGAGGCCAGGCTGGGGGTCCATATCTGTGGTCAGGAGTGTAGGATGCCACAAGATCACAGGATGCTGGGTAGCCAGGTAAGTGGAATGATTGTCAAATGAGTGGGTTGACTAGCTCTGGGGTTCCTACTTGGTTGTAGAATGCCAGTCTCACTGTCCATGGGCAACATGGTACATGGGGTGACTGGTGGGAAGGTGGGTGGGTGGAATAGCTCTGGAGTTTCTACCTGGGCACTCTACACTTCGTTTTTGATATTTTCTTCTGACTTATTGCAAGTTTGCTAATAAATGAGGTACATGTGGCTTTATGTCTGTTTTTACATTTGTACCTACATTTTGCAGTTAGACACATCTGTTGACTTTTCTATTTAAGTCTTTTGTGTGTTTGTGTGTGTGTGTGTGTGTGTGTGTGTGTGTGTGTGTGTGTTTATGGGTGTGAAGGTACATTTGCATATGTGTGTAAATGTACATGGAAGCCAGAAGTCAACCTCAGGTATCATTCTTCAGGGGCTGCCCACTATTTTTTTTTCTTTTGAATAAAAGATCTTTTCACTTGACCTAGAATTCACTGATACATCTATTCTGGCTGGCAGCAAGCCCCAGGGCTTTGTCTTTCTAGCACAAGGATTAGAAGAGCATACCACAGCATCTGGCTATATGTATATATAACATGTAATATGAATATAAAATGAAAAATAAAACTATGAATATATATATTCATCATATATATCATGAATTCTGGGGAATGAACTCAAGTCTTCATGCTTACACAGAAATCACTTAGACTGAAGTATCTCCCTAGCCTCTAGTCTTATCCTTTAAAAACATTTTCTTCTATACAGTATTGATTAAAGTTATATACAAAATATGACACGGTGTCACCTAATTTCTGTAACTATGTCATCACTTATTTTAAAGACCATGTCTGCTGAGGTCCATATAGAATCATATGGGATTCAGTGTCTCGTATTTGGTTCCCTTTATATCCTGGGTTTAAACCGTCTAGATTTATTTATATACATTACATACATACATACATACATGTATAAATATCAAGATATTATAAAGATACTCTGATTATATTAGTGTTATTTATGCCTAAAAAGGGCTTATTTTACTTCTGGTGAGAAGTTAAATGAGAACACGACAGTTTCAACACAATAATCTAGTTATATATTGAGTTAATTTGAAGTGGTTTTTACCAGTTTTTGTAGAAGATTGTCTATTTCTGCCATCCTCAGGACCCAAACACAGGTCTTTTAGGGATCTCAACCAAGATTCTGGTGGTATTTAGCAGGATGACTCTGCCAGTTTTTTGGTTTTTTTTTTTTTTTTGATGCATGTAAGAGTTTAGGAAATTCTCACTCACCCCCAGCTCCCCGCTGCCACCAAGGAGCCATCAAGGAGTCCTCAGCACAGCAGTGTCAGGCTAGGATCGAGCTCCTCTCTGCAAAGTCCTTTGTTCAGGATCTTGGACCAAGTATTTGCCCTTTCAACTCTTTATAATTTCCAAATCCACATTTAAAACATGCATTTGTAAGCACTTTCAGTAGGTTTTAGTAGGGGAGATGGTTTTTGAGACTAGATGTGCTATTGTTACCAGAAGCACATATTTCTGCCCATAAATTTTTGAAGTATATACATATTTCTTAGGCAAGTTTGTAGGAGACTTTTAAGAGTTTTGATTAGATTACTAATCAGAAATCTGCATGTGTCTTAAGGTTTCTATTGTTGTAAAGAGACACCATGACCACAGCAACTCTTATAAAGGAAAATATTAATTGGAGTGGCTTACAGTTCAGAGGTTCAGTCCATTATCATCATGGTGGGACATGGCAGCGTGTAGGCAGACATGGTGCTGGAGACATAGCTGAGAGTTCTACGTCTTGTTAGGCAACAGGAAGTGAACTGTGACACTGGGTGCAGCTTGAGTATATATGAGACCTCAAGGTCCATCCCTACAGTAACACACTTCCTCCCACAAGGCCATAACCTAATTCAAGAAAGCTACATCTCCTAATAGTGCCACTTCCTATGAGTTTATGGGGGCTAATTACATTCAAACTACCACAGTATGTAATTAGAGAATTAAAAAATTAAGACAAAAATTTGTATGTATGTGTATGCATAGGACATATGTGTAGGCATGTGTGCCACAGTATGTATATGAGGGTCAAGGGACAACTTGGTGGAGTTGGTTTTTCTCTTCCATCTTTATGTGGGTTCTGAGGTTGAACTCTGGTACCCAGGCCTGTACAGCAGCACTTTTACCTGCTGAGCCGTCTTGCTGGCCTAGATAAATGATCCAGGGTTTGGGATATACATCCATCTAAACTTTGCTTTATATGAACTGTATGGACACTTGTGTGATTTTCCTTCTTTCCTGTTGCTACAGAGTGTTCATGTTTCCTGTGTTTATATCGACCATCCTCATCTGTGCCTTTCAGCGAGGTACATGAGGATGAATATAGGAATCGTGACTTTGCAAGGCTGTCTTCATACCAGAGGTATGATCTCATTTGCATTTAAAATGGATCATTCTGACTATCATGTGAGCCATTGTTTCAAATAGGAAAAGATTGGAATGAATCTAAGTGTACATGAATACAGAATGGTTAAATGTGTTATGATAAATTTATTTAGTAAAACATCATAGCAACTAATAATAATTAGGTAGCTTTCTATGTGATGACATGGAACTAGTCCAAGAATTAGTGAGTGAGAAAAGCAAAGTGTCAAACTGAGTATAACATTGCTGATACCATTTGTATAAAAGAAGAGTAAGTGAGCATATTTTTTATAAGTACATAAAGTATTTTTAGAATAATATGTAAAGATTTATGTGTCTAGAAAAAAAACACTTATAAATAAAAGTTATAAGGGTCTAGAAAAGGCCCTTATGAGGAAGGCAGTAAGGTCCCTGGGATGGGTATTCTTGGCTGTTAACTTGACTACATCTTGAATGAACTAGAATCCAGAAGTGGAGGGCACACCTGTGAGAGATTATTTTTGCTTGGTTTGGTGTTGGTGAGTCCACTTCTGGTTCACACCTTTGAGGCAGGAAGACACACCTTCAATCTGGGCCAAGCCTTCTGTTGGAAGCCTACGTAAGGGCACGGAAGAAGAAAGCTTCTGCTTTTCGCCTGCTTGCCCTTACCTTGCCAGCACATCTATTCCTTCACTGGCATTGAGCCTACTTCTTCGGGACTCCAGCATATACTGACGACCGGCTGAGATATCCAGCCTTGTGGACTTAGCAACTACTGGATTCTTGGACTTTCCATTCACAGCCAGTCATTGTTGGAATAGCAGGACTGCAGCCTGTAAGTCACTCCAATCAATCCCTTTTATTATTTATCTGTCTATCTATCTATCTATCTATCTATCTATCTATCTATCTATCTATCTATCTATCAGTCAATCTATCTATCTACTTACCTACCTACCTATAGAGAGATTCATTCTATTAGTTTGTTACTCTAGATAAACCTAACTAGTATAGTCCCTGAGGACCAAGATCAACTAACTCTCAGTATACACTTTTGTGTATCCTTTGGATATCCTGTTTTGGGTGTGTGCTACCCATTCAAAAGTGTAAAGGAAATATCTTTTCAAAAGAAGTTATGACGATACAGCTCAGTGGCGATTAGAGTATTTATATAGTGTGCACAAAGCCTTGTGTTCAATTGCAAATTCAACCAGTTAATCAATAAACAAATCAAATATTCATTCTTACTATCTTCGAGTGAAATAACTTTCACTTGGGGGCCTTGCTAAACTATCTGTTTATTTTCAGTTTTATTTGTTATAATATATATTTTATATAATTATAATCACAACCTTTTATTTTTCATGATATGTGTTAAATGTTTTGGCACTATACTAAAATACCTGAGATAATCGGCTTGTAAAGAGAAAAGGTTCATACTGACCCTGAAGAGTCTGCTAAAGCCTTGCTTCTTATTGTCCCACAATTCCACATCAGGGACAAAAATCACTCTGGGGACCAGGTAGATGAACCTTTGGGGAACACTAAAGATCCAAGACATGGTGGTATAAAAACATTGCTCATATTTTCGTACTGCTTTTGAAATTATTGCTTAAAATCTTTGAACAACATTTTGTTTAGTCTAGGTGCTATAATTTAATTAACTCCATCTTCAGAGTTGGTTGTTTATATTTTTAAAGGTTTCCTCTTAATGTCTGATGTAGTTGTAAACACTGTGGTGAATGTCCCTGCACTGGGTGCCTATAATTAGCTGCAATACTTAGTGATTATTTGGTTGAAGGAAAATAAAACACTGTATGTACAGAGTTGAAGAACGGTCAAAAATGAATGCAGACCATCCTCTGAGACTCCCAAACAAGCACAGAAATTTCCATTCGCTCTAATTTTCATCTGTAGGGTAAAGCAAACAGAAGTGATGCTCTTTAAGTACACGTACAGTGAAAATTGAACTCACAGGAAATATTGTACTTTAAGAATCATTAATTATTACCTAATTACTTGCACCACTGTGGCATGGACAGAAAAATACTCTGTGATGATGAAGTTGTCAATTATAGTTGATAATTAAGGGGCCAGGTGCATGTTTAACGTAACAAGATAAATATCTGCCCAGATGTTGTTTGTCTGCTGCCTCATTACCAGGTAGCTTAGAAGATTTTTGCAAAGTAGAAAGGCTGGTAAGTCTATAACCTCCTGCACCAAGAACCTTCAACAAATTTGTAACTATAGGCAAAGCTTACTGAAGAGGGCTGGCCATTAGATTATCTAGAAGGCTGAAGGAGTGAACACATCTGCCCGATGCTGCCTTTGCATTAGCTGAGCATGAAAAGGTCACAGGACAGGACCAGTGAACTAGAGAATTTGTCTCCTTACATCAGAGACAGGGAGGGACCTCATGCAAGCTTTAAATCCTGGGCTAAGAGGCGACAGCAAAGAACCAGTTCTTGTCTGAGCATCCCAAGGACTCCAAGATCATAGCAAGAGGATTAGATTGGTAGAATCATAAGATAACCCAAGTTAAAGGAGACTTTGGGAGGAAATGACAGCCGAGAAGACAATGGAAGTCTGATCGCATCCTTCCTTTGATTAATTTTCTAGGGCTGAAATTAAACCTCCCAGACTGGGTGGCTGAATCAGTGGACATTTGGAGGCTAGAAGACCGAGGAGAAGGTGCTGACCCTGCTGGTTTATTCTGAGAGACATCCTGTTACGAATTATTACATGGGGACATGGTGGGGAGGGGTATCCTGTGCATGCAGGGAACCATGCTGGCATGCTGGGCAGATGCAACTGCGGGCTGGCGGGCGACCCACTCTATGCAGGCATGGCGGTGGGAACGCAGGTGGACATTCACAACCCAGATGCTACATCTGTGAGGAAATTGTTTATTATAATAGAGAGATGAAGAGAGGATAGGAAAGGAGACAGAGAGAGAGAGAGAGAGGTGTTGAGGGGTGCACACCTTGTGGGAGTGGAGGGAGGAAGGGAGAGAGAGAGAGAGAGAGAGAGAGAGAGAGAGGGAGAGAGAGAGAGAGAGAGAGGGAGAGAGAGAGAGAGAGGTGGAGTTTTTCCTTAAAAAGAAGCTCAGGACTCAGAGTGACTCCAAGGGGTGGGTCACAATATTAACACCCCCCCCATTGCTGGCACATGCCCATTCTCTGTCTTTGCATGTTCCTTTGTGCATGAAAATCTCGCATATCTTCTCCTCTTCAGAGGACATCAGTCACATGAGATTAGGGTCCCATTCTTATGATCTCACTTACTCATAATTATATCATTCAAGTAGTGTCTCCAAATGCAGTAATATTTAGTACTTCATTATATGAGTTTGGTAGGAACACAATTTAACTCATAGCCCCCTTCCTTGAAACTCTCCTACAGGACCTTCATGGGTAGTTCCACGCAGCTTCTCCCATATCTCCTAACAGTTCATCTTTGTATGTTCCCTGCAGCCAGGTTGATGCTTGGTATGTGTCTAACAACAAACCTACTCCCACCTCAGGTTCTTTGTGATGGCTTTTAGACTACTACAGATCTAGTTTCTTCCCTGCTGCCTCTTCCCCTGGTTCAAAGAATTCCTTGACAATGATATCTTTTCTCATAATCATTATAAAATACAATCCATCATTGTTCCCCTTGCCTTCTCACCAGGCTTTATTATCTTCCCACATAACACTTAAATCTTAAATTAATTACATAACTAAATATAGATGCATTTGCTTATTTCCATCAGTTCCTAGTAGTAATTTATATGAAGTCAGGAGCCTTGTGTTGAAAGACATTTTCAAATAAATCAAAGCAGAAGTGATTTTCTATCAAGAGATGTTCATTAAAAAAAGTTACAGGGGGCTGGAGAGATGGCTCAGAGGTTAAGAGTACTGCCTGTTCTTCCAGAGGTCCTGAGTTCAATTCCCAGCAACCACATGGTGGCTCACAACCATCTATAATGTGATCTGGTGCCCTCTTCTGGCGTGCAGGCATGCATGCAGATAGAACACTGTATACATAAATAAATAAATCTTTAAAAAAAAAATAAAAAAAAATTAAAAAAAAATAAAAAAGTTACAGGTTGAGAGAGAGAGACAGAGACAGAGACAGAGAGAGATAGAGACAGAGAGAGACAGAGAGACAGAGCTCAATGGTTAAGAGCACTGTACATTCTTGCAGAAGACTGGAGTTCAGTTCCTAGCTACATGATACCTCAAAACTGTAACTCCAATGCTAGACACTCTTTCTGTTTTTTTGTGGGCACCAGGCATACATGTGGTGCACAGACATACACAGAGACAAATACTCATATGCATTAAATAAATAAATAAATAAAAACTCGCAAGAAAGGAAGAAGGAAAAGGAAAAAAGTTAGAGCATGGTATGGTGACACATATCTTAATGTCAGGATTTGTCGAGGCAGGAAGGTTATGAATTTGAGCCTGTACTACACAGTGAAACTTCCTCTCAAAAAGTTGTTGGTTCAATGCCGGGCGGTGGTGGTGCACGCCTTTAATCCCAGCACTCGGGAGGCAGGGGCAGGTGGATCTTTGTGAGTTCGAGGCCAGCTGGGTCTACAGAGCGAGATCCAGGAAAGGTGCAAAGCTACACAGAGAAACCCTGTCTCGAAAAACAAAAAAACAAACAAACAAAAAAGTTGTTGGTTCAGATAGAAGGAAAATTATTCTGAGATGTTATTAGTCTAATATGCAAGAAGGAAAGGCATAATAAACAAGAAAACAAAAAAATCCTTAAATAATTAATATCATCTAATTTGTGGAGTTCAAAGAAAGACAGAATCAAAATATAAATAGGAGTTCAAAATTCCCAAACTAGTGAAATAACAGCACTGGCTTAAGGAAAGAAATAATAAAAGTTTATTGGTTGTAAAATGGATAGGAGAGAGAGAGAGAGAGAGAGAGAGAGAGAGAGAGAGAGAGAGGAGTAAAGTGGGACACATGAAGAACAACCATTGACTTTAAACTACTCAAAGTGTGCCACCAACCTATAAAAACAGACAGACCCATCAATCAAACATTGTGGTTTTTTTTAGCTATGTCTGTAATCCAAGTGACAGATGCAGGGCCAGGTGGCTTCCTGTGGGCCTACTAGTCAGCCAACCTGGACTACTTGACAAGTTCCAGGCCAATAAGACATCTAGTCCGAAGGACAGCACCTGAGAAATAACACCCAGTGTTGTCTTGTGGCACACATACAGACACAGACACAGACAGACACACAGACAGACACACAGACACAGACAGACACACAGACACACATACAGACACAGACACACAGACACAAACACAGACAGACAGACAGACAGACACACACACACACACACACACACACACACACACACACACACACACAAAGCTAACTGTAGTAGGACAGGCCCATAGGGTCGAGGAAATTGGCTCAAACCAGTTTCCAAGGTATACACTAATATACTTCCTTGTGAGTCAACCTGGAGTCTGCCTCAGGGCCTAGCAACAGGCATTGTCCAGAGTTCCTGATCATGCTTAGCCAATGAGGGGCAACCATGCAATGTCACCAGATCTCTGTCAGAGCTCCTGATCATGCCCAGCCAATGAGGGACGACCAAAGACATCAGATTGGGACACAGCCTGGTTGCTGGGAGGAGGGTATATAAGGCTCTCCCTGTTACTGAATAAAGGAGTCCTCCACTGTTTGCCTTTCACCTGACTCCTGGTGTCTGTGTCATTGACCCTGTGGCTTCTCACCCCCTCCCCTGAGGGAGCCATTAGGACCCAAAAACAGGTAGCCAAAGCAGCTTTGAGCAAAAAGACACTGTTGGAGATAGCAACAAACCTGGCATCAAGTTATACCATATCAGTGCAGTAATAAAAGCAGCATGGTAATGCCTCAGAAAAGACACATAGACTAGTGGAACAGAATGGAAGGCTCAGATGAAGTCCATGTAGCTACAACTACCTGAACTTTGACAAAGATATCAAAAATAAGCATTGGAATACAGATAGCATCTTCAACAAATGGTTCTGGGAAACATTTTAACACACAGAAAGATGAAGCTAGATCCATACTTCTCATACCTCACACTGTACAAAAACTCAACTGCAAAGGGAGCCAGGACCTTAGCATAACCCAAGACCCTGAAACCACTAGAGGAAAAAGTAGAGAGAATGTTTCAACTTCTAGGTTCAGCAAAGGACTTTCTGACTAGGAAATGAAACCAAAAGTTGACATTTAGGATGCGTCTCATGACACTAGAAAGCTTACGCAGAGCAAAGAAAACTGTCAGTCAAGTGAAGAGGCAACCTGCAGGATGGGAAAAGTATCCTTACTAGCTATTTAGCCGGCAGAGGATTAATTTAGAAATATACAAAGAATTCTAAAATGTAAGTACCAAGAAAACAAACAGCTTAATTTTTAGCAAAGGTAGGGTGGAGGGGCTCTGTAACTGAATGGAAAGTTCTTACATTTTTAAAGTAAGAAATTCAGATGACTATTAAACACTTAAAAAATCAACCTACCACGCAAAGGAAAGCTATAAACAAGATGCTGTAGTGGTCCTCGTATCTGATAAGCAGGCTTCAAGCCAAAACTAGCCAGAAGGATCAACAAGGGCACTAGACATTAACAGAGGGAACAACTGCAAACACCAGTGTGGACTGTCACAGTGGTTGCAGGATTCTACTGTGCCCAGGACTGCTAGAGTCGTTTGTGGTCACCAGGGTAAGGGTGGATCGTGTTTCCACATTGTTAGAAACACTTTCCACTCCTGTAATGAATCACAGATGAGAGAGGAGGTATGTACTCTGCTTCCCAGCACTGGTTGCCTCGGAGGATTTACTACCCCCTGATGGCTTCTGTGAATCAATTATCAAGCAGCTGCAAAACTGTGCTTTTAAAATTCTGTCCTACTTTTTACATTAACGTTTTAAATTCTTTTGCAAAAAAGCATTCACCTTTTTCTCTCTTCTTCCACGTTTCAAAAACAATTATATTTAAATTTTCCCTCCTGCCTTTTTGAGTACCTTTATACTTTTATTAGAATTATTTTGAATTGGATACATGACGAGTCATCAGTGTGATCATTTTTTTATATCGGAAATGTCTGAGTCTTGACTGTGGAGGCTCCTCATGCAGGCATCTGTTTCCTACTGTCTTCCTCTGTGAGTTCTCCTGCATCTTTCCTCTGGAGAGGATGAGTGATTCTCGTGCCTCCTGCTTTCCCTGCCTTGCAGCTAAAGGCAGCTTTGATTTGTTGTTGTTGTTGTTGTTTTATTTTTTAACTTAAAAGTTGTTTAATTCTTTGAGGATTTAATACTGTGTACAATGGAATGTACATGTAAGATGGACTTAGTAGGCTTTTGTTTTTAGAAAGAAAGATTAGTTTCAAGCATCTGAGACCAGAAGTCAAGGTCTGAGTGAGTAGGCAGTTTAGCATGCTGCTGCCTGGTGTCATTTCTAAGGCAAATACTGGAAACACATTAGAAAATGTGAAGAATGCCATGGGGACATGCTTTTAACACCTTGCTTTTGTTTCAAATTATTAATGGTCCACATGTATGTCTCCCAACTCATGCAAAAAGGATAAACTCTGTCCATTTTATGCTTGTAATTCTTATGATCCTGGGTGATACAATTTGGATAGGTTTCCATCCTCTTTTTAACTTATATTAATGGGAATCTGCTTTTGTCTATACAGTGGCCTCTGTTTAGGAGGGGACTTGCTGGTGATGGCAAATGGTAGCAGTGAAGCCATTTACATTTCATCACTTTCACTAAATTGGTCCCTGTACAGAAAACACTTGAGAGCTACATCATTTATTTAATCACTTTCATTTGTGAGAAGAGAACTATGCATAAGATCCATTTAGATATGACTACCTGAGAAATAGTTGCTATTGTTCTAAGGCAATAAAACATCCACATCCAATATTATGTCCGTGTTACCCATTTTTGACTCGATTCACAGAGTCAAGCTTAAGGAAAGACCAGGCAGGTACTCAATGTATTATCTTCTTAAGTAGACAGCTGTAAAAGACAACATTTAGTAATAATTTACTGTGTAAATACAATTATATTAAGAGATTTAAAATATTTATTAATTTTTATGTCATATGTACAAAATGTTTGCCTGCATGTGTATCATGTGTATGCCTGGTCCCCATGAAGGTCAGAAGGGAATTCTAGGTCCTCTGGAACTGTAGTCAAACATGGTTGTGAGCTATTGTGTGGGTGCTGGGAACAGAATCTGGATCAAGCAAGTGTCCTTAATGGCTGGGCCATCTCTGTAGCACTCCAGGTAGGAAATTTTGTTATTTATTCATTATCATTTTTATAAGATGTATGTAAGGTAAGCATCACTAATTTGTTTGTTTGCTTATTGATTGATTGATTGATGATTCAAGGTATTGCAATGTGGCTCAGGCTATCTTTGAACACACTATGTAGACCAGGCTAACCTCAAAGTTGCAGCGATCCTTCTCCCTCAGCCTCTCCAGTGTTAGGATTGCTGTCCTTTGCCACCATGGTCAGCTCAGTATCACTGCTGTTAGAGTCGATCATGTAAAGGCAATGGAGTCAAGTAGGCTTCAGATGACCTCACACTAACCAGCCATAGAAAGAGGACTTGGAGTCCATCTGTGGGAACTCAGGCTCTCTTTTTTTCACTGACAAACATGCTGTTTGGGAGAACTTGAATGTGCAGCAGGAGTGACTGCTGCAGGAGACATTCTACTTCAGTCAGTGGAGCTTCTTGCAGCCCTGCTACCTTTATGTGTCACAGATACCCCTGAAGGGCCAGTTGTGTACCTACTACAAGGAAGGACAGCCCTTGCTCAAGCGGATAACTGTGAGAGGTGTCCTTCAGCTTGGTTTTCCAGAGGGTAGGCCTGGGAGTCACTTCTCAGGATCTAGCCTTGACAAGCTGTGTGCAGAGGGTGCTGGGTTTCAACAGACATGGGACTCCATTTCCATTAGTGGTGCTGAATCCATGGACACCAAGGTCCTGACTGTCCTGTAGAGTGGTCTGGGCAAGAAGAAAGTTGGATTTGGGTCATTCTATTTTGCTGCCTAAATATATGTTCTTTTCAAAAGTCCACCTTATTGAGTTATACACTTACTTGTAATTTTGTAATCATCTTTTCCCTAATTATTATCATATTACATACACATATATATGAAAATACATTATAGAAATACATAAGGTAGAAAGAAAGCAAAAGTTTATTTCATTATCGTAAAACATTTGCTTGCTGTTTTTTTAAATGTGTTTGCCTCATGTGCTTCATGCACATATCATAAATTATTTCTTGAAAGCAAGTGTATGAAAGGGAATTATGATTTCTATTTTTCAGGTGATAAAAATGAGGCACAGAGATCCAGTCACCTATCTGAAATGTCAAACCCATTGTCTTCATCACTGTAAGGGGTGGACTCAATCCTTGACTGCCTAGAGGGCCCCTTACTTGGCTGAAAACAGTAGGGCTGCTTACGTGACTCTACCTGTAGCCCAGAATCTGAATTGGAGTAGGTATGCAAAGTGAGATTTTTATGTGTTCTCCAAGGCACCTTAGTGCTTGTTATAAATCCACAACCATGCGTGTGTGTTGCTGTGTCTTCTGTTACACTCTTTGGCTAACATTTCACATATGGAAAATTTTCATTTGTACAATTTTAAACCCCCTTTCTCTCTCCAGTTTTGTCTTACCAAAAATGTCTTTCAGTTCTCACCAGATAAACTTTGCATTTACTCATGTGTAGTTATCACCAGCATCAACATGCAGCTTCACATCTGATCCAACCCACGGATTGTTCACACATCTGAACTCCCTTGTTCTCTCAGTGTCCCCATTCTCTCTGGGAAGAAGCATTGAAAGCATTACTTGAATCTTCTTTGTCTTCCCATAAAGGCTCCTGGATCTCACCCCAACGGCTCCTTCACTTTCTATGAAAACAGGTAAGCAGGAGAAGTCCAAAGGGTGAGGGACATGCTGGCTGTGGCACAATGTAGATGCTGAGGAAGCCATGTTGGTTCTCAGGGTTTCCACAGCCATCCTGCTGAGTGTTTCTTGACTCTTCACCTGTGAATGACCAGAATGTCTAGATCTTATGTTCCTCATTCACTCAGCCCATGTCCCGGAGATGCTTGTCTTCCAATCTCCTATTGGTTGGTGGTTTGAACTTGGAGATGTTTGTAGATTTTTGTTTGACTTCTCAAGAAACAGAACTCACTGCAGAAAGAATTAGTGGCCTGAAAGTTGTAGAAGGACAAGTCTTCAAAAACAAAAAAAAAACAACAGTGGGAAAAACGTGCCTAGTTTTTCTCCACCTGTTTTGTCTTGTGAAAGCCTACTTAGGAATACACTCCCCTCTTGTCCTGTTGCATCATGGGTTTAGAGGATACTGGGTACACTGGACTCCCTAGGCCCTTCAAAGGACTATTAAAATTAGGTATGTCAGCCATTTTCCTGGTATTAAAACATCCAGAACCCATTGGAGCTGACTTGCCTGCAGAGGCACAGGATGCTAGAGAAGCCTCACTTAAGGGAACATTCTCTTTTTCTTCAGTTACCCATGCTTCCTGGTGATGGCCATCTGAAGGTGGGGTTTCTTTGGCCGTTCCCCCCCCCCCCCCCCGTAATTGTGTAGATGGAAAGGGGACAGAGAAGGACATTACCCACCTAGTGAAGGGAGAAGGAGCAAAATTAGCAACCACTAAACATTGTATAGGTAGCAATATTAATTCAGAAAAAAAATCCCTTTTTTTAAAAAAAATTAATTTTGGAGAATGATTAGGTTGATTGGAAATGAGAACAGAAGCTTAGTATTCAATATGGGGAACAAAATAAAGATTCCATGGTTGGTGTGGGCTGAAATTAGTAGCAGGACAGATTTAGACACAACTAGCATGTTTTCTCCCTAAAGGGAAATGTAATCATTAGTCAACAGCTGAGTGTGTTGGGATGTGTACTAACTAAATATAATCCATACTTTGGAATCTCCAAGAGTTTTCTAGGAACAAGTGTAGCTGATTCATTTTTTTCTGAATGAGTTGAGTGAGGGAGTGAAGAGGGCAAATAGAAGGAGGTGGGGGGTGACTTTTTTTCCCCATTTGGTCTGTGAAAATGACCCTGGAATACTGTGCTAAAACTGAAGGACCATTTAAAGTTTTTTATTTTGTATGCATGATGTTTTTATAGGCATGTATGCCCATGCACTATGTGTGTGCCTGGTGCCCACAGAGGTTAAAAGAAGGCATCAGATCCTGTGGAACTGGAGTCACAGGCAATTGTGAACCACCATATGGGTACTGGGAGTCAAACCCAGGTCATCTGGAAGAGCAGCAAGTGCTCTTAACCACCAAGCTATCTTTCTAGGTCCTGAAGGACCTCTTAGAGTAATATATGATAGAGTATCTCTAGTGAGATAGGAGCAAATTAACTTTAAGTCAATGGAGTTATCTCATCACTGTTAACAAGTATTTAAAGCCTAAGCCAGGTAATATGCACAGTGCTGGGGACACGTGGAAAGGAATAGAACCCTATTTCTGTGTTCTGTACACTTCTTATGATAGAAACAAAGAGACTGATTCTGTCTGTCTACTTTAAAACAGCAAACTAGGAATGGCAGTGCAGTGGCGAAGGGTAGAGTTCCTCAAACACAGGGCCAGGGTTCTTACACACAGATCTGTCCTACATGGGAAAGGGCTACTTAAGGCATTGCAAGTCTTCCTGTGGAGTCAGTTCCTGGCAGTTCGGGGGACTTAGAGATCATGCACATGATCACCTGTTTGGGAAAGTTGAAATAGCTAAGTAGTAAAGGGCTAATGGTTTAAACTATTTAAAGCATAGCTAATGATTGCTAAATTTTATGGAGAGTGTACTGGGACATCAGGAGTGTCGAACAGTACTGACCCTATAAAATATTTTGTCTTCTTTCCTTTTCCTGGCCGGGAAAGATGAGCATGTGTTGGTCATTCTATTGTTGTTATGATCAAATATTTGAGAGAAACAACTTAAAGCTGGATGAAGTTATTTTGATCTGTGGTTTCAGAGGTAGCAGCCCATCCTGGTGGAGGGGGCAGAGCATAACAGCTCACTCTACCGCAACCAGGAAGCAGAGAGAGACAGGTGCCCCTACAGGCTGGCTTTCTGTGCAACTGACCCTTTTAAGACAGCTAATCCCAGTCTCCCCTCACTGAATCCTCCTTGGGAATGACCTCTCCAACATGGTAGGCATGCCTTACTCTTATCCTAGGCATTTCTCAGACTAATCGAGTTCGAAACCAGGATTGACCATCACAGAGGTAAAGGAACATCTCCAAGGTGCAGAGCAGGTAAGGAAACAGTCAAGGCTCGTGCTCCCTCTGTCCTCCAGACTGCTGCTTTCAGGCTGCTGCGCGTCTTAACTTGGTCACATTAGTGACTCTGGGAGTGTGTATACATTTACTACCACATGCCTTGGCTCATGTGACAGTGTATCAAAAGGTATCAAACTGAGGGACAGGGAGGCACTGTGGAAAACGTGGGATAAGAGGGTTTAATGTGTGGTCTGTATCTAGGTTTTGCTCTACCTATCTCTACACATGCCTCTGTCCTTTATTAGGTCCCCTACAAAAGTGTGAAGAAGAGGAAGGGGACTCCCCAGATATAAAATTTTGTTCACAAACAGGACTAAGCGAGTAGAACAAAAGAAAAAGAAAACTCCAGCAATTGAAGATATTAAAGCAATTCGTTCTGATTGTAGGAACCATCTAGATCTGCCCCACTGGGAGTCACTTTGCTAGGTATTTCAGACTTTGTGTGGGGAGGCATTGAAAGGATAGTTTTTTCCCCCTAAAGGAAGCTGGGAAATGCAGACAGAGCACAGGAACTGCCTTGAATGCGGACTGCAGCTTGCCCACTGGCTTTTCTCAAGCACCCCCCTCCACAGGCTTTTGCAATATTAACAGTGAAGTCTCGAAGTGATCATTTGCTTCCTACAACATTGCATTTTTCCTGCCTGCGGTCCTTGCCTACCATCACCCGGCATCGCATGCCAGCAGAAAGATGGGCAGCAGAATGGAAAGCAGATAGATCAAAGCAGCCGGGTTTCCAGGCAGAAGAATTCTTCTGTGATTCTCTGCAACTGAAGACTCTCACCACTCTTGGAGAATGCGTTTGATGCCAGATAACTGCAGGAGAATACAAATCTCTGTGCATAATAACCACATGCTCATTTTTACTACAATGGGATGGTCCTTTTGCAGAAAAACCTTTGCAGGAGCTCTTGGGAGAAGGGAGAGTTGGATTGTCTTAAGTAGTCCTGTGTTAAGCATTTAGCAATCACCTCTCCTCTATTAACATTGCAGGAAATGCCAGCACCATGTGTGTGTGTGTGTGTGTGTGTGTGTGTGTGTGAGAGAGAGAGAGAGAGAGAGAGGAGAGAGAGAGAGAGAGAGAGAGAGAGAGAGAAGGAGGAGGAGGAGGAGGAGGAGGAGGAGGAGGAGGAGGAGGAGGAGGAGGACCATAAGACAAACTTCTTTTTATTAACAGTTTATTCTCTTGCAGAAGGGGAAATACTCAGATGCTTTCAGCTAATGGAGAGAGACAGAGAGACAGACAGAGAGAGAGAGACAGACAGAGAGACAGAGACAGACAGAGAGACAGATAGAAAGAGACTTCAGTGGACCCAGCTTTCCTTTTCTTTGCCTAATTCTCACACACACTTTGGAAGGAAGGACTCTTTGCCTAAATATCTTCTCCACCTACATTAACTTGCTGGAATCTCACTTTTATAATCTGCTTGGACTTCCCAGTACAGCTTTGGCAATGTAAGGAGTCTTAGTTGGTATCAGCATTGGTTCCCACTTTCAGCATCAGGCTGTTGGTCAGTACAGCCTGGTTTTGTCAATGATCGAATGACGTGACAATATGGCTTATGTATGTGAGAATTTGCTGCTTCATATCTACAGTTCTTCTAATTTTATGAAACGTATATTGCTTTTTTTTTCTCAGCCAAACACTGTGTTATGTGGTTATCATTTTCAAATGTGCAGAAAAAGACTAGATAAATCTACACTCACCTGCACAGGATATTTGGTGAGCATGTGCACCAGGGCCCCTTATCCCTGAACACGCCATGGGAAAGCCACACAGGTGATGAGATTCATTGCCACCATCAATCAGCACTTAAAACATGTATTATGAGAAGCCATTTGGAGGCAGGATTAAGGAGTTTTTAGGCCCCAATGTGAGGAGACAGACAGATAGCAGCCATGGCTGCTGGGAACAAGTGTGGATGATCAGGTCTCCTGGAGGGCCAGGGCCAGCAGAGAGTGCCTGTCTCCACCACTGCCCCGAGAAGACCACTGTTTGTTCTTCTCTATTACAATCTTATGGGGATATCTGTAACACAAAACAAGACAAACCATCTAATAGTTTTAAATTGAGCTGTAGACCTTACAGTCTCCTGCCCACGGTTTTTATGCAGAGAGAAGGGCGAGTTCGAGTCTCCCTCATGTGGATACCCAGTCTTCCAGTCAGCACTTACTGAAGCTGTCCTTTATCCATGTCTACTTTTGACACATGTTTTTGAGAATCAGCGGGCTTGAAACCTTTTGTGTGCTCATGTTAATTTATTTTCTAGTTTTGTAAAGTCATTTTTTGTTATTAAAGTCACCTGCTATTACACTGGGATCCATATCTCTTCTTTATGTAGTAGTGTTTGCCTTTATAAAATTGGGTGCTGCTCTTGCACTTGGGGCATATATATTTATTATGTTTTATTTCAATTTTATCCAAGTAGTTTAAAATATTTTTGCATATTTCTTTTATTTTATAAATTTGATGGTGTACTGCATTGAGAATACTTATTTTGTATTCCTCATTGGTTTATCTCTTGTTTTAGTGGGATTTCATTAAGATCACATTATTAATGATAATATTTAATAAATTACTTTTCTGCATGCAGAATTCCCTAAATCATCTTTTGGAATTCTGGTCTGGTGATGGTGGATTCTCCTAATATTTCCCCGTAATGGAAGGTCTTTACTTCTCTTTTGCTTGTGAAGGACAGCCTTACTGGGTATAATCTTGGTAGGTAGTTATTATCTTTCAGGCCCAGAAGTGCTCTTTGGCATTCAGTTTCTTCTGAGATATCTGCTATTTGTCTAATGTGTTTGTCTCTAAATGTTGTGTGACACTTCCCTCTTGCAGAGTGTAATCTGCCCTCTTTGTCCTGCATTTTTAAAAGTTTAACTGTAACATGCCCTGGAGAAGTGTGATTATAGTCATGTGTATTTGGGGAAACATTTCAGAATATTGGTACAGATGGATTTCCTGGATAAGACTTCAAAAGTAGATGAAACAAACAAGAATTGACAATAGAATTATATCCAAAGGTTCTGCCCAGCAAATCAGATAGAATGAAGAGTTGACCTATGGAATGAAGCAGTCTTTGCCCTCTGTCAATCTCATAGAGGATTATACTACATAAAGCACTAAAAACAAGCAAACAATCAAAACACAAAGAAACAACAAGTCCCCCAAACTTAAGAAAACAAATTGATCAAAGGATGTGAAAATTTGAATAACAATAAAGGAACACAAATATCCATTAACTTTATGAAAAGTTGTTTAGTCATCAGTAGAATTAAGAACATGAAGAGACTCTACCTTACACCAGAATGATACTATATTAAAAAAAAACATGTTAGTGAGAATTTAGAGGGAAAAAAGAGCCTTTACATACTGTCAGGAATATAAGTTTACTACAGCAATGTGGAATACAGTATGGTGGTTCTTCAAAACACTGAACATAGAACATCCAAACCATCTAGTTATCTCATTTATGTTTTTTAAAATTTATTCTTTTCTCATTTATTACATCCTGGTGGAAATTTCCCCTCGCTCCTGTCCTCCCAGCACCCCACCTTCTCTCCCTCAGATCCACTCCTCCTCTGTTTCCCTTCAGAAAAGAGTAAGCCTCCCAATTATATCAACCAAACATGTCATAACAAGTTACAATAAGACTATGCACATACCCTCACATCAAGGTTGGATGAGGCAACCCAGTAGGAGGAAAAGGGTTCCAAAAGCAGGCAAAAGAGTCAGAGACAGCCCCTACTCCCATTATTAGGAACCTCATATGAACACCAAGCTACACAAACATAACATATATACAGAGGACCTAGGTCAGACCCATACAGGCTGCTTGATTGTCTCTTCAGACTCTGGGAGCCCCTATGAGCCCGGGTTATTTGATTCTGTGTGCATGTTCTTATGGTATCCTTGACTCCTCTGGCTCCTACAATCTTTCCTCCCTGTCTTCTGTGGGATTCTCCGAGCTCCATCTAGTATTTGGCTGTGGGTCTTTGTATCTGCTCTAACCAGCTGTTGGATGAAGCCTCTCTGATGATGACTATGCTAGGCTCCAGTGTACAAGTAGAGTATAGCAGAATATCATTAGGAATCATTCCATTGACATTTTTTTCCTGACCATATTTGTTTCTATCCTAGGTCTCTGGGCTATCCAGCCTCTGGTTCCTGATCCAACAGGAAGCATTAGGCATGTGCTACCTCTCAAAGCATGGGTCTCAAGTTGGACCAGTCCTCGGTTGGCCACTCCCATAAGTTCTGAGCCACCATTACCACAGCATATTTTGCAGGCAGGACAAATTGTAGGTCGAAGGTTTTGTAGCTAGGTTGGTGTCCCAGTCCCTCCACTGGAAGCCTTGCCTGGTTACAGAGGATGGCCAGTTCAGGCTCCGTAATCCACATTACTAGGAGTCTTCTCTAGGATCACCCTCATAGACTCCAGGAAGTTTCCATTGCACTAAGTTTCTACCTTGCCTCTAAAGATCCTCTCTAATTCCAGTTGTCTCTCCCAGTCTCTCCCTCCTTCCATCCTCAATACCTGATCCCTTCTGTTCCCATCCCTACCCACCTCCAGTTCATCCTTAAAATCTATTTGTAGTGGGTAGCCATTCCAGCTTTGTTCTGGAAGTTCCAACCCCCATTGAGACTTCGGCAACTGTCACGCCTACAAGGCGGGGCCAAGGGAGGCGCCTGGGGACCCGAGATTTGGATCGGCGAACACTCTCTTGGTTCCAGGACCCTGGATGGTGGAGGTGGACAAAGCAGAGCTCCAGAGAACACCGCTGGACTGTGATACACCTTCCCCAGACCCCGCAACCTACCTATCCCTTAATTTGTAAGTTACGCCATTAAATAAATCTCCTTTTAACTACGTGGAATGGCCTTAATAATTTCACCAATATCTATTCTATTTTCCCTTCCCAGGGAAATCCATGTGCCTGCCCTACCTTGAGTCCTCCTTGTTACTTAGCCTCTCTGTAGATTGTAGCATGATTATCCTTTACTTTACAGATAGTATCCACTTATAAGTGAACACATACCATGTTTGTCTTTCTGAGTTTGGATTACCTCACTCAAGATGATTTTTTTCTAGCTCCATCTATTTGCCTACAAATTTCATGATGCCATTTAAATTTGTTTTTTGTTTTTGTATCCCAACCAAAGTTTCCCCTCCCTCCTCTCCTCTCTTTTTCCCACCTGCCCCTCACCATCCACTCCTCCTCCTCTGTTTTTCTTCAGAAATGGGTGGCCTTCCCATGGATATCAGCCAGCCATGGCACCTCCTCTTCTATTAAGGCTGAATGAGGCAATCCAATAGGAGGAATGGGTCCTTTAGGAGGCCACAGAGTCAATCTTTGCTCATACTGTTAGGAGTCCCACAGGAAGACCAAGTTACACAACTTTAACACATATTCAGAGGGCCTAGATCAGACCGATGTAGGCTCCCTGGTTGTCAGTTCAGTCTCTGTGAGCCCCTGTGAGCCCTGATTAGTTGGTTCTGTGGGTTTTCTTATTGTGCCCTTGACCCCATTGGCTTGTACAATTCTTCCTCCCTCTCTTCCACAGGATTCCTGAGTTCAGCTTAATGTTTGGATGTGGGTCTCTGCATCTGTTTTCATCAGTTGCTGGGCAAAGCCTCACTAATGAGAGTTGGCCTAGGCACCAATCTATGAGTATAGCAGAATGTCATTAGGGATCATTTCATTGACTTTCCCCCCCCAGTTGTGTTTGGTTCTCTCCTAGATCTCTAGAGTATCCTGCCTCTGAGTCCTGGCCCTCAGGGGTGAGCTCACTCTCATGGTATGAGCCTCAGGTTGGGCCAATCATTGGTTGATTACTACCACAATTTCTGTGCCTTCGTTACCCCAGCACATTTTGTAGGCAAGACAAATTGTAGGTCAAAAGGTTTGTGGCTGGGCTGGTGTCCCAATCCCTCCACTGGAAGTCTTACCTGGTTACAGGAGATGGTCAGTTCAGGCTCCTTATCTCCCATTGCCAGGAATCTTAGCTAAGGTTACTCTCAGATTCCTGGGAGTTTCCATTGCTCTGAGTTTCTAGTTCATCCCAGAGAAGCCCCTAGATCCCAGTTGTTTCTCCTAGTACTCTATCCCTCCATTCTCTCTTCACCTGATCCCTCCTGTTCCCATGCCTCCTCCCCAGTCCAGATTCCCACCATCCACTGACCATATCTGTTCTATTTCCCCTTCACAGGGAGATTCATGTGTTCCACCTTGAGCCCTCCTTGTTACTTAGCTTCTCTGGGTCCGTCAATTCTAGCATGGTTATCCTTTACTTTATAGCTAATATCTACTTGTAAGTGACTACATACCATATTTGTCTTTCTGGGTCTGGGCTACCTCACCCATGATGATCTTTTCTAGTTCCATTCATTTGCCATCAAATTTCTCTCTTTTTTTTATTATTACGAAGAGATTTTCTATTCATTTTACATACTAACCACAGATTCCCCTCTCCTCCCTCCTCCTGCCCCCCAGTCTTCCCCCCGAACCCACCCCCCCATTCCCACCTCCTCCAAGGCAAGGTCTCCCATGGGGAGTCAGCAGACCCTGGTACATTCAGTTGAGGCAGGTCTAACTAGTGGAAACGTGTGAGCTGTGGACAAATAACTGAGGAGGCCCCATGGTACTAGACTAGGCCCTCTGGATAGGTGAGACAGTTGTTTAGCTTGAACTGTTTAGGGGACCCCCAGGCAGGCAGTGGGATTGGGACCAGTCCCTGGTGCATGAGCCAGCAAATTTCATGATGCCATTGTTTTTAACAGCTGAGTAATACTGCATCGCGTAAATGTACCACACTTTCCTTCCTTCCTTCCTTCCTTCCTTCCTTCCTTCCTTCCTTCCTTCCTTCCTTTCTTTCTTTCTTTTTTTTTTTTTGAGACAGGGTTTCTCCATGTAGTTTTGGTGCCTGTCCTGGATCTTGCTCCAAAGACCAGGCTGATCTCCAACTCACAGAGATCCACCTGGCTTTGCTTCCTGAGTGCTGGGATTAAAGGCATGCACCACTGCCACCTGGCCATCACGTTTTTTTTAGCCATTCTTTGGTTGAGGGGCATCTAGATTGTTTCTAGTTTCTGCTTATCACAAGTAAAGCTGCTGTGAACATAGTTGAGCAAGTGTCCTTTGGGTATATGTCCAGGAGTGGTATAGTTGGGTCTTGAGGTAGACTAATTCCTAATTTTCTGAGAAACTACCACATTGATTTCCAAAGTGTCTGCATAAGTTTGCACTCCCTCCAGCAGTGGAAGAGTGTTCCCCTTGCTCCATATCCTCAACAGCATGTGCTGTCACTTGTGTTTTTGATCTTAGCCATTTTGACAAGTGTCAGATGGAATCTCAAAATCATTTTGATTTGTGTTTCTCTGATGGCTAAGGATATTGAACATTTCTTTAAGAGTTTATTGATCATTTGAGATCCTTCTGTTGAAAATTCTGTTTAGATCTGTACCCCATTTTTAAATTGGATTATTTGGTTTGTTTATGTTTAGTTTCTCAAGTTCTTTATGTATTTTGTATATTAGCCCTGTCTTAGTTAGGGTTTCTATTGCTGTGAAGAGACAACATGATCACAGCTACTCTTATAAAGAAAACATTTAATTGGGGTGGCTCACTTACAGTTTTAGAAGTTCAGTCTATTGTCATCATGATGGGGAGCATTGCAGTGCGCAGGCAGATATAGTATTGGAGTAGTAGCTGCAGGTGATAGGAAATGGACTGAGGCACTGGGCAGTATCCTGAACATAGGAAACCTCAAAGCCTGTCCCCACAGTTATGCACTTCCTCTAACAAGGCCATACCCACTCCAACAAAGTCACACCTCCTAATACTGCCACTCCCTATGAAATTATGGGGGCCAATTACATTTAAACCATCACAAACCCTCTGTCAGATGTGGGGTTGGTAAAGATGTTTTGCCATTCTGTAGGCTGCTGTTTTGCTCTATTGACTGTGTCCTTTGCCTTACAGAAAATTTTTAGTTTCATGTGGTTCTACCTATTAATTGTTGATTTTAGTACCTGCATTATCTGTGTTCTGTCCAGGAAGTTGTTTCCTATACCAATACATTCAAGGCTATTTTCCACTTTATCTTCTATCAGGTTCAGTGTATCGGGTTTTATGTTGAAGTCTTTGATTCACTTAGACTTGAGTTTTGTGCAGTGTGATAAATATAGATCGATTTACTTTGTTCTATATGCCGACATCCGGTTAGACCAGCACCATTTGTTGAAGATGCTTTCTTTTTTCCATTGCATATTTCTGGCTTATTTATCAAAAATCAGGTGTCCATAGCTGTGTGGATTTATCTCTGGGTCTTTAATTTGATTCCATTAATCAACTTCTCTGTTTTTTACACCAATACCATGCAGTTTCTATTATTATAGCTCTGTAGTACAGCTTGAAGTCAGGGATGGTGATACCTCTGTAAGTTCTTCTATTATAAAGGATTGTTTTGGCTATCCTGGGATTTTTGTTTTTCCATATGAAGTTGAGTATTGCTCTTTCAAGGTTTGTAAATAACTGTATTAGAATTTTGATGTGGACTGCTTTGAATCTGTAGATTGATTTAGGTAAGATAGCCATTTTTTTAAATTATGTTAATCCTACTGATCTTTGAGCATGGGAGATTTTTCCATCTTCTGATACCTTCTTCAATTTATTTTTTTAAAGACTTGAAGTTATTGTCATACAAGACTTTCACTTACTTGGTTAGAGTTAGACAAAGATATTTTATATTATTTGTGGCTATTGTGAAGGGAGTTGTTTCCCTGAATTTTTTTCTCAGTCCATTTGTCATTTGTGTATAGGAGGGCTACCAATCTTTTTTAAATTTATTTTTATTTTTTTTTAGGTAATCTTGTATCCAGCCACTTCTCTGAAGGTGTTTATCAGCTGTAGAAATTTCCTGGTAGAATTTTCGGTATCTTTTGTGTATACTATCATATCATCTACAAATAGAATACTTTGACTTCTTTCTTTCCAGTTTGTATCCCCTTGATATCCTTTGATTGTCTGTCTTATTGAGCTAGCTAGAACTTCAAGTACTGTATTGAATAGATATGGAGAGAGTGGACAGTCTTGTCTTGTTCCTGATTTTAGTTTAATTGCTTTGAGTTTCTCTAGATTCAATTTGATATTGGCTGTCAACTTGCTGTATATTGCTTTTATTATGTTTAGGTATGTCCCTTATATCCATGATCTCACCAAGACTTTTACCATGAAGGAGTGTTGGATTTTGTTAAAACCTTTTCCAGTATCTAATGAGATGAACATGTGTTTTTTTTCTTTTTGTTTTTTTATATGGTGGATCACATTGACAGATTTTCATATGTTGAATCATCCCTGCATCTCTAGAATAGAGCATACTTGATCACAGTGGATGATCTTTTTGTTGTATTTATGGATTCAGTTTTCAGGAATTTTATTGAGTATTTTTACATCAATATTTATGGGGGAAATTGCTCTCTAGTACTCTTTCTTTGTTGAGTCTTTGTGTGGTTTGGGTATCAGGTTGACTGTGGCTTCATAAAAGGAGTTTGACAATATTTCTCCTGTTTCTATTTTGTGGAATAATTTGAGGAGTATTGGTATTAGGTCTTTGAATGTCTGGTAGAATTCTGCATCATTAACCTTCTGGACCTGGGCTTTTTTTTTTTTGTTGTTGGAAAACTTTAAATGATTGCTTCTGTTTCCTTAGGGGTTACAGGTCTATTTAAATTGATTATCTGATCTTGATGTAACTTTGGTAAGTGGTATCTATCAGAAAAAAGTCCATTTCTTTTAAATTTCCAATTTTGTGGAGTACAGGTTTTTAAGATATGACCCAATGAATCTTTGGATTTCCCCCATATCTGTTATTATCTTACCATTTTTGTTTCTGATTTCATTAACTTGAATATTCTCTGTGTCTTTAGTTAATTTGGTTAAGAGTTTGTCTATCTTGTTGACTTCCTCAAAGAACCAACTCTTTGTTTCATTGATTCTTTGCATTGTTCTTGTTCTATTCTTTTCTATTTTATTGATTTTAGCCCTTAGTTTGATTATTTCCTGCCATCTATTGCTCTTGGGTGTGTTTGCTTATTTTTGTTCTAGAGCTTTCAGGTGTGCTATTAATTTGCTAGTATGAGATATCTCCAATTTTATTATGTGGGTACTTAGTGCTATAAACTTTCCTCTTAGCACCATTTCCATTGTGTTTCATAAGTTTGGGTATGTTGTGCATTCATTTTATTGAATTCTATGAATTCAATTTTAATTTCTTTAATTTAATTTCTTTCTTTATTTCTTCCTTGACCCAGTAGTCATTTAGTAGGGAGCTGTTCAGTTTCCATGAGTTTGTAGGATTTCTGTTGTTGTTGAAATCCAGCTTTAATCCATGGTGCTCTGATATGATGTGGGAAGTTATTTTCATTTTCTTGTATCTGTTGAGACTTGTTTTGTGACAATTTTGAAGAAAGTTCCATGAGGTGCTGAGAAGAAGGTTATTCTTTTGTGTTTAGGTGAATGTTCTGTAGATATCTGTTAAGTCCATTTGGTTCATAAAGTTTGTTATCTCTATTATTTCTCTGTTTAATTTTGTCTGGATGACCTGCTAATTGCTGAGAGTGGGGTATTGAAGTCTCCCTCTAATAATGTGTGAGTTTAAGCTTTAGTAATGTTTCTTTTACAAATGGAGGTGCCCTTGTGTTTGGGGCATAGATGTTAATAATTGAAATGTCATCTTGGTGAATTTTTCTTTTGATGAGTATAAAGTGTCCTTCCCCATCTCTTTTGATTAATTTTTGTTTGAAGTCTATTTTGTTAGATATTAGAGTGGCTGCACCAGCTTGCTTCTCTAATCCACTTGCTTGGAAAACTGTTTTCCAAACCTTTACTCCGAGTTACTCTGAGTTACCTTGATGTAGAGGTATGTTTCTTGCAGTGGAAGGATGGATCCAACTTTCACATCCATTCTATTAGTCTGTGCCTTTTTATTGCAGAATTGAGTCCATTGATATTAAGAGATATTAATGACCAATGAGTGTTAATTCCTGTTATTTTGTTGTTGTTTGTGATTGTGTGTGTGTGTGTGTGTGTGTGTGCGCGCGCGCGCGCGCGCGCGCGCGCTCGCACATGCTTCCCTTCTTTTGGTTTTGCTGTTGTGATATTATCTATTTCCTGTGTTTTTATGGGTACAGTTAATCTTAGGTTGGAGTTTTCCTTCTAGTACCTTCTTTAGGGCTGGTTGTGGATAGACACTGTTTAAAGTTGACTTTATCATGGAATATCTTGATTTCTCCATCTATGTTTATTGAAAGTTTTGCTGAGTATAGTAGTCTGGGGTAGCATCTGTGGTTTCTTTGAGTCTGCAGGACATCTGTCCAGACCCTTCTGTGTTTTAGAGCCTTTGTTGAGAACTTGGGTATACTTCTACTAGGTCTGCTTTTATATGTTACTTGACCTTTTCACCTTGCAGTTTTTAATACTTGTTCTTTGTTCTGTATGTTTACTGTTTTGATTGTTATGTGTCAAGGGTATTTTCTTTTCTCGTCCAACCTATCTGGTGTTCTGTAACCTTCTTGTACTTTATAGGCATGTCCTGTTTTAGGTTGGGAAAAAATTCTTCTATGATTTTGTTTAATATATTCTCTGGGTTTTTGAGCCAGATTTCTTCTCCTTCTTCTATTCCTATTATTCTTATGTTTGGTCTTTTTATAACGTCCCAGATTCCTTGGATGTGTTGTGTTAAAAATGTTTCAGATTTAACATTTTCTTTGATCGATGAATCTTTTTCCTGTATCATGTCTTCAATGCCTGAGATTCTCTCTTCCATCTCTTGTATTCTGTTGGCGATGCTTGCATCTGTAGTTCCTGTTCACTTACTAAAATTTCCATTTCCAGAATTCCTTCAGCTAGTGTTTTCTTTATTGCTTCTATTTCCATTTTCAGGTCTTGAACAGTTTTAATTGTTTCTTTCAATTGTTTGTGTTTTCTTGGCTTTCTTTGAGGGATTTATTCGTTTTCTCTTTAAGGACTTGTATCATCTTCATAGAGTTGGTTTTAAGGTCTTTTTCTTGTGCTTTAGCTATGTTAAATGTTTAGGGCTTGCTGTGGTAAGATAGCTGGGTTCTGGTGGTGATATATTACCCTGGCTGTTGTTGATTATGTTCTTATGCTGGTATCTAGGTGTCTGGGTTTGGGGTGACTATAGGTCTAAGTGCTGATTTCTGAGTTTGTCTTTGTTGGGTGGGGGTTTTGTTCCTTGGTTTCTGTTTCCTCTTTCATCTTCTGGTCTTTGTGGCCTGGATTTCTGGCAGCCAGCATGACCTCTGGTCTAGTAGCGAGTCTCAATCTGACTTCATGGTCCAGCAGTGGGGCTCTGCCTGAGTTTGCCTATCTGCTGCTCTGGCTGGCATGGACTACATCTGTTCTTCAGGCTGGTGTGGCCTGCACATGTTCTTCTGATTGACATGGCCTGCACCTAAGCAGCGGATATCTGCCCAAGGTGTGGGTGGGGAGCCACAGCAGCAGGGTCAGATGGTAGGGTGGGAAGAGGTAGCAGTGGGCTCTTACCTGTTCTTCTGACTGGCATGGCCTGAACCTGAGCAGCCTGTGTGTGTGTGTGTGTGTGTGTGTGTGTGTGTTTAAATCAGGAAATAGAGTCAATATACCAAAGAGATTTGTGTGCATCAGTTTACTGTGACATTCACGATAGCCAAGGGGTGGAATCAGCCATGGTCCAAGTCAGTAGGTGAAGGAAGAGTACAGTCAACAACAGCTATTCAGCCATGAAGAAAGAAATCCTATGGTAAATGTGGGAGATCTGGAAAAAACCTTGAAGATTTATTATCTATCTATCTATCTTCTATCTATCTATCTATCTATCTATCTATCTATCTATCTATCTATCTATCTATCTATTCTCTCTCCTGTGTGTGTGTGTGTGTGTGTGTGTGTGTGTGTGTGTGTGTGTAAACAAGTGCCTGTGGAGTTTAGGAAAGGTGAGATCCCTTGGAACTGGAGTTATAGGCAGTTGTAAGCTGCCTAATATGGGAGCAGGAACCTAACTTGGGTCCTCTAGAAGAGCAACAAGTACTCTTAACTGCTGAGTCATCTTTCTAGCACCCCCAAATATTTTGAGTCTACAAGTTTTATTCTGGAAATGCAAGACATCAGAGGAAAGAGCAGGTGCACAGGCCCGGTGTGGAGTGGTGCTTCATGCTAGACAGAGTGAAGGGGTCCGTGTGTCTTGAAAGGACACGGACAGGAAGGTAAGTAGGGAAGGCAGGGAATGAGGACAGCATGATCAAGGGTCCAGGCCTGTGGAGTATGAAGGAGTCTGACCTCCTTCTCTAGGCAAATTGGAAACCACTGGTGAATTTCAAATGAATGGAGGCATGTTGTTCAACTTAGTGAAATGCTCTGGCTGCTGTGTGGGGAATGGACTGGACCAGGAAAAAGAGAAGCAGAGGAACGTTAGAGATGACTGCTACAGCTCTGGGGAGAAATGAGGGTGAGGTAGTGGGAAAGGGCACCGTGACACGGTTTGAACAGAGTGGGCAGTGCTGCTAACATGCCTGCCGGGTATGGGTGAGAGGGGGAGAGCGATCGGCCATGCTCAAAGCCTGGAGCCTCCACCACTGGAAATGTAAGCAGCCTTGTTGTTTACAGAATTGGGGAACAGAAGTGATGAATAGATAGTGGAGAAAAAACAAGGTTTTAAACGTGGGCACTATCAGGGGCCAGTTTTTCAGTGGAGGCATTGAGCTAGCAGCCAGCTACATAAGCTTGGCATTTGAGGTGAAGGCCAAGGCTGTGCTTGTACTTGAGGCTATTAACATGAATATGACAGTAAAGCCATGGGAGTTTAAGTGCACCTAAGAATCTGCATATTAATAGTGAAAAGAAAGGCTTCAAGTCTGGGGCAGATCTCAGGGGCCTCCTCATCGGAGGTCAGTAAGGAGGAGGAGCCATGAGAGGAGACTGAAAAGAAATGGCTAGTGAACTAGAGGGAAAGCTATGGCCATCTACTTCACCAGAAAAGACAAAAACAAATAAAAATCCTGTTCCAAGTGGATGCAACAATCCTGACAAATGCCTAGGAGATTATTGGGAAGAGAACAGAGAGCAGATAAATTTGGATTGGTGACACAACCATGCATGCACAGATGAAGCAACATGGAGGTGCTAATGATACTGAGTTGCACATACAGTGATGACTAACAATTCCCCTTACACACATTTAACCCAGAGAACCTCTGCACACTGCATGAAAACCTTTATTAGGATTTTTGTCAGAGCAAAGTGTATGACAACAAGGAATTAGAAGCCACTGAGACACTTAATAAGAGCAAGATGGATCAAGTATGCTTTATGCCCAAATAGAATACAACAAAGCAGCCAAAAATAATGGACTAGTATATATGTACATATATATGTGTACATACATACTATATATACACACACACACATTGTGTATATGCACATATGTACATAAAACAATATGGAATTGATTTCAAATGTGATTGTTGTGGAATATTACTTTAACTATGTAAAGATATATTACATTTGATTATGTTGCAGAATATTACTTTATGTAAAGGTGTGTTGCATTTGTTTATGCTGCATTTGTTTGACTATGTAAAGATTTGTTAACATCTGTTTATGTTGCATTTGTTTAATGATGTAAAGATGTGTTGCTTTGCCTGCCTAAGGCACCTGATTGATCTAATAAAAATCTGAAAAGCCAATAGCTAGGCATAGAGGGATAGGTGGGGCTGGCAGGCAGAGAGAATAAGTAGGAGGAGGAATTTAAGTTAGTAAGAAGAGAAGAGAATGAGGGAGAAAGAGAGGGAGATGCCTGGGGCCAGCTAGCCAGACAGAGTAGGACATACAGAGTGAAAGAAAGATAAAAAGCCCTGAGGCAAAGCATAGATGAAGAGAAACAGGTTAAAACAAATTATAAGAGCTAGTGAAACAAGCATAAGATAAGGCAGTGCATTCATAACTAATATTGAGTCTCCATGTCATGATTTGGGAGCTGGTTGGTGGCCCAAAATAAAGCCTGTTGCATGTGATATTTATTTTACTTAATTCAAAATTTTTTTTGCATTATTTAAAATTGATTCTAGGGTTTTCATACACTTTGTAAGCACGCTACCACTGAGCTATTTCCTAGCCCACTTTTTAGAATTTTTTTCTTTTCAAATTTTGTGACAAGATCTCAGTTAGTTACTCTGTGGCTCTGGTAGGAGTTAATGTGATCCTCCTGCCTCAGCCACATAGGTACCTGGGACTATAGGCCTGGCAGCGGTTGGGGAAAGACTTAAGGAAGTAAATGATGGTCTCATTAAGAGCTTGGTGTTTCTTTTATTACTACTATACAAATTTTAAAATAAAAATTTTAAAACTTAGATGAAGCCAAGTCATCTCTTCCTTTTCTTCAGGCCTCAGTGGAATGGTAATAGAGGAATGGTCCCACAGTGGAGCACAGAGAGAACACAGTCACTAATGGGGCTTTCAGGAAGGTTCTGCATGATTAAAAGGTGAGGTCTGGTGGGGATTTTGATGCAAGCCATGAGATGTCAAGAGACAAGAAGCGCACATATGTCTGTGTCTCTCTGATCTCTCTTTTTATAAAGCCACCAGATTCCCTCGTGGGCTCCCCGATGATGTTGCAGAATCCTGTTCACTTCCAATGTCACCACTACTAAGCATCATAGACCAAGTTTCCACTCTCACAGTGGATTAACTTTTGGCGTATGTCCCTAGAGGATGCTCAAACCATATTTTAGCCACATTACCGGCTTTGCATTTCTTCTCACACCTGCCAGTCCTGGTCTCTGTTCTCTTCCATGCGGGATGTCTGCTCCCTTAAGACCTAGGACTGTAATGTATTTGTTGTGACATTCCTGATACTTGACCCGTAATGGATGTTAGACACATGCTATGCAGGGATTCCATGAAGGAGTGTGTATGGACTTTGTGTTTTAGGGAGGGTCTCCATCAGTTTTCTCCTTTTGTCTTTAGCTTCTTTCCTGATACGGGGGTGGGGGTCACTGTGAGGACTAAAATCCCTGGTGAGGGCAGCAAAAATGCATGTCAACAAGGAAAGGGAGGGCTGTCCCAATTGTGAATGTGAGTCTATTATAGCACTAAAGTTTTTTATGGAAAGTTTTGCCCTCAGCTGGCCAACATTTCAACCATGTGGCTGGGTGAGGTGCCAGAGTTCCAGCTCTTGGGAGTAGAAGTCTTTGAAGCCAGGAGGCAAATTTATAGACTTCAGATCATATGCTATTTGTTCAGTGTCAGTTACAAATGACTTAGCAAAACAAAGTTTAGCATTCCCAATTGAGCATTTAAAAATAAAAATAGAACCTTCCAAAGAGCATACCACCATCTATTGCAAGACAGCATAGCAGGTAATGAGCCCTTTCTGAAGGATAGTGTGATGGAATAAGGCAAGGTGGCTGTCAAGGTGACTGGAGATTAGTGTAAGAAATTAGAAAGGTCCTGCTACCCTTACTGCCTTGTTCTAGCAATACCATGGTGGTCCAAGATGCTTGACCACATGCTTGGGTTCCAGTGTGCTTGAAGAGTGAAACAGGAGGAAGACACTTAATTGGGGCTATTTCATCTCTGTATATTCAAAGCTCTGTTCCTTGTACAAAAGTTAAAGAAGGCTTTGTTTTTTCTTCCATTCTATATTGTCTGTCACTGGCCATGATCAAGCACCTGCAAGAGTGCACTGACAGAACAAATGAGGTGAGTAGACTATGTCAAGCATCTGGAAAGGACAACAATCAAAGTTGTCACTCATCTGATATACAAAGTAGTGAGGCTATAGTGAGGGGTCAAAAATCCAAACCATTCTGTTTCAGTCTTCATGTAATTTGCACGTATTGATCCCGTTTGGGGGGCTGATGTTTCTCCCGGTCTGGTGATGTAGTCTCATGTTTAACCCATCTGATTGTAACTTTCCTGGACTATCTCCCCCTCTAAAAAGAACTGGCTATTTTTTCTTCTCTAAGTCCCTCTTGCAGCTTTTTCCTATGCCAGTGTTGTAGGATACACCATACACTATAAATGAGCATTTGTATCCTTCACTGGGTTACTCAGCCACAAAAGGGAAGGACCCAAGTCCTCTTCATTCTATAGTGTTAGCTCAGGGCTTGGGCCGGAAAGTAGATAAATGAATGAGGCCAGTCATCCACAATTGATACGGACCAACTGTCATCCTACTTTATGACTAAATTCTCCTATGGCACATCTAATCTAGATCTGGTTCTGCTCCTTTACCCATAGATGGGGTCATTACAGGGCAAGTCTTTTTGTGGTCTCTGGGATTAAACTGCCCAGAGCAGCCAAGGTGACAAGGGTTACCCTGGCACCTGCTGATGGGATGGGTGGAGTACGGCTGTTAGATACCACTATGTGTCTCTTTTCTGAAACCTGAAGGACTCACTCTCCAGCCTGTTCTAAGTGCAGCTCTGATTGACAGGCAGCTGGTACCTGCTTATCGTTACTCTCAGCCGGTCTTTGATGACATACACATTCTGCTGAGGCCATAGCTCATCTGTATCCTTCAAGTAAACTTTCTATGCATTGCTTTAATATCTCCTAATCAAAAGAGTGACTGGGTAGCTTTGGAAGCTTGATACTAGAAGGTGGTGCTATCCATCCCAGGTATTTCCCTAAGGGCTGGGCCAAGTTGTTGGAGGCAGCCTTCATACTTAACCTGAGCACAGGGACTTTTTCTACAGAGCTTGAGCTCATTTGACTCTCTAGACCTAGTAAACTACACTAGGTAAGTTATCAACAGGTCCTTAAACTAAACTAAGAAAACCCTTCTAAGATTATCTCATTATGTTGTCATATCATCTTGTCATGTGAAGTATCGGTACATGGCTAATGAGGCTTTTGATTCTTAATTGAAAAAAAAATAATGGGCTGCTCACTGGAAAAATTACTGAAAGTTTTCCCATTGTCCTGGGGTACTGTGTTGTAGGATCCTGAGGCTCCTCTGGCTAGATGGGGTAAGGGTTATACAAACAGGGCAACAGAAACTCTGCCGTCTATACTGCCTCAGCCATCCTCTGGCTGTATAGTTTGGACCATTCGCGTCACTTCAGTGGGCTTCGTTCTGGTCCTTGCAGAAGATGTAACTCTTTTCCATCTTCATGACTTCAAGCATAGGGGCATCTAGACCCATGGTTTTGTTTGTTGTTTGGCTTTTCTTTCCTAAACAAGAGGGTCCAACTCTCTTTCAATAGACATTCTCTAGGTAGTCAGACTGTTTTGTTCAGATCTTCCACCAGGCCTAACCTTCCTGGGAGCCCTGCCTCACCAAATGGAGTCCAGTGGCTCTCCTGAAACTGTGAGACACAAAAGCGTACTACAGCTTGTCTTTTCTCCATTGATGAAAATGAGCTTTCTACAATTTCATAGGTGTCTTGGTTAGTTTTCTATTGTTGTAAGACCACAAACTGGGTACTCTGTGAAGAAGAGGTATTGGTGCAGTTCATGGCTCTGAGGCTGGGAAGTTCAAGAGTAGGACACTGGCATTGCTGGTAAGAGCTTTCGTGTTGTGTCATACCATGGCAGAGGAAGTCTGATGGCAAGACAAAGCAAAAATGCTGGCTTTGGTATTCCCTTTCCTTATAAGGTCCCCAGTGTTGTTACGGGTCCTCTATTCTCACTACCTCTCCTACCATATGGGTTTGAGGACAGTTGATGCTACATAGCAAAGACATACATTGCAATAGAGATAGGCTCTTCAAAAAATTATGCTGGGAAAACTGGATATCCACATGTAAAACAATGAAATTAATACTTCACATCCTGCACAAAAGTCGATTCAAAATGTAAAAGATCTTAATGTAAGACCTGAATCTTCTAGAAGAAGCAGGGACAAAACACTTTAAGATATACACATAGGTAAGGACTTTGTAAAAAGGACTTCTAACAAACAAAGAAACAAACAAAAACAAAAAACACCACCAGACATAACCCTGAGAACTGACAAATGAAATTGTATGAAAATAAAAGGCTCCCACACAGCAAAGGAAAACCAGCAGGTGAAGAGAGCCTGCAGAATGAGAGAAAAATTTTGCCAATTGTGTATTTCATAGGGAATTGGTAGCCAGAGTTTACAAAGAACTGCTGTGGGATGGTCTGTATGTCAAATGTGTTGCTGATTGGTCAATAAATAAGTCACTGATTGGCCAGTGGCCAGGCAGGAAGTATAGGCGGAACTAACAGAGAGGAGAATTGAGAGAACAGGAAGCTGGGTGGGGGAGACACTGCCAGCCGCCACCATGACAAGCCGCATGTGAAGATGCCAGTAAGCCACGAGCCATGTGGCAAGGTATAGATTTATAGAAATGGATTAATTTAAGCTGTAAGAACAGTTAGCAAGAAGCCTGCCACGGCCATACAGTTTGTAACCAATATAAGTCTCTGTGTTTATTTGGTTGGGTCTGAGTGGCTGTGGGACTGGCGGGTGTCAGAGATTTGTCCTGACTGTGGGCCAGTCAGGAAAACTCTAGCTACAAAGAACTCTGAATATTAAATACCCCAAGCCAAAATTATCCCATCAATAAGTGTTCTAACGAAAAGGAAGAAATACAAACAGCCAGTAGATATTTGAAAAAATGTGCAACACTCCTATCCATAAATTACATGTAGTAGAACTACTCTAAGATTCCACCTCACTCCAGTCAGAATGACCGTCATCAAGAACACCCTGGATAACAAATGCTGCTGAAGATGTGGAGAAAGGGGACTTCTTAATACTCCTGTGAACTATGTAGCCACTGTCGAAGTCATTATGGAGGTTCCTCAAAAAACTAAAAATAGAGCTGTCACATAACCTAGTCTTGGCATATGATGGAAGGATTATAATACATACATCAACATATATGTAATGGGCAGAGAAGGGATATTAGAGAGAGGAAGGGATCTATGGAGGACTGGAATACAATCGTCATTCAAACTGAAAAGAAAACCATTTAGGAGGAGAAAGGGCAGTTTAGAGGGCAAGAAAGAATAAAGTATAGTGGGTTATATACACATACAGATCTGAAAATACCACGGTGAAATCTGTTTCTTTGTACACTAATAAAATTAATTTTAAAATGTTTCTGACATGAACTTCTAAGGGACATGTCCAAATCATAGCAGTATCATTTTGTGAAGAGAAGTTTCAGTATTCCTGTAAGTGCCCAGCACTTACTTACCAGGCCAAGGTTTCCTGATATGGTCGGTGAGAAATGAAACCAGGCTCGGGTTGGAGGGGGCGCAGCAAGACTGAGGCTGAGATAAATTTTATTGAGAGCAATCAGATTTTTATACTTTTACCAAAAACAGAATTTAATGGCAATTACTGGGACCAATACAATTGGAGTTGCCAGGGTACAATAATGTTTGCAAGCTATGTAGGGTACCCAAGATTAATGTCTAAGACCAATTGTCCTATCAAGCTTCCATGCTTCTGAAGGGACTTCAGAGGGAACATACCAAAAAAAAAAAAAAAAAAAAAAAAGCCCACAAAGTGATCTGAATGCTTCACTGCCTCAGGGAGTGCCTCAGTTTCTCAGGAACTGAAAGATACACAGTGCCCCAGGAGCCATGAATTCTAACCTGAAAAACCCATGGTGCATGCCTCTCAAGACAGGTAGGCCAGACCAACTCCATGGTTCCCTGTAGCAAGTAATGCCCACAGAAATATAGCTGCATCAAATGCAGCAGGATTGATAGCCTCTGCCTGGCTCCAGGGGTTTAAAGGAACCACTCATTTTTAGCATCCTCCCAAGTTCAGGACTGCTTGGCTCCTTTCCTTTTCTACTCCCCCCCACCCCCACTTCAATCCATTGCTGATTCTTACACGGTCCTGCTCTCTTCATTTTGATATCAGTCTGGTTTGTTTTGTCTCACTTTGTGTAGGCTTTCACCATCCTCATATAGATGTCTACAGTGTCTTTTTGTTTCCTGACTTCGCGTTTCTTTTCCAGGTCATGCTACAGGCCAGGCTGGAGAATCTCCCATGGGGCTCAGCTCTGGCTAAGACCTACCCAGGCTTCAGATGGACCCTACACAGTCTGCTGGTCATGTTTTCAGTTTCCTGGGTTTGGATCTTGGTGGCTCAAGATCTTGTCCACCACGCTGTGAGCTTCTCCTCTTTGATTTCTGATTTACTGGGGTAGACCAGCTCTGCTCCATCAGACCCATCCTCAGGGGGATGGCCTGGGACCTCTGAGTTAAGCACACAAATCTTTCCTCCTTTCTGGCTGTCAGGTGTGTGGTCACAGCAGGGGGAAAAATGTCTGACAAATAAGTAAGGCTTAAGTGGAAAAGCGCACGTTTGGCACATGAGAATTATCAAAAACTACTAGCTGTTTGTTTGGGTTTCTGGTACTTCTCATGACATTCCAGACTCTGTCCTCAATATTTCTTTGCAAATGTTACCACCCACCTGTGCTCTTCTAGCTTGCTCATTCTTTCTCACTGTACCCAGATATTTTTGCCTCTGTACTTGAACACATGCAAATATTTACATTTGACTCTTTTCTACCCAAGGCTAGAACAGTCATTCAGAAGAAAATATTATGAGAAATTCCATTTATGTATATATAATCCAAAAAAAGTAGTGGAATAATCCCCAGGCTTTCACTATCTAGCTTCAATAATGATCACTATACTTCCGGACTTCCTTATCTTTGCCCTGGGAAGGGTCGCTGGGAAGCAGATTCTAGTCTTTGTGTATATCATTCAGGAATGTTTCAGCACACATCTCTAAATAATAAAGATCATTTTTGAAAACAAATACATTTTTAATATCAAAGATCAAATCAATGTTTAGGGGTCCTCGATTGTTTTGCAAATGTCTTGTCGCCTACCCAAAGCATAATTCGAAGTCTCCTTGTGTTGATGCACTTCTTAAATGTCTTACAATAGGTACGACCCCCCCTCCTCCTGTCCTGACAATTTATTTACTAAAGAAACTAAATCTTTTGTCCTTAGGCTTTTCCACATCCTTATTTTTGTTCATTGCGTTTCTTCTAGTGTGATTTAACATGTTCTTTTTTTTTTTCTGTATGCCCCTTACACTAATAGGTCTGTAGTCTCCATCAGAACCAAGTTTGAAATACTTGGTGAGCATCCTTCCTTGGTGACATTAAGGAATTTACTGAAGCCCATGGAGCAGTTTGGGGTGTACAGAGGTGTGAGTCGTACCTCCCACTGAGGGTGCATACTTCTCTTTTTGGTCTGCTTCACTATTAGGTGTTTTTGTGAACCAAATGTTGTCTGTATCAGAGCCCAGTAGGTATGATCCCTCCTTTCCCCGCCATGATGATTAATTTAGGTGTCAACGAGTGGATTAGGGGATTTCCACATAGTGGTTACAGCATTATTTCTGGCATAGCATCTGAGTGAGTGGTCTGAGCCAGGAAAACCCACCTTCATCTGAGGGGGCTGAACATCACCAGAGGTGCCAAATGGAACAAAAATGCAGAAGAAAGGCAGTTTCTTTTGGGGTGATGACACTCCTCTTCTCCTGCCAGGAGGCCTTAGAACTCTAGGGACTGGCTTTTGGACCATAACGCTTGCATTAGTGGATCCCCTAATTTCCTAGGTCATTGGCTTGGGATTGGGAGTTCTGTTACAGGATTTCCCAGTTCTTCAGCTTGCCTTGATATTTTTCAGCTTCTACAACCATGTAATCTAATTCTTTAGTCAATCTCTCTGGCTGTGACACACAGTGACAAATCTTTTATTATCTCTCTCTACACATCCATCCCCTTGGTTTTGCTTCTCTGGAGAACTCTAGCATACATCTCTCCACATGGAAATCAACTTCATAACTATCTTTCTCCATCTCCCCAAGCTTACAGATCCAGGTTCCTATAACAAACCACAATAAAGCTGTACTTACTGATCCTTTAGGTACTTCTATTCAGAGAATAGCCTGGGCCAGGCACTCAGGAAGCCTGTGACATGTGGTATTCACCCAACTTCCTGAAGATCTTACTGTGAAGGCATGTCACTCTTCCCATTGTCGAGATGAGAACTCGGAGGCAGAGGAGATGGCTCTCATCCAGAGCAATGATTAAGTATTTTTAATTGTTCCCCAGTGTGGAAAGCTTGCCCATGGAAGTGATCTCACCTTGTAGAAAATCTTTCTTCCTTTCTCCCCCGGGAGTCTCCCTTGACTTTCCCTTGTGCACCAGGTGCTAGACTACCTATGTATTAATAGTGGCTTGCTGTTAGTGGGTGGAGATGTTGAGAGAATTCTAGTCTGAATTTGAAATGCCATGAGAATTACGGGGGAGGGGGTCAGAAAGGAAAGGGGTTTACATACAGCAGTTAAAGGAGAACTGTGTGCTCTGGAGTTTAATCTTGACTTTGCGACTTGTAGGCTGAGACTTCAGAGAGTCACCATCTCTGTCCCTCACTGGTCTCAAAGTAAAAGATGTAGCATAAATGGACACACTGAGGATAGTGTGAAGCACATAGTAGGTACTCAGCAATTGCTAACTTGCAGTCACTTCCTTCAGTATTCAGTGTTGAGACTCACCAGAAACATCAACAGCTTAAAGCTAATTTTTGTCTCACATTGTGAAAAGGCCATTTCTTCTTTTCTTGAACTATTTTTTTTTCCTTTTTCTCATAGACAGTTAGAAAGCTGCTGCTGCCCACCCACTCCTCCCCTCCACACACATTTTAATTAAGGTATCTTTCCAGAAGGAATGCTTTAATCCGAAGTGATCACTTTGATACCGAAAGAGACACATTTGGAGGCTACTTGGCGACGGGGAATTAAAGACAAAGAAGCTGAATAAATAGCAAGCAAAATGTTAATGTTTTGGCTTTGTGGTATCTGCATCTGAGAGCCCTCCGAGCGGATGCTTTGGCGGGCTCCTGCTGCAAGCCTCCAGCGGCTCCCTTTGTGCGCGCGGGAGTGCTGGCTGCCCGTTGCCGCGCGGCCCCTAGAGGTCAGTCTGATCCAGGGATTGTCCAAACCGAGCTGGCCATGCCAGCAGCTGCTGGGGCCGGGGACACTGCTGCAGCCAGGAGCTGAGCTGCTCCAGCACCCAGGACATCCACACCGCCAGAAGGCCCCTTCTTTCTGAAGATGGGTTTGCCAAAGTCAGACGCGAGAGTTTTCCCTCCAGTGGAGATTAGCTTTGATATCGTGTATATGGCTTTGTTTTCTACGAAATTACACTTTTCACTTTGCTGTGTTCCGTTTACTACAGGCAAAAGCTGGTAACAGCACGGGGCAGGGGTGGGGGATGCTGAGAATTTGGGTAGCCTTTAACCAGCCCTTCGTCTTATAAAGGACCTGAGGCTCAGATAAGGGGCAAGCAAACCCTGTCTCCTGTTGGAGCTCTTGTCAGGGTTGACCTCACTGTTCTCTCAAAACACCACCAAGAATGGCTAATGTTTTTAAGGTCTTTGAATGGGTGTAAGAATCAGTCAGTACTTTGCGGTCAACCTAACTCGACATTAAGGAAAAATTATTCAGGAGCCCGTGTTAAATCATGGTAAGGGTGATTTTACTTGGGACTCTTACAGCAAGTGTGGGGACATGGTAACCCTGCCCTGCACTCTGTCAGAGAGCTTGACCTCCACCAGGAGCCCAGCACCAGCAAGTGAGAAGTACACAGGCAGGAGTGTGGGGTCCAGAGGTAGAAAACCACTACGAGGAGAGGAGGAAGAGTCAGGATGGAGGAGATTCAGGTTAAACCTACTTTGAAGACTGTTTAAGACAGTAGTGGGCCAGATATGACCTGGGAGTTAGTGAAGTCTGAGGACACTGGTCAGTCATCATAGGGGGTCAGGGATCAGGGTACCATGTTGGGTTCTTGTTAGGCTGACTTGGTAGGGTTCTTGCTAAATGCCCAGCCATGCAGCAGTGCACAGATGAGCCTAGAAGGCTAAATGTATGACGGAAGTTCTGCGTCCTTGCTAGTGGTTGAGCTGATGGAGTCAGAGGCAGATCATCTGTATGGAACAGGAGGTGGAGGAGGCCAAGCTCACCCGAGACCCCTCTAATTTCTCTCTTCCTCTGCTCTTCAGTCATTCCTCCTGCCATAATTTTCAGATCCGTCTCTATCTTGCTCACTGTTGTTTCTAGATCGTCTTATGTTTACAGAAGCCTCTATTACCTCTTAGATTTTGATAGCAAGAAGAGATCATGGTGGCATGCTGTAGCAGGAGTCTTAAAAGTTCTTATTAATAAAATCAAACCTGAGCCAGATATTGGGGTGAACTGGAAGATCAGAGAACCAGGACAAGCCATAGCTACCTCACCTTGCCGGATCCTCAGCTGGTCTTGTTTCCTGAGACTGGAGGCCTCTGAGTCCTCATCCAGAATGGGTCTCAGCTGAACTGCTGCTCAAAAGCCCGAATGCTTAACCAGCCAAATGCTTCTAGTTTCTGGTCCTCACACCTTATATACCTTTCTCCTTTCTACCACCACTCCCTGGGATTAAAGGCTTGCTTTCTGGGATTAAAGGCGTGATGAGTCACCATGCCTGGCTATATCCTTGAACACATGGATTTCTGCCTCTGGAATGCTAGGATTAAAGGCGTGTGCTACCACTGCTTATCCTTTATGTTTAATATTGTGGCTGTTCTGTTTCTGACCCCAGATAAGTTTATTAGCACGCACAATATTTGGGGGAACACAATACCACAGCATGCAGATAGCTATTTTTCCCCAAGTTCTTCTTTCTCTTCTGCTTTCTTATAAGAGTGCATGACATTGTCATTAGCTCATTCCAGGAAAGCCTTAGCAGCTCTGGTGGACATGTTTTGCTCTGGAGTTATGGAACATGCAGATAAATACTTTCAAAGTCTTTGCCATAACTTCTCCGTTGAGCCCTGCCACTGCCTCTCCTGTCCTTAATTGGCCAATTGTTCGAATTTCCAAACTGGATTCTGTGTTTATCTTAGTGCACCAATGCCAACTTGTAGTTTTGCAGGTTCTTTCTCTGGACAGACTATGAATTCCTTGAAATAAGAGACTATGTCTCCCAGCTCTATAATCTACTGTTCATCACAGAACCCAGCATTTCAGAGGTGGATAACAAATATTTGTGGAGGAAGAGAGTGAGAGTATGAAGAGTCTTTAAACTGAAGTTTCTAGTTCACAATTATTCACAACATTATCTGTAATACATAATCATGTACATGTAAAATGTTAAAACTTCTTATGCTTTCATCTCAAGTATTTAATATTTTAAGATAGATGTATAGCTTAACTAGATCTTATCAGTTAATCATTAGTTAATCTTATTAAATAAAAAGCTTCTAATTACAGCAATCCACACTAACTTGACAACGGATGACCAGTGTATCATATCTGTACTTTATTTTATCTTATTAAATAAAAAGATTCTAATTACAGCAATCCACACTAACTTGACAACGGATGACCAGTGTATCATATATGTACTTTATTTTGCTAATATGTAGGTTGTTATCTAGGTTTGTATCTTGGCCACAGGAATTTCTGACAGTTTCTACAGTGCTGGGTTAAAATCAAGATGTGGAGCTTCCCATGGTATTCTTGAGGATCAAATGTAACAGTTACATGTAGGCCAGGGGTGAGTGCCGAGCTGTTTCTTTAGGAAAAGAGCCTAATCCCTCAGTGTGCCTGATGCTGCCGGAGAACTGGGGATAGACTAGTACTGCATGCTTGGGTTGTGGTGATAGCACAAGAGAATCCATAAAAGCCTTCAGCAAAGTGCCCGACGCACCATGAGCTTAGAGTGCTAACTCCTCTATGATTGCTTTTATTTGGACAGCTCTGAGCCCACTCCATTGGATTAGGACCCAGGAAATTGTGCATTCATCCCATCAAGTTGGTTTTGATTTTTAAAATTCGTTTAGCTGGTTTGGTGCGCCTTAGCCAAAAATGGTGGTTGGCTTCATTTTTATCATATCAACCTTTTCTGTTTACTTGTTTGTTTTATTTCTTTGCCTGGAAGAGACAAAGACCTGAGTGTGTTTCTTGTGTGCAGATGTACGTGTTTGTTTAAGCTGGTGGCACAGGCCTGGGATGAGAACGAGGTAGAATGGCCAGCAGAGAACCTTGTAAACACAGGTCAGGCCAATTCAAAGAAAGTGTATTGGCTGGATCTTCTGTGTCTGAATGGGTTGGGAAAACTAAATATTGGGAGTTTTCCCCGTTTACCAATGAGGTAGTTTAAGCAGAAGATGTAACATGCAGCATTCAATGCATGGAGTTACACAGATTAATGAAATCTAAACTCTATTGTTTACTGGGGTAATGGTGACATTTTCCGTGTGGTTTGATCTTCTGAGATGTTTCACAGGCATTGTTTTGCTGCTGCAGTTCAAAGTGTGTTACAACATCAACCTACGTCATTAGGAAAGGTTCCTGGGGGTGGTTACCATGGACAGGTCTTGACCTGGCCGTTAAACTGGATTTTTAAAATCTGAATTTATGGTATTGATATTATTTACTCCTTAAACATTCTTATAAATTAGATGAGATTATTCTAACTTTCCAGAAGGGTGAGGAGTTGCTTGAAATCACATAACTAGTAGATGACAAAACAAGGCCTGTCTGCTTGACCTTGTCTTTACGGTTTTAACATTATACAACACTGAGGACCTGTCTCATGTGCTTCTTCTCATTGTTTTCTTGGCCATTTCTGCTCACTGAAGTGAATCATGGGGACAGCAGAGATCGTCCACTTTAAGAAGAGAAAGAAGCATTTTGGCTTCAGAGGTTTCCGTCTTTGGTCTGTTGTTGCCTGTGAAGGGCGGCTCAGCACGTGGTGGTAGAAAGTGCTTATCTTATGAGAAGTGAAAGAGGGAGGGAAAAGAGGCTAATAGCTTCTTATCAGCATGCACTGAGACCTAACTTCCTTACACTAAGCCTCAGATCCTAAAGAATCCATCACTTTCCAGCATTGACCCGCCCAGAGACCAAGCCTTCACTATACAGGCTTTTGTGAGCATTCAAGAGCAAAGAAAATTTCAGGAACAAATTACGAAGTCTGATAATATTGGAAACAAACCCTTGGCTTAGGTCTATGTGACAGATTTGAGAGTGTCCCACCAAGGCTCTTTGTTCTCAACATGACAGAACAGTTCTTACTCACACCTTGGAGGTTATTTGTGGGACCATGTGACTTGTCTGGGACAAAGAACTGTGAGTAGTGATGGGTTTTTTTCTCCCAGAGTGGTGGATGTAGCTAGAGTCAGCACCTTGCCTTCCCAGGTTCCCTCCACTCACTTGACCATCAGCAACGGTATGAATTTGGAGGCTCTAGCAGATTGAGTCCCTGAGCAAGGACACGTGAAACATACTGCAGCTGACCCACAGAAAACAGAGCAAGAGTAAGAATCAACCTCTTGTTAAGTGACATTTTATAAGCCATGTAATTTGGGGGGGATTTTTGTTATCTTAATCTGTTTTGATTGACAAATCATTAAATAAATCCCCACTCATTCTTTGACCTATAAGGTAATCATCCAAAGACCTTTAGTGCGTTGGATGTACCCTTAATTTGTGTTTTTGGAGAATTCCCCAAGATGCCTGAGTGACGAGTATGCTGGTTTGGACTTTCACTAAAATGTACCACAAAAGGTTGTGGTGGTGTGCCTGAATCTCAGAGCTGGAGAGACAGAGGCAGTTGGATCTCTGGGGCTCACTAGCTAACCAACCAGACCTAGCTGGCAAGCCTCAGGCCCTAGTGATAGGCACTTTCTCAAAAACCAAGGTGGACAATATCTGAGGAATGACATCCATGGCTGACCTGTAGTCTCCATATGTATACATACACATATGCATGCACACCTGAATATATCCATGCACCCCTCACACAAATGCTCATGTGTATGCATCTTCTCCCTTTCTTCGTCACATGTACACAAAGTACCAGGAGTACGAGTCTGTGTTACGTGATCACCAGCAATTTATATTGGAATGTATTTCTTTAAATCTTCAATACATGCTTTCTTTATTTAGGTACTGTGTCCAGCACTCCAAGGTCCTAGAAACCTGACTAGGGTGGTGAGGGAATGGATAAGGACAGTGATGCTGAAGCAATGACAAATATGCGCACAGAGAAGCCATGTCAGGTGGGTTTTGTACACTGAGATGGAGTGGAATCAACTGCCTTAGTAACTGGGAACTTCAGTGTGCTTAGTGTTTATTGTGTACAGCATAGGGGGAGGAGTTAGCTAGGCCTAGTAGCAAGCCTCCATAGTCTCAGGTTGCAGTCATCTGGAGGAGGAAGCTGCAGCTGCTAGTTTTTCTACACACTGGTCAAACCTTCGTTAAAAAGCCCTAGTACCAGAGGAAGGCTTTGCTGATTTCCCATGGATCTGAGGCCACAGCCATGCCAGGCAATCACATTGACTTAGGACTTCATTTGCTCTCTCCACATTCACTTAGCTCTTCCTTGGGTACCCACATTTACGTGCCTGGTTGTTTTGAGGGTAAAATTCTCTTGTATGAACTTGCATTTCCCTGGTGGATTGATGGTGAGATAGACCAGCACTGTATGTACTTTTAGGTTCTTGTTTCTTCCTTTCCGCTCACTTTAGGGCTTTCTGACTGTTTCCAGAAGCAAGCCCTATCATCTCAGCACATAGGCTGGAGGGTGGGATACGTCTCCAGTGTAGCCAACACTGGAATCCCTGCCCCTTAGTGTTTCTCTTTAAGTCCTTTAGTGCCCAGGGTCTGGTCTTTCTGGAGTGCTAAGGAAGGCTAGAAGCTGGAGGGAGAACAGAGGAGCTCCTCAGAGCCCAGCCACACTTTTAAGTCTACGCCTCTATTTCCTTCTTTGAGCATCTCTCCCATTTTAACTTCTCTTGTGGAGGACTGGGTGGGCTATCGTAGCAGCAGCCACAGCAGCTGAGACTCTGACCCCTGAGTTCTCCTGGGAGCAGCCAGCAGCTGGTTCCACAGCCCACGCTACTCCGCAGGGGGGTTCAGACTCCCAGTTCCTCCGGACCTTGAAGAAGGTCACAGTGCAAGGAAATGCCAGCAAGACACTGCTGCTGAATGTGGGGTGAATGTGCTGAATGTGCCTCTAGCAGGAGTCCAGTGACCTCAGAGGTGGGATTCAGTTCAAAGGGAAGTAGGTAACAGCCACAGCTGTATCATTTCTGCTGCCCTGCATATCATTGAGGATTCTGGACTGCAGGCGCATCTCCAAGCTTGGTGATTCCAAGGGTTTTTACATGGAATCATTCGCAAGGGTGGAACAGGATATAGGAAGTTTTTAAAGGACACTCAGTACTCTGGGGGTGTTTAGGACTTTTGTCACTGGTTGGCTTGAAGCAGCAAGTGGGAAGATCAATGGTCAGAACTGGGATGTAGGGAGGGCTCCATTTCGAGAACTATGGCTTTTGCTTGATGTAAATAGCTCGTTGTGACCATATGGGCCTAAGGAAAATTGAGAGCGCCATGACCCCACTCTTCTGCCTTTCTCAGCACTGTTGCTGAGGCCAGCCATTGTGCAAGAGCCATTGGGAACGCAAGAAGAGAACCCAATGAAGTTGTAGGCACTAGTGAGAATCCTAGAGAGTGTTGTGAGTTAGTTTTAGTGACTGGCAGTGTGTAAATTAAACTGAGCAAAAGAAAAAAAAACAGATATAGTCAATCAAGACCAAGAGTTCACAAACATGTGACTTAAGGCCATAATCAGAATTCAAGGCTTCACTTTATAGAGGAAGGAGGAGTGGAGAAAAGACACATGGGAAAAGTAATGAGAGCAGAAAGACATGGAGAGCAGAACGTGTGTATGTGGGAGACACGCCGCTTCTGTGAAAGTGTTTGCACTAATAAGAGCCAATCTTTCCTGTTTCCTAGAGAGTGGATTTCTGTTGAATTGGGTTGTGCTCTTTAGTGAGACCCTGCCTTAGGGTAGATGAGGGGCCTAGTGGCTTTTGCTCAGAGTGACTCATATTCCACAATGGTAGGTACTGGAGCACTCCATCATAAAATGCTGCCTGCAGGGAACTGTTGAAAGTCCAGGTTTGAGGGATCTAGAGAAGGAATCAAATGGGGCTGTGGGGACATCTGTGAAGGATGCCGGAGGAGGGACGGCACCTCCATGCTCCTCTATCCAGGGAGCAGGCTGTATCTGTGGTTTCTCAGAGGTGCTGGCCTGAGCCACCCGAGGCTTCAGTGTGTTGCTTGTGTATAGCCCCTGGGTCTGGCTCAGAGCCTTCTGCCTTCTGGGTAGTCAGTTCTTTTTATCTTGCAAGCTCAGAAAACTGTCCTGCTTCTAGGACACATTTTTTTGATGAAGCAAAAGAACTGTAGGGCACAGAGTCAAGGGCCTTGTTTTCCTTAGAGGGAGGGGCCCCCTCAGAGGGTCTACCTGAGTGCTCTAAGGAAAAGATTCCCGGAACAATGCTCAAAGTTTTTTAGAGATTCAAGAAAGTGAACTTCCCAGGTGTGCGCCTGAGTTTTCCAGATGGGAGAAAGGGGTGAAACAGATACAGTGATAGGATTTCCATTGTTAGATGCCTCTTGTTTGTCTGTGAAACTCTCATGAGGGAGCTATCCTGAGCCATGAATACTAAAAACACTGGTGTGTTTTTCCATGTGCGAAAACGTTACCCTTTGAAAAATCCAGGGCCCACCCTGGGCCACACATGTCGGCTCCGGAGCTCAGCTGTTCTCAGCTTTTCACCTGCACCAACAGCCAAAGCAAAAGTGGTTCAGTACAGACACTGTTTAAAACGGCTGTGTTAAAAATACCACCCCAGCTCCACGGACTTCTGGAACTGTCAGGAGTGTCTTCACTTATTCGCTCCGATGATGAAGGAGAGTCCCGGAGAAGGGGCACAAGCCAGTTAAAAGTGGGGTTGTAACTGGAGGATGCAACAGTTTAGAATCTCCCTGCTTTAAACCTTAAAAGAACCAGCAGCCTAGCCTCTCAGCCCTGAAATCCCCGTGGCCTGAATGACGCTGGAGGAGGTGCCGGCTGCTCACTCCGGAGGCTCCGTGGCTCCATCCCATAGAAGGGTAACAGCACACTATGTGTGGAGCAATATAGGGAGAAGTTCCCTAATTGCTGAGGAGGAGTGTTGGTGGTGGCCTGAGGGCACATGTTCAAAGAACATTTGAGGTTATGGGCCTGGGATCCTGCATTCCCAGCTCAGGACATGAGTGATAGTCTTGGTTTCTGTTTAGTTAAAAAAGTCGTGTCATTTTTAACATTCTCTAAAGCTGATTATGACTCAACTCAATCAACTGTCAGTGAGCTTAAGTCCTGATCAAACTTGTGGGCCTTCCTCATTGAATGTACCCACTTTATGATTTCAGGCAAACATTTACAAAGGTTCCTCTTGCTCCCTGCTAATGACCTCAGCTGTCCAGCAGTCCAGCAGCCCAGCAGTCCATTATTCTAATGTTCAACAGAAAGTATCCTTCACCAAATTACATTCACAAACCCAAGCCTAATAGGGTAGTCTAGGACACACAAGCCTTCCCAAAGTGGGTGGCCCTCATCACAGAGCAGCGCATCACTCTGCAGCAGGTCTTTGTGATGGACTCAGAACTGCAGGCATTTCTCCCAGGGTGGTTGGTTCACTGCTGAGGCTACAAGAGAGAAGAAAGGGTTAAGGAAGAGGGCCAAGGTGAGTATTTATGCAACCTTGAGTATTTACTCCTAAAAAATGGAACAGTTGGCAAATCATCCAGAAGTCAGAGAAAAGGATTGTAAAAGCAGAAGAAAGATGAAAACTCCTCACCATGTGTTGATTATGAATTTTAATTACTGAGTTATCTGTTTAGTCAACGGCTGGGAAAGAAATGTGGGCAGGAAGAGCTCTGTGAATGTTCCAGATGATACAGTTTTGTTTTTAGGAAATGCACAATTAGACTGTGTCTACACAACCCAAAGTAAAAGCAGATGTATCCGTCATCAGACTATTTTGATTAATGGGGAAATTTGGAACTTAAATTATCTGTTTCCATCAGCTATGTAGATCAAATGAACTGGATCATTGCCAGATCCACATCCTTGCAGTGGGGTATAGACACAACTTTTGGGGGTGATGCAGATTTGGAGACAGTATTCATCACGCAGAACTGAAATGAGAGGAGAAAGCATCACAAAATAAGCATGGCTTGCACCTGCATTAAATAATGAATAGTCCATCCAGAGAGGTCATGGGCTTAGTTCACATCCAAACCAGATAGCTAACTCAGCCAGCCACAAACTCTGGTTTGGAACCGTGCTCTTCACACTTATCCCTGGTCCCTAGAGTTGCTATCCATTTGGGGCAGCAGTGGTCCTCATGATGCTGGTTTATGTTGACAGGGCTAAGTGACTGGGTGGAAGCAGAAGAGTTATAGAAGTGATAGAATTCTCTCATGATTACTTACTCTAGAGAGGAGGCCAGGGGTACCAAGCCCACTTCTACCATCTTGTTGACCAGGTCAGTCTTCATTCTTGATATGGTAGATAATACTATCTGTTCTCTGAACATTTCAAGAAACCAATCCTTTCTTTCTCCTCCTCCTCCTCCTCCTCTTCCTCCTCCTCCTCTTCCTCCTCCTCCTCTTCCTCCTCCTCTTCCTCCTCTTCCTACCCTTCCTCCTCCTCTTCCTCCTCCTCCCCTCTTCCTCTTCCCTTCCTCCCCTCATCCCCTTTGCCTCTTCCTCCTCCTTCTTTAGAACATACTTATTTGTGTGTATGTACAAGTAGAGTTACCTGTAGACTATGAGGTCAGTTATTCACTTCCATGCCAAGACTACTTTTAGAGTACTCATGTAAGGTGACAAGATGTCATTGAGAGAAGAAAATTATATCTGGGTTATAGGGAATGATGATGTTTCACCAAGAAAAAAAGACTTTTAAAGCAAAGCCTTCTTGCAATATGTATCTTTTCAAGTTAACTGGCATCAGTTGTCAAAAACCGAGGGTTCAACTAAATAAAAAAGGAGAAAAGTATTGGAAATCAGTAAGGATAGTGGATGCTTCAGAAGTGGCTGTAATCATCAAACATCAGTGGGTGAATGGATGTGCAGATCATGGGATTCACACAATGGGGCAGCATACAGCCACAAGAAGGAAGAGAATACCAATGTATGCTACAACTGATACATAAGTTTTGAAAACATGAAATGAAACAATCCTGACCCAAAATGGTATCTACTGTATGATTCCTTTTATATGAAATGTCCATAGGGACAGAAAGCAGACTGGTGACTCCTGAGGGCAAATGGGAGAGGGAAATGGGAATCTACTGCTCTATAGGTATTCTACAGAGTATAGCGCTTTCTACTAGGGTGATAAAAATGTCTTAGAAGTAGATGAAGACATTGGTTAATGGCATTTTGGCTATATTAAATGCCAAAGAACTATACACTTTACATTTTAACTTTATGTTATAGTTGATGCTATATTTTAAGAAAACAATGTCAAAAAAGTGAACATGTTTGAGTCATGCTACTCCCACATCTATTCCCTGTTCCTAAATGACAAGGTATGGAGATTAGGACCACTTTGGGGTTGCTTTCTGTAGGAAAAAAACAGTGATCTAAAGGACCTTAGCAGCCATACCCTCCCATCCTTTCTTTTTGAAGATCAGAAGTGATAGAATACGGAAAGGGGAAGTTAAGGACAGATCTGGATTGGTTATCCAGGTTGCTTGAGTCTGAGACTGCTATGTAATCCAGGAGAGTACATTGTGTCCCTAAAGACCATGACACAGCATTCTGAGATACTTATAAATTGGAACTCAGAAGTTCCTTAAAGGTCATGTGATGCAAACTTTGTCAGTAGCCTATGATGCTACTGGGAAGTGGTAGAACCTTTATGAGGTAATGCCTAGTGGAAGGATAGTAACTCATCAGGAGAACCCTTGATGGGGATATTGGGATCCTGGCCCATCTTTTTCTCTTTGCTTGTTGGCCACTATGAGGTAAGTAGCTTTGCTTTATCTCTGCTCCCGTCATGACATCCTGCCTTGCCACTGTCCCAACTGATGGAGACAACTTACTGTGTTTAAATGTCTAGAACTGTAGGCCAAAATAAAAAATTCCCCTTTAATTTTTCTTTGTTACACTTATTTATGTAGTGTGTGTGTGTGTGTGTGTGTGTGTGTGGTGTGTGTGTGTGCCATTGCACATATGTGCAGATCAGAGGACAACTTGTAGGAGCTGGTTCTTGCTCTCTACCATGTGGGTGCCGGGGAGTAAACTAAGTCATTTGGCTTGGAAGTGTCTTTGCCTGCTGAGGCAGCTTTCGGCTTCTCTCTCCTCCTTTTAAGTTGATTTATTGTAAGTACTTGCTACAGAGACCAGAATCTGATGAACATATTTACTCAATAATTTCTGATATGCTTTGAACCAATACAGCAATAGTTCTAATAATAATAATAATAATAATGCATAAAATAAACATGAGGTAATTAATATGTTAACTCATTCAACCACTATACAACATATACACACACACATATATGTATATATATATATATAAATGTATTTTAAAATACCACATTAATCATGATAAGTACATAAATGTTATTTATTAGTTAAAAATATAAAATGAATATACACTCGATTGATAATAATATAGTTTATTGTACCCTTATTAGGTGCCAGATAAGTAAAAGAAATACCTTTCTTGGTCTCCAAACCTATGAGGTCAGTGAGAACACTGGGCCCAGGTAATTAAATAAATTTTCTCAGAGATCTGTGGAGCTGGTGATGGGATTAACCATCACTAGTGGTTACAGTGTTCTTAACTACCACATCCAGTATCTGGGCTCAAGACCTTTGGGTTTTATACACGAGTAAAATTTCCAGAAGTTGTTATAAGATAGCTATATTTTGTTTATATTTTATTTATTCCCTGGTTCTGTTGATGTCTTTATTTTTATCACTTACTTGTTACTTAATGCTAATCACCCCTACTGTGCTCCACCAGAATCATGGAGTCAATAGAATACATTTTTACACCCTCCTGCAGTGTGAAATGGTTAAGAAGTATCTAAAAATGTGTTCCACATCCTTAGTAATCAGGGAAATGCAAATTAAAACTCCTTTGATACTTCATATATTTCATCTGGGGCTTCCTAAGGGATAGTTAGGAGATGTAGATGATCTGAGTGTTCACTTTGGTGGCACATGCCATGAACTACAGTCTCTTATTTTTTTTTTTCTGGTGGGGAATTTGCTTATGCATTTATGAACCAGATGGATAGCCCTATCCCAGACTCCTATTACTAGAGTATTTTTCTATAACCACCCTGTATCAATTAAAGTCCTAGCCAGAACCAGATCTATCAGTCTATTTGGTGTTACCATAGTAAGACTCTCAAAGCTGAGGTAAGTCAGAAAGTAAAGAGGTTTATTTTGCTCACAGTTTTGATAAATAGAAGTAAAAAATTGTATTACCCTGTGTGTTGAGCCTCTGGTGAGGGCCTTGGTTGTGTTTTAACATAGTGGATAATCACATGAATGGGGAGCATGTACAGCAGGGGCAAAAGCTGAGTGTGGCACATATCGAGCACGCACATGCCACTAACATGCTCGCAGGAGAACGATGCTGGGACCATTGACAAAAGCTAAGAAGAGCTTCACTTCGCATAGGCAGCAGGACCTGTGGCTATGGCTTTGTGTAGAGTAGTATAGCCATTACTAAATCAAGTTCTAAAAAGAAAGGGAAAGGCGTCTGTCTCTGCTCCCGACTTTTTCATCCATGGTGTGTGTACTACACTTTTCTTCGGTTAAACTCAACTAGAAGCTAAAAACCAAGACTTCCCAGAGGTCTGTATATACAGCAGAGTGGGAAATGAGAGTAGATCTGGAGGGTAAGTGAGCTAAGGGTTATTTCTGCACTCCAAGTTATGGTGATGGTTTGGAGTGCAGCAGATCATTGAGTAAGGCTGTTGGATGAGCTACATAAGGTTGTGGATTTAGGCTCGAGTAATCCACGGCTGGGAGATCGGCCAGGACAGTACAGGTTCAACGTTTTGACATTAGGATGCCACAGTGAGAGTGGAGAGGCCAGGAGGCTGGTTGGAAGGAAAACACTCAGGGATGCATGTGTGAGTGTCTTTTGCTGTCAGTGAGACGAGGGGAGAAGCTGCAGTTTGAAGATGAGTTTCTAGCTGCTGCCATTTAGTGAATCCAGTCAGGAGGCTGTGAGGGCCACACGCTACAACAGATTGCTTTGGAGTCTTGCTTTTGAAGTTACAAGCCAAATAGATGCACAGAGCATCCGGTCTGCCTCATTTCTATGCGCATGGGGATATCATGTTGATATCAAAGGAAGTCAGATTCATATGTAAAGGAGAAATGATTTTCTTCAGGGTCCTTTTTTCTTTTTTTCCCAAACCCCACCAGAATTTCCTTCTTACTCATGAAAATGACAGGATGCACTTTAAAAGATTTCACAGAAAGTGACAAAATTTGATGCCAGGAGTGGGTGCTCTAATAATACTAATTACTCTTGGCTGAGGACTTTTGGTGATTTAGGCAGCACAGTGAGTTGTTGCTTTGCCAGTCGCCACCACCAAGTGTCTGGACTTGTACTAGTTATTATCTCCATGTGATAGATGAGGAGACAGAGGCTGAAGGCGTTTAGATCCCACACACAGAGAAAGGGCAGTGAACCTTGAAGTCCATACTGGCTGGACTTTGAGGCTCTACAATAAGCTTAATTTTCTTGTGATTTCAAGGTAAGTAAGTCCAAGATAAGTTTTATCATTGTTGGTTTGTATTGCCTTTTGATTTTAGTCATCTAGGCTTTAGAGTCTCAGAAGCTCCGTGGATCCAAAATTTTCTGCATGTTCAAATCCTTTCTTTAAAAAGCCATAGTAAGGTCAGTTATGGTGCTGCAGTCTTGCAATCCCAGTACCCTGGAGGTGGGGGGAGAGCATTAAGAGTTCAGGGCTACCTTGCTACACAGCAAGTTTGAGGCTGTCTTGGACTGCATGAGACCCTGTCTCAAAAATCAAAATAAGCAAGTGAATGAATGAATGAAAGGCATAGTATCTGCATATAATATGCCTTACAGATTTTAATCCATAATTAGATAGCATATAATACAAAGTATGATGCAAATAGTTGTTATATTGTGTTGTTATGTCATAATAACAGGAAGATGAGTCTGCACATGATAAGCAGTTTCTAGCTCTGCCAATAGAGTATGCAGATGCTGAGCCACAAATAGAGGCCAACTTGTGTGTGTGTGTGTGTGTGTGTGTGTGTGTGAATGTGTGTGAATGTGTGTGTATGTGAGTGTGTGTATGTGTATATGTAAATGTGTGTGTCAGTGAGTGGTGTATGTGTATGAGTGTGTATGTAAGTGTGTATATGTGAGCATGTGTGTGTGTGTATGTGGGTGTGTGTATGAGTGTGTGTCTGTGAATGTGTATGTAAATGTGTGTCTGAGTGTATGTGTATGAGTGTGTATGTAAATGTGTGTATGCGAGTATGTGTGTGTGTATGAGTGTGTATGTGTGTGTATGTGAGTGTGTGTATGAGTGTGTATGTGAGTATGTGTGAGTGTGTGTATGTGAGTGTATATGTAAATGTGTGTGTCTGTGTATGAGTGTGTATGTAAGTGTATGTATGTGAGTGTGTGTATGTGTGTGTGTGTGTGTGTGTGTGTGTGTGCTTGCATGAGTAGTCAATGAATTTGAAGGTTTGGTTGTATACAGTGCTGTCATCAAATTTTATTTTTAGCTCCCATGTTTAACTATGAGTTAAAATTTAAAATTAATTATTTATTAGCCAAGAAAGACAGGAAAGTGGCCAGGTTTTGAAAACATTAAAGGCTAATGTTTCCCCAGCACTGCTCTAAGTACTTTATATATGATCTAATTTTATCCTCTCTCTAGTTCTAGAAGGGTGATAAGGGTAGAATTTACCCGAGATTTAGTTATAACAAACAGGATGCAAACATTGTTCTCAGACTGAAAACCCTCGCTGGCGTTTGCTCTGTTGTTTCTATTTAAAGTGGCAGGACGTTGTCAGAGCTGGTCAATTCCAGGCCATCTTTGCAGCCTCCTTTGTTCTCCTAAAGGATTTCCTAGGTTTTGTGCTGGCAACAGGTCTTTCCCAAGGGCAGAACACAGCACCTGGGTTTGACATGGCCGCTTCTGAATTGGGAAACTTTCGCTCCAGCCACATCCCTCCACCACTTCCAGTTATAAAATGCATATAAAAACCCCAGGTGAGTTCAATCTACATTTGAGAAAAGATGTAAGTTTTCAACACTTGGTGCCCCCCACCCCCAGCACTCTGATTATGCTGTTTCATTCTGCTTTCCTACCTACAGGATTTTATCTCCTGACTCCTTACTTTTAGTCAAATGCTTCCTTGCTCCACTCTGAGGTCTAAATTGATTCTCATCCAAATGCTTTCCTTAATTTAGATTACTTTTAGGAAGAAAAAAACAACTTATCTTTTTTTGGAGAGAGGTATGACATAAACTCATGCCTATTTTCCTATTTATTATGAAAATTGAAAATAGTTGTTTGGGAGCATTGGGTGGTACTCGGTCACTTCTTTGGACCAAAGAGAGCTGGGATAGCACCATGAAAATACTTCTCACACTTTCTCCTTGTTCTGAGGCAAAATAGTCTCTTACGTATCAGAAGAGTACATCCCGTACACAAATATAGCAACTCCTTTTCTTATTGCTGTGACCAAATGTCTGACAGTTTAAAGGTCCAGAACATCGTGGTGGGAAGGCCTGACTGTGGCAATTCTGTGGTAGTGGGAGGGTGTGATTCAGACTTTCTCACATCTTGCCAGAGAGGGACACAAAGAGGCTCCAGGCTATAAATCCTCAAGGCCCACTCCCAGTGACCCATTTTCTGTAGTGATGCTCTGCCTCCTGAATGTTCTACAACTTCCCAAATCATGGCCACTAGCTGGAGAGTAGTGTTCAAATAAATGAGCACATGGGTTATAGTTCACATTCAAGCCACAACAACTAGCCAATGTATATAGATATACACACACTCAACGTGCATCGAGATGGTGTGTGTTCCATCATGTTGGTCGCAGAGCATCAGTGTTCAGAAAGAGCTTGTCTGGGAATATTTGCTGTTTCTGTCAGGCATGTATAGGGTGATAGAGCCATGGTGCCCACACTGTACCAACCATACCCAAGGAGAAGTCACGTTTCAGCAGGGAGCAGGTTTTCCATCTGATTTGTGCCCAAAACATGTAAGAAACACAGCAGATTGCATGCTGCTTCTACTAAGGAACATACACATATGCATTTCAATCACTTATGTTTTTTTTTTTTTATGATGCATTGGTGAATTGCATCCTGTTGCATTTGTAATTAGAAGGTGGAACAGATGTGATGGCTTTGTTTAAAGTGATATGTCCATTAAAATAACCTATACTACCAAGTAATTGTTTCCTTTAACAAGGGAGTCTGGCCATTGTCCTGCTGTTTTTGAGCCATTTAAACCGACTATGAAAGAAAACATGTGTGTCTTCAGGAAATGTTGATCAATTATGGATGTTAGAAATTTTCTAGATGGGTTTTATGTCTGTTTGTTGTTTTTGTTGTCATTGTTCTCCCCCAAGTCCTTCTGAATTGCGATTATCATCAAAGAGACATTACTTCTTTCAACATCACTATTTTTTCTTACATTTAAATGAATAAACCAAACCTATCCATATTTCAAAAGGATCCAAGATTTTTTTTTTTTTATATTTTAACAAAAGGTGGTTTGTACAGTGGAATACTCAACTATCACTTGGTAATCAAACACGTAGTCAATATTAGCATTGGCTCTTAGTTTGAACCTAAATGAAATGTGGGTTTTGTTTTGATCCATGTCACTTTTCTGAAATCTGCAGTTATGCTTGATTGAGACAGGCTGTGGCAGCCAACCCAGTAGCTGGCAGACGATTCTTCAATACAGCACGAACTTGACCGACCCAATTATCCATCTCCTAGCCCAGTGCAAATGGCAGGACAAGCCACCTTTTCACTGCCTTCTTCTTGCCAGGCCAATGCCCTTGACATAGATCCAGCTAAAGTAATCTTACTTCATAGAACAGGTACGTGTTAATCCCCTCTATACCTATAATTAAATACTCCTTACCCACATCTTTGAGTCAGGAGAGCTTGTAGACATGTTCCCAAGTTCAAAGTTGTCATTTTTTAAAATTTTTTTAAAAGGAAAATTTATATTAACAGCATTACAGAGTCAGTACACAATTTGAGAAAAAAACAACAACAACATGGTTTCATGAAAATTCCATTTAGGCTAAATTATTACAGCAAGTAATTCTTTGATAAAAATACTCAGAAAGGATTAACATGGGAAACAGTGCTGGGGTGGAGTATATTATGATGGTTATAATGTTGAGTTCAATATTCTTTGATTTTTTTTTCTAGAAGAAGTCTGCAGAAATCATTGAGGAAACCACCTTCACCCACATGGGATGGATAAAGAGAAAACTCTTTAGTTTTTTAAATCAAACCTCTGTGGCTTTGTAGTTGAGCCCTGGCAAATATGTTTGGGAGCTTGCTTTCTTGGGTCCATGACTTACAATTACTAAAATATAGCATGGTTAGATTTCTGGTTCTCACCCATGTGCTACTGGTTCTGAATTGCTGTACTGGGCAGCTCTTCCAGACTGATCTGAGAGGTGACACACAGAAACCTTGGGTCAAAGGCTATGATGGTCATCGCCAGTCAACTGACTTAATGAAACAGCTTAATTTTTTTTGGTCACTGGCTTTCTGTCCACAAAGACAAATAATGACAAAATTTCTTCGATTGCAATATATGGACTGTATGTCCACTTTCTACACTTGTTTTAAAGAATTATTTAAAATATCAATGAAGCAAGTGTTGACAAGTTATTAATAAATGTTGGTACCAAAAGAACTAGAATCAGCTAAGATATTTAATAAGATTCTATCTTAGCATAGCAGTTTATTAACTATTTCTGAACATCATATAATAGATACCACAGGGAACCTCTGTAGAATGGCTTTTAGTGGTGGTAGAAGTTTATCTGTCTAAAGTTGTTTAGATACAATTCAAAACAAAATTTTGACTTTTAAAGCTCATTCATAGGGCTTAGAGTTGACTGTGTATTTAGACTACTTTCTTGTTAAAGTTTAATATTCATTAGGAAATAAAATACATAAGGATTATAGCTAACAATAAAATATTATAGTGAGGATTTTTTCCTAAATAAGTAAATCATAGCTACATTTCAATGGGAGCTAGTAACTGTGAAATGATTGACATGTCCATTTGTTCCATCTTCGTACCCATTTTACTATATGTACACGTACATCTTGTGAAAGGAAAATAAATGTTGTCACTATGCTCTTCAAAATAAAAGTTGAACTCTCTTGGATCTGTAAGTTAATTTAAAACTAATTGGTATTCAGTACAAATGCTTTTATTTTATAGTAGTTAAACATGCCCAGAAATCTCAGAGCTGTAAAATGTTTACAACTGTTCATAAATCCACTTGGATGAAATATCATTATTTCTTTCAAGCTAAAAAGTACAAGGTTCCAAACCAAGAAAGTCATAGTCAGGGGCCTTCCCCACTCTGAGCATTTTCCTTTTGAGGAGGCACACCCGCGGGCTTCCGGTGGTGGCAGGGGACAGACTAGCTCTCCCTCTAGCAGATCAGATGGGCACCATATAGTTTCTGTATGCATTTACACCACAGGATACATAAACCTGTGCACCACAGGGAGGCCTTGTGCTGAGAGAAGAAACCAAGCAGTGTGCAGGAGGAAGAGAATCCCTGTATGAGCGGTGAAGAGAGGAAAATGTGAAGACAGAGAACATTTATTAATGTAACCTTCACTGAGCTCCCTTGCCTCTTCTTGGGAGAAGGAGGTCAGACTGGGTGACTTCCAGCCTCCACACCAGGAGGCTGCATTCACATATTTTTTCTTTAAATTTAATGAAAATACGCAATCTCGAATGGAATTTTGTCTGCGAGGCATTTTCTTTTTTCTTTTTTGGTTTTTCGAGACAGGATTTCTCTGTGTAGCTTTGCGCCTTTCCTGGAACTCGCTTTGGAGACCAGGCTGGCCTCGAACTCACAGAGATCCACCTGGCTCTGCCTCCCGAGTGCTGGGATTAAAGGCGTACGCCACCACCGCCCGGCGCGAGGCATTTTCTTGATTGTCGATTGATGTAGGTGGTGCCCCAGTCGTAGCCAACTTGTCCCGGAGGTGTAAGAAAGGTGACACTCACACAATCCAGAAAGCAGGGTTCTATGTTCCATGCTTCCGCTCCTGCCTCCATGCTCCTGCTTTGAATTCCTAACCATATTTGCTTCAGCAAGGAACCGTTACATAGAAGTGAGAGCTGAAATAAACCCTTCCTTCCCCAAGGTCGGTGTCGTATCACAGCCACGGAGAAGTGAAGTAGGACATGTGTACTACTAAGCTCTTTGATTCTAGATACTTTTTTTTTTTTTTTTCGTTTTTCGAGACAGGGTTTCTCTGTGTAGCTTTGTGCTTTTCCTGGATCTTGCTCCGTAGACCAGGCTGGCCTCGAACTCACAAAGATCCACCTGCCTCTGCCTCCCGAGTGGTGGCACACGCCTTTGATTCTAGATACTTTTATTTAGATCTCTCATGGTTAAGAAGAAACTGAGATTTCTACTTCCTTGTCTGAAAATGCAAGTAAAAAAAGGTGACTCTATTTTCTGCTATAACCTGGGAGCACTTTACTCTGCTGAACATGCCACAAATTTAAATGAGTACACCTGGAGATCTTCCTTCAAGACTCTAGCGGTACACCAGGGGCCTCGTAGAGCTTTTTTCCCCCCACAAGTGCAAGCTGTTCTCCTTCATCTCCAACACACCCACCACATCCTTTTCAGTGACTTTGTTTCCTAAGTGTACCCTAGGTTTATTTGCCCAGATTTCTTTTTTTTTTTTCTGTTATTTCTTTTGGTGGTGACACCACTCTCATAGCCTGACCAAGATCCAAAGCACTATCTTGACCTCTCTAAGACTGAGAATGCCCAAGCAACCATAAACAAGTGTGCCTGGCAGCTAATGTCAAGGTAGTGCATAGCTCTAAGTAAAGATTTTTGTATCTGATCTACAAATCTGCACTTGTGGATACCCAACAACTTAAAATAGTTGAAAAAAAAAGTTCATCTATATTGAACCTGCACAGACTTGTTTTCTTTTCACCATTAACCAAACAATATGTATAGTGAAGTATAGATATGATTTTCACAGTGTTCACATTGCATTAGGCATTATAAACAATTCTGAGTTGATTACAGAAACATGTGTGTAGGTATATGCAAGTACTCTACCACATAGAAAGGACTTGAGCATTTGTGGTTATGCAGACTTGCCATCCTCCCGGAGCAGAAAGCCTCTCTCAGCTCCCCTTCTGCCTTTCACCTTCCACAGAACAGTTATCTCTCCTATCCCAGAGACTCTGCTTCTTCCATGGCTGCCCTTCAGAATCTTCTTCTGTATCCTTTGTCCTATTTCCATAGGTCACCGGCCATTCTTCAACCCATTGCTTTCTTTTTCCAAATCTTTGTCAAGTAACAGTCTTAAATTATTAAGTAACTTATTAAAATAAGACTAATCTTTCCACACATGGTTCCAGTGTTATGGTTCCACCAAAATAGTTCAGTGGTTTCTCACTGCATCCAGACTAACCTGCAAACCTATTGTGTCTCCTTATTATGTATGTTTTCTCCTTTTTTCCTATCCTCCAATTTATTTATTTAGTTATTTATTTATTGTTTGTTTGTTTGTTTGTTTGTTTGTTTTGTGTAGGGTCTCATGTAGCGCAGGCTGGCCTCACACATACTGTATAGCTATGGCTGGCCTTGAACTCTTTTTTTTTTTAGACGCGTAAATATTTATTTGTAACAAAGGAGTTTGTGTACAGTGTTGAAAATCTACAATTTCTTGTTAAATTCACATTTGCACTTCACCTTTTTAAACAAACATTTATAATCATTGTTTTATACAGATACAGATATGCAAATACAACATTGAGTTCAGTCTTCCTTCAGCATTTTCCTCTTAAATTTTTTTTGAACATAAAACAGGTTATAATTCCAAAGTCCAGAGTTATTTGAAATTGGAAAATATTTTCTCTGTAGAAAATAGTAAAAATACTAACAAGTTTTGGTTTTGCCCAGTCACTGGGCATGCTTTAGTGAAACATTTCACTATTAGGATAAGAATTTGTACCGTATCAAGCTGATGAAAAGATACGCTGGCTGTACTTTCAGGAGGGGAGGCTTAAATCTTTTTAGATTATGGATTAGCCTATAGAAAAATGTCTGCTGTAAATCAAACAGTGAAGGGGAAGATGAATAGGAATCTCACTTACACAACTTAAGTAAAATATAGCTCTCTGAACAGATGAAGATAGGTTTCTTCTGTATCTCAGAATCTAATCAATATTTATATGTATAATTCAGCTATTATTTGGCTTAAAAGGGCTTATTGGGAAAACCTGTCCTCCAATTTAAACTTTAACTACAGTGCTTTCTTCGTCCATATGCTTCACATGGTCTTCCTACTATGAAAACAATCCAATGTTCCAACTACACATATCCATCTTCTATGTTGAAGACTTAGAAGGTAAACGTGCTTTTCCACCAAGTCTGATAATGTGAGTTCTATCCACAGAAGCCACTCAGTAGAAAGAGAGAACCTACTTCCACAAGTTGTCCTTTGACCTACTTAGATCTACTCGTGCGCGCGCGCGCACACACACACACACACACACACACACACACACACACAATGACAGAATGAATTATTATATAAATGTAGAGATCCAAGGTTAATCTGTTAGTAGGGTCAGTTTCTTCTCAGGTACTTCTCCTTGGCTTGTAGATGTACATCTTTACACAATTTACTTCTATTTAATTCTGTGTCTAGGTTTTCTCTTACATACTAGCATACTGGAGCTGTGTTAAAGACCTCATGCTAACTTAAATACTTCTGTAAAGATTCTATGCCACATTCTGAGATTCTGGGAACTTAAATATACAAATCTGGTGTGGGGGAGGTGCTGCCAAAATTCTTTCCTTGGAAGAGATGTAAACAATGTCTACCCTCCCTCTCAGGACCCAAATGACAAACTAAGATTCGATTCTATCAAAGTTCACTCTAGGGAACCAAACAGTTTATCAGGCTTACTTACATAGCAAAGACTGAGCAATTATGGACTGGAGCATGGGTGACTCTAAAGCAGCCTCCCTGGAAGTTCTGCATCCAACATGGATGATGATATTCCCCAGTTATGTAGGTTGAGTCTCCTTTAATTCTTTTTCACCTATCTTCTAGTCCTACCCAAAGACCCTAAGGCCACATGCAATTAGGGAAAAATTGCATATAACTGTTAGAGATGGGTGGCTGCATGTTCAGGTGAGGGTGTTTTGACCTTCCTAGCCCCCTTCTTCCAAGAAAGCAGATCTACAGTCAACAATCCCAACCACGATGATATTTGGTGAACTGACCCAGCTGAACTTCTGAAGATGGAGTTTGATTTGGAAGATAGTCCTAAACAACAGGAGGACATAAATCAGATCCAAATACCTGTCTTTGTAGCATGTCTCACTCTAGACTTCGCATCTAGGTTTTCAATGAATATGTCATAAACTCATCAGTTTGTGCTAAATCTGTCCATGTCATATTCTACATGGCATCTGTCCATGTCAACTCATAAATGCTTAATATGATGCCTTGAATGTAGAATATGCATAATAAAATTTTAAGATGGTAAAAGTTGATCAGCAGACCTCTTATATGAACAACATAGACTATGGTTAGACAAATAGATTTGGGTAGGGGGTCAGTGATTACATTTTTTTTTTTTTTGCAGTACTGGGGTTGAACCTAAGGCCTTGTACTTACTGAACAAGATACTCTACCACTGAGCTATAGCCTCTGCCCTTGTTTTTGTGAGACAGGGTCTCTTTATGTAACCTAGGCTAACTTTAATCTCGTGTGATCATCTTACCTTTGCTTCCTGAATGCTGGATTGTAGGCCACATGCATACATGCATGCATGCATGCATTCATTTCCAGAAATGTGAAGAGTTTTAGCCAGGAGTTTTTCACATGCCAGTGGTGATGATGGGAGCCATCAACTCTGTGGGTTCTGCTACACAATGACGTAAGAGAGCTCCCCACTGCTGGCTTGTCTACGAGTAAGTAAAGAACATGGAATACTTCCCGTGTCTGGCTCTTGTGCTTGTGCCACAGTAGCTTTAAACACTCTTGGATGTCTAACTCATTTAATAATCAGTTTTGTGAGGTAAGTGCTATGATGCTTACTTGGGGCATGGCACAACTGAAGTGCCAATTTCTGAAGGAACGTGCCTAAGGTTACACCAAATCTTAGTAACTAAACATCAGAATGGAGCCTTGAGTATACATCAGTTGTAACCCTGACTCTAAGCTCTGAGACCCAATCCCATTTCTAGTGTATAATTCAGTCCCATGGTGACACATAGTTAGATTCTATAACTGTTATAATGTATTGTTTAAATGTCTTTGACAAAATAAAGAACATTAGATTCCAAGGCACAAAATTGTTCTATATCCCTTTTAGAATTTCTGAAATACAGATACTTTTTTTTTTAAAAAAAAGTTGAATTTATTCTTATAGAGAGGCAAATTAAGGAGTTGAGTGTACAAAATGGATTTTTCGGTTTGAATTATCTGGCTAGCGATCAGTCCACAGCGATCCTTTCCAAATGTCATAGTCAAAGTGTGACTGCACAGGCAGGGACTATAAAAAGACTCAGTTTTGTCTCTTGGCCAATCTGTTAGCATAGAAACTCAACCCTGGCATGCAATTATAAATTGATACATTGTTATAGGAATGACTGATTCATCAGACCATTTAAATGTTAAGAAAACAGATCAATATTAAAAATGACACAGATAGTTAGAAACAGGCAAGCAGGAAGCAGCCATCTTTTCAGATCAGCACAGATAGATCTCTGGAGATGTTGATCCACTTTTACCTTGGGAAATCTGAATAAAAAGCAGTGCAGAATTAAGAAAATAAATAGGTGCATAATCTTTCTTCCTTTTTTATTTTGCATGAAGCCTGTGTTGGTTAGCACACTTGTCCAAATTCTAACCAGAGGGAAGACACTGAAACTAACCTTCTGATGTTCTCATATTCTGATACCTCTTCTCATTCCCTCTCCTCTTCACTCCTTCTCTCTCTCTCTCTCTCTCTCTCTCTCTCTCTCTCTCTCTCTCTCTCTCTCTCTCTCTCTCTCCTTCTTTTTCTCCTTTCCTCCAGCTTCCCTCCCCAATGTCAGGTTTTATCCAGAAAGATGTCATTCATTGTAACAGCCAGAACTGCAACAGGACCCTTCCCTCTTCCTTAGAGGAGAAAGAGCTCTTGATGTGCAGCCTTCTGCTGGGCTCAGCACAACCCTGCCCTCTGGTGACAGCCTCTTGGCAAGTGAGGAGGCAGCAGAGATGGAGGGAAAGGCAAGTGCAGGTGAATCAAGTGGGAACAGGTGCCTCCCGGGACTATTTACAAACAAAATCCATTTAACCTTCTTCTTAGGATGACTCATTATATTTTTGTTTAAACTCAAAATACACAAAAGTAGATAGTTATTTTCAAAGATAATAAATGCTTCAGAGAGTAAGGATTAATATAATACAATAAAATGACCTACAGGTGGGAAGCCCAGCTGGTATTTTGTAAGTAAAATAGATACTGTTTCACAGCTACATCTCCATATCTGGCTTCTACATCCTTGGATTCAAACAACCACAGGTTGGAAATATTTGAAAGAGAAGTTCATCTATATTGAACCTGCACAGACTTGTTTTCTTGTCATCATTAACCAACCAATATGTATAGTGAAGTATAGACACAGTTAGCATAATATTCACATTGTATTAGGCATTATAGACAACCTTGAGTTGATTCCAGAAGCATGAGCTTGTAGGTATATGCAAATACTCTGCCACTTTCTATAAAGAACTTAGCATTTGTAGTTATGATATTCACAAGGGGACCTGGAACCCATCTGCCTAATAGAAGCCAGAAGAATTGGCTGCACCATGGTCTTGTAAGGTGACAGTTTTTTTTTAATTTAAATTTTATATAATTATTATTTTTTTATGTGTGTGGGTATATTGCCTGCATGTCTGTCTGTCTGTATACCACATGTGTGTCTGGTGCCTGTGGAGGCCAGAAGAGAATGTTGTATCCTCTGGAACTGTTTGTGAACTACTATGTGGGTGCTGGGAATTGAACCTAGGTTCTCTAGAAGAGCAGTTGGTGTCATTAACCACTGAGCCATCTCTCCAGCATTGCAAGGTGGGTGTTTAAGAAAGTGGTAGGGGCATCCAGGTGTCTTAGAACTGTGAACTTTAGAGTAGAGCTAAAGTATAAGATGTGCTTTCTGGCTCTTGGTCATACTCCTGAAGATTGCTTGTTGGTATTGCGCTCCTATTTAGTACTTGAGCAGCATTCTTGTCTTGGGGTTTTCTTTTCTTCTCTTGTTGAACGGAGGATGACTATACCTTTCTTGGATGGTTGAGGCAATACTGAAAGAGATGAGTACATAAAACGTGTCATCAAGGAGACTCTTGCTAAATGTCAGTTATCCAGAGTGACATGGATGCGGCACATGGGTTTGATGCACCATTTCTTTTATTATTCAGTTTTCTTTATTGGTAGTGTTTGATGCAAACTGAAACAAAAGTCATGTGTAGAACAGGATAGGATAAATTGTACTCACTGTATTTCTGGTAATGAAAAAGACAAGCTTACCCAAAATTAATTACTCCTTGTTATATGTCAGCAATGCAGTAAGAAAGAGGACAGAGCTGGACACCCACTGAGTCACCATCATGGGATGGCAGGGCTTTGAGCAGAGTTGATATCATGTGTCACACTGTCACCGTCATTCTGTCAGTCATTGGTGACTGGGGCCATATGAGGCCCAGAATAATGCACAGCTGCTCAGCACAACATTCAAACCAAAGAACATGGTGAGAGTTCATGTTGGGCCAGGCTTGAAAAATTCAGTATAACATTTTCCTTCAATCATGGTAAAAGGAGTTGAATTCTTCAATTTATACTCTTAGATTTTGTGTTCAAATTTAAAGATGCTACTTCACTATGTGCTTTTAGTCTTCAAAACTTGGTTATTGGGAAACTGAAAATGTTAGGCTTGTGATGAGTATGTCCTTCTACCTGCAAAACACCAAGCCTCTCTGAAACCAGAGACAGTATTTTAAGAAGTGCATGCAATAATGCCCAACTTTATGCAGCTGCCACCCCACTGGGCCCATGATCAAGCTTAGATGGCAAGTATGAATTTTATCAGAAGGAATCTCTGGAAATTTGATTTCAAAAACACAGGAAAAAAACCAACTGAATGAATTAACAGCTTAGCAGCATTTGATCATAATTTCTCTTGGATGTGGCTTCTTGTTGGTAAAATATAGAAAAATTCACATGTATCATCTTAGAGAACATGGAAAATACATTCTCATGAAATGTACATGATTGTGTAGTTAAATATTTATGGGAACTTTTCATTTTTTTGCCATTCAGCCTGCTTTCAAATTATTCAAATATATTTGGCTTTTGTAACTTTGCTAATTAAACCTAAAACAGATGGAATTATAGAAATCACAGGGTTTAAAATATCATCTTAATTGGTTTACAATCTATGTGACACGGAGTGCCACTCATACTGTATAAAACAGATACTTTGGCTCCAAAGATGTGGCATGCCAATTAATTTTTCTTCTACTCTTTCAATTAAATTTTGTTACTTTCATTATTATGTCCTTTCCTTTAGCTGGCTCCAAGAGAGTCTGATCTTCCTTAACTGAGATTAAGCCTTGTAGACAGAAATCACATGGGAGAGTTTGTTTCTGAATGAAGTTTGGGGAGAATGTGAATTCACCTTTCTAAAGAAGACAAAGGGCACAAGAGTAACATTTAAGTAGCACAGGATGTCCCCTTGACTGGGGCTGAGGCTAGTTCTTCTGACAGCAATTGTGTAACACGCACAGGGAACCCTATTCCTCTGCTTTTCTGGAATAGAATTGATTTCAAATACCCTCTCTCAAGACTGAGAAGAGCATTTGCTGTATCAGGCCTAGTGATCTGTTCCATCAAAATTGGCACTGTAGTGGTGACTGTGTATTAGTCTGGGGTCCTTTGAATAGGCTGCTTCACATGTGTCTAAGAGCCTTAAGATCAAGAATTTGGTCAATTTCACCCAGTCTACCATTGATCCCGATTTTGAGGCAGGCCCACAGTGAAGGCCTCCATTAAATAAACCTGCTTTCCCCAGGCAAAAGGATGTGCATTAAAAAAAAAATACTACTCTACATTTATTTATTTATTTTGGCTAACAAAATTAAACCCGACTGTTTCTTTCAGATATCTCAATTTGCCATTTAGATGTGATTTTTAAACCCACCATTTTCCCCCTTGTTGCCATGGTAACAGGTTTGGGCCCTCATGGGTGACAGAAAAGTACCACAGTACTGGTTCTTGTTTGAACACACATGTTCACTGGGTTTCCGCCTTGCGGCTGGAGGAGTGGGGAGCCTGGAATCTCCATGCTCCCACAGCAAGGTAGGTCCCTGCATCAAATAGCACTCGGAGTTGGGAAATCGCCCACAGCAGGGACAGATTACCTCTTACAGTCACTACAGAGAACATTCACATTCTAGCCTTAATGATCCCAGATAGAGCGCTTCTCCTCCCCTCCAATGTGACATTTTGCAGACATTTTAGATATCAAGGAAATATTTAATTGAAACGTGTTTCTGAGAATGCCTACCGAGCTGGCTCTAGGCATCTTCCAACATTGCAGGGGTCAATTAAAAGAACCAATCAAGTGTTTTTTAAAACTTTAAAATATTTTTATAAAAAAAAAAAAGGCGGGGGAAGGAAGTGGACAAAAGTAACGTGGAGTAGCATGGAGCATGACTAATGGCGCTAGCATGTTAAAATCATGGGGAAAATGTCCTTGGAAGACAAATGAATTTTCAGCAGAATAATTAACTTAATTAACAAATTTGCATGCATATTCATCAGGCTATTGAAGTCTTTCCAGCCCAGCTTGATGAGCGTTGGTGTAATAATTGTCTCATTTACATTCTGCAATCTACTACAATTTAGGGCATGCAAAAAAGCCGACCTCTTCCCTTTGACTTTCTTTAGGACCCACACAGTCGTAGAAGCCTAGCCTTTGCCCACTCAGGAGCCTTCCTCCCAGGCCTTTGGCGAGAACCCCCCGAGATTTCACTGTGGTTTCCCATCCCCCAGCCCTCCCCGCCTCTCTTCTCTTTTCATTTTTTTTCCCTTTTGGTCCAGGTTCTCTGTTTTTTGCCTCTGCTTGCTCTCTTGGGTAAATCTTGGCACCAGTTCTGACTTCAAATCTCTTGGGTCGCCAGACTGCATCATGTAAAAATTGCCATTTCCCTCTATCTCTGCAGGGCAATCTTTAAAGGCAGTAAGGTGTGACGGCCCAGACTGGCAGCTTGGCAAGTCGGAGCCCATGGATACCAGCACACGGGAATCTGGACTGTTCTCTCTCTGACAGCAGTCAGCACTGGGAACAAAAGGAACGGAGGGGGGAAAGCGCAAATGTATTTTTACATATTGTAGGCATATGGCCACAAGACCAGCAGAAATATATTTAATTACCAATTGCACACATTAAGGAGAAAAACATTGGGGAGGGGGGAGAGAAACTGTAAGCACAGCGATATTATTATTCCCCTTTAACTTTTCACCTCAGTCTTTCCCTTTCTTCTTGTAATTGAAGATAAAAGGGAGTGTGGATTAGAATTACAAAGAGTTATCTGCTGGAATCCCATCCAAAGTAAAGGGCGGCTTTGGCCTGACTTCCTCAACAGTGGTAGCCTTATCTGAGGAAATGTAAACGTATTCCTTTACTAATTTTATTTATGAAATAATTTTACAGTGGTATTTCGGGAGGCAAGGGAACCAAATTAGAAATAGACCGTTTAGATGATCCTGCTATGTGTTAAAACTGTATTTCTGATGTGACCGGCACGTTAGTTTAGGCCTTGACAACGAACAAATAACATTTCAAATTTTATATTCTTCTCCTTTGTTATGAAATCAGAACAGGTGACCCCTGTTATTGTCAGGCACTGTGTTAGCCAATGGAGGCCCAGAGATGAATCCGAGAGAGAGCTCCTGCACTGAGGGAGCGCATGCTCTCTGATACAAACAAGTATGCGTGTGTAGAATTATAACTGTGTAGTTTAATGATTAAGCATTCTAAAAATATAATTAGTTAAAGTTAGAATTATAATCCAAGTAATACATTTCATGTAATGTCATGGTGGTCCAGAGGTCCAGACGTGTGGGGATCAGTCACACCCGAGGTTTGGGGAGCATAGATGTAAGGGGAGAATTGGGAGAAAATGCCAGGGAAAGAGGGAACTCAGTGAATATTTGGCAGAGCAAAGGACTTGAGGTAGCCCATTTCCTAGAGTGTAAATGAAGAGCTTAGATGTCAAATACAGTGGGAGACCTGAGTGCTCTTGGGAACAGGGCAGACAGAGCCTGTAGCACTATCAGGGGCTGAAAGAAGCCCTTGAGTTCAAGGGAGCAGATCCTAGGATTCTTCCTGACTTCCTATTGGCGGGGGTCTGCAGTCCACCTGCTCTGTACCGTTGCTGTAGGAGACCTGTGCCCTTGGGAGTGGAGCTAACGCAATTGTATCCAGCTGACATCCCTTGGAGCCTGTCTCTGGACTCACATGGGGTCAGAAGCTTGTCAATAGATGCTTTACATTATGCAACAAATGTAGTCCTGAAAAGTTTATTATTATGATTATTATCTTTTTTTTTTATAAACTTACTGTTTTTGGTAAATCGACCTACATAATAAAAGCACTAGGAGAGCTGACTATTTAAGGGAACCCTGTGGAGAGTCTTTTCATAAAGTCAAAGCCGTTCCTTAATTAAGCTCCCACCCCCACATTTTCTGGCAACTATACCTGTCCCTTTTTAAGGAGGCATATGACAATACAAGTACATGGGACTGTAAGCCGAGATTTAGAACTAGTATTGAGCACTGCAGGTGCTACCGGACTGGAGATGAACATGACATTATGGTCACTTCCATTTTCTACCAAAGGATTGTCCTACAGGCCTGAGCAGGAATTCTGGCTCTACCATTCATGGTTTGGTTAACACTGTCTTGACCTCTTTGATTTTCAGCTTTCCATTCAGAAGTAGGGTTGCTGCACAATGCAAATGAACGCATCCCTTTGAGTTCCTGGCACAGTATGTGTTACTAAGGGTTAGTTGGTCCCACCTGTTTCTGTTCTGTTCACCTCGTAAAGACCTGTTGAGGAAGAGACTGAAGATCGGATTAGTAGCAACAGGATCCACAGCTGGTCTTGCTAGAAGGAAACATTTGCTATCCAGGGAGCCCTCTCCTGTTCCCATGTTTCCTCAGAGGAAGAAGGTGCACTAGCATCTATACTTTAGGGCTCTCCTTGTCTTGAGCTGTGAAGAAGTGATTTATTAGTGAGTTTGCAGACTTGGTCCTCTGGGGAAGGTCTATACATTCAAATATGGAAGGATGAGGCCACCTCATCCTGGTACCTGCTTGAGTGCTTCACATGGACCAAACTCTGCTCCTCTGATTCTCCTTTTTGTCATCTGAGTCTGTTTCCATGGCTCTGTGGCAGGTTTTCATCTGAGGAAAAACGTGGGAAAGAGGTCCCACAGTACCTCTCCAATCCTGTTTCATCAATCCTAGACCTGTTGGAAAATTGTGTGTCTGAGTCAGCTTATTGGAACTTCCTACTACTCCCCCAGTTGCCTATGGCTGGGGAGGGCAGGCTTGGACAGTTACCTGTTGGTCCCTCCAAGAACGATACAAAGCAATTGAATCTGGTGTTCTGGACTTGACTCATGTGCTGGAAACTTCCTCAGGGAGGAGGTGTTACAGTGGTGCAAGCTTTATGAAGTGGAACCTCCTGGAAGGTGATTAGACCACCGAGGGTGCTGCCCTCAGAAAGACTTAATACCGTCCTCACAGAATGGGTTGGTTCTTAGAGTGGTATGTTGCAGAAAGAACAAGTCCAGCCCCCTCAATATCTTTTCCTGTCCTGCCATGTCATCTCTTGTGCTCATGGCTGATTCTCTCCTGGCCTCTCTACTGTGTTGTAATGCGGTTTGGGGAGGGGAGATCCTCACCAGAGTCTGAACCAAAGAGATGGCCGCAGATTCTGTCAACTTGACACGAGCTGGAGTCACTTGGGAAGAGGGAACCTTAATTGAGAAGCTTCCTCCATTAGATTGGACTGTGGGTATGTCTGTGGGGGCGTTTTCTTGATTAGTGATCAATATCAACATGTGGTACCATCTCAAACAGGTCCTTGGTTCTATAAGAGAAGCAAGCTGAGCAAGCCACAGAGAACAAGGCAGTGTTCCTTCATGGTCTCTGCTTCAATTTCTGCTGTTAGTTCCTGCCCTGACATCTCTTCATGATGGACTGTATTCTATTAATTAAAATGATCTCTTCCTCCCCACCCCACCCTCAGGTTGGCTTTGGCCAGTATTTTTTTGAAACAACAGAAAATAACTAGATCAGATCCTGTGAGAATGTTGGGGAGCAAGACTCTTGTGTAGATGGAAGTTTCTGTCCCGCCTGGTCCCACAGCCATTCAGTCCCAAATAAATACATGGAGGCTTATGTTAATTATAAACTGTTTGGCCTATTGCTTAGGCTTATAACTAACTAGCTCTTATACTTAAATTAACCCATAATTCTTGTCTATGTTTAGCCACATGGCTTGATACCTTTTCTCAGTCCAATGTTCTCATCTTACTTCCTCTGTGTCTGGCTTGCAGCTCCATCTCTGCCTTTCCTCTTCCCAGCCTTCTCCTTGTCTGCCCATCCCACCTACACTTCCTGTCTGGCTACCGGCCAATCAGCATTTTATTAAACCAATAGCAGTGACAAATCTTTACACTGTACAAGAGCATTATCCCACAGCACTCTCGTAGTGGAGAGAAGGCAGCCCAGCACTGAGACGGAATTAAGGACCTACCTGACTGCTTGACTAAAAATAGAAATTCCAAGGATCAGGGCAGAGGAATGTGTCCCAAAAAACTAGCGCCCAGGTTCTGTTTCTCCCAGCCTGACATATACTACCTTCCAGGCACACCCTCTGATTGGATTGGCATTTCTAAGGATTGTGTGAGCAACCCTTTCCTCCTCTCTTCCTGATCGCTGACAGGATTATTGGAAGTACAGACACAGAGGCTGCTCTTCAGCAGAAGCCTAGGATTAGGGTAAGTTTGTTCTACTTGGGAGCTTGGTCTTAGAAAGGCCAACACCTAAGGGAAAGGCCAAGGTCATTGCATGGGGGATCCCACTTCTTGCTAAGTCAGTTGTCAGAGAGCTCAAGTGTGCTTGGGATGGTCTTGAAATGCTGAAAGGCTCATGGGTTAAGGGTTTGGCCACAGTTACCTTCCTGTTACCCATGTTTCAGGCACTTCTGAAAAATAGACAATGTCCGGAGAGCTTCAGGGTTCTGCATTGTCCTTCATTCATTCATTTACTCGGGATTTCTCGAGGACTTGCTCAATTCCAGGCAATGTCCCACCTGTTAGAGACACAGTGGCATATGAGATAGAGGAGTAGTCCCTGCTTTTCTGGAGGTTCAGTGGGAGGGTGACCCAGGAAGTAAGAATGACCACCTCTGGCAAGAGGTCTAAACAATACATATAGCATATAGCAGGGACAGCCGACTCAGTGTAGATGGAAAGGGGACATTTTGTAGAAAATTATATCTGACATTGGATCGTGTAGTTGTCTACTTATATAGTCATAAGGCAAATAGCTGTGAATTATTTGGTCCTATGTTTGTGTTTCTGGGGGTGGGTGGGTTTGAGTGATGAGAAACTCTCTGCTCAAGGTCCATATTAAAATGATTCCAGCACATCAATGGAAAACTTTATAGATTTAACTGTCATGATGATGCGTGATGGATGAATTCTGGGTTAATCAACTTACATGATTCTTTATGGTTTACAAAATGTTTTCACACATCATTACAACCCGTGTCTCCATGTGGCAGCATTGCCATGTTTCAGGTATAACTCAACATTCAGATTCGAAGTGATGCTTCTGGTACCGGGTGCTGACAGACCGTGGAAGTATTGTTTGTGCTTACATTTTTCCATTAGAGATGCCATGCTTGAGAGCCTGTTTCAGAAATTAGCAGGAAAGTCGGCTAGCAAATGCCACTAGAGACCTTAACATACCTCCATGTGCTTAAGGGTTGAACACTGCACTTAGTGATACTTGGTTTAATGAACATGATGATTTTCTTCACATCCCATGAAACACTGCAGGACTTTTGGCAAAATGTGAGATCCTTGTGTGAGGCACAGCGAAGACACACTAATGGCTGTTGAGTGACAGCCATTTGTCCCTCTCTCATGTCTCATGGTCACTTGAGCTCTCAGACCTTTTTGCCTCCCTCCCAGCATGCCCGCTGTGCACAATGGGTGCAGATTCTGTCTCTCTTGTAGGAAATTAACCTGCATGTAATGGACACTGCTTGGTCTTTGGTGACTTGGAGTGCTCTTAAACTGTGCCCCCACATCCTCTCCTGATTCCAGAATGTTTAATGTAGAGTCTGCAAGAGGGGGTAAGCACATACATCCATAAGTGCTGGAAGGCGACTTGCAAGTAGGATGATCCTGCATCCAGGCTTACCAAGAACTTTCTTGGTTTTAATCTTGAAAGCCTCGAGTTCTGAGAGCCACCCTCCAATCTTCACACCTAGGCAAAGCGGACCAAGAGTGATCACCATAAGTGTAGAAACTTGTCTATATAACCTAACTTGGACAATGAACACCTCTATCACTAAGAAAAACACAACAGGATAATCAGAGTAGTAATATTTTTTTTTAACAAAGACTTCTTAATTTATTTTTATTTTATATGCATTTGTGTTTTGCCATGGGTGTCGGGTCCCCTGAAACTAGAGTTACAGACAGTTGTGAGCTGCCATGTGGGTGCTGGGTATTGAACCTGGGTCCTTTGGAAAAGCAATCAGTGTTCTTAACCACTGAGCCATCTCTCCAGCGCCCAGAGTAGTAATATTTAGTATCTTCATTTGGAGTCCTCTAGAAGCCGGCCTTCATTCCAGGATTTTAGTGCTAGTAGTTTATCTGGAGGTGACCCCAGAAAGCAGTAGCAATGGAGAGGGGGAAATAAGACAGGAAAACGAGTTGCCACTGTGGGCATCTGGACCAGGAAACTATGGAATGGGGTGGCTGGTGCATGTGCCTGCCAGCCATGCCTTCAGTGCTAAGCACCAGCTCCGATGGGTTGGCATTAATTTGGTTTGTTGAACCTATGAACAGCATTGACCTCAGCTGTTGGAGAAAGCTTCCTGCAGAAAGGTGTAGGGAATGAAGACAGAGTGCCTTTGTGGACGGAGGTGGCATGAACAAAGGGAAGTGTATGTGTCAGCACTGTTACAGTTGTTCCTTCCCCTCCTCCTGTGCTGACCAGCTAACCCTCCCGTTGCTGACCAGCTAACGAACCCTCTACCATGTGGAGCCATTATAATGACAGAAAGAATGGGTGTGCTGGATATGGCAAGTTCCAGGCTATAGGATGTCTGAAGAGCAGGACAGGTTGATACTTCGGAATCATTATCCATATATGAATATATACACACGCCTCTCCCCATGCATGCTGGGATTTTGGTTAGCTTGGTCTCATAAAGGCCGTGTGCATGTAGAGTCATAGATATACACAGGGCATGCATGATGGCACTGTCATAGTCAGAAAATACTGTTTCACTACTGATATCTGCTTCCTTTGGCTCTTACAATATGTCTTTCTTCTCCATAAAGTTGGTTTCTTAGGTCTATGAAAATCCCAGACCATGATATTCTCATATGTAGAGTGGAGTGCAGTGTTAACTCTACAAGAGCCTGGGTTAGTGCCCAGGCTGTGCTCTACTGTCTGGTCTGATTATTGATTTTCCAGGTGACCTGCAAACATGTTTGCCAAATGGAAGTGCTTGAATCTTTTTGCAGGAGGAAGACTCAATCAATCCCAGTGTTCACATAGCTTAGCAAAGGCAGTGGATGAGCTGAACTCATAGTAATCAGAGCTTGATGCCCAGTGGCAGAGGTAGTGTGATGTCAGAGGAGGTGAGACAGCAGAGCATGGCCTGGGCACTAACCCAGGCATCTGGTCTGGATGCCTGGGATCAGAGTTAATATTACATTCCACTCTGCACATGAGAATATCATGTTCTGGAATTTTCCGATTTTATCCAAAAGAGCTGCAGACCTGCGGCCCCTACGATGGGCCTTGAGTGATCAGGGTTTGCTTGCCAGAGATGAAAGGAATGAGGAGCCATCTCAAAAATCTACCTACCATCTTGAGTCTTCATATGAGGCTATTGGCTCCATTTTCTGTGTTCTTCAGTCTCACAAGAAATTTTGCTGATTAGAGGAATGTGGGTATTGGGCTCCTTCAACTTGAGAGAGTCTAGTTCAACATGGACACATCTTTTATACAGATGAAATCACCTTGCTCTGATTTAGACCAAGCAATTTTAGCCCCATCTATGTTTTTTTTTTGTTTCCTCAAACTCTATCAGTCTCATCAGTAGTGGTATTTCATATATAAATACCAGTGAATTCAGTGTGTCCTTTTGGAGTCCTACTTGGTGGGCACTGGGGAGTGGAATAGTGTAGATGTGAGGTCAGCAAGATGCTGTTTTCAATGCTGGATCTGCCAGTCAGTGGACACATGCTCCTGGGTAAGTAGTTTCCTCTTCATGATGTGTCAAGGTGTGTTATTTTTGCTTCATTAACAAGAATTTGATTACTGTTTTCATAAAAATAATGTACAAATTTTTTTCTTGGTCCATCCCTGCACTTAAATACATTATATGAAAGATGGAAGCATACCATCTTAAAGAAATACAGTCTAATGGTGAAAGAACATAAAAGGATAAGAACCTAACACATGGTAAAGTGAGAGGAGTGAGTGAAGTGAGACTCTGGCAATGAAGAGGAATGGGTGCAACAGTCACATCCCAGGGCAGCAAAACCCAATAGACATCGTGAAGTGAGAAATCTGTTTAATTTCTCTAGCTTAATTGTAATATGAGTTATTTGGTGTTTTCTGTTGTAAGACACAGAAGCAAACAGGAAACTATAGTATGCAGAGAACGAGCCTCTGTATTCCATTTCCCATTTCTTTTGCTATGTTTTACAGTCTATCTATCTACCCATCTGTCTACCTGTCTGTCTGTCTATCTATCTATCTATCTATCTATCTATCTATCTATCTATCTATCTATCTACCTACCTACCTACCTATCTATCTATCTATCTATCTATCTATCTATCTATCTATCTATCTATCGTGTGTGTGTGTGTGTGTGTGTGTGTGTGTGTCCATGTGCACATGCCACTGTCCCGCCTGAAGGTCAGAGGACAATTTGCAGGAGTTTGTTCTCTCCTTCTAACAAGGAGGTTCCAGGTATAGAATTCAAGTTTTCAGTGAGTGCCATTACCTGCTGAGCCGTCTCATTGGCCCATTCTTTTTTTTTTTTATTGACTGTAAATGGAACACTGAACATAGGATTGTGATAAAAGTTATTAAAAGATGTGGTGGAGAGCTTTGAGACATCTGTTCTCTAACAAAATAAAGACAAGCATCAATCCAACCTAGAGGAGCTACAGGGCTTGTTTGGTTTAGGTTCTCTCTCATTCTTTGACTAGAGCTGCCTTGGTTGTCCTTGGTAGCACATCTGCTTCCTAACTGCTGTCTTTTCTCTATGGTGCAATCAGAATGGCATTTCTGAGGTACTCCTCTTATCATGCCCTTCCTAGCTTAAAACAATTCCTACAGCCTTCACGTCAACTCTTCTCTTCTAGTTGTGTTTTGCACTTCTCTTTGCTCATTCTCTTTTGCCTGAAACAACCGGCTCTATTTTCAGTCAGATTGCCAAGTTATTTTCACCTTTGGAGTTGGATTACATAGCATTATTTCTCAGAAGCCATCGTTGGCAGCTCCCTCCTCCATGTCTGAGTTCACTTTCTCTCCTACTGTTCCCTGAACAGTGCACCCAGTATTGTTCTGTTATTTGCTATGCACTTCTGCATCAGGAACGCTGTTCAAGGACTTTTATTAAGCTTTCTGTTAGCAGAGCTCTACTACAAAAACAATTTTAAGTCTTCATACCACAGACATGAAGTAAAGAAATAAAATAGGAATGCATTCGGTTCCATGGTTGTAGCACGAATCTTAACATTTATTAATAAAATCAAACCCGAGGCCAGTTATTGGGGTGAATGCTGGAAGATCAGAGAAGCAGAACAAGCCACAGCTTCCTCACCTCAACAGTTCCTCAGCTGATCCTGTTTCCTCAGACTGGAAGCTTCTGTGTCCTCATCCCAATGGCTCTCAGCTGAACTCCTGCTAGAAGCCTAAAAGCTTAACCAGCTAAAAGCTTCTAGTTTCTGGTCTTCATGCTTTATATACCTTTCTATTTTCTGCCATCACTCCCCGGGATTAAAGGCTCACTTTCTGGGATTAAAGGCATGAGTCACCATGCCTGGCTGTTTCCAATGTGGCCTTGAACTCACAGAGATCCAGACGGATTTCTGCCTCTGGAATACTAGGATTAAAGGCATGTGCTACCACTGCCTATCCTCTCTGTTTAATATTGTGGCTGTTCTGTCTCTGACTCCAGATAAGTTTATTAGGGTGCACAATATTTTGGAGAACACAATACCACCACACATGGTTATTAGCATTATATTATAAAATTTAAGCCAAGGTGTAAAGTACAAAAAAGAATGAAAGTGAAATATTGTATTTTTAAAATAATATTAATCAACTCTTGAAAATACAAGAAAATCTCCTAGACAAACCTATTAAACTAACGAAAAAAGTAACTTAAAAAAAACATGTTGCAAATGATTACAAATCATGGGTAAACAGTAGCAAAAAACCTTGGAAAATATGGCAAAGGCTGGGTACACAACTTAGGAAAAAGCTGCATAAAACTACGTATGAATTAACTCAAATCTTAAAAATTAACCTATAGAAGACCCATAAATCAGGAGATTTACCATGCTTCTGAATGACATCATTAGCTGTAGGCTGTATCAATATAGTAATTGAATGCAATAATATTATAAATCACAATTTTGAATTTGACAAGCTATTTTTGAAGTTCACTGGCATATAAAATAACAAAGAAAAAATAAAAATGGAAATCAATTAGAGGAAGTGGTTCAGCTTTTAAAATGTATTAAAGTTATAATTCTTAAAATCATGTTATATGGTCAGCCCTCTGTAGCCAGGGGCACCACACCCACAAATTCAAACAAACGTGGTTCAAGAACATGTGAGAAATCTGAACACATGAGACTTTTCAGTTTGGCAGTTACTGTAAGTTATCTAGAAGTGATTCAAATAATCCAACAGAATGTGGTCAGATCATATGCAACTAGTGTGTACCATTTTCGCTTGTGTATCACAGGTCTGGGTATCCACAGGGGTCCTGGAACCAGTCCCTGAAAATAGCATATGCATGAATAGTCTATCAGATACCAGAAGGCATCCAACTATCAGAAGGTGTTACTATCTAAAACTAGTGTAAAATAAAAGTGCAGTCACATAGAAATACAGGAACGGATGAAGCTGTAGGAATCGCAAAAAAAAATTTAAGCTTTAAAGTTTGCTTCCAATGTTTGTGCTATGTATAATTTCCAGGTTAATGAATTAAATATAAAAGAAGTAAAACGTGGAATGAAGAGAAAATATACTCTGATTTTAAAACATTTTTAAAATATAATTTTTATTAATTTTTTGAGAAGTTTACACATTGATTGTATTTTGATCATATTCACCCTTTCCCCAACTCTATTTATCATTATATCCCCATCCAACTTTGTGGGTTTTCTTGTTTTTGTTTTTTAAGCCACCCAGTCTAGTTAGTGCTGGTATGCACTCTTGAGTGTGGCTAGCCACTGGAGTATGTCTCATCTACCAGGGGCCACATGCTTAAATAAAACTAACTCTCCCTCTCCTAGCAGCTATGAATTAGTAGTTGAAGATGGTCATTGCCATGGAACATTGAAAGGAAAAAAAGGTGAAAGCCATTAGGAGTGTAGGGGGAGGAGGGTGAGATGGGTGGATGGTGGTTTTCACTGGAGTGGCCCAAGCCTCATGAAAAGACAGTGCTTAAACACAGCATATAGATGTCATATCAATGCGAATTTTAAAAACATATTACTAATAAAAGGAAAATCCAAATGATTTCATAATATTTCACCTTTTATATGATATACACTTAAAATTAAAAGATTGGGGATGATCTCTGGAGATCTTAGGCGATACAAGGAAATTCTGATCTGTGTAATTGTTCATGAAAGCAATGGGGTAATAAGGAATAAGAAGTATTACCAATGTTTAAATATAATCATTCTACATTTATGAATGTATAATTAAAATGTCATTAGAAATGTTTATAAAATTATGTAAAATTATTTATTTGGATTTTCAAAATTTGGGTGTAATACACATTTCCACAATGGGGACAAACTAGAAATTATTATGGTACATCCAATTAATGTAATTAAAAAAAACACCTAATGATTTGAAAGAGCATTTGTGCATGGAAAATATTCCAAAATAAATATACCAATGCTAACTATAGGTATAAACCTCTGGGGATAGGATTATGGATGCTTAAAAATAATTTCCCTTCTGACATTTATGCATGATACTTTATAAAATTATATATAATACATACTAAAAACCTGAAAAGTTAAAAATGAAAATGGTAGAAAAGTTAAAAAGCAGTAAAATTGTTGGGCTTGTTTTTATTAAAGTTTTATCAGTTTGTATCCTTTCAGTTCCACCGTCGCCCCCTCACTGTATTCCCTCCTGGGCACTTGTCTCTGCTTCTTACTCCTCTTCCTTCTGCTTTGCTTCTGATGGGCACGAGTCAAACGGTATTCACATGCTTTCCTCCTTGTCAGATTGCAGCCAACAAAGGCATTTGTAACACCAGCCTTTCCCCTCATTTTCTGCAGCTCAGGAAAATCTTTCTATGTACTATTAATTACTTAAATTTCCTTTTCTGTGAATCTGTTTTACATGGCCCTTGTCCAATTTTTTGGTTATCTATCTTTCTGTCTGTCTATCATCATCATCATCATCATCATCATCATCATCATCATCATCATCAATCTTGTATGTATGTATGCATGCATTTATTTCTCCTGCCTGTTACCCTGACAAAATAGCTGAGATAATGAGCTTTAAAAAAAAAAGTTTGTATTGGCTCAGATTTCAGAGGTTTTGATGGAATGTGGCTTTGTGCCTATTATAACTCTGTAGATCATGATGGGAACGTCAGCTAAAGGAAGTCAGTTCACGCTATTGTATTTGTGAGGCAAAGAAAGGAAGAGGAGGCGGGGGTCTCAGTGTCCTTTCTAAGGTTCTCCAGTGACCTAACTTTCATTCACTAGGCTCCAATTCCCAAAGGCACCATAGGCTGATGACAAAGTCTCTCACTCACAAACTTCAGAGGCATTTCAGGCCCAGACTTTGGCCTTCTTCACTCTTCTATCTGTCTGTCCATCTTGCTAATTTGAAAGCATTCTTTCCTGCCCTGTTGGGTGTCTTCTTTCAGTCCATCCCCTTCCTATACATTCTTCAATGTCAATAGAGCAAACTGAGTTTTGGTCCATCAGTTTTTTTTTTTTTTTTTAAATTGGTCTGCCATGTTAGTCGATTGCATTTCAGTCCAGTCCCTGAGTTTTCATGTCCATTGTTTTGCTCTCTTCTCCTTCTTCGTCTTTCTCTTTGGCATCTCTCTGTTAACAGCAATATAAACTAAATAGTTTTCTTTTACTTACTTAAGCAAAGATTTCTACAAGTTTCTTTCTGCTGTTCTTTTCCTCCCAAGTCTTCCAGAAGGTTCTCTTTCCTGTAATTCTTTTCCTTTTGGGGTTGCTCCATCCTCAGTTGGAAGCAGGTGGGAGGGTGCTTAGCCCCTCTGCTCTGACCACTGGCAGTGTGGCTGAGTCTCTTGGCTGGAGACACAGATGGCGGGTAGGTTGGTGAGCCCGGCAGCTCACACATTTCCTGTCTACTTCTGCTCTCTCAGACAGAAATGGGATCCACTCCTACGTCCACTGCCGGCTTGCTAGCATATGGAACAGATGGACTGCATGGAAAACTCTAGCCCTGGTTTTCACTGCTTCTATTTCTATCTTCTCCCTGGCCCATAGTGCTTTATTTATGGAGACTACTATGCTGGTAGCCCACAGCCTAAGTCTTGCCCAGGTGTTTTCTGAAGAGTTGCCCTCTCTAGATGTAGATAGGGATAGGGGTCTGTAAGATGAGAAGTCACCATCTGGATGTCTTAAAAAAAATATCATGATCTCAGTGAATGACAAGCTGCTGCCTTTCTGGCTGATGATAGCATCTATGTATTCATCAATGGAGCATCAAGTGGTGGAGAAGATGCAGAAGTTCTTCTACGATCTTGATGGACAGTTTAGTTTTCTTTCCTCCTTGACAACAATGCACAACGGGTCCCCTCCTGTGGTGTTAGGCCTATGAATCTGGGCCTTGTGCCAAAAAGGTCAGAGTCTCTCACTTTGTTACTAAACTCTTTGTTCTACTTTTCATGGGTGTTAATGCTATTCATTTCTTTACAACTTCGGAGCTGTTTTAATGCAGCTGGAGAAAGGCATCACTTAAAGCTGATTCCTGGTTTAAGAGGCCTAATTACATCCCTTATCTTAGAGTATCAGTGATCTCTATGTAGAAAGGTTTTGAGGAATGCTAACCAGCCAGACCAAGACAGCAAGGAAACATAGGCTTGGTCTAGTTGTAAATATCTAAGTAAGTAACTTTCCATAAATAAGATGCTCTTTTCTAAGAGATTTTGAAATTTATTACTCTTATCATAAGTCAGGATCTCACTATGTAGCCCTGGCTTACTTGGAACTTGCTATGTAGACCAGCCTAGCCTTGAACTCCCAGAGATCTGCCTTGCTCTGCCTCAGGAATGCTTGTGAAATGTAATATTCTTAATTTCTACTTCTACTGTCTAAAAAGTTTTGTAAAGATTTGAATTTTAGAAAAAACAATGCGTCTTTCTGAATTCTTCTTGTAGACGAAAGAATAAAAACGAATAAAATGTCCTGGATAAAATGCTTGGGTCTAGAGAGAGTGAAAAGCGAAGACGACAAAAATGAAACAAGTGACACAGAGTGGGTGTGTGTGGCTTGGTACACTGCACGGATACTTTTAATGTTGTCACAGAGGTAAGAGCATAAACTTTTGTACCACTTCACAGGTAAAAATGAAAGGTGGCAATAACCTTTGCTTCTATATAAGGTCTAGATCAGCTGTATGAAATACTGCCAGGGAAAATAGTGTGTGCCCACCTGAGTTTGAATTTCAGATAGATCATGAATATCTTTTTCAGTATGAGCTTGTCATGCCCCAATATTCAGTGCTTGTAGGAGGCCTCTGAACACTTGTAGTGATACCTTCAAGCTAAAACAGAGGAGAGGCTGAGGAGGCTAGGTGGTAGAATTTTGGAGACATTTGTTAGGGTTCAGTGTCACTGTCACTGTTTTCCAGTGGGAAGAAGGGAGTCTGTTTCTTTATAGCAGAGCATCCTGACATGAGCCTGAAGGACTTGACACTTGTAGCCGAAGCCAGAAGGAGCTGGTGTGTTATATTCCTAGATCACCGAAATTGGAAGACTGGCTAGAACTACGTGCCCAGCAGCAGACTGAGGAGATGAGGCTGCCCGGAGAACTGTTTCCTAGACAGTCAGGATGGGGACCATGTTTCTTTTGAATCAGATGTGGTTCCACGGGAGGCACCAAGCTTCCAGATGCTTTTCAAAACAACCCCACTGAGGAGGGCTTCTTTCCATCAATAGATGACACTGGCCAAAAAGAGACCATGCCGCAGTTATAGATGAGGGAGGTTACTGCAGGTGATAGTAAATGAGAGAAGACTTTTGAAAGCAAGGTAAGAGGAGTTTCCATGAGAACTGTCCAGGTGTCCGGGAGAATGGCCAGAGAGCCTCTGTACAGATCCCTCAGTCCCTCTCACTTGGTCCTTCATTCCTCATCACACATTTGAGTAGACAGATGCTAGGTAGAACTCTTTTGTACTGCCCACCAGGCAGCCATTATTCTGATTTTTGGGATGTGTCAAAGGATCAGGGGACACAGACACTTGTTCTTCATGAGTGTCTTACTAGAATACATCACAGATGGTATACCAAGCTTGGTGAACACACAGTCGATTATATGCTCTACATTTAGGTATAATCAGAAACCTGGGGTTGCCAGTTTACTGATATTAACTAGAGAGCTCAGTGTTGATTGGAGAGCCCCAGGCTCTTGGGGGGAAAAGCTGCACTATCTTATGGGATATATCAGGTGGGCTTGAGCCCAGTTCATTTAGAATCTCAAGGAATAAATGAAAGCATATTATGAATGGGATAATCATTTGGGACCTATGCTATGCTTTTCAGCTGGCCAGAAAACAGTACAGTAATAGTACTAGCAAAAGTCCCCCAGATACAACTGTCACATATTACAGAATGTATTAGTTTCTGTTCTTATTATTACAACCAAACACCTGACAAAAAGCAAATTGGTGGGGGAGGAAGGCTTTATTTTGGCTCATGGTTCAGAGTAATACAGTCCATCTTGCCATGGAAGGCAGGAATGGCTTGATCAGTGACTTGGCCAGTGACCCCGGTCAGGAAGCAGACAAAGAAGAGTACCAGTATTCATCTAGATTTGTCCTAGTTTACCTTTTCTTCTTCATTGGAAAATGAACATTCTTCATCACAAAAAGAAATGAAAAAAAAAAAAAACATCCGAAGGAAAACGTTATCATCAGTCTTTTTCTCTTTTATTCTCCACTTCCCTGGTTTGTGGCTGTGGTTGTGTTATGACAAGGCTCAGCCCTGGAAGCCAGCACTAGGGAGAAAAAAGCAGAAGGAGGAAGAGGAGGAGAAGAAGGAGGAGGATGAAAAGGAGGAGAGGGAACAGGAGGGGCAGGGAAGGAAGGAGACAAGGAATGGGGAGGAAGGAGTCAAGTTCTAGGCCAGCTTGGGCTGGGGTAGGAATAGAGATTGATTCTAGGTTGTTTTGCTGTTAGAAACAGAACAAGGTAGAAGCAACAGTAGCCTGGCAAAAATGGAGAGCACCACTGAAAAGGAACAACATTTCTAATGGCAAGATGTGAGTGAGAGGTTGAAAGAGAAACACAACTTTCAAACATGCATTTAAATAAGAGAGAACATGGAGTCTGAAGGGGAAAAGGGGTGAAGGAGTTGAAGGGGAGTGGAGATTGGATTTGATGAGAATTCATTACATGAATGAATATTAAATAAAGTATTTCTTCAGAGACATAAAGTTCTTGTCATACAGATCTTTCACTTGCTTAGAGATACCCCACAGTATTTTATATTATTCGTGGCTATTGTAAAGGGTGATGTTTCTCTGATTACTTTCTCAGCCTGTTTATCATTTGTATATAGGAGGACTACTGAAATTTTTTTTGAGTTAATCTTGTATCCTGCCACATTACTGAAGGTGTTTATCAGCTGTAGGAGTTCCCTGGTAGAATTTTTGGGGTCACTTATGTATACTTATATATATATTAGCATATCATCTGCAAATAGTGAAAGTTTGACTTCTTCCTTTTAAGTTGATCTTCCTTTGTATCCCATTGATCTCCTTTTGTTGTCTTATTGCTCTAGCTAGAACTTCAAGTACTATATTGAATAAATATGGGGAGAGTGGACGGCCTTATCTTGTTCCTGATTTTAGTGGAATCGCTTTGAGTTTCTCTCCATTTAATTTGATATTGGCTGTTGACTTGCTGTAAATTGCCTTTATTATGTTTAGGTATGTTCCTTGTATTCCTGATCTCTCCAAGACCTTTATCATGAAGGGGTGTTGGAACTAAGCAAGTGAAAGACCTGTATGACAAGAACTTAAAGTTCTGAAGAAAGAAATTGAAGAAGATATCAGAAAATGGAAAGATCTCCCATGCTCATGGATTGATAGAATTAACATAGTAAAAATGACAATTTACCAAAAGCAATGTACAGATTAAATACAATCCCCATTAAAATCCCAACACAATTCTTCACAGACCTGGAAAGAACAATACTCAACTTCATATGGAAAAACAGAAACCCAGGATAGCTAAAAGAATCCTGTACAACAAAGCCACCTCCGGAGGCATCACCATCCCTGACATGAAGCTCTACTATAGAGCCATAGTAATTAAAACAGCTTGGTACTGGCATAAAAACCAACATATAGACTAATGGAAATGAATTGAAGACCCCGACATTAACTCACACACCTATGAACACCCAATTTTTGACAAGGAAGCCAAAACTGTACAATGGAAAAAAGAAAGCATCTTCAACAAATGGTGCTGGCATAACTGGATGTCAACATGTAGAAGATTGCAAATAGATCCATATATATCACCATGCACAAAACTCAAATCCAAGTGGATCAAAGACCTCAATATAAAACCAATTACACTGAATCTGATAGAAGAGAAAGTAGGAGGTAGTCTTGAATGCATTGGCACAGGAGACCATGTCCTAAATATAGTACCAGTAGCACAGACACTGAGAGCAACAATTAATAAATGGGACCTTCTGAAACTGAGAAGCTTCTGTAAAGCAAAGGACACAGTAAACAAGACAAAATGACAGCCTACAGAATGGGAAAAGATTTTCACCAACTCCACATCTGACAGAGGGCTGATATCCAGAATATATAAAGAACTCAAGAAACTAGACATCAAAATAATGAACAATCCAATTTAAAAATGGGTTACAGAACTAAACTGAGAATTCTCAAAGAAAGAATTTCAAATGGCTGAAAGACATTTAAAGAATTGCTCAGCATCTTTAATCGTCAGGGAGATGCAAATCAAAATGACTCTGAGATACCATTTTACATCTGTCAGAATGGCTAAGATCAAAAGCACTGCATACAGCTTATGTTGGAGAGGATGTGGAGCAAGGGGAACACTCCTCCACTGTTAGTGGGACTGAAAACTTGTATGGTCACTTTGAAAATCAGTGTGGAGTTTTCTCAGAAAATTGGAAATCAATCTTCCTGAAGACCCAGCTATACCACTCTTGGGCATATACCCAAGGAATGCTCAATCATACCACAGGAACACATGCTCAACTATGTTCATATCAGCATTATTCATAATAACTAGAACCTGGAAACAATCTAGATGGCCCTCAACTGAAAAATGGATTAAGAAAATGTGGTACATATACACAATGGAGTACTACTCAGCAGAGAAAAACAATGACATCATGAAATTTGCAGGCAAATGGATGGAACTAGAAAATATCATCCTGAGTGAGGTAACCCAGACTCAGAAAGACAAACATGGTATGTATCCACTCATAAGTGGATACTAGATGTAAAGCAAAGGATAACCAGACAACAACCCACAACTCCAGAGAAGCTAACTAACAAGGAAGACCCAAAGAGGGATGGATAGATCACCCTGGGAAGAGGAAATAGGTGAGATCCCCATGAGTAAATTGGGAATGAGGGGTGGGCAATGGAGGATAGGGGATAGGGGATGAGAACATAAGGGAATGGGATAGTTGAGCTGGAACAGGGATGGAGTGGGAAAGCAATGAAAGAGATACCATGATAGAGGGAGATATCATGGGGATAGAGAGAAACCCTATGCTCGGGAAGTTGCCAGGAATCCCCAAGGATGACCCCAGCTTGGATTACCAGAAATAGTGGAGAGGATGTCTGAACTGAACTGTGATCAGGCCAGTGAATACCCCAACTGTCATCACAGAGCTTTTCTCCAATGACTGATGGAAGCAGATGCAGAGATCCACAGTCAAACATCCAGCAGAGCTCTAGGAGTCCAGTCAAAGAGAGAGAAGAGGGATTCTATGAGCAAGTGCATCAGGATCATGATGGGGAAACCTGCAGAGATGACCAGACCAAGCTAGTGGGAACTCATGAAAGTTGGATCAACAGCTGTGGAGGCCTCATGGGACTGGACTAGGCCCTTTGCATGGCGAGACAGTTGTATAGCTTGGTCTGCTTGGGGGCCCCCTGGAAGTAGGATCAGAATCCATCCCTGATGCATGAGCGGGCTTTTTGGAGCCCACTACCTATGATGGGACACCTGGTGCAGCCTTGATGCAGGGGGAAGGGCTTGGACTTGCCTCTACTGGAAGTGCCTCCCCATGAGAGGCCTTGCCTTCTTGTTTGGGGGAAGTGGAGGATGGGTTGGCAGGGGAAGACTTGGGGTGGTGGGAGGAGGGAAGAGGGGGGATCTTTGATAGATGTGTAAAATGAATGAAAAAAATTTCTTAATAAAAATAAAATAAAATATTTAAAAAAGAATTGGCGTTTAAATATATAAAATGCATTCACAGATAAAGGGATACAGTTTAATTTGAGCCTTCAGTTATAGCCTATCAATTATTTTAGTTTGTCAAAATAGTGTTTCCCTGACTCTAGCTAGGCACCAACCAGGGTCATGGTTTCATTTATCAAATGTCACATTCACAGGAACACACTCTGTTGAAGAGAATTGATTATCACAGGGAAAGGTATAAATACAATGTAGTATAGATCACCAACAAATGGGCTATGGTCATGTAAATTGATTTCAGTTTCAACTCTGATATTTACTGAGTAGAATAAAAATGGAAAAAAGAATAATTGCATATGATCATGAACATAATTGAACACATCCACAGAACTTCCTTTATGACATACAATGTTTAAATATGTTGACTGTAGATTTAAACCTAAATGATAAATATACTACATTGAGTTTGATTAAGAAGGCTAACAGGGAAACAATAACACTGGACAGCCACTAACAAGGTCCCAAGGTCAAGCTCATGAGGAGGATATACTGTTGACTTCTCTCATCCAGAGACACCCAAGCTCTGAGGCTCAACTGCCTTGCAGCCTCCCTCTGTATGGATGCATCTTGATGTTGGTATGGCCTTGGATGATCCCATTCATATTGATCCCATGAAGGCACTGTGAAGTTTTTGGGGACTGCCAGTTAGCTATGTGGGCCACAGCTGGGCTTCCGCACTCATTTGAGAAGCTGAAAGCTTGTCTTAGTCAGCAGGTGAAGGTGGAGCTGCATCTCAGGGAAGTTTAGGCCTTTCCTCTGAAGGCTGTCATCCAGTCTAGAGAAACAAACCCCGAGAAGCAGATTATCAGAAGGAAAAGCTTCCAGACTGATTGAGTTGCATCCATGCACAAAGCCAGATGATACAGCCTGCAGACCCCCTTCATGCAGGGAAGATCTCGATGGAGGTGGGGGTATAGATAATGTTATAAGGATAGTGAGTATTGTGTTTTGGGGTGGGGAGAACAAGCCCAAGGGACCAACACTAACTTCAAAGCTCCCTGAGCTCCTGGGTGAGATACTAGATTTTCATTTTTTCCTTCTGTGATTTGACTTTAGTATTTCTTGGGAAAAGGGCTTTCAACCAGACTGAAAACAATTGTATTCTTCCAAGGCTGAGCTAGGTAAATGAAGGAACTTCAGAGAGAGTCTTTCCTGTATGTGCTTCAGAGGAGAAAGAGAAACAAAGATGATCTGGAGACAGGAAGGCAGGGGGAGAGCAGAGGGACCTCAATTTTGAGACTTCTCTAGCTTGGCATGTCAAAGTTCCATGTGGTGATGTATTGTGTTCCCCAATATATTGTGTCTTCCAATAAAATTTACCTGAGGATCAGAGGAAAAAGCCAGTCACTATATTAACATAGAAGTCAGGCAATGGTAGCACATGCCTTTAGTCCTATCACTAGGGAAGCAGGGATCTATCTGGATCTCTGTGAGTTCAAGGCCACACTGGGAACAGAGCTAGGCATAGTGATACATGCCTTTAATCCCAGCACTAACCATAGACGTCTGGAGGTCTATAGACAGACAGGGAGTGACAGAGCTGGGCAGGAAGAGGAAGTGATGTAGCTGGGCTGAGAGAGCAAATGAGAGAACAGAGCAGAAAGGCATATAGGAGTGGGTAGAGCTCACTTTGGAAGCTGCAGAGTTGGTGAGGTGAGGTTAGCTGTGGCTTTCCCTATTCCTCTGATCTCTCTCAGGCTTTAACCCCAATTTCTGACTCCGAGTTTTTTTTTTTTTTTTTTTAATAAGACTGTTTAGCAGTTCATCTACAATCCCACCCTTGGGAGCACTGTTTTCTAAATCCTACAATAATTGTTGTAGGTGACTAGGGACTGTCAGTGTCTTCTAGAACCCTTAGATCTTCTCAGCAGCCATTGCGAGAATATCAGGAAAATGGGTGGTCATGCTAGAGCCAGAGTGAAATATCAGAACTTGTTCACTCCTCTGATGATCACCGTATTCCTGGGTTCACTCTGCGGTTCGCAGAGGCTCTTCAGGTGTCAGGGCAAACGGAGCCTGCCACCAGGAACCATCCTAAGCTCTGAGCGGGGAGGAGCCCTTCTTTTTGGCAGCTCCTTGGATATCTCCTGCTGGGAAACCTTGGTTCTTTGCCCTGTCTTCTCAGCTCAGTGCTACTGGTGATGGTTAGCTAACAGAGAAAGCTTACCTCCCTTTTGGATTTTAACTGCGGGAGCATTATGTTAATTTACCCATAAGCCAACAAGCTGCTAGCTTCCTGGCCTCCCGTTCTTGATCTTAGTCTTAGCACTGTCTAATGCTATTTGTGAAACCTAAGTAGATGTGAGAACTGCCTTCCACTTCCGGGAAGTCAAACTTGCTGGCATTAAATGCTGTGGTTTGCATAATGGAATATATATATATTTACCACACATTGTGTTTTAAACTGCTTTAAAAACTCAAACATTGAAGACAACAGTTATTTCAGTATGGAATTTACTTAGGAGTTATTGACAGTTATTGTATATGCACTAAATGTATGCAAGGAGATGTTGAAACACAAAGCACCTGGTGAAATGATTAGACAAATTAACAGATCAGTCACCTCACACAGTTACCTTGTATAGTCTCTCTCTGTCTCTGTTTCTCTGTCTCTCTCTGTCTCTCTGTCTCTCTCTGTCTCTCTGTCTCTCTCTCTCTCTGTCTCTCTCTCTCTCTGTCTCTCTCTCTCTCTCTCTCTCTCTCTCTCTCTGTGTGTGTGTGTGTGTGTGTGTGTGTGTGTGTGTGTGTAGAACACTTAGAATCTCTATCTGACCAGTTCCATTGTTATTGACTATGGTCATCATGTTGTCATGCTTATACTTATCTGGAATGTTTCCTCTTGTAGTTGTAGGTTTGGATCCTTTGGCCAACATCTCTCCATTTCCCCCAGTTCTCTATTTCTGGCAATACCCAGCCACTCTATCTCCATATATATGTGAGATTTGTTTTTCTGGTCATGGTTTATTTCACTTTACATGCCCTCTGGGTTCAACCCCACCTCTTCAAGTGACAAGATTTCTTTCTTGTTTGAGGCTGAGTAACGCTTTGCTGCATAAAAAGATTCTGGCCGGGTGGTGGTGGCGCACGCCTTTAATCCCAGCACTCGGGAGGCAGAGCCAGGCGGATCTCTGTGAGTTCGAGGCCAGCCTGGGCTACCAAGTGAGTCCCAGGAAAGGCGCAAAGCTACACAGAGAAACCCTGTCTCGAAAAACCAAAAATAAAATAAAATAAAATTCTGTTTTTTCTTTATCTATTCATCCACTGATGACCACTTCAGTTGATTCCATAACTTAGTTTCTGTGAGTGATGCTGTAGTGAATGTACAGACATGTAATAATCCATTTCTTTAACTATACACCCAGAAATTGGGTTGCTGGATCATATGGCAGCTCTATCTTTAATTTTTGAAGAACCTCATACTGTTTTCCATAATGGTTGTACTAATTTAAATCTCATCCACAATGTGAGAAGAAAATTCCAAGATGTCCTAAATTTGGTGACAGCCCATAGGAGGAAGGAGAAGTTCACATTAACTCAGAGCTTCAAGCTTCATCAACATTGTGTATTGTTTAGGAGACATCCACCTTGCTCTCTCTGTCTCTGTCTCCCCTGTTCCCCCCAAGTGTATGTTACACTAGGTGATCTGGAGCTTGCTAGGTAGGTTGGCTGGTTATCAAGCTCCAGGGATCCTCTTGTCTCCACCTTGTGCCAGGATTACATGTGCGAGCCACTGTTGGCTTTTTGCATGGGTCTCAGGATCGAACCCAGGTATTTACACTTGTGTGGAACACCTGAACCACCTCCTAGCTTAAGTGGATTTTCTTTAAGTAGATAAACAAAGTTTAAAAGAAAGCAACAAAAGACAAGCATTTCTGGTAGAAGGCCAGCAGTCCAAAAAAGAGCGTAGGAGCTCCTCAATAACACACCCACCTTGTAGCTGTCAACTTGTAAGTACATGTTGTTGGCTGTCACACTTCAATGACACTCTGATAGCTCCCCCAAACTACTTCAAAATCACAACCCAAATGTTCCCCCATTTGATCAACTCAATCTAAGTGCAGTTGTGCCACAGGGCTTAGATATATCCAATCTAGACCACGAGCAACAGGTTACTTGATCTTTTTCTAAAATAAGGATTAATTCTCATAAAATAAGGAGAGAAAACATGGAGGAATGAAGTCCAAATAGCTATACACGCATATTGTTTGACAGAGGAGAAACCTTCTAGAGCTAAGTTACAATGGTCTTCCTTCTCTTGGGTACCTGGCCTTGAGCACTGCTCAATCTGCTGTCAGTTTAATAGTGCCACGGTTGGTGTTGTTTAGTAACTATTTCTTCTGTGCTATTTTTCATCTTTTTACTTTCAAACTTTTAATCCGTTTATATTTTCAGCATGTTTCTCTTAAGCAACATATAACCAAGTTTCATCTTTATTATCTAACACTAAAATCTCTGTTTTAATAAGAATTTTTGGTTACATAAAGATATAATCATTAATGCACACAATATAGTGCTTTCTAATGATATTTCTCCTCTGTTTTCTGTTCCTTGATTATGAAGTGATTGTTACTTTTCCATTAGCTTGGTTATTTGCTTGTGTTTTGGAAATTATTCTTGAGATCGCCATACATTGTCTGTATTTGTTAATAATATATGAATTTTTATCAGTTCTCAGACAAGATAGGAATTTTAAAGGACATAGACACAACAAATTTCCTATCCTAAACCTTTCTGACATTGTTGTCATGTATTTTAAATCCCATGTGTTGTTGTGTAGCACTGTCTTAATTTAGCTGCAAGTACACACTTGCTCTTTGTCTCCCCTACATTTTTCCCTCTCTGGTGTTATATGCTCTTTAATTAATGAATTTTGATTAGTATTTTCTTTATCTGGAAATTCTGAGGGCAACTTCTTTTGGAAAGTTTTTTTTTTATTCTACTTATTTGGCTTCAATTAAAAAATACTTTTTCTTTTTTATATATTTTATTTTATTTAAATAACATTTTTTTCCATTTATTTTACATACTGACTGTAGTTTCCCCTCCCTCCTCTCTTGCTGGTCGTGTCCCCCTAACCCCCTAGCCCCCAGTCACCCACCCTCCCCCCACCCTCCCCTCACCCTTTCCCCACCCTCAGTTCCCATCTACCCTCCAACCCCTCATTCTCCATTTGGAAAGGGGCATCAAGTTGAGGCAGGACAGAGCTCCTCCCCTTGCATCAAGGCTGGGCTAGGTAATCCAGCATGAAGAACAGGTTTCTAAAAGCCAGCTAAGCGCCAGGGACAGATCTTGATCTCACTGCTAGGAACCTTACAAAGAGACAAAGAGACACAACTGTCACACACATGTAGAGTGCCTAGGTCAGTCCCATGGGGGCTTCTTAACTGTTGGTCCAGAGTCCATAAGCTCCCAAGAGCTCAGGTCAGCTGTCTCTGTGGGTTCCCCGGTCATGCTCTCCCTGGCTCATACAACCCCTCCTCCCTTTCTTCACTAAGACTCCAGGAGCTCAGCCCAGTGCTTGGCTGTGGATCTCTGCATCTGCTTCCATCAGTTCACTGGACAGAGTATCTCTGATGACAATTACGGTAGTCACCAATCTGATTCTAGTAGATGGCCAGTTCAGGCCCCCTCTCCAGTATTTCTAGGGGTCTTATCTGGCTGAGATCATCCTTGCTGATTCCTAGGGTTTTCCCTGGCACCAGATTTCTCCCTAACCCTTAAATGTTCTTCCATCAAAACATCTCTTTCATTACTCCCTCCTCTCCTGCCCAACCCCAACCCACCTTCTGCACCCAGCCCATCTAACCCACTCCCTCAAATTCTCATCCCTTCATCCTCCCATCCCCCCCCCCCAGTTTACCCAGGAGGTCTCTCCTATTTCTCTTTCCTAGGGAAATTCAAGCATCCCTCTTTGGGACTTCCTTGTTATTTAGCCTGTCTGAGGCTGTGGATTGAAGATTGGTTATTTTATACTTTACTCTTAATATCCACTTATGAGTGAATACATACTATGTTTGTCTTTCTGGGTCTGGGTTACCTCACTCAGAATATTTTTTTCTAGTTCCATCCATTTGCCTGCAAATTTCAGGACGTCATTTTATTTTTTACAGATAAGTAATCCTCCATTGTGTAAATGTACCACATTTTCCTTATTCATTCTTTGGTTGGGGGGAATCTAGGTTGTTTCTAGGTTCTGGCTATTACAAATAATGCTGCTATGAACATAGTTGAACAAGTATCCTTGTGGTATGATTGAGCATCCATTGGGTACATGCCAAAGATTGATATAGCTGGGTCTTGAGGTAGATTAATTCCCAATTTTCTGAGAAACAGCCTTATTGACTTCCAAAGTGGTATCACCATCCCTGACTTCAAGCTCTACTATAGAGCTATAGTAATAAAAACAGCTTGGTATTGGCATAAAAACAGACATGTGGATCAATGGAATCAAATCAAAGACCCTGACATAAATCCATACACCTGATTTTTGACAAAGAAGCCAAAATTATACAGTGGAAAAAAGAACACATCTTCAAAAAATGGTGCTGGCATGACTGGATGTTGACATGTAGAAGAATGCAAATAGGCCCATATCTATCATCCTGCACAAAACTCATATCAAAGTGAATCAAAGACCTCAACGTTTACACTGAACCTGATAGAAGAGAAAGTGAGAAGTAGCCTTGAACATATTGACACAGGAGACCACTTCCTAAATATAACACCAGTAGCACAGACACTGAGATCAACAACTAACAAACTGGACCTTCTGAAACTGAAAAGCTCCTGTAAAGCAAAGGACATGGTCAATAAGACAAATTGACCTACAGAATGGGAAAAGATCTTTACCAACCCCACATGTGACAGAGGGCTGATCTACAAAATACATAAAGAACTCAAGAAACCAGACATCAAAATACCAAATAATCCAATTAAAAAATGGAGTACAGATCTAAACAGAATTCCCAACAGAAGAATCTCAAGTGGCCGAAAGACACTTAAAGAATTGCTCAAGATTCTTAGTCATCGGAGAAACGCAACTCAAAATGACTCTGAGATACCATCTTACACCTGTCAGAATGGCTAAGATAAAAAACACTGTTGACATCTTATGTTGGAGAGGATGTGGAGCTGGTGGGAGTGTAAACTTGTACAGCCACTTTGGAGAAAATAATTTTTCTAAGGAAAAAATTTTAGATGGGTAATTATCTTCATTTAATATTGTCTTCTGTCACCCATGTTTCTTTTCAAAAGCCACCTATCAATATTAACTTTTTCTTTTGCAGGTGATACATTCATTTTCTAAGAGTGTTTTAAAGATTTTTATTTTTGTTTTGAGTTTAACCATATTATTGCCATCATGATTTGACTTAGAATGACTTCTATTTGTCCCGGCTAGAATTTATAATGATTTAACACTTCTTACAAATCTTGAAAAAATGTCAACCATTATCTTTTTTTGAACATTATCTATTTTGTCTCCTTTTCTATGATTCTAATTATTTGTGCACATGTGCTTGTGCGAGGCAGTACAAGTTATGTTTCATAACCAAGTTATAACATAAAAAGTTATGTTTTATAACTAAGTACTGTGCATAGTTTAGCACCTCCAGATAATGAAATACAATGTAAAATGAAAGCAAATGAAAGCAAGAGCTCCACGCTTGGCTTCTGTTGTTCTCCTTGCCATGTCTGGAGCTTGCTGAAGATGTTTTTGGTTCTGACTCTCTGCCCTCTCTGCTTGTTTCCTCTGCTTCCTTCCCATATCTCTTGCAAAATTGCAACTGGCTAGAATCAGCTGTTCTCTCCCCGCCTTTTAAGTCAGTTTTAATTGGTGATCCCTGTTGTCTATAACTGTTTTTTCTAAATCCATTTATTGTGCTTCTTAATAGTACATAAGGTCTTACAGAAACGGAACCCAATTGTCAACAATGGATTGCATTTTTAAAATTTTTTCTATGTGACATGATGTATCATTGTATAATATTCTAAAATTTATGCATACTTACGGATACTTACATTGATTTCAATATTTTTTACGGCAAAACAAAGAACAGAGAGTAACTCTACATATATATTATTCTCCTGTCTACAAACACTTAAGACTGTGAAGTTCCTAGGGTCAAGTTGCTTGATCATATATGATGCGTGGTGCTGAAGATGGCTCAGTTGACTGAGCTCCTAGCAATTAGGAAGCCATGTAATCAGGCCCCAGCACTACATAAACAGGATGTGGTTGCTTATATCTGTAATTGCAGTATTCTGGAGGTGGAGGCAGGAGAAACAGAAGTTAAGGTCATTTCCGTACATAGCAAATTTGAGGCCAATCTTTTTATACATGAGACTCTGAAAAAAAAAAGAAGCAATTAAAAAACCAAAGAGAATATGCACTTGCATTTGGATGTATATTGCCATATTGTCTTCCTTGAAATGTTTACCAGTTTACATTCCAAATATTGCACATGAAAATGCCTATGCCCACAGCCTGACAACACAGTGTATTCTTTTACTTTTGGTATTTGTCAATTTGGTTGCTAAAGTTTGCCTCTTATTATAGTTTCAATTAGTGTTACTGTTTTTGTGTGAGAGATTGAACACCTTTCTTATGATCCAAGTTCCAAGTTAGCACACTGCTCTAGGGATTTGTCATAGATAATCAACATTTCCCACGGCAAGTTGCAGTGAGTCCATGTGAAATATTCTGCAAAAGAAGAGTTGTATCTTACATTTCATTCTTTTGATGATTCTTTAAAAGCCTTCAGGAAAATGAACAAGTTTAGAAGGGTTCATTAAAAAATATAACCATTTACATCCCAGCATTTATCATGTTATCCAGTTGTTAGAGTGTGGTTCCTAACGCCTGGTGCACTCACAGGATTGTGTAATCATTATCCAGATCCTTTCAGTCATCTGACACTGTGCCCACTAGACACTCTCTTTCTTCTGTCCTCTCCCCAGCTGGTATCCTCTATTCTTCTCCTGGTTGCTATGTCACCTTCTATTTCAGAGTCTCATCAGTGGAATTATATCTGTCTTTTGAATGGATTACTTCTTTAAGCATGTTTGCAAGGGGCATCCCCATTGTAGCCACATATTAAAAACCCAGGCATTTTAATGGATGAGTAGAACTCTTATATACACGTAATATAATATATATCTAATATTTAATATAGGTTATATATCATTTAACCATTTTTCTATTGATGACCATTTGGATTACTTTCATATTTTGGCTATTATTAGTAGTAGTTCTACGAACATCACTGCAGGTCTGCTTTGAGTCTTTGTTTTCAATTCTTTGTATATACATCTGGGATTGAGATTGAATTTGTTAAATATTATCTATCTATCTATCTATCTATCTATCTATCTATCTATCCATCCATCCATCCATCCATCCATCCATCTATCTATCTATCTATCTATCTATCTATCTATCTATCTATCATCTATCTGTCTGTCTATTTGTTTTTCATTTGGTGTGTGTGTGTGTGTGTGTGTGTGTGTGTGTGTGTGTGTGTGTGTACATGCTTGTGGAAGTCAGAGGACAACGTGTGAGAGTCAGTTCTTTTCTTCCACCATGTGGGTTCCAGGAACTGAACTCAGGTAATTCGACTTGGTGGAAAGCACCTTTACTTGCTATTTCAACTCTCCTGCCCAGCATTGCTTAACAAGTTAAGAAAGTGCCAAATGTTTTTTCCACAGCATCTGTATCATGTTGCATTTCTACCAGTGATAATTAAGATTATAATTCCCCATTCATTTTTGCTAATAATTGTCCCTTACCTTTGTCCCCATTTGCTGTCTATCCTGTGATAGACACCATAACCAAAAGAAGCTTGGGAAGGAAAAGGTTTTATTTGGCTTACACATCTTGATCGTAGTTTATTATTGAGGGAAATCAGGGCAGGAATTCAGGGCAGGAACTTGAAGACAGGAACTGAAAGACAAGCCATAGAGGAACACCGTTTTCTGTCTTGCTTCCCATGACTCGCTCAGCCTGCTTCCTTATATAACCCCGACCACCTGCCCAGAGGTATGGCACCACTTGCACTTTGTCCTCTCACATCAATCATTAATGAAGAAAATGTCTCACAGACTTGCCTACAGGCCAATCTGATTAAGGAATGTTCTTAATTGATGTTCTTTCTCCCTAAATGACCTTAGCTTGTGCCAAGTAGACAAAACTAAGCAGCACAACCGTAAGTAAACAAACAAAACCCCAAACAAAACTGGAGCTCTCCGTGGAAGTAGCAGGAGTTATCTCATTGTATTTCAATTGACATTTCTCTGATGATGAGTGACATGGGGTGTCTTTTCAGATGATTGTTGTATGTTTGTATATTCTCTTTTGGGTAGAAGTCTACTTGGTCTTTCCTCATGTTCTCATCAGTTGTTATTTGTTGTTACTGTGTTATAGCATTCCTTATACAGTCTATATATTAATTCCTTGTTAGATATTTGCTTTGTAAATTTTCTCTGATTTAGTACATTGTAGTTTTTATGTTTTGTTTTGTTTTGGGTAGTTTCGTTAAATACTTTAAATAAATAAGTTTCCTCTAATTTAGATGAAGTCTAAATTATTTACATTTTCTTTGATTCTACTTTTGTGTCAAGTCTGTGAAGTTGTTATTAACGTTTTCTTTTTAGTATTTCATGGTTTCAGCTACTTATTCTTGACCTTTGATTTGTTTTAAATGAATTTCTATATTCTTAAATTGTTTATGGGCAGGCAAATCATAATGCTCACTAGAGGCCAGAGGGCTCCTCTGTGGAACTGGTTCTCTTTGTCAACCTTTATGTGGGTTCTAGGAGTCAAACTCAGGTCACTAGACTTGTGCAGCAAGCACCTTTCCCCACAGAGCCATTTTGCCTGCTCCAAGGTAATCGAGAGATATGGTGAATGTACATGCAGCCCTACATTTTGCACGTAGATATCCAAATTTTCTTGTCTCATAAGGTTGTGGATGTGCATTTTAGCTATGAAGTGATCTTGGCACTTTTGATGAAAGCCAATTGATATGTGAAAGTTCCCTTTTGGCTTTTGTATTCCATTGGTTTGGTCCACAGGTGTCTCTCACCACAGCTTTGTAGTAAATTCAGAAGTCAGTACATGGTCTCCACCAACTTCACCTCTTGTCCTCTTGTTTTCATTACCCAAGAGCCTTTCCAATTCCACAGGAATCTGAGGGTAAGACTTCATACTTTTGGGAAGAAATTGTAATTTTGATAGAGATTTGGGGTAATCACTAAATCCTAGGTTGTTTCAAATGTCACTGGCATCCTGGCATTGTTAAATCTCTTATTGGCGGTGCAGGCTTTTACACTTATTTGGATATTTAAATTCTTCCAGTAGCACTTAATTGCTTTAGGGGCAGGGTGTTCACTTCCTTATTTCTGCTTCTTCCTAAGTGTTCCACTTCTCTAGTGACTCATTGCAAATGAAATTGCTGCCTTAATTTATTTTGCATACTTTTTGCTGCTATTGTATGAAAACACAAAGGTCTTGTGTATTGATCTCATGCTCTGGAATTTGCTGAATTTGTTAGTGTTAAGAATTGTCTTCCAGATTTCATGAATTTTTATATACAGGATTGTGTAGCCTCTGAACAAGCACAGAATTGCCTCCTCCTTTCCCCACTGGCTCCTTTTATTTCTTTTACTTTCCCCCCAGATCTTCCTGAAACTTTCTGGTGCAGGGCTGAAGAGCAGAACTGAAGCAGTACCTCCTTCTGAGTTCTCTGTGGTGTATGCATGGGCCTGGTGAGGAATGGCAGTCTCCAGCCATGGAATATGCGACATTCACGTTGTATAACTCAGAGGCTTCCAAATGCATCTGATTATGGGGACAAGCTATTCACCACATTGGGAAACACAATAGATCAATATATAGAATTAGTCTAAAATATCTATTAGAGTAAACTTTCTGGTGTTCAGAAGAATATACTAATTTAAATTTCAACTCTTGACCTTTACATGGTGATGTCACCATTTCAGATATTTTCATTTCATTTGACACATAATAGCTGTACATATGTAAGGGTGCATGCTGATACTACAGCACATGTGTAAAAGGTCCAGTGATCACATTAAGGCAATTGGTAGACAATCTTCACCTCAGTCTTTGTATCTTTGCACTGGTAATATTAAAAATCTTGCCTACTAGTTGCTTTGAAATACACAGCTAATGCTGTTGGTTGTCCTTATACTATGGGCAATAGAACATTAGAACTTATTTCTCTTTCCCTGTTGTATACTTGTACCTTGTAACGGTCTTCTTTCCAGGCTCTCTAGCATCCTCCCATTGCTCTGGTAACCAGTATCCTCTTTTCCACTTCTGTTATCACCTCTTGCACGTAGAAGTGAGAACACCCGTTTTTGTCTTCCTGTGGCTGATTTATTTCTCTTAACACAATGACCTTTGGGTTTGTCTGTGATCCTGCAAACCTCAGAATTTAATTTCTTTTCATGGCCGAATAATATTCCATTGTGTATATACACCACATTTTTTTCCAATATCTGTTCATGTTTTCAATGGATGCCTAAGTTGGGTCTGTATCTCTGGTCCACTATTTCTAAGGAAGCCATTATCTGCTTAACCAATTCCCCCACATCTTTCAGCAAAATTCACAAATTAAAAAAAAAAAAAGGAACAGTAATCAATCAAGCAAGCAGATGTGACTACTCACATGGGGTGAGGTCTGGCTGTTCCATTGGTGGAGGGAGAACTGTCTGTGTCTTGCTTCGGTGTGCTTGATGTGTTTGTAGGAGGTACCAGGAATGGTCCACAGCTGAAAGTTTTATAATTTATCTTTAAGCACAAAAGACACGGTGTGAAACTTGGGGTAGTTCCTCCTCTGAGTGCATTTTCTTCCTCCCCTGAAACCCATCAGTTTCTGCAGCACACCACTTGTGTACATTCTTCCTCAGAGGGGTCCAAGCAGGGAGGGCCCCACAAACTCCCTTAGGACTAGCACACTACTCCCAGAAAGCAAAAGGGTAAGTTAAAAACAAAAACAAAAACAAAACAGTGAGGCACTCTGAGTTGCAAATTGGTGGCAGAAGGACAAGCTGTGGAAGTCCTGACAGTGACCCAGCAGGCAGGTGGCGCTCTCAGAAGGCCTCCGCAGAGTCCACCAGCCTTGTGGACACAGCCAGGCGGTTGGCATTTCTGTGGGATGTACTCATAAAGCTGCCATCAAATACAGTCTTACCTGGCAGGCAGAGATGGCTCACGTTTTTTAATCCCAGCACTTGGGAGAGAGGCAAGCGGATCTCTATGAGTTATAGGCCAGCCTGGTCTACAAGGCCAGTTCTGGGACAGCCAGGGCTGTTACAGAGAGAAACTCTGTCTCAAAAAAAAAAAAAAAAAAAAAAAAAAAGTCCTACCATTGATTTGTGTTGTGTATGGCTCAGTTCTGTCTGGTTTTGTATGTCTTCCATTTGTTTGGGAATTCAGGCTCACAGAAGGTGGTATTGCCACTCCACTCCACATTGGCTTTCTCACTTGCTTCCCACTTGAATGCCGGAAGCTCCCCCTTCCCCATTTGCCGTGTTCTTAGGGTGGTTTTTACCCTGACTTACTTAGGGATCTGTTCCGCACATCCTTCTCCAAGACTTTTTTCTAAGTGAGTCCCCAACACTTACCGCCTGTCAATCTGTCTTGCCTATTCTGAAGATATTTCCTAAGTGCCTACTAGGCAAGCAGACAGATAAGCTATTTAAGAAGGAATGGGAATTTATTGACTCCCTGACATGTGGTCTATGCAGACCTAGCTAGACTGAGCACACACAATGTCACTACACTGCACTCCCTCTATTACTTTGCTAGACATACCTGAACTAAACATGGTCAAGAGGTAGAAATTCAGTTAGTGCCAGCCTGAGCCATTTTTGCCCATCCTGATGTCCAAATAAATCTCTTAAAAGTGGGGTAAATTAGTTCTTCCCAAATCATCAGAGTATAGGTATTGGAATGAGTGAAAAAAACGGCAGAAAAGCGTTTACTTGCAAGTAAAGATGAATAGACTAAAGGGTAAATTGTGTGACTTAACAGGCCACACCACAGCTTCAAGGACAAGATTCTTCTTTTTGTTGTTTTTATCTTTGTTTTTGTTTTGTTTCTTTGATTTGTTTGATTTTTGTTTATTCTTTGGTTAAATTTGGTTTTGTTTTGGGGGTGGGGGTTGCAAGGGTTGCAAGGCAAAGTCAAGATGTGGAGATAAATGGACCAGAGTGCACGATGTGAAATCCACAAAGAATCAATAAAAGTAAAACAGCAATAACAAAGACAAAACACCACAGTACTCCATGAGTGTGCACACCGTACAACTATGGACAAACTACACATGGTGGCTGTAAAGTTATATTCACTGTAGTTTGTGCGTACACATAATCAGCCTTTGTGATCAGAACTCCATGGGTTTTTTTTTTAATGCTCAGCTGTCATTAACGTAAAGATGTCCTGATTTGCTGCATCATTTTTGTATTACAAAAGGCAAAAAGAAATATGGATGCAAATTTGGCTTCTCTATAAATTATACATTTAAAATAAAATTGAGAACTTTTTGTAGGGAGCTGTGGATAGTTATAGCTTTTTGTAGGGATTCAACCACTTTAATCTGGCAACCCAGAAGAATTTGCCCATTTTAAATACTTTCCATTCCATAGGTACACAATGCAAGCTGGGGTTTCCTTCCCCCATGGCTGTATTCTGCCTCTGGTATATGAAATACTTTGCCCTCACTGCTCTGGTCGCTTCACAAAGACTTGTCATGGTGCCAACCTTTTCACAAGAAAAGATAATATAACCTTGTGCTGTTTTTCTTTTTTGTCCCAGATACATTAGAATTAGTTGAATTCAAAGTGTGTGACTTTATACATGTCACACAAGTACCAATTCATTTTGCTTGCTCTAAAATCCTAACTTTATACTTCTGTGTTGTTCACTCATTGTGTTGGTGATTTGATTGTACATTTAAATTTTTTTATAGAAATAAAACGTTACAAATAAGCCAACTAAAATTTAGACCATTTTAATGTGAAGGTCACTGTGGTATTCACTTGGGGTAGAATGTAGGGTCAAGCCAAGGGGAACTTCTACATCCTTGAGTTTGTGATGATGTTTGTTGAATGGGGTTAATGAGGATTGGAGGAGGCTGGATATATCTTGGATCATCACCAATCACAGTATTCCACAGATCATGATAGCTGCAGACTACTAAGTGATCATAACCTGTCAAAGACAAGACACTCCTTTTTGGCTCAGAAGATGTTGTAGATGTTGTACCCATCAGGGCAAGCTATGTCATGCAGCAGTAATAGTCAACTTGTTAATATCAGTCACAACTACCAGCTTTATTTCTGGACCATGCTGCACAGCCATCTTGAATTAATGGGGCCTCAGGTTATTATAGTCACTGGCAGCTAGGCTAATTGTGGTAGTTTGAACAAGAATGTCCCCTATAGCTCATATATTTGAGTATTTAGTCATCAGGAAGTGGCACTATTTGAGAAGGATTAGGAGGTGTGGTCTTGAGGAAGTGTGTCACTAGAGGTGAACTTTGAGGTTTCAAAAGCCCATGCTAGACCCAGCATCTTTCTCTTTGCCTACAGATCAGGTTGTAGAACTTTCAGCTTCTTCTCCAGCGCCATGTCTATGTATGTGCTGCCATGTCCCCCATTATGATGATAATGGACTAACCCACTGAAACTGTAAGCAGGCCCCAAGTAAGTGCTTTCTTCCATAATAGTTGCCTTCATCATGGTGTCTCTTCATAGCAATAGAAGTGACTAAGCAGAAGCTGTTACCAGGGAGAGGGGCATTGTGTGACAAGCTTGATCATGTTGTTTGTTAGAGGAATATGGAAGACTTTGAGACTTTGGAGTAGAAAAGAGATTAAAACCTTTAAGCACAACTTAATGGGCCATACTCATAGGAGCATGGAAGACTGTTGTGCTGAAAGTGATGTAGATTATGACAGTCATTCTCAAGAAGGGAAGAATACTAGTAAGTGGCCTTGTGATATTAGGCAAAGAATGTGGCTGCTTTCTGCCCTTGTCCTAAAAATCTTCCTGAGGCTAAATTGAAGAGTTTAGGTTGGCAGAGGAGATTTCAAGACAGCCTCTGTCACGTTGTGATTAGTGGTCCCTCTCATGAAGATCTATGAAAAGGAGCAAGCTGGACAAAGAGAAATACAAAGTGATAAATACAAATACAAAGAGATAAAAAGTTTAAGGAAAAGTCCGATGCTAAATGGAATAAAAGGAATGGTGACTTCAGGGCAGGACCCCACCTAGATAAATTTCCAACTGTGGAAAGGAATGAAAGAAAAGCTAAAGTAGTGAAGGAAACCATTAACAACAGAAACCTGATACAAATGTGATTGAACAAGTGGTCCAAGTTCTAGTCCCATCAAGTACCAGAATTTGGTCATGTGGTTCTGGTTTTAGAGTCAAGGATATAAGAAAGGGGTTATGGAATTTTCCTTCAAGGCTAAGGAAAGCCACTGAGGTTAGTTACATGTCAAAGATGTCTCTTCATGGAGGACTAGAGAGGTCATTGTGTGAAGCTATGAAGGTGAAACATGGATCCTTTTGGAGGGTAAAAGATGTTGGAGACACCAGAGTTGCTGGATACCTGCCAAAGAAAGCTGCAGAGGGGTGTGGAATAAAGTCCAAGAGAGAGAAGTGTGTTTCAGTCAACAAAACTATGATAAAACAAGTCCTGTCCTATACCTCTCCAATGACCTAAATCATAACCAGCCCAAAGCAGAAGAGAAACAGATGCTTGCAGCCACATAGAGGCCAGGAGCTTCCCTCAAGACCTCGTCCAAAACCTAAGGATCAATGTGGTGCCTAAGAAAGCATTGGGTGCAGTAACCAGGGGTCAGAAGAAAAGATGATAAATGACTAAGAAAGGAACTTAGACACTTTTAAAAGAGAAGAAAACCTCAGAGAAAGGACATAATGGGTGCATTAAAGCTAATAAAAGCTGACTGGAATGAGGCAGAAAACACAGACTAGTGGAAAAGAGGAAACAAATTCCTTGAAAGCTTAAAACAACAGCAAAAACCACATGGCAAAGTTTACATTTGAAGAAAAGGAGGAGAAAGAACAACGTCAGGAGAAGATCTGAACATAACAATAAAGCAAGTGATGGTAAACAAATGATGCTGAGAATCTCACAGTGCAGAGCTGTGCACAGCCTTTGAAGAATGCTGTCCCTGAGTCCCTTGTCTTATCCAGGTCACATGAACGAACGTAAAACTCTCTACATTGCTTTCAAAAAGATGTGTGACATTAATATAAATCATGAAAGTGACAGTTAAAAAAAATGAAAACTATAAAATGACTACACTTAAGAAATAGGTAGACAGATCTCTGTGAGTTCGAAGCCAGTCTGACCTACAGGGCAAATTCCAGGACAGCCAGAGTTACACAGAGAAATCCTTCTTAAAAAAACTAACTAACTAACTAACTAACTAACTAAATAAATAAATAAAGAAAGAAAGAAAGAAAGAAAGAAAGAAGGAAAGAAAGAAAAAAGAAAGAATGGAAGGAAGGAAGAAAGAAAGAGAAAAAGAAAAAAGAAAGAAAGAAAGAAAATAAGAACATCAGTTCAAATGGTTGTCAGTAAAATATTTCTATACTGAATAGAACTGGCCATCAAAATCACTGACCACATAGTTAGGCAGGCTTCACCACAGAATCCACAGATGAGTGTTAAGTATCTATTAATTCACTCAGTCACCATACAAGATAGAAGCCAGCAAGGAAGTGTCACACTGGAGGGGTCACAGAGGCAGATGAAGATGTTTACCGTCTACCTCTGATTGAAATATTTTCCCAGAAAACTAGAAGGAATGGGAGATGCTTTCACCCAAACAACAATACAGACTCAGAAGCAACAGCTCAATGCCTGTGGAGCCATTCTTACTGAAATAAAAATAAGACAAAATGCTTCGTTACTATTAGTGAGCACTTTTTTGAAGTCTTGCTGATGCAATGAATATGAAATAGATATGACATTAAATAGATGTAGTATCAATAACAAGCAGAACAACCATGACTTTTAAGTGACGTAGACTTTTTGTGAGTAACTAATGAGCCCACCTTGAATGAAAATATTCATTTATTTCTTAATACATTGTGATGGTTAAATACGAATGGTCATCATAGACTCATATATTTGAATGTTTAGTCATCTGGGAATGGCACTACTTGAGAGGGATTAGGAGGCATGGCCTTGTTGGAGTAGGTGTGGCCTTATTGGAGGAAGTGTATCACTGGCGGTGGGCTTTAGGGTTTTCCGAAGGTAAAGCCAGGCCCAGTGCTCTCTGTTCCTGCTGCCTGCAGATCTAGATGTAGAACTCTCAATTACTTCCTCAGCATCATGTCTTTCTTCTTGCCACCATGCTCTCTGCCATGATGAAAACGGACTAAACCTCTGAAACTGTAAGCCAGGCCCAGTTAAATGCTTCGCGTTATAAGAGTTGCCGTGGTCATGGTGTGTCTTCACAGCAACAGAGCACTGACCACATCATGCTTAGTCTTATTTAAAAATTTAATGAATACACATTAGAGCATACAAATTATATATACAAATAGAGTCCCATGTAATATTTGACACACATATATATACTGCAAATAATTTAAATTATGTTAAACATTTATTTCTTTACTCAAGGTTAAAAATATTCATCTCTTTAGATTTTAAAAATATATGTTAATGAACTGATGTGTTAAATAATATAACAAGTTAGAATAGAAATATATTAACCTTTATACTATCAGAGTTCAGTAGAACAATGAGTGTTCTACTTAACGTTGGAAAATATTCATGCTTAAGAGAGTGGGGACAATTGCCTAAGGACAGTGCTAACTGGAGCTATCTACTACTTACACTGAGTTCGGCTGGGAACCCTAAATTGAGTCTTCTTCTCCAATGAATTTAAAGGACCTCTCAGAGTTATGAGAGTGATATTTGGAAATGGGCATTCTATCTCAAATTATGGTACAAATGATTCCAAACTAAAATTTAGATGAGGTTTTTTGGAAGTGAGAAATAGGTGGGAACAATAAAATGTTTTTAAAAATGCCATGGAATAAATACACACTAGAGATCAGTCACATTTCTAGGGTATGGTAGCTATCGAACTTAATCTTTACAAAATTTTAAATCTCAGTTTAGGCTCAGAAAGTGTGCTGGATAGTTTTGTCAACTTGACACAAGCTGAAGTCATCAGAGAAGAGAGAAGCCCAATAAGAAAATGCCTCCACAAGACTGGGCTGGAGGAAGTCCTGTAGGGCATCTTCTTAATTAGTGACAGGGGAGGGCACAGCCCATTGTGGGTGGTGTCAAACCTGGCCTGGTGCTCCTGGGTTCTATAAGAGAGCAGTTTAGAAAGCCATGTAGAGCAGGCCAGAAAGCAGCACCCCTCCATGGCCTCTGCATCAGCTCCTGCTTCCAGGTTTCTGACCTGCTTGAGTTCCTGTCCTGACTTCCTTCTATGATGAACATCAATGTGGAGGTGTAAGCCAAACAGACCCTTTCCTCCTCAACTTTCTTTTTGGTCATGGTGTTTTGTCACAGCAATAGAAACCCTAAGACAGAAAGGAATACTTTACAGCAGTCGCCCAGCGGGTGGCTCTGGAGCTTCAGTGCAGGCAAAAGAGCTTAATCCAGAGACGAGGACTTTTAAATAACTGTGGTACACTGCAAGATCAATTGTGTTTGGATTTCCTACATCAAGAATCATGTCTGGAGTGACAGCTCAGCAGCAAATAGTGTATACTGCTTGCAGAGGACCCAAGTTTGGTTCCCATCACCCATGTCTGGTAGATTACAACCACCTGAAACTATTTCAGCCTAAGAGGAATCAACACCCTCTTTTGACCTCCTGCACACACATACACACACACACACACACACACACACACACACACACACACACACACAATTAAAAATAAAGAATAAGAATCATGTCTAGAGCCTAGAGAAAGAAATGTTTGCATAAAATAGTATCATATTCCACTTAAGGTCTATTCAAACAGGGATTCTCAGGACTTTTGTTTGTTGTTATTTTTTAGTTTACAGTTAATATTTGTTTATTTTATCTTTACGTGTATGTGTGTTTTGCCTACATGTATGTGTATGTTTCCCCCATGCATGCCTGGTAACCATGGAGTTCGGAGGACATTGTATCCCTGGAACTGGAGTTACAGATGGATTTGAGTCACCCTGTGGGTACATGGAACCAAACCCAGGTCCTCTGCACGAGCAACAAGTGCTCTTGATCACTGAGCCATCTCTCCAGCCCTTGTCTTTGTTGTTTTGAGACAGGGTCTCACATAGCTCCAGCTGGTATTGAATTAGCTATGTAGCTATGGATGATCTTGAATTCTGGATTCTTCTGCCTGCCCCTCCTAAGAGCCGGATTACAGATGTGCCCTGATGTGCTCTTTCTTTGCCTACTCTGAAATAGCAGACCCCTGGAAGGCTGCACATAATGCACAGTTAAGAGAAAAAAAACAAAAACAACAACAACAAAAAAACCCAAAACACCACACTCTGAAGCATAAAGAGCCCTCTCTGCACAAATTAATCCTTTCAGTTTTACATTCAGCCTGCATGTTTTACCCATATTAGTATAGCCTAAATATAGAAAATAGAAAAAAAACAATATATTTTGTGTAATTGTTTATATCTGAAACATCATATATAAAAAGTGGGCTATTAATATTCTAAAATGCTAACTGTGGCCAATGCAGAATTATCTTCTTATTGTTCATATCTTCTGCAGTCAATTACCTTCAAATCAGTAGCATTGAAAAATGAATAGCTCCTTTTAAATTGAAGAATATACATTTAATTCATTTCCCCAGTTTGAGTTTATAATGAAAAATTGGGCATATATATATGTATATGTAGGTATATATATATATACCTACACACACATGTATTTCTGAAGCTTGAAAAATATAGTAGTGTTAATACTGTTATTTGGGTGCTTTTGTTTGTGAAAACTGCCAAATCCAATTACCTTGCTTTTTAGCCATGATGTGATTGGAAGGTGGAAACAAGTATTTTCATATGGGAACCAAGGGAAATTCTATCCTGCATTTATTTTAGAAATAGGTCTTGTTATCTTGTAAGGCTGTTTTTAAGGAGCCTTGGTTTTCCTGGGAAAGACAAAAACGAGGTGCTTCTTGGCTGGGATTTCTGGGCTCGGCAGGGCAGCCCAGCTCTGGGACACCCCGTTGCACATAGGCGTGTTGTGTGATTGTGCCTGGTCCCAGTGAGTGCCCAGTGTCGCGTGCTCTCCAGGCACAGCTCTCCATGTTAACACGCTTCTTAGCAAGACCTTAAATGCTGACTTCCACACAGCCGCTCTTGAGCTCGCTCCTGCCTCGCCTGTTTCCTTTTTGTTTGCTGCTATAAAACTGAACAAATGGGACCCAGGGACTTTGGCAGGACTCCAAACCAGAGGGAAACGCATCCCGAATTGGCCCTTTGCCCAAAAGTATAATTTTCAGCTGTGAGCTGCCCTTAATTTTGAAAATCATCCTGTAGCTTCAGGTTTTCAGAGGCATAGCGGCATTGTGTCTGTTCTCCAGGCACCCGGCTCTCGAAAAACGAAAACAAACACCATCTCTTGCTTTGTCTTTGCATTAGCTCAGACTTCTTTGACTAGAGGATTCAGCAACTAAGGCGTTCAAATATAAGACAGCCCACTTGCTGGCCCAAATACCTAGTCCTGTCAGCCTCTACTTGGAGCCCGCCAGGATTCCCAGCTTGATTCCTCGGGTGTCTTAGAACTAGATTGCTCTGCTTTTATTAACAGCAACAGTCTCAGTATCAGCTTCAAGTATGTTGGGAAGACTAACAAATTGTTTTGCGATCAAGGTTAGCAACTGACAACACATTATTTAGTAAACAGGACTACGGTATAAAAGCAACAATAATTCACACATAATGGCATTTTATCAGGCTGCGCAGGATAGGAACTTCCCAGAGCCAAGTCAGTATTTGCTTTTATTGTTCAGCGAAGAGTCTTGATTTCTTAAAATCGGAAGGCAAATGCTTGTGGTCCTAAGACTCTTCTTTCTGGAGATGATGTCTGAAAGAACTTGAGGAATTTTACGACTGCCATTTTGCCATTCATATTTATTAGAAGTAAGATGTGCTAGTTTTCTGTTCTACCAAGTTAGCATCACATCTGGCAATCTGATTGAAAAATGATTTGAGAAAATTCCTTTGGCCAATGTTACATTATCTTTTCTTCTCCAAGTTGAAAAACAAATGCATGCAAGTGGAATTACTAACGGTTTTGAATTAGTCATTAGGATACATACAATATAGTGTTTGGAATCAGCCACTTCTGACTGACAATTCCCTGGTTGCAGAGGTTAACCCACGCAGAGGTTAACCCTTGCAGAGGTTAACCTGTGCAGAAGCGGCTCATATCTGTTGGCAAGTGGCATTCACTATTTGCACGAATCATGTCTCACAGTCTCTGAACCTGTGTCCTTATCAAACAATACAGAAAACTAGTCTCCTTTTGCAAGGTGGTTGTGGCATGCTTTGTTTTAAGATTATTAAATTAATAGAAGCTTGCTCTAGAAAATTGAAGCATTTAATTATTTTTTCAGCCTTTCAAGGATTTTGAAAAAAAAAAAATCCACATTCAATTAAACAGCAGCAGCAGCAGCAGCAGCAGCACTTTCTCAGCTTCAGGGCTGGGAAACCATCTCTTCCTGTTGGCTGTCTGCAGTGTTTGGGAACGGTAGAGAGTGCATGGCAGACACCTCAGTCTCCAGCTCAGTGCTTCAGATATTCCTGGAGAATAGATGGCCCTTTGTTCCATGTTCCCACCTTCCTTTCCTTTTTTTGGGTTACTGATTTCCTAGAGCTCCATGTAAACTCATTTATTGGCTCATTTGTGACGACACATTTGTACTTGGTTTTAGTGTTTGTTGTGTGAATCACAGTCTACCCTGGAATTCTATCTTAGCACCTTGTGCACAGTGTCTGGACTTGGCAGTAGTGCATATCTCCCTCTTTTGCCCTGTGTCCTATCTTTGTTGTGTATTTTCCCTGTACACATGTTATAAATACTTCCATGTATTGGCTTTGTTTTAGAAAATCAGTTCTGTTTTAAAGACAAAAAGCCAAGGTGTTACATAACAGAGAATTTCTATTTCACCTTGTTTTTAAAGATGAAAAAGTATCCATTCCCTAAGTTCTTTTAAAAATTGACTACATATTTACCATATCCATTGATCTTGATTCTTATGGACAGTGCTAGATTTCCAACAGGTATTTTTTAAAATAATTTTCCGTCTGTCTAAAGGGCTGTTTGAGTCCACTGAAAGGCTGGCTGTGGAAGAGGAATGGTTCTCTCCCATTTCAGAGCCAAGCATATCTGTTTCAAGGTGTCCCCTGACACCCCTTGTCTGGGGTCGGGCTGACCCTCTGACTGTGACATGGAGAACAGCAGAGCAGCTGAAGAGTAAAAACATCATGTCCTTGAGAACAGCTGGACGGGAATCCATTCCCGACAGCTGTTACCATTGTTATTCCATGACAGAAAAGTGTCTTCAGTGAGAAAGTGGGAAGTTCAGTCATGGGAAGCTCATTCAAGCTCATTCTTGAACTCCAGCTGGTTGCCTCAGGAGGGCCTCCCCAGTCAACTTCCACTGGATGTTCTGAGCTCCTATTTGCTAATGTTTTGCTTCCTATCTGTCTGTCTATCTATCTATCTATCTATCTATCTATCTATCTATCTATCTATCTATCTATCTATCATCTATCACCTATCTTCCTATCCATCTATTTTTTACCAACCTATGACCTATCTATGTATCTATTTATGTATCTGTTTATCTATGTAAGTATGTATGTACGTACATATGTACCTATCTATCTGACTATCTGTCATCTATCTATCTATCTATCTTCTACTGACCTATTACCTATCTATGTATGTATCTATTCATGTATCTATTTATCTTTGTATGTATGTACGTACATATCTATCTATCTATCTATCTATCTATCTATCTGTCTGTCTGTCTGTCTGTCTGTCGGTCGGTCTGTCTATTTTTCTCTGTTTCATTTTTGGTGACTTTTTCTGTATCTTCATATTCACTATTCTTTTCTTTTTATATTATCAAAATTGCTGTTGAGATCATCCAATGTATTTGTTCTCATAGACATTGTAGTTTTCATTCCTAGAAGTCCTGTTATGTCTTAGTATCTTGCATGTCTCTACTTAAAATGTTTCATATTTCTTGTATGTATGAACTATGATTGTGGCAGTTTCTTTTCCAGCCATCAGTGTCATTTTGGAATCTGTTTTCACTGGTTAATTTGTACCTTAGTATAGAGAATATCTTCCTGCTCCTTTGGATGGTTAGTGGCTTTTTTTTTTTTCTGAATGCCTGATAATATGATGTTTAGTTTTATGAATGTCTTAGTTACTTTTCTCACTGCTGTGACCCGATACCAAACAAGAAGTAACTTAAATCTTGGTTTTGTGGTTTGAAGGTACAGCCCATCATGGCAAAGAAAACATGTCAGCTGAAGTGGGAGACATCTGCCTCACTGTGTCTATAGTCAGGAAACAAAGAGAGATTAATGTTAGTGTTCTTGGTTTTTCCTTTCTATTTGGTTCAGGGCTCTCATTTATGCAGTGGTTTCCTACTCCATCCCCCAGTCAACTCCACCTAGAAACTCTATGACAGACATGCCCCCCCCCCCCATTTTTTTTGGAACCTAGGTTTTGTCAAGCTGGAAACATTAACCATCATGGTAGACACTGGTTTCTATAAATATCCTTTAGCTTTGTTCTGGGATGCAGTTAAATGACTCTGAGATGGCTTGGGCTTTACCAGACAGGTCTGGAGCAACTTTTAGACCACAATTATTTTCCTTGCACTACTGGGGCAGTGGTCTTCTGCTTCTGCATGTAATGCTTCACTAGTTACATGGTTTTTCTTTCTGGCTGGTGGGGAGGCAAATTATTTAAATCCTTGAATGTGTTCATTTTTTTATGGGGCACTTTATACAGGAGCACTTCATCTACACCGTTCCAGCCCCTACCTTCCCATATCTAACATCTCTGTGCCCCCCCCCCGTGTGTGTTGTGGGGAGGGGGGACTCTTTTAAACTGAGCTCCTATCATTGACTAAACCTGGTACTCTGCATTTAATATACTTTGTTTTAAATTTCACAAACATCTCTGGTGTCTGAGGCATTATGTATTTACTTTTTGATATGTTGAGGATCAGAAAATATAGGATTTCCTCTATGTCACTCAACTAGGACATAGCAGAGCTGAAATCCAAATTCCCCTGTTGAATTCTCTAATCTAAGAGGGTCCAACCCTCTGGTTTCAAGACAGGACACTGTAGTCTGTAAATGTGCTGGGCTGTACTCATAGCTATCCTGGGTTGCGTGAGGCCCATGGGCCACAGGTTGTCCATGCATGATCAGACAGTCCTGTCCACAACTGTGGACAGTTTCTTCACATGTGTGTGCTGATAATCATGCAGCTTAAGGACCACCAGCAACCTGTTTCTTTTCAGCTACTAATAATAGCCTTTAAGAAATGCAGACTTTGGCTCCTCACAGCTTCTCTTACTGAATCCTGGCCTGGCCTGGCAACCCTCTGGTAAGTCAGCTGGGATGATCACATGGCTTATTTTATTTGAGGCCCTTCCCCACCATGACCACTGTCCGGGTCTGTCTGTTGTCTTGTCTAGAATCATTGCTTACTACATCTTTACAAGTTACTTAGTTGTTCTCTCTCTCTCTCTCTCTCTCTCTCTCTCTCTCTCTCTCTCTCTCTCTCTTTCTCTGCACTGTAGATGATAAAATCTGGTTTATTTTCTTCCAATTGGATGACAATAGAAATACTCTTAGAGTAGGTTACTAAGAATTACATATAATCGACAGAGAATATATCAATCTGAAGTAATAAGCTTGTAAATAGAGAGCCCCAAAATAACAAAATATATTCTTATCCAGTTTATTTGGGTAAAAAAAAAGTCCATCAGAACCTGCTAATTACTATCAATAAATTAATTTTAACATCAAAACTAGACTTAGAAATGAAACCGTATTCTGAATCTGTCCTTTTCATTTAATATTCATTCAATATACTTAGGTCACCCACCATAAGACAAAAAAAAAAGCAAATTTTACTAACCTTTTGCTTTGGTACTCAGTAGACATACAGAAGAGGAAGGAAGAGTGAGCCGCACCATGCTCTAGTAATTCTCCTAAGATGGAAGCAGGTTTGAAGATCTGTATGTGTATATACAGGGAATGCCACCAAAGTCTAATGCAGTGAAGAATAAATATTTAGTGACTATTACTGGGTAAAATATACATTAGTGGAAGATGAAAAACATGTTAATTGACAGAAACGGAAGACAATAAATGACTGCTTTAGTGAATATTTGGAAGAGAACACCTTAGCTGAGAAGACTACTGAATGCCTACTACGAATCCAGACTATGCTTTGGGCTCAGAGCAGTGAGCAGATTCCTCTGTCCATTCAGCATTGTAGGCATAGCTAACATCATGGCTCCAGACCCCGATGCATGACCACCATATTAAAACAGACAAGGGCAGCACACCAATGACTTAGTCATTAGTGATGGAGAAACACAGCTTACATTCTCCACCTTAGAAAAAGTTTGAGAAAAAAGAAAAAATGTGATTTGCAACAGGGAAAGGAAAGTGCATGAGGATGTTTTTCCTGGGCAGGGAAGCCAGGCACTCCTTGATTTGGTAGTGTTCCTTTTCTTTTGGTGATGGTGTTGTAGAAAACGTTTTCATGGCTGTTGTCAGATTGCCTCCTTAGGCTTTGTGGTGGCCATTAGTGATGAAGATGGGCCAATGGCTCTGGTTCTCCTGACATGCTACATGTAAGGTTTGAAGGTGCAGAGTCAATAGCAACTTGCCATGCTGATGATTGGCTTTTGTTTGGATTGCTGTCAAGAAGGGATAAACTACCCAGAGGGTTTGAGAGAGCAGGAATGAGGCTGAGAAATCTTTAAAGAGGGTATAATTAGAAGAACTTGAAGAATACTTATACTGACTCACACAGGATTAATTTTTGTGTAGAGGCTAAACATTTTGCTGTTTAAGATAATACATTCCATTGATATTCTTCTTAGAATAACACAGCAAATACTGTATACAAAGGAGCTAAGATATGACTGCTAGAAAAAAAAATGGGCCAGTTATAGCAACGGGGGTACTGCCCTTAAAGTGAGTGTTAGTTAGATATGTGTGCATACATTTAAATTCAATAAAGGACAATCACTGTGTATTTTAATTAAGTTGGAAGTTGTTCATTTTATAAATGAAACATCCAGAAAGTATTTTTTTCACATATGGGAATCCGATCTACATGGTAAATGTCCATATGATTTTCATGTTTTAAGGTTTGATAAGTCTTATTATAAAGACTTTATTTATCATTATGAGAACCATAAGTATTTTCACATTCTCAGTGAGCTGCTGAAAATAAAGTAGTATTTTCTTTTTAGAATCTAGTTTATTAGCATCTTAGCTTAAATATTCATGTGGCACATGGAATTCAACGTGACCCATTGATAAGTACGCTTACCTTTTTCATGAAGTCCCAAATTTACCATGCAAAGTATTTTTTATTGTTCAAACAGTGTCACCGCTGCATCCTCAGCCTGTTGCCATTGCAACCCACAAGCTGGTGCTGATCCAGCCCAGTGAGAGGATCTGGAACATGGCGACATGTTTCAGCAGCTTCTACCTTGATGACCTGATCCTGCGCACCATGAGGAGGCAAGCACTGTGTGCCGGCACTGGGAGAGGCTGACTGTTAATTTGACATCCAATCTTCTGGACACTACTGGATGCCGTCAAGCCAGTATAACTGTCATTGGTGAAGACCTGGCACCATGGTGAGCAGCACTATGAGGGGCTGCCTGGCTTCAATAAGACAGAACCTGCTGCCAAGCATGGTGAGATAGGCAATGATTTCCCACCACTTCGATGGAGACTGATCATCTAGTCTTTGGTAACATCAGAAAGGATCAGAAGTATGCAGACCTCACTGAGGATCTGCCATTGTTCTGTGAGAGTCTGTAGGACATTACCCCCAGAGCACTGTCCTTCTGGAGTGAAGAAATTGACCCCCAGATCAAGGAGGGGAAATGAGTCTTGATTGCAACTCATGGTACTAGCCTTACAGGCATTGCCAAGCACCTAGATCAGTGGTTCTCAACCTTCCTAATGCTTCGACCCTTTAATACAGTTCCTCATGTTGTGCTGGCTCCCCATCCATAACATTATTTTCATTCATACTTCATAACTGTAATTTTGCTACCACTATGAATCATAACGTAAATAATTGTGGAGATAGAGGGTTGTCAAAGGGGTCACGGACCCCAGTTTGAGAACCACTGATCTAGATGGTCTTCCAAGTGGCCATAATGGAGCTGAACTTGCTAACCAGTATTTCTATTGTCTGTGAACTGCCCAAGAACTTGAAGGCCATCAATCTTGTGCAGTTCTTTGGAGATGAAGAGCCCATGCACAAAGCCATTGAAGTTGTGACTATAGAGGGCAAAGTCAAGAACTTAAGGTGAGCAGATAGACTCCTACCCCAAGAACACCTCCCCTGCCTGTTCATGCCTCCTGTACTCTTCCCCAACACTTGTTACACTGACTATATCTTTAGGTTCTCATGTTTCAGCTATGGATGAGGACCAGTGGCATCTGTTTTTTTTTTAATCCCTTGCACACACTCCCTTCATAGAACATATTCAGAATAACACCTCTGAGGTATAAGGTCTTAGCCCAAGCCCAGGAAAGGCTCCTCTTATCCCAGAGAATTACAGGTTTTCTTCACTCTTTGTTTGCTAATACCCTGCTTGGAAAAGGTCATGGAGAAGTCATGTTACAATATGATCAATGAAGAGAAGCCAGAGCCCAATTTTGTCCCTGGGGCCTGTCCTATGCTCTTCTGTAGTTAGTGAGTGACTGGGACTGTGGTCATTCCAGAGAAGGCTAAATACAACCTGTATGGAAATTTGAAAAATTTGAAAAATTTGAAAATACTATTTCCTCCCTGGCCATAGAGGAGGGGAGCCCCAGAAGGTTGGGATCAATTCTGAATTAAGTTTATATTTTAGATTTACTATTACATATTACATAGCATATCACTACACAAAACCCCTGTGAGGTTTCTAATAGTGGCTGAAATTGCACCACACATGAACACCAGAAAATAAACTGTCCCTCACACCAAACGGGATAAATTTACCTCCTGTTGTGTATCTTATGACCCCTCTGCTTTATTTCACAGCAGCAAAATGCCTGTTGATCATGTTCATGTGGGTCTTTCGCTGTCTCATGAGTCAAACTCCGGTTGCTTGACTGTACCGTGGACTCCATGCTCATTTGGAGCCTAACTGTACTAATCCTTTTTTCCAGATCAATATAATAACAGTTGTGTTCAATATTAAAACAAAAAAGAAAAATGATTGTTCAGGAAGGTCACTGTTCTGTGTTTGCACAGTAAAGCCCATACTGGATGCACTTAGAAGTAATTGGCTCAGAGACACAGCCTTATCTAGAAAGGACACCATGCAAGCATTTGACCTTGATGAAAGAGGTTATGAGCTCTGTTGGTTGGCAGTGTAATTCTGCTAAGTACTGAATGGTTTAAACTTATTCCTTCAGAGCTTGCTTTAGGAAGATATATGACTAGCAATTTGAAGGAGATTAAGATAAGTTTGTGCCCCAAGACACTCAAACCATATTTCCAGATCTTTTTGCCAATAGCCTCCCATCACAGTCTAGTAAGAATGTGGCATAACTGGGGAGACCCATGCTACTTTAGAGTCTCGAGTATCTTTAACATACCTCTTATTATTAAAGATAACCTGAGGATGTTCTCAGAGATGGCAAGAGAATGATAGTAACTCTCACTTAGTCAGTGTGTTCTTGGGGCACACTGTCTAACCATCTCTGCATGCTTTATAAATAGGAAGTGCCCACTAATGATTCCAGATGAGCACTGGATTTGTACGACTAAGGGCATGGAGGCATGTACTAGAGTAGTGTGAAGGCAGCTTATCCTAAACTAAGAGTGATAGTTCTGACACCGAGAGGCTGGGCAAGGCATTTCCTGTTAGATCAAGAACAATGAGACACCCATTTTCACCCTTATTTTGAAACACTGGGATGTTTCAAGCAAATGGCACACAGCAAGAAAAACAAAACTAGCAGACTAGTGTTGGAATAGCAGAGGACCTCTGACTGGCTGCTGGTAATGATTACCGCCGTGTACCTATAAAACACGAGAGTGTCTGTTTCAAAGTTATTAATAAAGCTAGCAGAATTTATTAAACTGTTGGAGTACCACAAAGCACTTCTGAATCAATAGTTTTACCATCTGCTAACAATAACTACTAAAAATTGAAATGAAAAACAAATAACAGCTCCTTCACAATGGCTCAGAAACCATAAACTATTGGGAATGGATCTAATAAGAAAAATAAAATATTCATAAAAAGAAATACTGTGGAACCATATCGTATGCTCAGTTGCCATGTAAAATTTAACTTTAATTCAATGCTGCACAATGTTTCTGAATACACACACACACACACACACACACACACACACACACACACACACAAAATGTATTCATGTGGTAGAGTTGTCACATCCAAACCAACTTCTTCATTGGGTACTCAGTGCAGGAAATATCCATTCATTTAATCACTACAGGAAAAAGTGGCTGCCCAGTTTCTTGTTCAGATATTACATCTGTATGTTACTCTTCAGGGTCATGTAGATTTTTCCAGGATAATTTTATCTATAAACAATTATGACTCCAAATGCTGGTTTTGGAAACTAAATGTTGGGTAAAATGAGAGTCCACTATGGCATGTAATTTTTCTGAAGGACTCAAGGTGGGGTAGAGTGATGGAGACTGATGCTGTTAACTATGTAGATGTTTGGTATGAGAATAGAATGAGGGGTAGGCAGAAAGGAAGCAGAAAACCATCAAACTCTGCTACCTTCCCCTTCCCCGCTTTCATTGCTGGAGGCGTCCTAAGGCAGGATGCTCAGGCTTGCCAGACAGCTGCCTCTCCTTTATTGCTTTTCTCCCGGGCTAATTGAGTTACAGAATCTCCATTATTAAGACAGCATGCCTGCCTTCAGACCCCAGAACCACCGTAGCTCTCTGGAAAGAAGACTTCAGGTGGTAAGGTGGAGTGTACCAGCTTCCCCTGATGGGTACATGTAGACTATTAGAGACCACACTTGGACTCCAGAGCTAGTAATGTTTTGGTATGTGAATGAGGGGAACAATGGCATGAAGTGAGATGCAGGAGGTTACAAGGACAGGCCACAATGAGGGACTCTCTGTACAAAACGTGAGGGTGAGGGCCCTCCCGAGACAACACTTGCCCACCCTACCCCTTCTGTGGAGAGTTTGCATGTTGTGTGGGAAGAGATTGCTACTGGACACCACGGGTCTATTTCTCTATCTCGAGAATAACAAAAACCTCAAAATTATGTCAGCTAACTGAATGCCTCACATATATCCTGGGGCTACTACCACAACATGGGAGAAGGCATCTTGGCTAGCAGGATAGGAAACGATATAGGCAGACAACAGGGCTCATTCCTAGATAAGGACAGACACACAATGCCATCACATTCACAGTGCCCACTGTCCTTTCCGTTTGCTTGTCTTTGACTGGACGGGCTGGCTCTACACATGTCAGTTGCCAAAAGAATTTTTAAAAAGAGTTGATGGAAGTCATTTGGCCTGTCTACTATAAATAGATGCTAAAGTTGTTATAATAATGCTTCTAAGAAGCCCGGAAGTAAAAATAGAAAAGAAACCATGAACAGTTGTGATAAGAACCTCACTGGCATCACTCAACAATGAATAATTGCCACTGGTTCAAAACCTGTGCAGCACAGTCACCATCACCATGGAGCCTGCAGTCTAGTCTATAGGGCAAGCTATTGGCTGAACATTTCCAAAGCCCAGAAAATGTTCAGCTTGCTGGGACATGAAAACAGCGTGGTTCTTCTCATTGTGGGGTCCAAAAGAATCCTCGCTGATACAGCCTTACGAGGCCCTAGCTTGGTCAGTTAGGTGAGGAAGGTCATGCTGGAGGCCAGGGCCATGAAGAAGGCATCACCGTACCTGAGCACCGTTAGGCTGGACAGAAACTCAAAAATTAATTTATTTCTGGGAAGTTGTCCAGGGCCTTTGGAAGCCAAGAGAGCTACTTTTACATTAACAGATGGGAACTAATGAATATCCTTAAATTTCCTTGACTTTTGTCTGTTGTTCATTTATGGAGTTCTTTGCAACATCCATCTCTTTATCTCCTTGATATAGAATAGGCTTTAGAAGAAATACTGAAAAGTATGAATGTACTAAAATTTATTTCACCTTTGGAAATAGTTTGACTTTTTGTTTTTTCTGTTTACATTTCCTCTGCTTTCCTCTTATTGGTTTTCATATGTGTGTTTTACCTGTCAAAGCTCACACGGCTTCTATATCAATAAAAATGTGTGTTGTTACTGTTTTGTTAATTTTTTTCACCTTTTTTCAAAAGATTGGTTAAGTTAATGCAAAAACTCATAGTAAACTATATATCAAAATTTGAAGTAAACATAAAAGTATAATTCTGTTTTGCTCATCCTGCCTTAGTTGAGTGCCTGGTTCCAACGAACGTTAAAATTTGACAATGAACTATGGTAGTAGGCCTAGCCAGCTAAATTAGTTTTATGGCAAACATATTATAATTTAACTTAGCTTTTGAACAAATACTATTTTCCAAATACTATTAAATATTTCTTCAAAAATTAAAATTAATAAATATGGGAAGATGGCTCAGTGGGTAAGAGCACTTGCTGTCTGAGCCTGTGGACCTGCCTGAGTTCAAATCTCTAAAATCCACTTTAAAAAAAGTCTGGGCAAAGCTGTGTAATCCTGTAAC